>NC_088691.1:38995563-39620563 GCF_028017835.1 Emys orbicularis | reverse complement strand
TCCTGGGTCTCCCTGCGCTCCCTAAGGAGAGGCTGATGGATTCTCTCTTCTCCTATAGGAGGCAAGGTTACATTCCCAATAACTACGTCACTGAAGCCAAGAATTCCCTGGAGATTTTTGAGTGAGTATGAGAAGCCGTGGGGCCAGCTGGGGATTTGAGCTTCATTGGACCTCTCTTTATTAAATAGTAGAGTTCAGCTTTTAACATCAGAGCCCCCTCTGCCCCAGAGAGGGGGCGGAAGGGGGGGGCTGGCTCTGCCGCTCCCATACCCTGTGCCCCACACAGAGCCCCAGAGCCTTTCATACCTACTGTGCTTTTGTCACAGGACTGCTTGAGGATACAGCACTGGAACATGGGGCTGGAGAACGGTGACTGCCTCTCGCACAACCAGGCCCTCTGCATAGGGTGACCATATTTCTTAAAGTAAAAACAGGACAGCCTGGGGCTCACCTGAGCACTTCCCTCTCCGCCCCCTCCCCCTGCACAGGGCTCGCAAGACCCACCCTCCTCACACCGTCCGCGGCTGGGGCTGACCTCCTGAGCTCCACACCACACAGGTGGTCAGCTCTGAAGGCAGTGCTGCCCGCCAGCAGCAAATTTCTCTGCTCTCCTGCTGGTGGGCACTGCTGCCTTCAGCTGACCCCCCCAGACAGCAGCTGCTGCTCTCCTGCTCTGCCTTGCAGCCAGGACAAATGTGCAGTTTTGGTGAAAAAGTAGGGACGGCCGAGACAGAGCTGAAAAAGGGGACTGTCCCGGCCAAAACAGGACGTATGGTCACCCTACCTCTGTGTCACCAGTGAGCTGTGAGTCCACCCCCACTGTGCTTCCTGTCCAGGGGCCTCTCCCTGATCATGGCCATGTTCTCTTGTTCCAGGTGGTATTCAAAAAACATAACCCGGAGCCAAGCCGAGCAACTGTTGAAGCAAGAGGTGACTGAGACATCAGTGAAAATAAGCGACCTAGCTCTGCTGGGAGCCTTTCTCCACTGCAGTCCTTGCTGGGCTCTTCTCAGAGCCCAGACCCAATTCACTCCAGCAAGGAAAGCCATGCGTCACCTCCACAGCATGTTCTCTCTGCTCTGGGTCTTGCCCTCTGAACCCCAGCAGGTCACAGCAAAGCTGTCCTGTTCTGCTAGAAGCAGTGGAGCCTCACTGTCATCCCAGCTGAAGGATCAGAGAAGTGCTGGCACTGGCTTGGCTAGTGATGCCATTTCAATAGGAATTAACATTATCTTGAGGCTGGGCCAGATCCCCAGCTGGTGTTGATCACGGTAGCTCCATGGAAGTCTGTGGGGTTGTGTCATTTTACAGCAGCCGAGGATCTGGCACGTGCATAGACTATAAAGCTGCTGCCTCCTTTGAGCTAGGCAGGGGTATGTTCCTAACACTAGGAGGCAGAGTAGATCCTGCTGTGGAATGGCTTTGCCAATCAGGCAGAGATGGATGGTCCCAGAGGGCTGCACTGCAGAGTCCACTAGCCCCAGCCCAGCCCAGGGTGGGACAGCCAAGGCCAAGAATCCAGTCAGAAGACAAAGCAAAATGAACCCAAGGGATCTACTCCAGCCTGAGGGCGAGGGAGAGCCTGTGCTGGGCTCCCCATTTGATTGTGGAGACGCTGCCCTCTTTTCACCCCCTTCCGGTGAGCCAGCCCCTCAGAACCCAGTTCACTTTAACCTTTGCCTGCCCATTCCCCCGTGGAATGAGTACGAGTGGGGGGGGGGGGGCGGAGGGGGAGGGGAGTGAAGTCTCTGGTTCCATCCCTTGTCTCCTCACAGACATCCATCCCTGTCCTCCATGCTGAATCCCCTCTCTCTGTGTTTCAGGGGAAAGAAGGAGGCTACATTGTCCGAGATTCCACCAGCAAGACAGGAAAATACACAGTCTCTGTGTTTGCCAAGTCCTCCGGGTAAGCGTCATCCAAGGCTGTTTTCCTTTCATTAGACACAGTATGGGCAGCTGGCTTGTTTCTGTCCCGTTGCTGCCCCCGGCTCTGAAGCACACTTTCCAGGCCCACCTCCCTCGCTAGCTGGCACCCCCCCCCCCCCCCCCGCAGTCACTGACTCGGAATGTGATTGGCTCCACAGGGACCTGCAAGGAGTCATCCGCCATTACGTGGTGTGCTCCACGCCTCAGAATCAGTATTACCTGGCAGAAAAGCACCTCTTCAACACCATCCCGGAGCTCATCATGTACCATCAGCACAACTCTGCCGGTGAGTACGCAAGAGGAAAGAGGACACGGGCAGAGCAGACTTCTGTCAGGGCCCCATACCCTACACAGGCTCTGCATCTCCCTCTCCAGCAATGGGACCAGAAGGGGCTGAAGGCTCCCCTATCCAGCTGACCTCTGGCAGCAGGAGCCAAGGGAGAAACAGTTCATGGCATGATTTCCCCCCTCCCTATCGCTGGGGTCCCTAGAAGAACAGAAGCCCACAGGCATGATAAGAAACCACCTCTCAAAGAGGAGTTAGCAATTCAGAGGAGGGTGAAACAGTCAAAGCAAAGGCAGGATGAAACTCCACTTTTGCATTCAGTGGCACTACTGTGCGCAGAACAAGCATGCAGGGGCTGGTCTACTAGAACGCTCCCAGTGGCAGGGTGCCATCCCAGAGCACCCCCTTGTGGCACACCAAGACCCTGCCGGCATTCTCCCCGGATTCAGAAATAAACCGCTCACATCCAGAGCTTGAAACAATATTCCCTTTCTCCTGGAATCTGATTTATTTGGTGTAATGAGAATCCTGCAAAAGACCTCCTGCTTAGTCTCAAGGTCTTCCCAGCCCTCCTTGGAGCTGAGAGGAGTTCCTGTCAGGCTCCTCCCTCTTGGCCCAGGACACCCACTGCCCTCTTTGTTGGGCAGTGCTCCTCAAGTCAGGCCAGCGGTAGCCAATGACATCCAACCAGCCCCCGGGTGGGGGGCCTCTTTTTACCTTAGTCCTTTTCCCTAGGGTGGGAGAACTCAGTAGGCAGCAACCTTCCCTTGCTAGTGTCTCTAGGTGTGCCTCTCCTTGGGAGCAGCCCTTCTCTGTAAGCCTGCAACCCTCCAACTGAACTCCTAGGGACTCGCTAGTCAATTGACTGCACAGGAGGTTGGTTGGCAGCCAATTGCTTACAGGTGGCCTGAGGTGGGCTCACTTGGCTTAAAGACAGTAAGATTGGTCTGACTGCCCTTAAAGGGGCCAGCCACCCTGTGGCACCCCGTTTCTGAATGCTGTCACACTCTGGGCCCCAGGAAGCACAACAGGACAGGCAGCGCTGGAATTCAAAGCAAGGACTGTAGGTTTGTGCTGATGCAAGAATATCCTTGTCTTCTGGTGGATGCTGGAGTTGCATGTTCTTTTCTGGAACGTCAGGGGGTACATAGAGCAGGGATGTACCTCACTGTAACCCTTTGCTGTGTTTCAGGGCTCATCTCCAGACTGAAATACCCTGTGTCTCAACAACGAAAGAATGCCCCCTCCACAGCAGGACTGGGCTATGGTAATGCCCACTGTTCTTCCATACGTGTGTGATGGTATTGCCCGTTACCACTTGTGTCTGCCTTCAGTGCTACTGCACCATTCCCTGCAGTGACTTGCTGCTCCCCTGCCAGAGCTCTTAGAACATCCCCTACCAGGTTCCTTCCCTTCTAGGACAGGCAAGGGTTGGGGTGCCTGCGAGGGCTCCCTGCAATCAGTGCACCTGCACCTTTCCCGACAGCATCCCTTCTTATGCATATGTTTGTCCAGGTGAGTTACTTCCACATCATTGCCCATGCTGCTGTTTGTTACAGGGTCGTGGGAGATTGACCCGAAAGACCTGACTTTCCTGAAGGAGCTGGGTACTGGGCAGTTTGGAGTGGTGAAGCATGGGAAATGGAGAGGCCAGTTTGATGTGGCCATCAAGATGATCAGAGAGGGCTCCATGTCAGAGGATGAGTTCATTGAGGAAGCCAAAGTCATGATGTAAGTGGCAACAAATCCTGTTCGTCTCCTGTGGGGTCTTTACTACAGAGATGTCTCATTTGGCCTTGCTACATCCTCAGAATTCATCCTCCAGGTTCATTCACTCCTGGTCATTCCCTGCACTGCTCCACCTATGGACACCAACCCTGCCCTGGAGGAACCGCCCTGTTCTGCGATGAGAGGCCACTGCCATTCCCACCTCCATTTAGTACTGAGCTTCCCCCACACAATTTTGCCAGCAGATGCCAGTTTTGGAATGCTTGCCCTTGCCAAGATCTCGGTCTCCATGCTCCTAGCATCTCCCCAGCCGCTTTCTGAAGTTTAATTTCCTTTCTTGTCCTACAATGCAGGAACTTGTCACACGAGAAGCTGGTGCAACTGTATGGTGTCTGCACCAAGCAGCGCCCCATCTTTATTATCACTGAGTACATGGCCAAGGGCTGCCTCCTGAGCTACCTACGGGAAACCCGGGTGCGGTTCCAGCCTTCTGAGCTGCTGGAGATGTGCAAGGACGTCTGTGAGGCCATGGAGTACTTGGAATCCAAGCAGTTCCTGCACCGAGACCTGGTAGGGTCCGTAAGGAACATGATGAGTGACACATCTTGTGCTGTGAGAGTCACCGGGCGTCTTTAAAGAAGCCTTGGCTGAACTTACAGACACAAACCAAAAAATCTAGTTCTCCTCAGTGAAACTAATGGGTGGTGAATTGAGAACAAATAACAGGAAATGATTCTTCACTTAGGGTGTAATGACCCTGTGAGAGTCACTGATGCGGGAGGTCACAGTCATATCCTGGGGCTGGACAACTCAATGCCTGATTGTAGTTGTAGTTAGGTAGATTAAAGATGGGGAGGAAAATCAACTTCAAATCTCATGTTCTGGACAATCAGCAGATTGCTGCAGGGGTCAGCCAAGAATTTCCTCCCAGGAAGCGCCAAGGGGTTAGCATCCTTTGAAGGGTTCAGCTACTGCTGGAGAGGATCCTGGGTTGGAGGAACTAATGGACTGAGTCAATGAAGCAAGTTCTACATATTCCTTTACATTGATTTGACCAGTTTGATTTGAGTCCATCTTGTTCATGAGCATGTAGAGGCAGCCATGCAGCCTTCTCTCTGCAAAGCATCTCTCTCACCCTCCTTTCCCTCCCAGAATATGAGTAGTGTGTACCATATGTACAGTCCAGCCCTCCTAAGCCTCTGCTCCTCTTGTGGTTTAGTAGAGAGACTGAAGAAAGCACAAGATTTTTCAACCACATTTTTGCCCACCTGGTGCTCTCAGCAAATAAGTAGGGCTGGAGGATCTCTCTGGTCTCAGGCAGTGGTAGACATTGCTTTAGGCAACACAGGCAAGATTCTCTTTGAGTCAAATGTCGTAGAAAAAAGAACAGACTCAGGCTGTGTCTACGTAGCTATGCCAGCGTAACCCCCTAGTATAGATGCAACCTACCCAGACAGAAGGGGTTTTGATATCAGTGTAGGGACACCACCTCCCCAAAGTTAGCTACATCAACGGAAGCATTCTTCTTCCATCAACAGAGTTGTGCCTACACTGGGAGTTAGGTCAGGGTTGTTTTTTTCACACCCCGGACCGATGTAACTATGTCTAGCTATGTCAACCTAACTTTTAAGTGTAGGCCAAATCTCAGGACCCCATTTTTAAAAGCAGGACTCTCTTTATGTCTGAAATTTGCCGATGCAGTTAACATCACCTAGATGTCTGTCTGATTGGACCCTCGTATCAGGTAGTTAAAGCTCTATTGTAACAGACCTGCAAATACCTGTGGGTGTGAAAATGAGAAAAATTATTGGCATCCCGTAAACTACCATTGCAAAACCAAAGACAGCTTTAAAAGTCAGGGCCTCAGCACTTGAGAGATATTTGGGACAGAAGGCTGCAAATTTAATACAAGAGCTAAAATGAACCATTCAGCTGGGTAACATGTAAGCAGAATTTCCAGTTCTAATCCTGATGGTGGAGAGTTAGTTAAAGGACCTGGGAAGATGGTGAGTAGGGTTAATGCTGCTCATAAAATCTCCAACCTGGCCTAATCTACCTTGTAGCGATGCAGGAATGGTGTCAGCTGTGGTGCATCTGTATCTGCCAAGTCTTTCTGACATGTCTTGGGTGAAACACCAACTTCTGCTAAGCTCAGTCCTCTCCTCCCCATAGTTGGTGTGTCAGTAACATGACCTAGAGAATCTTAGTTCATGTTCCTCCATGACATGAGCTGCCATGGTGCTGTGGTTTGGCAACCAGTGCCTTCCTCTGAGCCCCTGGAGACCAAGGCAAGCCATTCTGTGCCAGGCACATTGTTTGGTATGGGGGATGGTCACTGCTGCAGTGATTCCCCCTCGAGGAAGGGCTTTGTGTATTTCATATGCCATATTCAATGCTGATACTATGACTCTTCCCATCTCTCTGCCTATAGGCTGCTCGCAACTGTTTGGTGAATGACCAAGGAATTGTGAAAGTATCCGATTTTGGCCTTTCCAGGTCAGTTTGCATGCATGCACATGCATCTCTCTTCCTTTCTCTTTCACACTTTTTCTCTGCATCTCTTTTATCTTCTTCATCCCTTTCTCACTCTCCTCCTCCTCCTCACCCTTGTTTTTCTTTTCTCCCATTTCTGCTGTATTCACCTGTCTTCATCCAAATCTCTCACCAAGCTTTTTCTCCCTTCTTCCTGTCTCTTCCCCTCTATCACTTGCTCCTCCACCCCATTCATCTCATCCATGTGTATTTTCCTCCCTCTCTGTCTCTGTCTTGTCTCTCCATTTTCTTTCAGGCTTGACTGGGTGCAGGAGAGGTTCATTAGATGAAAGAATGAATGAATGGGGAAAAAATGTGAAGCAACGTCACATAAAATGTGTATCTACTGCAGGTATGTCCTAGATGATGAATATACAAGCTCCATGGGGTCCAAATTTCCAGTCCGGTGGTCTCCCCCAGAGGTCCTTCTGTACAGCAAGTTCAGCAGCAAGTCTGACGTCTGGGCTTTTGGTAAGTTGAGAGGACAAAATTTCAAGTTGCTGACAAGGAAAGAGTGGTTGAATGGAGTCAGAGAGAATCAGATCCTCTAGGAAACTGCTTCAGATATGATCCTGTATTCTTTCTGCCCCATGAACTGTCCATGTGCATTTCTGTTTGACAGGGGTTCTGATGTGGGAGGTTTACTCCCTGGGAAAGATGCCCTATGAGAGGTTTAACAACAGTGAGACAACAGAACACGTAACCCAAGGACTGCGTCTCTATCGGCCTCAGCTGGCCTCAGAGAGAATCTATGCCATCATGTATAGCTGCTGGCATGAGGTAGGTCTTATTCCCACCAGTACACATTCTTCGTGTCTACCACAACCCATCTGCAAGTCTCCATAGTCACTCCATCCATTGGACCCAACATTGCTCAGTAAATGCCATCTGGTCCCGGGGGGAGAGGGGGGGGGGAGAGGCTTTTTATCTCAGGCCTGCTTTACACTTATAATTTATACAGTATAGCTGACTTGGTTAGGGGTATGATTTTTTTTTTACCAGCATGGCTAAATCAGCAAAATCCTTCTGGTATTCATAGATTCATAGATTCTAGGACTGGAAGGGACCTCGAGAGGTCATTGAGTCCAGTCCCCTGCCCGCATGGCAGGACCAAATACTGTCTAAACCATCCCTGATAGACATTTATCTAACCTACTCTTAAATATCTCCAGAGATGGAGATTCCACAACCTCCCTAGGCAATTTATTCCAGTATTTAACCACCCTGACAGTTAGGAACTTTTTCCTAATGTCCAACCTAGACCTCCCTTGCTGCAGTTTAAGCCCATTGCTTCTTGTTCTATCCTTAGAGGCTAAGGTGAACAAGTTTTCTCCCTCCTCCTTATGACACCCTTTTAGATACCTGAAAACTGCTATCATGTCCCCTCTCAGTCTTCTCTTTTCCAAACTAAACAAACCCAATTCTTTCAGTCTTCCTTCATAGGTCATGTTCTCAAGACCTTTAATCATTCTTGTTGCTCTTCTCTGGACCCTTTCCAATTGCTCCACATCTTTCTTGAAATGCGGTGCCCAGAACTGGACGCAATACTCCAGCTGAGGCCTAACCAGAGCAGAGTAGAGCGGAAGAATGACTTTTCGTGTCTTGCTCACAACACACCTGTTAATACATCCCAGAATCATGCTTGCTTTTTTTGCAACAGCATCACACTGTTGACTCATATTTAGCTTGTGGTCCACTATAACCCCTAGATCCCTTTCTGCCGTACTCCTTCCTAGACAGTCTCTTCCCATTCTGTATGTGTGAAACTGATTTTTTCGTCCTAAGTGGAGCACTTTGCATTTGTCTTTGTTAAACTTCATCCTGTTTAACTCAGACCATTTCTCCAATTTGTCCAGATCATTTTGAATTATGACCCTGTCCTCCAAAGCAGTTGCAATCCCTCCCAGTTTGGTATCATCCGCAAACTTAATAAGCGTACTTTCTATGCCAATATCTAAGTCGTTAATGAAGATATTGAACAGAGCCGGTCCCAAAACAGACCCCTGCGGAACCCCACTCATTATGCCTTTCCAGCAGGATTGGGAACCATTAATAACAACTCTCTGAGTACGGTTATCCAGCCAGTTATGCACCCACCTTATAGTAGCCCCATCTAAATTGTATTTGCCTAGTTTATCGATAAGAATATCATGCGAGACCGTATCAAATGCCTTACTAAAGTCTAGGTATACCACATCCACAGCTTCTCCCTTATCCACAAGACTCGTTATCCTATCGAAGAAAGCTATCAGATTGGTTTGACATGATTTGTTCTTTACAAATCCATGCTGGCTGTTCCCTATCACCTTACCACTTTTCAAGTGTTTGCAGATGATTTCCTTAATTACTTGCTCCATTATCTTCCCTGGCACAGAAGTTAAACTAACTGGTCTGTAGTTTCCTGGGTTGTTTTTATTTCCCTTTTTATAGATGGGCACTATATTTGCCCTTTTCCAGTCTTCTGGAATCTCTCCCGTCTCCCATGATTTTCCAAAGATAATAGCTAGAGGCTCAGATACCTCCTCTATTAGCTCCTTGAGTATTCTAGGATGCATTTCATCAGGCCCTGGTGACTTGCAGGCATCTAACTTTTCTAAGTGATTTTTAACTTGTTCTTTTTTTATTTTATCTGCTAAACCTACCCCCTTCCCATTAGCATTCACTATGTTAGGCATTCCTTCAGACTTCTCGGTATAGATGCAGTTATTACTGGTATATTTACATCAGCAAAACTTTCCTAGCATAGACAAGGCTCCAGTATTTATTTAATCATGGGTTTCTACTTCACTGGTATTTTCCTCTATGCATTTTTTTGTTTGTTTCAGAAAGCAGATGAGCGACCGACCTTCAAAGTCCTTTTGGGAAATATCCTCGAGATAACAGATGATGAACCCTGAACTGCTACTTAACCAAGCTGTCATTTATTACTGTTTATTTTTGCCATTTAATCTTTTCTGTGACTAACAAACCTGCCCTAACAGGCACTGGAAGAGTCCTAAAAGAGCCTGCCATACCCAGAAAGGCAGAAGATATCTGGATTCACCAAACAGCATCGGACCCTAGCTTCTCCCACAATCCAACAACTCACTTGTGTTGGAGCCCTCCTGGTACTAAAGAGAATAGCAACCTACTTGCTATAGTTACAGATCAGGAACCTCCCTGGAGAAAGGACCCTTGAAAGCAGCACTTCACTGCTGCACTGGGCTCACAGCCCAGAGACTGAAGGGATTATAAATGGCAATAGCCAGGTACTAATGGCCCGTGCAGGAACTACGAGCAGAGATTGATCAAAGAGACATAGAAACTAGGGGTTTTTGTAAAATAAAACAGTACAAATTGAGAGGAATTGGGTCACTGAGATCCAATAGCTCCTGTCTACTCCAGGCAAGAGCCTGTCTAGTGTGCAGCTCTGGTATGGTTGGCTAGGCAGTGGCCCACAACAAGAGAGTGCTACTAGGTGTGCTTGCTACACTGGACAATCAAGAAAAGGCATTTCCAAAATACTGGGATGGCTTCCAATCTCCATGGTCCGTCAGTGGTGGTCACAATTGTGACCAAAGTGGTCCCTGTCGCAGGCAATAAGGCATTATGGGACAGCTGTTGGAGGACTGGTAGGATTGACAGAGGTTGCACAGTAGCTGCACCTTCACAGCATCATCCCCAGTAGGACCACATGGCTCCCTGTCAGTCAGGGAGGTGGTTTTGCTGCATTGCCATAAGGGGGTGTGTGTGTTGGCCAAAGACAAATCGGAGCATGGACACATGCACACGGAGGCTGAGACGAGGCGACTTATGCCAACCCGCTGTACGGTGCAATTTGGTCTGAGTGACCTGCCTGGCAGGATGACACAGGTGTCTCCTTGCAGCCCAGCACCTGCCCGGCCAGCCCCCAACCCTGAAGATGTGGACTGGCTGGGACACATCTCCCCAGGAGCTGAGCCCAGCCCTTCTCATCCCCAGCCACACAGGCATGGGCTGGCTGAGGCACGTATCCCTGGGGCCCACCACCCAGGCAGGGCCGCCCGGGGGGACGGACAAGTGGGGCAATTTGCCCCAGACCCTGGGCCCCGCGAGCCCTGGCTGAGAATCCCTTTCCTCACCCTGCGGCGGTCCGGGTCTTCAGCAGCATTTCGGTGGCGGGTCCTTCAGTGCTGCCGAAGATGCGGAGCGACTGAAGGGCCCCCCGCCGCCGAAATGCCGCTGCCGCAGACTCGGAGCGTGTACAAGCTCCGGTGAGTACAAGCTCCTCCGCTCTGCCCCAGGCCCCCTGCAGCCTCTGGGCGGCCCTGCACCCAGGCCCCCAGCCCCACAGGCACAGGCTGGCTGGGGTATTTCCCCCGGGTAGGGTGACCAGACACCATGTGTGAAAAATCGGGAGGCAGGGGGTAATAGACCCCTATTAGGGTTGCCCACTCTGACTAAAACTATTCCAGGAGATTTTCCCCCCCAACCTGACATGATGTCATTTTCTTAAAATATCCTATTAAAATCTCCCGGATTGCTGTCAATAGTCCCTGGGAGATCGATGCCGAGTCTGGGAAACTCCAGGACAATCCTGGAGGGTTGGCAACTCTAACGCCTATATAAGACAAAGCCACAAATATTGGGACATCAAGCCACTCTACCCCTGGGCCTGCGTGGCCAGAGCCCGGCCCCACGAGCTGGCTGGGAGGCGCCTGCCCGCACCCGAGGCTGGGCCGATGCTGCTGCCCGCGGAGACCTGCCCTGTCCTGCCCCGCCCGGCCCGCAGAGGGCGCAGCAGCTTCCCCTCCCCCAACCTGCAGAGAGGCGCTTTGATGCCACCCCCGGGCTGAGCCCGCCCTTCAGACTCGCTCTGGACACCAGCCCCCACCCTTAGTGAATGAATGCGCGCGCCTTGGGTCATCCGCCGCGCGAGGACTGGTTCGTCACGAGAGCGAGGCCTGGAAGCCCAGGGGTAATGTTGAGGATGCGCATTGCCGAAGATTGCGGGACGCTCCGAGCATGCGCAGTGCGGATAATTTCCCTCTTGAGCATGCGTGGTGGGGCGATAATCCCCCTCCGAGCAAGCTGCAGGCAGACACGTGAAGGTCGCTCCCAGCGGCGAGCTGTGTGCCCGGAGCCCGGCATGGAGGCCTCGTCCCCCGCGGGCCTGGGCGCCACCGACCCGCAGCTGCAGCATTTCATCGAGGTGGAGACCCAGAAGCAGCGCTTCCAGCAGCTGGTGCATCAGATGACCGAGCTGTGCTGGGTAGGGGCCGGCTCCGGGCGGGCTGGGCAGGTCTCTCCGGCGGGGAGGGAGCGGGAGGCAGCCCCAGATGCTCCCCGCCGTCTCCGGGGAATGGGGGCACATCACTCCTCCCACTCGCTCGAGGGTGATCGGGGTCCCCGCCCCCCTTCCCCATCCGGAGCTAGCTGCGCGCACCTCGCAGGTGCGGCCCTTGCCGACATGCCCCCACCCCCTTCTTCCATCTGGGGCTGTGCTGACAGAGCGTCCGGGAGAGCAGAGGGGTCTAGGCACCAACACGAGGGTCGCTGTGTGCGAGGGGTAGGAACCCCCCAGTACACGTGTGTGTGGGGGGGCGGGGGTTGCTGGAGAACACGCAGGCACGTCCAGTCCCGGTAACCTGTCTCCCCAGCGCTGGTGGGTGGCGATGGAGAGGAAAACGCAAGACAGAATTTCAGCGTGTATCCAAATGTCCATCACATCACAAGGAGACTGCAGGTGTGAACCCAGGGATGAGGGCCCATAACCCTGAGAGTTTTAGGGTAGTGTACCCGGAGAGTCATTGAGACCAGTGGCTAGGAGGGAACCCGGATATATAACACTAATTATCCCCTGGGATAGAGCCAGGGAGCCACCCTTAGACTCTAGCCCCAGAAACAACTTTCAGCTAGAGATTGCAGCATCTTTACTCCTGATAATGAGACAGAGCAGCAGCATTGGGATCGGTATTCCCAGGCTGTTAGGGAAATCATCTTGACTTGTAAATGGAACATATTTGTGCTGAACATGAGGGTAAGAGGAAACTTGGTGTAATGTGTCAAACTAGTAGAGTCTGGGCTATTTGCCATGGGTAGGCAGAAATTCTGGACAAATTAGTAGTGTTTCAGTAACTGCTGACCCTTGCCAAGGAGTGGGGGAAGCCAGGGACAAAATGGCTGGAGCTGCCACTCTTTGTAGAAAATGCAGGGAGAGCAGAGGTGCAGCTTTCTGTGAAGGGAGGTGTACAGGAGGAGCTGGAAACCTCGATGGACAAGGCAGCAGCAGGAGCAAGCTGAGAAGAGGGGGCAGGTGTGTCTGTGTACACTCAGGGCAAGTCTTGCCTACAGAATTAAGTCAACCTAAGTTACGTGGATGCACAATCATCTCAGTAATTGAATTTACACATCCACCCTATGCTCCTTGTGTCAGAGGAGCATGTCCTCACCAGGAGCGCTTGCACCAATTTAACTGCCAGTGTGCGGAATTTCAGGGTTTTTGAAAGGCAGTAACAGTCCACGTAAGCAACCCAGTGTCTGCACTGACACTGCATTGACCTAACTACGTCGATTTAAGTGCCATGCCTCTTGCGGAGGTGAAGTTATTAAGTTGATGGAGTGAGCAAGGTACAGTGGTGGGAGCTACATTTTAGTATAGACTCTTAGAGTTAGGTTGATGTAAGCTGCCTTACATTGATCTAACTATTGTGTAGACCAAGCCTAAGTGTTGAGAAACTTAACACGAGTACTTTTCACCCACTTAGTTCTCAGGCTTGTAGGCGTCAGCTTATTTAGGTTTGACTGTAAAGTGGGCCAAAACATGCTAGGTGTGCACTGGGTGGGAGAGAGCCAGGACCCTCCCCTTTGCCAAAGCTACTGCCTAAGATGGATCTGCTGTTCCAAATAACAAACCTTTTGTTTGTGAAGTGTTAACTTAGTAGGTGGTGACCCTTTCTTGACTCCTCTTCTGACTGGTTCTTTTCATGTCTTGAGCAGGAGAAATGCATGGACAAGCCTGGGCCCAAGCTGGACAGTCGGGCAGAGACCTGTTTTGTGAACTGTGTTGAGCGCTTCATAGATACCAGTCAGTTTATTCTGAACCGGTTGGAGCAGACACAGAAATCCAAGTCAGCCTTCTCAGAGAGCCTGTCTGACTGAGCAGGGCATGGACTTCTCTGTTCCCTTAATAAAGAGAACTGCACATCAAATGGGAGAGAGAGAGGAAAAGGAGAGCAGCTGATGGGACAGCTATAGAAGACAAGCTGTGGGGAAGTTGGCTCCTTCCTCTGTCAGATTCTAGAGTGTCCTGTCATCTGAATGAGCTGAGATCAGCTTTTTGTTTTGTCCTTTAAAATGCCAATTTTGTGAAAATTTACAGCTAGACAAGAGAGCCTGTAACAGATGCACATTTACTACTCTACTTGGTGGTGTACTGTTCTCATTCCCACTGACTACCTTTCATATACTGGCTTCACTCTGGGATTGTGTGGACAGAACTTCTTATGTCAAGCGCACTAACTCCAAAATGTTTAACTGGGGGAGCACACCAAGATATCTAGGATCTTATCTAATTCAAGACAGTAGGGAATGAAACACTAAGTGAAGCTTAGGAAGGGGACCACTACCTTAAACGGTCTTGTATTCAGAATCCGTTTTTATGATTAACCCTCCCCTAAGAGAGAGACTAGTGAATCTTGGTCTTAGAACCAGACTGCAGCCGAGTTGATCTGTGCCTTCCACGTGCCTAGGGGAGGACAACAGCTTGGGTTGCAGGACTGCACCAGTCTAGCTTACTGTCCTTTGAGAGAAGAACTTGCCCAAGGATGTAGCTACGGGAAGAGATTTTAAGCCTCACTTAAGATATAAAGTCAGTCATGTGGCCAAGTAACAGTTGTTTCAACTAGAAGTGCAACATTGTTAAAAATTGATTTGTTCCATAAACTGCTTTCTCCTGATCATTGGAATAAATATTAATTGGATCAATTTTTAAAATTAGCTTGTTGTGTTTAGGAAGGAGGGCTGGTGGGGATGTCAGACCTACCTTTCACCTCTGCCATGGGGTGCAGCCTCTCTGCACATTCCTTGTTGCCTCCATTTTGTTCACCATAAAATAATTTTTGGGCAGGGAGAGAATATGCAGGCTAGTTCTTACAGTTAAACACAAAGGGATCTGTTCTGACTAGAAAGCCTGTATATCATATTGTGAACTCTGATTTCCTGTTCACAGTGGTCTATTTCATGGCCTCTGTGACTGGATCAGCCACTTAATAAATCTACTGTTTGTGAAAAGGGATTAAGTCCACTTCATCCACAAAGCAGATAAAATGGTGCAGATTTCCTTAGGCAAAAACTTATCTAACCAGACTACCTCTCATAAGAAGGTAATTTGTTCTCATGACCATTTGATCCTCTGTGCCTTTGTAGAGACTCACCCAACAAGAGGAGTGATTCTAGTTGGGTTTTCTGAACCAAACATCTTTTCCCACAGGAATAGACCTTCCATCTCCTCTTACACAGGTTGCTGAAAAATCAGCAACTGAAAAGCTTAATGGTGCTCTTACTCTTCCCTGGAAACCCCAAATAAATTATTGAAATCATGTTCCTGCCTGTTTCCTGAGCATGGTTGTGACTGCTACTTCTGAGTTCTACAGGGGAAGCTAATAAAGCAGTACTTTTAATATGCCTCATCAGGTGACAGTGCTTACCGATGTAAGTTGTCTGTGTATTACCTTCCCAGGGGAGAAGTGCCATAGCTGGCCTTCACCTTTTGTAGCAGTTGTCTACAGTGATTATTTTTCTGAGCCATTGCTTGGATATATGGGCAGGTTCATAGGCTACTTTCCACTGCAGTCTCCCACAACTGGTATCTTCCAGAGAACAAGTGACTGACTGGACCAATGAGAAGTCTACTCTCTTAATCCGTCTAACCAATCCTAGGGCAGGGCTAACCTCTAAATAACAGCTTTCTGATTCTTGTATGTAAATTCACACCACAGACTATGTCTACACTGCAAAGAAAAACCCAAGGCACTGAGTCTCAGAGCCTGGGTTAACTGACTCAAGCTCCAGGGCTACAAATAGCATTATGGAAATTCCCAGCTGGGCTCCAAGACTCCCCCACTCCTGCCAGATTTCAGAGCCCCTGCTCCAGCATAAGCAGGAGTATCTATACTGTGCAGGGTAGACATACCCTTAGAATAACAGTGGGATTTTTCTGAGAGCAAATGCAAAGATGAGAGAACAGAATATACTCATCTTTCAGGCATTAAAACCAGTAGCTATGTCACAACCATCCTTGCAATAAGCAATCTATGAGAAACTTTTGAACTCTCCTTCCACTTACAGTTTCAGGCTTTCATACCTGTCCCTATTGTTAGGCTCTCACAAACAGTACTCATTTTGTGCACTACACTGCTTCCATGGCAGTCAGCCGTAATGCTTTATGGAGCACTCTCGGTAACTGAAGAAATGGGTTTTAGGTGATTACCAAAATCAGGTTTATAGTTCCTCCCACCCAACAAGGTAAGTGCCAGGGTGAAGGAATCACTCTCCACAATGAAATCTGATCCAAAAAACCACATCATTTAGTGGCAGCAACAACATTAAAGAGTCATCAGTTTTGGAAATCTAGTTCTGCTTTTAGCTTTGGGTCAGTAACCTCAGTGAGCAGAGCTGGCACCTGACAGAGAGCAAAGTTCAGATGAGGTTATGAAATAACATGCTATGCACATCATCTTAAAACACATTACCCCCTTGTTGCTGTAGGGGCAGTGACAACATACAAGGATCTCAGCACGTGGCTAGAATGTTTTGTAAACAATCTTTAAATATTAAAAAATATTTTAAAAAAGCTTTGTTTTAAGGCCACCTAAACTGAGTGGGCCTTCCATTCAGTAAGGATTAGTGTGGTGTTACTGCCGGGTCTCTTCCCACATAAATCTGTGGCCTGATAGCAGCTGCAGCATGTTACAAAGGAAACTCAAGTTACAGTGTCGGTAGGGATCTTTTTCAGGTTTTGTTCTTAACAGCTGGAAATTGCAATCAGGTCTCTTCACTTGCCTTTCAGGTCCCCAGCAGTGGAAGCAGAGAACACTCTCACAGAATAGACAGTAAACGTTTACTTATTCCCAATAACACAGCTGTAGCTGGTGGAGTCTGATCTAGCAAACTCACCAAGGGGAGCTTAGTAGTGAGACTAGAAAGCTCTTGGGTAGAAGTTCCAAGGCAACAGGTTCATGAGTCATTATACACTTTCACCTTCCTCCTCCACACTCTGAGAACCCTTGTAGATGTCCTCTGGGCCCAGAAGAGGCTGATGTAGACATGACTGGTGTTTTTCTGCTCCCCTCCAAAAAGTATGCAGGTCTGCCCTTCCTTGCTTCAGAAAGAGGGGCAGCAGGTCTGGGGTGAAGGGGATGTCTCTGAATGCATGCAAAAGGAAAATGCCAGAGACTATGGTTAGAAAGCCACTTATAGTGCCAATTATGTTGTGTAGGACCATGTGTTGCCACTCCTTGAAGAGGATGGCGGAACAAGTCATGACAGCTGTGGTAAACAGGACATAGTAGATAGGTGTGACCACAGATGTATTGAAGATGTCCAAGGCCTTGTTCAGGTAGTTAATCTGGACACTGATGCAGATCACCAGGCAAATCAGGAGTATCCAGCCCAGCGGTTCTTTCAGGACCTGCTTCCCAGCAAACAGCTCCTTCAGTGTGATGCCCAAGCCCTTGACACAGGACACTGAGAGCGAGCCAATGGCAGAGCAGACCAAAACATACACCAAAACGTTGCTCCGCCCATAACGGGGCCCAGCCACGAAGATAAGGAGAATGGAGCTCACCAGCACACACACCGCAAAGGCTATAAACCCTTAGATAAGAAGGAATAATCATTAGGATTTGCATTAGAGTGGGTAACACTATTGTACATTTATGTTACATATACTTATGTGTATAACAGAACAGTGAGTGGAGATGCAAGATAGGGTGGCATGTGCCCCCATGGGTCAGTATACTCGCTTTTCACCTTAGTGACTGGGGTTCAAAACAAGAAGTGGTTACATGTCAGAGAGATTTTAGGGCTATCTCTATTCATTAGTGCATTATGGTCCAAGGCATAAGACTACCACACAAGTTGGCATGATTAACAGATTCTGTTATGGAAATACAAAAGCCTGGAATAGGGAAGCTACAGCTCAGGATGGAGGTAGAGACGCAGAATTGGCTGGGGGTAGGGAATAATACACCACTGATATAGTAGGGGGTGCTGTAAATTGGGATTGTAAAGTATTGGCAGAGCTACATGGAGCCCAGGACTGGAACATCAAAATGCTGCAAGTCAGGCCAGAGTGGTACTTGCAGAGCTGTTCAGGTTGGGATTAGGACTCTCCTGGGATAGGAAGGGGCGCTGCAGGTCAGGCGTTCTGGGGCATCAGCACAGTGTGTTTATGATGAACTGCAGCATGAGCCTGTGGGTTTTGGGGGGAGGGATTGACATGCTTTGCTCCCTTCCCTTCTCACTGCAGGCTTCCTCTCTGTACTGTCACTCATTCTTTCCTATCATGCTATTGCCCAAATCCCTCCCTTGATACCAACTTCCTTTCTCATATTGTGAGGTATTTTTTCCTCTGAGCTCCACCTCCCTGCAACTCTCTGTTTCCTTCTTTGCTTCTATTGTTTATTTTCACCTTAAGTTTCTTCTCTGGCCTTTCTTCTCCTCCTCCCACTAATGCTACCTCTCATGTATTGACAATCCTCTTTTCTAAACCAGCATTATATTAGGGTTAATTGTTATTGCTGTTGATTTTGCTACTAGTTTTGTGGTTATTCTTCCTTTGTAATGCTTGCTTAGCACTTTGGTATTAAAAGGGCTGTATTATAACCACAAGGGTCATGGATAGTGGTCTAAGCACAGGCCTAGGACCCAAAAGTACTGGAGTTCTAATCCCCGCTTTGACATAGACTCCTGTGGCCTTGGGAAAGTCACTTAACCTCTGTCTTACAAAACATCCTGAAGATGAGAAGTGCCATTTCTTTTTTATTAAAATAAAATGCAAATATAGCAAACACTTGCATCATACTTCTTGTGTCAGATTTGACAATAACTAGCCTTTATCCATCTCAGTAGCACAGGTTTTCACTCTTAAGTCTCCAAAAACATGAGCAATCTAATCTTTTCCATCACAGAGAAGGAGACTAATAAGCTATCATGGATCAATGGGCACGTTTCTATCACTTCAGTGCAGGGTAAAATGGAAGGATTATTTACTCAATTCTTCTCAGGCTAGACAAGTTATACTACCTTCCACTGCCATTTATGCGAGGTGGGGGGGGAGCAATTAACACAGCCCACTTTGTTTGGGTACCTGGATCTTTAAGCTTCTCTGCCATTGACTCCAGGCTGGATACCTCCTCTCCCTGTGGAGCATGGATTACCATCACTGTGGAGCCCAGAACACTCAAGATGCAGCCAATCTTTCCATGGACATTCAGGTGCTCATTCAGAAAGTAGGACGACAAAACTGCACTGTAGGATTGAAAGCAAAGAATAAACACCAAGGGGGTGCAGTGTTTGAGGGAAAAGATAGGGTGAGGGTAGACAGCTACTTCCAGTGGTAAAGGGCAAAGGGACAAGTACCGTTTGTTCTTGTGTTGCTTACCTGACTAGAACACTTAATGCACCCAATGGAGTTACTAGTGTTGCTGGGGCAAAGGCATATGCAGCAAAATTTGCTGCTTCTCCAACTCCCACTGCAAGAGAGACCCAGTCAGTCACAGGAGAACAGCATAACATTGGAGCCAACGCAGCACAATTCATGTCAGCTCATAACCATTGTGCAGTTAGTCACTGTACAGAGGCACCATCACCACTTGCTGATTCCATCACGATGCCATAATTTGTTATCTGCAATAGCACAGTCCATCTGCTTGAGCACTGTATGGACAGTGTAGACAAGAACTGAGCAAGACAAAGAGGTGGATGGTGAAGGAGAAAGCTTATTTACATATGGATATACTGCTAACCAGCATCAGTGGAGAAAAGAAATACTAACATCCTTACAGTTCAACATATATTTGTATAATTTTGCCTTCCTGTAATGGTGTCCATTGTGACATATTCCAGTCTTTACTTAGCATGACCTATGAAGGAAGGCTGAAAGAATTGGGTTTGCTTAGTTTGGAAAAGAGAAGACAGAGAGGGGACATGATAGCAGTGTTCAGGTATCTAAAAGGGTGTCATGAGGAGGGAGAAAACATGTTCACCTTAGTCTCTAAGGATAGAACAAGAAGCAATGGGCTTGAACTGCAGCAAGGGAGGTTTAGGTTGGACATTAGGAAAAAGTTCCTAACTGTCAGGGTGGTTAAACACTGGAATAAATTGCCTAAGGAGGTTGTGGAATCTCCATCTCTGGAGATATTTAAGAGTAGGTTAGATAAATGTCTATCAGGGATGGTCTAGACAGTATATGGTCCTGCCATGAGGGAAGGGGACTGGACTCGATGACCTCTCGAGGTCCCTTCCAGTCCTAGAATCTATGAATCACGTCTGTGAATTGCCATGAAGCTCTATTGACTACCCAGCAACACCAAAAGCTAAGGAGCCAACTATGCAGCAAATATGTCAATCTGCATAATGCCCTAGAATGCTTTGCATGGTGACAGAACTTCCAAAATGGCCCAGTCACCTGATTAACTCAGTACTCAACTCTTAAGTGAGAAATTTAGAAATATGTAAGATGAGAGCACACAACATGGTTTGTTTAGACAGGTAACACCACTTTCAAACTGCTGAATGATAAAACAAGGCAGCTGAGCCTCGATTATGACAAAGGAAATAAGAGAACAAGACAAAGATAAATGTGAACAATCAAAAACCTTGTCAACTAACATCTCTTGCTCATACTTCAGTTTCACAGCAAGTACTTACTGGACAGTAGTCCTGCCCACCAAAGCCACTCCCTCAGGTATGCATGACCTCCTTGTCCTGGGAGAGAAAGCAAGAGCAACAACAAATCCAGGATGAATTTCCAATGGCACAAGCTATACAAATAACTCAGGATCTCTTTTACCTATAAAGAAAGGAATGAATTTTCCTCTGAGGGGTGGGCTAATCCTCCAGCACTCCTCCTCCTCTGTAAAGGAGCCAATTTCCAGATGATATTAGCACCTTTAAAAAAAAAAGCTTGATGCTGGTGAAGACTGCTGGGTAGCCATCCCTGGGGACAGAAGTCCAATTTATCCTCAAGAATAAGTACAGCATGGGCAGTGGCAGCACATGCTTCTTCCACTCTGCCTCAGCTATGTGCCCAGCCATGCCAGGATCACATCTACAACACAAGGAGATAGTCTGGTCTTTATTCCATCTCTGGTGAAGATACCGTCAAGGGTAGCAGCTGAAGTAAGTGTTTTTATGAAGCAAATACTTGCCTACTAAGAACTGGACTGAGACCAAACTCACATGATATAGTACACCATTAAGCAGTTGTCAGATAGTAATGTTTTTGGATTACTGATCTAGGCCAGACTTGGAGCTGAAATATTCCCATGGCACATCCCATTCCTCTGTCCAGATTAGGTATTTCTGTTTCTCTTCCCTATTCATTTAAATTCTTGTCATTTGTCCCAGCCCTCTACAGATTTTGAATGTTGCACTTCTCCAGCTCTCTGCTCACAATACTGTGCAATATTAGACTGCACCTGGTTACAAGACACACTACAGCAGTCTGGTATTTCGACTGTATTGACAGCTCCAAGATCAAGAAAATAATCTGTCCCTTCTGGCTGATCTTAAACTGACTAAGAGCTGTATTAAAGCCAGAAATGTTTTCACATCATCTAGCTGAATAGCAATTAGAGCTTTTTGAAGTTCAATCTTTCCAAATGTGTAGCGAGCCCCTGAAAACTCTCTTATTGTTCTACTCGGACAATAAGAACATTGCCTTTGGTGGGAACATAACTGTACAGCCAACTGCAGCAATAAAGATGGAAGGTACCTGCCCTAATGGAGCCCCTGCTGGCCAACTTGAGAAGCCCTTTCTTCTTTAGTATAAAACTTCCTCCAATGAAAATACTTGAGGATAGAGCCAGGCCTAGTCCGATGTAGAAGTCGTAGCGACATGACACGCCCTCCATCACAGCCCCCTGCATAAGGAAGGAAGAACACTGAGATTCACAGAGAGAAGAGGGTTGGACATGTCCACCACACAAATCTAAGGAAAGTCCCAGTTGCAGGGTATTCTCCTAGAACATGAAAGATTGCTGTACATGAAATAAACACTTTGTAGGGCAGCTTGTGGGGAGCTCTTACTGATCTCTACACCTTCAAGTGCTAGGGCCATTGACATTTCCATTTCCTAATGCAGCATTTCTCAAACTGGGGGTCCCAACCCAAAACGGGGTAGGGCAAGGCTATTGTAGGAGGGGTTGCAAGATCATCTTTTTCCTTGCTTTCAGAGCTGGGCAGCCATAGAATGACGGCTGCTGGCCAGGTGCCCAGCTCTGAAGGCAGCACCGCCACCAGCAGCAGTGCAAAAGTAAGGATGGCATGGTATGGTTACTTAGCTCTGTAGGCATGTGCACTGGTGCCACAAATGCTATGTCCAGTAGCGGGAGGGGGGGGAGGGGGTGTCAGTGTCATCACAGTCTGAAATATTTTTAAAAGAAATTTGAGAACCTCTGTCCTAATGGACATCTACATGGGGGGGGGGGGAGAAGGGGGACTTTGCTCCTGAGAAGACAGTGTACCTGCAGTGTCTCAGTAATAATCATAAACCTGGGCACGACCTAAGACCCCTCAGGGTGCACAGGTGCCTGGAGCTGATTCTGCAGCTCCCGCTTGTCCAACTCGCGGGCTGAAACCCTTAGAGCCCAACTGCAACCGACCCCCAAGTGCCGCTCTCCGCTCCTCGCTGGGAACCAGGCTCCCCTTTCCGGAGCGAGTGCCGTACCCCGCCCGGCGAGCACCAATCTCCGCGTGCTGGGCACTGTCCCCGGGGCGGGGGAGCGCAGGCAGCGCTGCGTGTCATACGCGGCTGACAGCCCCGTCCGCCAAGCGGGCCTCGCCCCTCACCGCGGGAACCCAGGAGCCCGAGTGCCCGGTGCCCCCCGAGCCCCAGGTTGTAAGGGGACAGGAGCCCCGGGCCCTGTCAGCGCAGGGAGGCACCACCCGCCCACAGTATCGCGACGCGGGGCAGCAAGCACAGAGCCCTGCCCCTTCCCCGCCGGAACCTAGTGCAGCTCCCGACACCGCTTCCGCAGCGTCAGCCAAACCCTTCCTCCGGAACCAGCACCTCGCTCTTCACTTCCGCGTCCGGTACGTCAGCCAAACCCTTCCTCCGGAACCAGCGCGGGGAACGAGACGCCTAGCGGGGAGCGCGTCACTCTTGCCTTCCGCCCCTGTTGCTAGGGGCCCTCGCTTGGGGCCTGGTGAGTAGCGGGGAACGGGGAGCGTAGGCCCGGCCTAGGCCCCCCGGAGTAGCGAGATCCCGCTGCGCGCGCTGGCGAGCGGGTTCCGGGACCGTCTCAGCCAGTGCCCCCGCCCCTGCCGTGCCCATCGCTTCGCCTGCCGGGCAGTTGCCCCGGCCGCCCCGGTGCCGGAACAAGGACACCGCCGAGCTCGTGTCCTGGGACCCAGCCGCTCGCCCCACTCTGAGCCCGGGGACGCGCCACGGGAGATGTCAGATCCGCCCCCAGTCACCGCGCTTCTTCTTTACAGCCTGTGTCTGGTCCCCGCTCGCCGTGTGAACGGCCCGGGCCCGGCCGCTGCCTTCCATGGGGGGTGGGCAGAGGGGTCCGCCCACAGGCTTGCAGGATCCGGGCCTCGTTAGCCCTGTCAGGGCTACTGAAATAGGGGTGGGGGGACTGGTATTTCCCCTTTCGGCTCTTGCAATAGCCGGTGTTGTTACTTGTGTCAATAGCAGGTAATCGCTTCTCACGCGGAAGTGCGATTTTAAAGTTTATTTTGTCCTTTTTTAGTCTACCCCATCACTTTTTATTTCATTTATTTTTTAAAAAACTGATTTTCTTTTCTTTTTTTCCCTTTGGGCATTTGTATTTGGCTTTTGAATGATACAGATGTTTATAAACATTTGTGTGAAGCAAGAAGAGGCAAGATGACATCTACAAGTAATGAATTTGTTTGCTTATGTCTCTCTGGTGCTGGGTCTCTCTGTCTCTGCTTCCTCTCTACAGAAAAAGGATACTTCAAAGTCATAAGTTCACTGTGTTCCCTCTAACTCTTTGAAAGTATCCAAAGGAGAATAGCAAGCTGTTGGGGCTGAAATCAAATCTGTAGAACAAACTACATACACTCCATGTATATATGACTTCTAAGGCCCCCAAGGAAAATCCTGATGCATCCATAGGCCTTGTCTACACTACGGGGGGAGATTGATCTAAATTATCCAACTTCAGCTATGTGAATAACGTAGCTGAAGTCAACATACTTAGATCTACTTCCCGCGGGGTCCGCACTATGCGATGTCGACTGGAGACGCTCTCCTGTCGACTCCCCTTGCGCTTCTCATTCAGGTGGAGTACAGGAGTTGACGGGAGAGCAATCGGCGGTCGATTTAGCGGGTCTTCACTAGACCCGCTAAATCAACCACCGATGCATTGATCGCCACCTGTTGAACCCCTAGTAAGTGTAGACAAGCCCTTAGCTATGGATCCACCAGTGGTGCTTCCTCAAGGAGATATTCCCATTGTCAAGGACTCCTGATATTTAAACACACAGTTTCTAATGTGGAGTGCAGGATTCCTGTGCTTCTGTGTTAGATTCACAAGCACAGAATGGTGCCTCCCTCAGGTGCCTTTTCCTGGACTTCTGCTTGAGAGTTATACACCTGGAATATCCTCCTTTCAGAGAAGTTCTGAGTATAATGAAAACGTATCTTTAGTGCATGTGCTAAACTTAATGGAGCAGAATCAAAAGCATGTCTTTCTCCCTACAAGGCCTCCATTGTCTCTTATTGAGACCTGTAGATGATGTTATTGTTTTAGTGTTATAATGGCATCTTTTAGCAAGGAGAAGTGGGCAGGATGCCCTTCATGTCAATGGAGCACTTGCGGTTGAATATTGTTACAGGAGGCTTGTGCTGTATGTAGCTGAGCACTCTAAGCACCACCATTCTAGGAACAAGACAGTAGGACAGGAAATAGTACTCTGAGTTTCTCCCCTAGCAGTGCAGAACTATTAGACTAGTATATCAGATACTTCAGGCAATGCATGATTTCACCTCTAATGTATTCTTCTGTTCACATGTAATTGTAACATCAGATACATAACTGATAGAGACACCCACTCTCTCCCCCTTTGTAATGTTATATTAAAGTTGCTCTCGTGAAAAAGAATATTGATCATGTAAGTTTTAGGAGCAGAACCTTCTTTGATAGAATTTAAGGGTGGGATGCTAAAAAGTGCTAAGTGTTGGCCTAACTCTGTTCCTATTGAAGTAACTGAGAGCTGTACCACTGATGTCAATAGGAGCAGTTAGGTCAACTCTGAGTGTTTTAGAAAATCCTACCCTAAATGACTTCAGAAATGAATCCCATGTAGTCACAGAAACTGCTCTCTCTCTTTTCAGCTCTTGTCTCTCATTTAAGCTCTTCTATGCTGTGTGTGTGTGTGTAGGCATAAACTCTTATATCGCGTCCCAAATGCATCTTTGTGATCAGGAATATTTTGTACTTTCTTTTGATTCATATAAGGGAGATCCTACAGAAACTTGGTGACAGAATGTAAACACTGGGGACCAGCAGCAGAAATTCTTTAGCTTTGTCAATTAAGGAGTTTCTGAGTCAAGTGTCTATCCCATCGGTGTCTGTATCTCAGCAGCCGGCACATACAGTTCCTAGTAATATAACAGGGAGAATATCCACTTTATTTATAAATGCTGAGTAGCCATCAACTGTCGGAGGTCAAAACAGACTGAACAAACATCTTGGTGACGTTGTGTTTTATCTTGTTTTCTGACTTCAAGAACTAAAGATGAGTAAGAACAAGGACGACGCTCCCCATGAGCTGGAAAGCCAGTTTATTCTGCGGCTGCCTCCGGTAAGAGACCCTTAGATCTGGGCCAGTCTAAAGAGGACAAAGTGGGAGGAACATTCCCACACAAGGCTACCATCACTCTGCAAAAATCACCAAGTTCCCAAGGCACCCATCCAGTCCAGCCCCAGTTTGGAAGGTGCAGAGCAGCAACTCAAGGTAGAGAGGGTTTAAAGAGATGGGTGAAAGCAATAGGAATTCTACAGACCCTGTTTGAGATATCGAGACAGATTGGCTATTTGTACTGAACTCCTGCCTGTTTGTAATGTAGCTCCCTTAAATGACACCTCGTAAACCAGCCTTCTACCCCTTCCTGTTCATGTCTGTGCCTGTGAGATGCATCCAGGTGCACTGCTGCTTGGAGAAACTATGGTGTTGTGAAACAGATCAAGGCAAAGTATTTAGAAGTGATAGTTCAGTTGGTCCTCATTGCCAGTGATCAGTTCTGTCATTCACTCTTGGTGCAGTTAATCTCATTCAATAAATGCTTAATCTGGGAAGAAGCTTCTTCAAATGACACACTGATGAGGCATCTCCCCTTGACCCTGATGGAGCCCCTCTGGTTATCCACAAGGGCATTGTAGAGGAGTTGTAAGAGTGGGCATCTGAGTTCTGCTGAAAGGGTCTGTCACTCAGCTGCCCTATAAATAAAATAGACATGAGCAGTTCATAAAAACATGGGGTAGCTTCTGTTTTCTAAGGGACCTTAAACCAGCGATAGAATCTTTCCCAAATTATGTTAGGTTGCTGGCTGTGAAGTACGTTGGGAATAGCAGAGCCATGAGGTTAATGCGCATTTCTAGGAGAAGTGCTCTTTTCTTCCTGTGTTTAATGGCGCTTTTCAGTTGAGTTTCTGTGTTTAGATGAACGTATGGATTAAAATTGGGTTTGAAAGCAGATTATCTCTTTAGCTGTTCTATCAGCTAACGCACACAGGTCTAGTCCTATCTCATTCATCTGCTTTTTCTCAGGAATATGCCTCCACTGTGCGGAGGGCAGTACAATCTGGAAGCGTCAACCTGAAGGATAGACTTACTATCGAATTACACCGTGAGTAGCCAAGATCAGCTGCCTTTAATCTCTCAGCTCAGGAGCGAGTACTGTAGGCTTTGAAAGAGTGTGACTTGATTTGCAGAGCCCAGAGTGGGAAGAGACATCAGGGCTTCTCTGGGGATCATGCAGACATGTTGAGAAGGGTGCACTGGTGGAAATGTGCCCGGCATCAAACCAAGAACTGGTTTCCCATTGGGAGACCCAGAGGAGAAGTTCATCTTAGTGAAGTAGATGAAAGCTGCACACACCCCAACTGGACAAGCTTCACATCTTGTGAGAACCTGCTTGGCCAACAACCTCAATAAAGAGGGTATGCATAGAACAGCTCCTCTTTAATGTGATTGGCCCGAGCTGTCTGTCACTTTTCTCTGCACCTCACAAAATGGGCATCTCACTGTTTGCCAGAGATTGTGATGTGAATATTTGTAGTTCTGAAGGTAAAATACTATTGATTCATGCAATGCACTAATCACATGGGTAGAGCCATCTTACTAACACAGGTATAAGTCATTGGCCCTGGAGAAAATCCCAAGAATTTTCTTTCTAGCTCAACTCCATCAGCAAATTCCCAGTCCTGCCCTGGAGGACTCAAAGGCAAGAAAGCTCTGCCTCTAGCTGTTAGAATAGCCATAGCTGTAGAGCATACCCCACTGTTCCTTCCTCTCCTTCAAAGGTATTTTCTGTGAGTCTATCTGTAGTTATCTTGCTGCTAAGAGCATCACAGATTTCACAGGAAAATGCCAGACGGTTCTGTGCACCTCCAGTTCACTCAGGAGTTTTAAAGTGTTTGGCCCAGGAATGCAGCATACGGGTTAGCCATTTACTGGGCTGGCCACTGCATTAATTTGTCTCTTGGTTTTCTGCAGCGGATGGGCGTCATGGGATTGTCCGTGTAGATCGCGTCCCCTTAGCTGCCAAGCTGGTGGACCTGCCCTGCATCACCGAGAGTTTAAAAACTATAGATAAGAAAACATTCTATAAGACAGCAGATATTTGTCAGGTATGGGCTGCCTATTCTATTCACTCTGGTGGCCTGTGCTTGCTTCCTTCAGACAAAAGTCTGACCCTTTATATTATGGTAGTGCAACATATGGTACCCCACTGCTAATTTCCACATCCTCAGAATGTGAGTGGAGCAGCTGTGGTGTAAAATTTCCCATCGCAGCATAGCAGTTGGCAATTTCTTTCCTGACTTCTGCTCCCTTTTAACTGAAGAGAAGGTTGGTCATAAACTGATCCATCCACAAAAGGTGATTTTGTCAGCTATGCCAGTGAATCCCAGAGGCTGACTACATGCTGCAGGGAGTAGCATTTCCTTGTATATGTTGTAAATGTACCAGCCTTTAATTTAATTGAGTAGCTCTGCTCTCACATTATAATCAGCTCCTTTGTGTTCTGGGGCTTCAGATGCTCGTGTGTACAGTGGACGGTGATCTCTACCCCCCTCTGGAAGAGCCAACTGTGAGTACTGACCCCAAGGCAAACAAGAAAAAGGACAAGGACAGAGAGAAGAAATTCATCTGGAACCATGGCAGTGAGTAGAGTACAGGGTGCTTTACCTATCTTACCCTGGCGTGACCCACAGCTCCCACTGCTCATCCCGCCCCTCCCCCCCCCCGTCCTTCCCCTCCACCCTAGACAATGCAGGGGTAGTCTGCCAGGGCGCCTCACTCAGCTGTGTAGTTGAGAAGCTTGCCCTCAGCCCACCAAAGTGCTGCTGGATCTCTCACATCCTGGAGTGAGAGTTTCCTGTACTCAGACACCGTGAATCTATCATGCACGTGACTTTCCCCTGAGATCACGTGCCTGACACACAGCCTGTTTCCTTTGTTCCAGTTACTCTTCCACTGAAGAATGTAAGGAAGAGGCGGTTCAGGAAAACAGCTAAGAAGAAGGTGAGTTGCATCTCCTCATCCAAGGTGGCACCTATGGTGTCAGAGGTGCCCAAAGGTGGGGGACAGAAGAAGACACTAGTACTGTGCGTAGCTGTGTCAGGAGCGTAACAATCTGTCTTTGCACTATGAATTCTTATAACATGGGTTTTATTAACTTTGCTTCACACCTCACTCAGACAGAGCACAGGGGAAGGCAACTAGGACATTTTAACATTTTCTTGGCAATCTCCTGGCTGAATTTTGAAAGATGCCCTGGAGTGGGGAAAGCCCACTGTACAGGAGTGGATTGATTCTGTGTGTCCATTTTGCATACAGTGTGTCTCTTTCTGAATTACTAGAAATATCTGCATAGAAACAAGAGAGTTTATCTGCTCCTCCTCTTTCCCCACCTGAAATCCCAGTCCTCTGTGTAGGGCCCAATCATTTCTACAGCAACCAGCTACGATGTAGCACCCAGAATGACTTCAGAAGGGAAGTGGGAGCAGAAGAACCCTTCCAATCCTGTCTTTGTGCAGAAGCCCCCAGTAATAAAGCACTCTGGAGGGGAAATGAAGCTATACTAAGTGGCTGCCCATTGTGGGACAGGCTGGGAGAATTAATTCCTCTCTGCTTTGCACTTCACTTTCACACAATGGAGCAATATTTCAATGTAACGTTAGGGAAACCAGACCCTGGAAGCACTGAGACTTTCCCCTAGGAGAAGTGCAGCAACACTTAGCCGGCATTCCCAACAAATGTAATAATCATAAAAAGTGAAACCTTGTTGTGATTCAGCAGGTGACTTTCAAACCTGGGAGGCCTTTCACTGAGGATTCATAAAGGAATTCAGCCTTGGGGAGTTCTCATGTGCCATACAGTGAGGCCGGCTTTTATTCAGAGGTGGTGTTGGGAGTGTGAGAATGGAGCGGAAGTCAGGATAGTGAGAAGATTCAGCTCATTCAGGAGCTTTGAGGCAAAGAGGAGGAAGATGGAACACTGTCTTGAAAGGCAGGTAGTGGCAAGGGAGAGTCTTCCGGTGGGATATGGGTGAGCTCAAAGTCTAAAAGAATAGAGTAAAATAAAAGAGCCTTAAAATAAGGGGCTGGGATGGGGTGAGGTGTGGGAGGCAGCCAACAGCCAAGATACTTCTGAATTGGAGAACTGTCTGTCCAAGGGTGTTTAACACCGTCTCTTCTCTCTTTCCCCTCTCTGGCCCAGTACATTGAGTCTCCAGACGTGGAAAAGGAGGTGAAGCGTCTGCTGAGTACAGATGCTGAAGCTGTCAGTGTCCGTATCCTTTCTTCTGATTAACTCCGCAGAGCAGGAGAGTGGCTGAGGAAGGCTCAGAGGAGAGAGAAGTTAAGTTGATCTCACAATACACATGGGTAGCAGCAGGCAGGACGTGAGCATGTGACAGACACTGAAGTTATAGCTTGAGCTTTACCCTGTTCAAAACCTGCTGCTTCTCCTCAATGACCTCTCTCTGGCATTCATCACAGCCCTCCTTGTGTATCTGCTACTCCTGACGCTGGGGTAACTGGTTGCATCATCTCCAGAAGACAGGCCTTCACAGAAATAGGCCTGCAGGGCCAGATTGGCCACATTTGCGTGACCCTGCCAACACAGTGCAGAATTAGAGAGGGATACCAAGAGAGACTGGAGTCATCCCTGGGGTACTGTTAGCTGGCGAACCTCTTCTAGCACCTTGCTGTCAGTGGGCTCTTGCTGGTACCACCGTCTGTCATTCTTCTGTTTTTTCCTTGACTCTTCTGTATCTGCTCTCAGGCTGGGAGGTCATTGCTGAAGATGAAACAAAGGAAGCAGACAACCATGGTTCACTCACCGGCTTGGACATCTCCTCTCCTGGGATGTCTGGCCACAAGCAGGGCCATGGCTCATCGGGTACATTGATGAAGGCTTATGCTTTTAGTAACATCATTTCGCTGCCAGAAGGCAGGATCACCTGGTTTTGGTCTCTATGGGGTAGTTACACATGGGAGATGTATTTTATCGTATGAGCAGAATTGGATGCTGAGATTGTGTTCATTGGTATGAGAGAACAGGACAATAATAGTTTGGTCAAGCAGATATGCATTTGCCATTCTAGTGAACATGGCAGAAGAGAGAAAATCAGTATTTTCTGGGTCTTGAATTAGTCTACTTGTAGTCTATTGGATCCCATAAGGAAGGTTAAGGACGATAGGTGTGTTTAGATAGACACTGGATACAAAAAACTATGCCTGACAGCCATAGGGATGTGCAGTGCCTTTCAGGGAGAGTTGAGGACACACCGGAATCTGATGGGAGTTCATCAGCTCAATGTTTTTCTCCTTGTTTCACACCACTAGAACATGATGAACTGCGGGAGATATTTAATGACATCAGCAGCAGCAGTGAAGACGAAGATGAGAGAGATCATCATGATGATGAAGATTTGAACATCATGGACACAGAAGAAGACTTGGAGAGGCAACTGCAGGACAAACTGAATGAATCTGATGGGCAGCAGCAGGAGAACGAGGGAACAAACCAGATAGGTGAGCAGTCTTAGGCAGTGGTAGGTTGGTGCCGAGGATGGACAGTACCCTGGAAGGCTTGGTGCCGGGGGGATTGGCATGTTGCTCTGCTAGTGCTATAATTCAGACTATGGTGTGGATCATTTCTGCTGTCTCCCTTAGCCATGGGGATCCAAAAGCAGATTGACAACCTGAAGGGTAAACTCCAGGAGACCCAGGAACGGAGAAAGCGCCAGGAAGATCTCATCATGAAAGTAGAGAATCTAGCCCTCAAGGTGAGTGCTGTCCACCATCTGGTACCTTTCCTTCTAGCCCAAACCATGCATTCTTTACGGGGTCCTGTTCAGCTCAGCTGATGCAGTGAAGGTTTGGAACCAGAAGGCATCCAACCCTATTGTCCCGGAGTAGCCCATGGCCTTGCCATGTGGAATTTAAGATGAAAGTGGCTATAGGAATACATTCCAGCCAGTCATCCATGGATGACCTGAGACTGATGCAGAGCAAACCATGGAACTGTGCTGAAGAAGATAAGGGTCCTGCAATCCATGCTATGTTCCCTTTACTTTGCTGCCTATCAAATTGCGACTGCAGATTTGTTCTCTTTACATAAATGGCCACTATTGAGAAGCACCAGCAGTTATGTTCTTGCTTGTGTCTTTCTTCCAGACCCGTCTCCAGGCTGTGCTGGATGAATTCAAACAGCAGGAAGACCGAGAGAAGCAGCAGGTGAGGAAGCCTCTGTTACTGTCTCCTCTATGTTCCTGTAGAAGAAAGCAACGAGTGTGCAGTGTTGTGGGGTGATGCTGAGTGATTCTCAGCATTAGGAAGCAACACGTTGCACGCTTGTTCAGTAGTTTAATGTATAAAGCCCTCTGAGCCCTGCACCACACCACCTCAGGCTGTGATCAACAGCTGCCACAAGCTAAGCAGGGCTGTACCTGATCAGTACCCCCGTGGTAGAATGCCTACAACCAGTGGAGCTGCTGGAAATGGTGATACAGTAGGTGTAGTCTTCTCTCCGGAACACTAGTTAGCCAAGTCACGTTGTTCCAGAGGGTGCTCTGAGGCTGAGGTTGCCATATTTAGAGTGAGATGTAAAATGAAGACCCTGACGACGTGTGTCCATTAAAGATACAGTAGCGCTTTCTGAAGAGTAGGGGTAGCTCTGGTCACTAGGCAAATTACCAAGCTGGGTAACTATATTCTGCTGCTTTACATCTCTCCCTGCAGTTTCAGTTGAATACTATAGTTTTCCCCCCCGCACTTACTGGCTTGCGTAATGTTGCTTGCTGTAGACAGCTGCAGCATTCCACCCAAGAACTGGCTGCATTTCAGTTGCGAACAAACCAGTTTTTACATCTGAGCCTGATTTTTAAAAACATGCTCCGAATATGTGCACACAGCTACTCCAGTTGTGTAAGCAAATCAGATGTTTGTGCATGTAACTGGTTATTTAACATGCCATTTAGGGGCAGAATAAGACTCATGCTCATTCTGCACCTCATTTAGGCATGGGTATTTCTGTTCAGGCAGTTACATGTAGGTGTGTTCATAGAGACCTATAGTTTGTAAAAAGTTTTGGGGATCCCTTTGAAAAGAAAGAAGAGTATTATTACCCCTTTGGTATGAGAGAGAGATCTAAGAAGTTTTAAACATAAAATATCCCTAATGCTTCACTCCTTCCCCTTCCAACCTTCTCTCCACAGCTCACCTCTCTGCAAGAACAACTGGAATCCCTTATGGAGAAGTGAGGAGGGCTTTTGATCAGGGCGGGAGCTATACCCTCCAAGCAGGCATAGTGCTGAGATGGACGCTTCACCCATGGGTTCTGGAGCCATCCCCTGTGCTGAAGACCTGACGTTACTGGCATGACCTCACTGCCGATAAGCCTACTCCTGTTAATGTTGGCACTCTGTATTCTCCTGGACACTGTTTCTAGAGCTGCTGGCTGATGTTCCTTGTGCTAGACAGTGCAGCCCAAACGATTAACCTTTGAAGAAAGAAAGGCACTAACCTGCAGTTGGTTCTCTGAGAGCAGCAGAAACACATGGCTAGTGGTTTAGCTGCACTGCTGGGGGAGATCGTTCCTTGACTAGTTTGACCCATCTTTCTCTCAGTGGAAATCATTCATACCTTGGAACACTCCTTCAAAGGCACTTTGCTTCCCGACAGGCTAATCCACAGCACTGTCGCTCTGGGTCACCTTAGCTCATGGTGCCAGAAAGCTGTGCTGAGCAAAGGGCAGGAATTAACCCCACATGCACTGCGCAGGTCTGGAGGAGCAGAGCCAGGTCAGTGCATCACCTGGTTGTTGCTATCTGAGCCTGCAAAGCAGCATTCCCTGAGCGGGGCATGTGCTTCCTTAACAGACTTTCTGACGGGTCTGCGGTGTTGGGAGTTTGTGCCCATGCTTGGGGAACATCTGCTTGAACAAAACTGGAATGAATAAAGTGTATGTGTTTCCAACCCTGCTCTGTCCTGTAATGCTCATTTCCTCAGAGCTGTGCTGTGACTGGCACTGTCCCTTTGCCAGCTGGAGACTGATGGCAGCAGAGCTCCCTGGTGCTTGTAGATGTAAAAGTGGTGGGGTGCTGCAGCAGCTTTGCCTTCTCACTCAGCAAGCGAGCTAGATACAAATGGGACCCTCCCAAGGGAAAACTGGGAAGCTGCTATTGTGCTGTCAGTGTGGGGGCGTTCCCCCCCACACACACACTGGGTAGAGCCCTTGTGAGTAGGGAGCTTTCTCTAATCCCAGATAGATTAGGGAGGCCAATCCTAGATTAACCTGGCAGGGGATTGGAAAGGCAGTCCAGTCAGCAGTTGTCAGAACGCATCACGGGGTGTTGGGTGGGAGGTTCTTTCTTACCACAGGGGAGGAAAGAGTGAGGCGAAGACAGAGGGGTAAGAAAGTATAACAGATAACAGGACCACTCTGGCTCCTTAAGGTGGTTACTGTACAGCACAGTTCTCTCTGCTCCTGAACGGGCGAACTCCACCTAGGGGAAGTCCAGGGAGAAAAGGCTTTAGGGTGCAGTGCAGTGTCAGCCTCATGCAGGGTGGGCAGCCTTAAGCCAGATATGCAGTAGCTAAAGACTGTTAGATGAGCCACAGGAGGAAGAAAACTCATCCCAACAGTCCGGAATCGAAGAAACACTCAGCTCCAGGAAGAGCGAGAACAACAGTGGGTGTGACCAGCAACCAAAGAGGTGAGGAGGGAGATCTGCCAACAGCTTCAACATGGATGAAATGTACCTGCTTAATGTGGAAGGAGTCAAGAAAAAGATTTTACATGGAGGCCGAGGGGAGCTGCCGCAATTCAAAGATGGGAGCAAGGTAACTACTCTCAGCAAGCATCTCAAACTGGCTAAGGAGGGATAGAGCAGGTCAGATGTTATCTCATACCCTTGAATGACAGCCTGTATTGGGTTCCCCAGCAGCTGTCTCCCAGGCTCTCGGGCTGTAGATGGTGACCCAGAGCCCTTATTACTGAAATCCTCTGCACATGTGTCTCCTTTAAAAGCACTTGTAGTCAGAAGTGACTCTAAAAATAAAAACAGCTGATTTCTTCTCTCATTGAGTCCAGATCAAATCAGCTGAGTTTACCAGGCGGCAGGTTTTTCTAACTGCAGGCATTGAGATTCCAGCTGTGCTCTGTCTGCCTCCTTCATCAACTGCACTAATAGGTTCTGCCACTGGAATCCAGTTGACAGCTTTGTATGCTGTAATCCAGCTCAGGCTCCTGGAGCCACATTAGCACAGCAAACAGAAGGAACAAAGCTAAGGGATGCATGTAGGGAGCAGATAATGGGAGTGACCGGGTGCCCCTTGTTTGTGTAGATATAGCCACATTCTAAGCCTCTAGCAGTGGGACCTAATGTTTTTCTTTGTGGTTAGCTTGCAGTAACCCCTGCTATGAAGTGTGCATGCTATATTTGCAAGGTACTGCTGTGAGGAAGTTCACTCTACTGGAGCCCTGAGTTGGGTTAAAAAGAGGTATTGGCAGAGAGCAGCTGTATATAATATGAATAAATAGCAGATGCCTCAAAGCCTATCCCTTCACCCCATGAGAACAGCTGAGTGAACTAACACTAAGCTGGGGTCATGGTCACCCCTTCTCAGTGACCCAAGGGTGGGATTGAGCCAAGTTTCAGGGTGGAGAGGGGAGGGAGAGAAGGCTATTTACTACTCCAGTGACCTGATCCCAGACTGTCATGCCTGCAGCTGACCCACTCTGACTGGTTTCTCTTTGGTGCAGCTCACATTCCACTTTCAGACACTAAAAGACGACTTTGAGCACACGGTGATAGATGACAGCCGACAGGCTGGCATCCCCATGGAGATCATCGTGGGGAAACTGTTCAAAATCGAGGTGTGGGAGACCTTGCTAACCTCCATGAGGATCGGAGAAGTGGCAGAGTTCTGGTGTGACGCTATTGTGAGTGACAACCCCCATGGCTGGGAACACCTAGATTTCAGACACTGATATACACACACACACACATTGTGCATGATCAACACGTTGACACCAAAACACACAGGTATCAACACTTACACGTGTGCACAGCCCACAGATACATTCTGAGCAGGATCGCACTGGCATACACATCTGTACCTGTCTTATGCATGGTTCCGTGCACCCTGCAGCATGTAACTGGGAGCTGGAGCACTGGGCTGCATGTCTTCCCTCACCAAGTCCTTTTATTCCTGAGATTTGGTGGGTGCAGGTTCTAACTCTAGGACAGACTGAAAAGCCCCAGCTCAGGCTGCAGTTCAGCCCTCGAGGGAGAGGAGCCATTTATTTCTGCTGTGGCAGGCGGCTGCTTTTACAGTATTCCTGGCCTGCTGTCTGAATACCTGACCCAGATTCCAGGCCCCAGCCCTTAAGCCGGGGGGTTTAACTCCACTTTCCCCCTGCTGAGAGCAGGTGCCTCCCATCACCATCTCACCCCACCTGCTCTCACTGGCCCCCGGGCTAGGGGGAATGTTTTGTACATGTGCTTGAGCCAAGGTGCCTCCCTCCCCCCCCCAATGTTTCAGCACACAGGCATGTACGCACTGGTCTCCAAGGGCATGAGGAGGATTGCGGAGGGCAAGGACCCCTTGGAGGGGCAGAAGCACCGCTGTGGGATGGGGAACATGTTCGACTACCACAGCACGGGTTATGTGGACCTGGATGAGCTACAGAGGGCCCCCCAGCCTCTCATCTTCATCATGGAGCTTTTCAAAGTAAGGCCCGGGCCAGGGGAGGAAAGGCAATTGGGGTGAGGGAGAGCAAAGTCGGGACAGACCACGCGATGCTCAGCGTGGCACAGCCTGGGCTGGTAGCCCCTCTGGGGCAGGGGGAGCCCTGGGCCCAGCTCTCCTGGGCGTGGTGTGAGGAGCATATGGGGCCAGTAGTGTGAAGGTCTGTTTCCCCCCCTCCACACACACACCAGGTGGACGATCCCTCATCCTATAAGCGGGACACATGGGCCATGAACAAAGAGGAGAAACTGTCGGCAGTGCCCGTATTGCACAGCGAGGGCAACCGGCTGGTCCTGCTCAAGAGGTACCAGGAAGCAGCAGCGAAGTATCAGGAAGCAGTCATCTGCCTGCGGAACGTCCAGGCCAAGGTGAGAGCCACCCCGCTGGACACTGCAAATGGGGAGGGGTGGGCTGGCGTAGCACTGCCGCCCAGGGTGATGGGTCAGCGCTCAGCTGGAGCAGGGACAGCCACCTCCTGCTCTGGCTTCTTGTGCCCAGCTCCACAGCATTGGTACGTCATGCCTAGCACCGCTTCCCTCCTCTGCAGAGCCCCTACCGTCTGCACAGGCCCTGCCTGCAGCATGCAGCAGTGAGCTGGCTGCACTGCCCCCCACCACCAGCTATAGAGCTTCGGGAGGTCCTCGGCAGCCAATACAATTCCTAAGACAATAACAGCCCCGTCTGCCGGTCGCTTTGCTCACACCGTGGCTCCCTGCAGCTGGGAAAACCTGTACTCCTAGGCCTTCGCGGTGACGTTTTCAGGGTACAAAGTCCTGCAAACTAAATCAAAACAAGTCACTGGGAAAGGCCAGGCAGGGCTTGCTGCAAACAGCCACTTCTGACCTGTGGCCTCCAGCAAGGAGGGGAGCCAGAAAGCTCCGACAGCAGTTCTTGGAACGGCATACTCAGCCAGATGGCTGGAGGTCGTGCATGCACTGGGATGCTCCCAGCAAACACGCTCCATGCTGGCTATTTTACTTCAACGGTAGCTACTGTCCTCCATTTACCCCAGTTTGCCTGCAAAGCCCCCGCGGGATGCACTATGTATTGTTCCTGGCTACGGGCGCTCTGTCCCTTTGAGAGTTCTCTGCCCAGCCAGAGGGGTCTGGTGTCTTCACGCTGCACGTTGCTGGTTTTGTGAACAGGAGAAGCCCTGGGCTGAAGACTGGCTGAGCCTGGAGAAACTCATCACGCCCCTTGTGCTGAATTACTGCCAGTGCCAGCTGGAGCTGGGGGAATACTATGAGGTCTTAGAACACACCACCGACCTCCTCCAGAAGAACAATGGTAATCGCCTCGCCAGCCTGTCCCAACCTTCCACGAGGCTCCCAGAGAGGGGCTCTTGTTCTCATGGGACTCTGCATCCAGCGCTCCTGTCACGCAGGGGCTTCCTCTCTGCTACTGATCCCCTGGGAGTTTTTCAGCTGCTCCCTTCCTCCAGCACTTACATTCGTGTAGAGAAGGCATTTCAGGGGCAGGCCTCCTGGCTGGAGGAGTATTGCCTTCCATGGAATTCAAACCCAGCAGGAGCACAGCTTGAACTAGATCCATAGAAGGCTGAGTCAGTGATGGAAGCTGACATGCTAGTGCAGAGTGGCAGATTCAGGAACAGCTGGTAGCCTTCACTCTGGCTGAGAGGTTGGGTTGGTCACTGGGTGTTTTCCTATCTCTCATCTGCTGCTTTCCCCTTGTGAGAACTCTGTCCTGGAAAGGGAATATTGTCACACCAGGTGTAACAGCCTGTGGCACTCATTGCCACTAGATCCGCAGGCCCAGAGCTTAGTAAGATTACAGAAGCCAGACTTGGATGATGAGAACATCTCCAGTTAGGATAAGAAACCTTCACGCTTCAGGCCATGAGCAAACTGGTGGTTGACAAGGGCTACTAAGAAACGTCCCAGGTGGGCAAGCTATGCTTTACTTGTCCCCTCTGAGCTTGCTTGCACCTTCCTGGGAAGCAGCTGTACTGGCCAGACACTGATACAGGACTAGATGGGTGCTCTGGCAGTTCCTACATTGGAATCCTGCTGCATGGCAGTGAATTAAATGGGAGCCAAGCTGTAAAGCAGTGTAGTGCTACAACGCCCTGCTGCGATTGCCATAGGAATGAGCGGAGCCTAGAGCTTTGTTCTGGTGCAGCCCCTTTGGGATACTCAGCACCTGCAGCAGGAGGCTCCAGGGAAAGGAGCTCAGAGGCCCTCTTCTGCAGGCAGGACAGGGGTGCGTGATGGCCGAGCAGGGCGAGAAAGGAAAGGAAATAACCCCACGCTTCTCTGCACTTGACAGAGAACGTGAAGGCTTACTTCAAGCGCGCAAAGGCCCATGCCGCTGTCTGGAACGAGAAGGAGGCACGAGAAGACTTCCTGAGGGTGGCTCAACTGGACCCGTCACTGGGAGCGGCTGTGAAGAAAGAGCTGAGGCTGTTGGGGGAGAGGATGAGAGAAAAACATGTGGAAGATCGGCAGAGATACCAGGGCCTCTTCCAGCAGCCTCAGCTCAAAGGGGCAACAGAAGGGAAGGGGCAGTTGGGAGGAGATGGGAATGCTGGAGCTGGCAGGCAGGAGGGAGGAAATTCTGGGGAAGGTAGGGAGGAGACAGGACTGGGACCAGAGAGCTCCACAGGCAAGGAGGAAGAACAAGAACAAGGAATTGCTAGAGCAGAGGGGGGTACGAGAGAGGCAGGACTTGGAGAAGAGAACACACATGCAAAGAGGGAACAAGGCGTGGGGGAGTCTGGGGCAGAGACAGGACCTGGGGAAGAGAGTGCCAGAGCAGAGAGGGAAGAGCCAGGGGAAGGAACAGACCAAGGGAATTGTGGGGTCGATGGCAGGATCGAGGAGACAGGATGGGCAGAAGAGAACATAGAAGCAGAGAGGGAAGAGCCAGGGGAAGGAACAGACCAAGGGAATTGTGGGGTCGATGGCAGGATCGAGGAGACAGGATGGGCAGAAGAGAACATAGAAGCAGAGAGGGAAGAGTCAGGGGAAGGAACACACCAAGGGAATTCTGGGGTCGATGGAGCAGGGGGAGGACAAGGAAACTCGGAGACAGGCCTTGGAGAAGGATTTTCCAGAGCAGAGAGGGAAAGAGCAAGCCAAGGTGATTGTGCAGCAGAAAGTCATAGCGTTCATGGCCAGAAGGGACCACTAGAGAGAGGACTTGGAGAAGAGAATGCCAGGGAGAGTCATGGGGCAGGAGCCAGAGAAAGGAGCTCAGAGGCAGATAAAGAATGGGGAGGGAGAGCAGAAGGTTGCTCCAGCACTAAAGCAGCAGAGCAGAGCTTGGGGGAAGGGGTTGGGCCTGGGGCAGAGAACAGCAGGACACTGAGATGAATGTGGAGAAATACAAGATGCTTCCTTGCTAACACACTGGAGGGAGGTCAGCACTGAGGGACAATGCTGCCGCTCACTAGGGCTGCCTAGGCAGGCAAAGAGAGGTGGGCAAAGGGTCCCAGCCACTATCAGTGTAGTGCAGGACAGCAGAGAGCCCAGGAAGGGAAATTCAATACAGGGGGCCCAGGGCCAGGCTGAAATAGTGGGGGACTAGCAGGTCCAGCTGGGCTGCTCTGTGAGTAGTTAGACTCTGGCCTGAACGAAGAGCTCTGGCTCAGTGAAAGGTAACTGGGTATTGGCTGGAGCTCTTTGCCATCTGTATGGTGCAGGCTTCCTCCCAAACCCTGTCGCTGCTGAGCCACCAATGAAAGCAGGATCTGACCATATAACCTCACTCAAAAGTGCAGGAGCCAAGGCTGCCAACTTCATCTTCGTGAATCGGACTGATGCCTCATGCGCCTGCTCTCCCAGCCTGCCCTGTGCTCGGTGCTAGAGCCCGCGCTCACCCTATGCTGGGTCAGCAGTGCTAACCCCTGTACTGCTTCCTGCTGCTCAGCTTGTTCACTGAGAAATAAAGTGTGTCCCTGGCAAGGCTCTGGCAGGATTCTTTCCTGGCTATGATTGGCGTCTCCGAGCCAGCAGGCTCCCAGGCTGCCCCGGAGACCAAGGACACTCCTGGCCCCTGAAAAGCTTTGCTTTCCCTGCATGGATCTTCCCGTTTGTCCCAGCCTCCCACCCAGCCCCAGGAGGAGGTTATTTATTAAACACAGACAGCCCTACCTGAGCTCCCAGGAACAAGGCCGTCTGCCCCCAGAGCTCACTGTCTGAAAGCGGAGGCAGAGGGTGGAGCTTACTGTTTTCACTTTGTCTTTAGGGCAGAGTTGGGTGTATGGGGAGCAGCAGGCAAGAAGGGGGGAAATTGTCCCCATTTTACTGGTGTAATCCCTGGAACCAGAGGCTGGATTCAGAATGGGAGGCGGGATGGGGAAGTTACTAGGTGCCATAGGCTTCTGATCTGCCCAGAGCTCCGTCTGCATTGGAATTCAGCACCAGGTCAGGACCCAGTTCAGCTCCCCCTTTTCCATATGGTGGGAGGGGGCTCCCAAATGCTGTGACTGAACTGACCATGGGAGGAGGCTTGGGGAAGGGAACAGGGGAGGCCCCTGTAGAAGTACAACCAGGCCTGCTGAGGGCTCATGCTGTTCCACCATTAGTAGCAGAGACCGCTGGCTTCTGCCTATTATAAATTAAAAGGGCGAGAGGGATAGGCTGGGAGTTAGGACTCCTGGATTCTATTCCCAGCCAGGGCCGGATTAACCTTTTTGGGCCCCCATGGAGGCAATGAAGCATGGCACGGGGAAGTCAGTCCCCAGAGCCAGGGGCCAGCCAGAGGCAATGGGGCATGGCATGGCAGGGGCGGCCTCGCTCCGCCCAATGCAAGGGCACTATTTACAAACCAGCAGTTGCCAGATGCACAGTGGCCTGCCTGGCCCTGTGCTGCCAGCATGCCCCTTCCCCTTGGGAGCAGGCCCATGCCACACCACACAGCCCCTCCCTCCCCCTGCCCAACACCCCCCAACTCCTTATGGCCAGAAGCCCCCCGGACCCACGCACAAATGCACAGCACCCTGCACAACACCACCCCTGCCCACAGCCCCACCACAACTGCCCAGCACTCCCCCACAGAACCACCGCTCCCTAGTGCCCCAACACACACAGATCCTCCCTGCCCCTTCGCAGCCCAGCACTCCCCTATACTCCCCACAGACCCACTCCCCCAAGCTCTGCCTCCCGGCCACACCGGCCCTGCTGGGAGGTGACTGTGTCTGCCGGGCTGGTCCGGCAGCGCAGCCAGGGCTGGTCCCAGGGCCGGGAATCACTCCAGTCCCTTGGGAGTGGTGCGATCAGCCAGGCCAGGACCTGCCCCGGCCAGGGTCCCTCAAGACGCACTTGCCTGGAGGGGCCCAGCCAAGCCCTCCGCACTGTCTCACACACACACACACACACCTGGCTGAGACTGGCCAGGCTTCTGCACCAGTCCCAGGCGGTTCAGCTTCGGGGAGAAGGTGAGGCCCCACAGGTGGTAGGAAGCAGAAACTGCCCAGAGCCAGAGGTGCACTGGGGTCCGGCCAGGGGTCAGAGAGGAGCGGGGGGGGGGGGAGGGGAGTGAGGAGGCAGCAGGCGGGCAGGCTGAGAGGAGCAAGTGGTGGGTGGGGGGAGCCAGTGGGGTCTCAGGGCGCAGTGCAAGCGGAGCTGACCGGGGCCCCTTCTGAGCATGGGCCCAGCTCCATGGAGCCACTGGAGCCATTGTAAACCCGGCACTGCTCCCAGCACTGCCTTGGGCAAGTCCTTCAGCTCATCTGTGCCTTAGTTCCTTCATTTGGGGTGTTGAGGCATAATCAGCGTGTAAAGAACGTTGAGATTCTCAGGACAATATGCCTGGACCTGTTAGGCTAAGGGCAGGACAAAGGCAACTGAAAAGCCAGGCTCCTGGCTAAAAGAGTAGAAGGCTAGGTAAAACAAGTACCAGCCTAGAGTCACTAGAGCCCAAACCGTGTTTGGAGCGGGGAGATGGAGAAGGTTTGGCAGGAGGAGGAGAAATCTCTTTCCAGGGTTTTCTGTCTCATGGTCCACTTGGGATCCACTGTTTGTTTTTCCACATGACAGGGAAAGAAAAATTGTCTAAGATAGGAATGTGGGACTTTACAACCACGGCCATGGGTTTGAGCTATTTTTTTTAAATTGAGCAGATTTTGTCAACAGAGTTAAGCTATAATTAGAGAAAAGTCTCCTTTACATAATGACCCCTTTGTGTATCCAGACTCCTAACTACTTGTTGCTAATGACAAACATTCACACCTGCAGAGCCAGCAGTGCCCTGGGAGAGGGAGCTGGATTCTGGTCTGGCCTAGTTTCATATACAGAATTGTTAATGAAGTTCCCATTGCAGAGCCATTAGTTCTGGCAATGATGCATGAGCCAAAGAAGAAGCCAGCTCTGCTTCCAGATCCCAGGGTGAGTTTGTGGCACTGGCAGAGAGGAAAACCACCACCTTACTTGTAAACCAAGCAAATTTGGTCTGGAGTAGGACCATAGCCACCCACAGGAATCTGAGCAGTGGGTCACTCATCCGAGTCCCCGTGCCAGGTTCTTGCAAGGAAGGGAGCAGAGAAAGGAGGGAATGGATGGTTGTGCAGTAACATACTCATGAGGGAAATTGCTTCCCATACTCTGGCACTTAGCAGGGGGAATGCAGACAGGGAAGCCCAGCAGGGCCGGCTCCAGGCACCAGCTTGTCAAGCAGGTGCTTGGGGCAGCCGCTCCGGAGTGGGGCGGCACGTCCAGGTATTCGGCGGCAATTCAGCGGACGGTCCCTCACTCTGCCTCGGAGCGAAGGACCTCCCACCGAATTGCTGCCGCAGATCGCGATCACGGCTTTTTTTTTTTTTTTTTTTTGGGCTGCTTGGGGCGGCCAAAACCCTGGAGCCGGCCCTGAAGCCCAGAATGGCAGCTTCACATGGAGAGAGGGAGGGGAAACAACAGAAATAACAACAAGGCCAAAGCACCAGCCAAAGTATCAATATAAATACAAATTTATTCTCTTTCCAGAGCAGAAATGGAGAGAAGCCAGTGAGGACAGCACCACAGCAAACAGTACCCAGAGTTAGCTTCCCAGCTTTAACAGATATCCTGAACTCACTTATGCACAATACAATCTTTGCTTATAAAGAAAATGTCCTAGAGGTTCGGTCGGTTGGCCTGGGCTGTATCTTTACTTACAGCACAGAGCTAGCTCAGGGAGAGATCTCAGATTCTCTACAGATGCCCTTTCCAAAGCAAAAGAGGGTGAAGCAATCAGGTCTGATCCTCAAAGGTATTTAGGCACCTAACTCATGGGAATTAAGTGCCCAAATACCTTGGAGGATCTAGGCCTCAGTTATTAAGGGAAGGAGCTCAGAGGAGGTACAAGAGAAAATGGAGGCCTGCCATTTTATAGCTAAAAACCCCACAAATTACATTAGTGGATCAGGTGGTTTTAATCAGGGCCTAGATTAGCACTCATAGCAAAGAGAACTCTGGAGTACCGCAGAGCCGTTGTGAGATGGGGAGCCAAGCATGGACGGGGGAAGAGGGAGAATGCTGTAGATAGGTCTGAGACTGGGGAATGCCCAGGAACACTTGTATTCAAGGAGGGCAGAGCACAGGGGACTGCAAGGAGCACCAGGGGTTGAGGGTCTAGTAAAGCAGTGGGACACTTCAGCTGCAGGGGGTCCCACTCTCTGGGCTTATTGCACTGTCAATAACGATCAATCATTTCGTGTTCCGATGGAACACTAAGACACTAACCCTGGCGCTCAGATTGGTAGTGCCTTGGGGGTGTTTCCACCATCCTCTGTAGCATGAGGGCATGTGTCACTTGCCAGGTTTATCTAGGGGTCTTGTTTAATCATTTCCCTGACACTGCAGGGGCCTCGGGCACTGGTGCACCTCAGTCCCTCTGTTCTCTGCCTGTGGCATGTCATAATCTAGTGTCCTGTGGGCTGTGATACTTAGCCTAATTCTGGTTGTTGGGTTTGGTGTGCCTGGTCTAGGGTGTTGGTGGCTTGCGATAAACGGGAGGTCAGACTAGTGGTGATCCCTTCTGGCCTTAAGCTCTGTGACACTGATCATGCCGGCCACCGCTCTCAACTAGTTGGGGAGACGAGCGGGCCGTGGCCTCTGCACCCCAGAAGGGAGATTTCATGCAGGGAAAAGCAATGACTCCTGAACATGCTTTTAGAGGTGCCTTTGCCCTAATCTTGCCTTTCTCTCTCATTCTTAGCTACTTCCCAGTCTCGGCCTTCCACGGGCAAAACCATATCCCTGCTAGCCCTTCTCCAGTTTGCTAGCAGAGGGAGCCATCTCCTGCCCCATCCCACAGCTGATAATGGGTGGCTCCAATCATCACTACAGCAGCGCCCTCGGCCTAGGTCTCCATGTGGCAGGCAGCCAAGGAAGCCACAGGCCCTTCCCGGCTCTCCTAGCATTAGGGCTAAGTGGTTTGTGCCTGTGCTGCATGGTGGTAAAGCAGATGAGGTGAACAACACCTGTCTGCACTTGCTCCTCTCCCTTAGGGCCTGACTAGGCTGGAGAGGGTGCAATTGAGGTTTCCTCTCCTTTTCTCCTGGCCTCTGCCTAGAGGGAAAAGTGCAACAGTTTGATCCGGATGAATCTGAGGCTGCTCCTTCCTGATGGACTGGAGCCAGGGGGACCAGCATGGAGCCAGACGTGGGTTGGGGAGATTCCCAATGGGGGGCAAAGCCAGCAGCAATTCCTCTGGGGAGCAACAACTGCAGAGGGTGCTCTCACTTGTCAGGGTCTGTGTCTCAGGCAGTCCCATCTGTGAGAGTTCTCCCCAGCTTCCGGCAGCATCACCCAGCCTGAGCTTTCTGCACCGGTCCCAAACACAGAACTTGCAAGACTGTCTTTGCAGTGAAACGTGCTCCTCCACTAGACTGGCCAATCCCCACGCACGAGTGGCTCCAGTGCTCCACTGACAACATTCCTGGCAGAGAATGGGCCACAGCAATTTCCATCGCGGCAGCACCAGAGAGAACATTGTGTTGCTCCTCACACACAATCCACAGCCTTCTACAGCTGTCCTAATATAAGACAAGTCACCACATTTGGCTACTCAGTACACATTAACCCTACTGCCCTACATGCTACAGTAAGCTTAATACCACAATCCACATCACCTCCAGTAAACAGCATGCTATAGCAATCCTAGCAACCTACAGCGCTTTCAATATACCTCACAGGACAGCAATTCACAGGGCTACTAAGAGACACCAAAATCCACAGGACCTTTTACTACACAACATCACAGATCACAGCAACTCCTATGCACAATGTACAGTGTACTACAGCAAGCCTCATGCCACATAATCCACAACATGCTGCACCAAACAAGTTCCACAACATGACACAATATACCACCACAAAGTCAGTATCACACAGAACCTCCGAGACACAGTGCACTCCCTCAAACCTAACACAGCACTAAAGCACCTTATACCCACCACACTGCAGCCACCTTACCAGGCCACAACACACCACCGTCCGCAGTCCTAACAACATAGTCCACAGCACCTTCAATACACAAAAGCAAACAACAAAGCAAGCCAGAACTTTTCCAGTGCACAGCTGCAGCAGTCAGATCCCCACAACATCGGCTATTTAGACTCTGGAGTTCTGTGATGAGTTCCCCATATAAAATGCCAAATGTCATCAGCTTTGGAGAATGTAGCAACCCTAACACACGCAGTCTGCATATGACATTCCACGTTATTCTTCATAAAACTTCCTATTATGCCTCTACTACACTGCAGCCTTATTGCCTCTCCCCCCACAGCCTCTCCCCCCCGAGACAGAACATTCCACCCCATTCCCAGGGGACCGTTCCCCACTGGAGTACATGTCGCAGCCCCCCCAGCTCTGCAGCCTTCTCAACTATAACACTTTGTCCCAGACAGACAACTTTCTGGAGCCTTCCAGATCCAAGTGTTCCAGAGAACACGTTGCTATGCTACAAAACACAACGCAATCCTGCATGCTTGCAACACAAGTTTTGTACACCACCCCCCGTGCCAAATAGTTCCCTCATTTAAGGAGAGACCCCAGTTGTACCCTCTGGGCTCCCAAACCAAACAGCTCCCGGGGTGGCAGCAAATGGTCTAGGGGCCCTAGCTCCAGATGAAGAGAGAGATTTTTAGAAGCATGATGGAGCTCACCAGAGTACAGCTCCATCTCCTTCCTGATATTGCTCTGGCCAGTGCCACTGCCTCACAACACCATGTCACAATACAACATGACGTCCTGATACATCACAATGGCTCAGTGTCACCAAGAGATGTGAGCTCGCCCATTTCTCTTGCAACACCCTGGAAGAAAAGGAGCACATTTACCTATCAGATGGAGAAATGGAGGACAGCCTGCCGCATGGGATGGAATTGCTAAATGGGCATCACAAAGTCGGTGAGCAGCTGGGGAACCAGAGCTAAAGTCTAACGGCCTCAGGAGAGATGAATATGAAGAACCCACTAGACACACGTCTTTGTTACTGGGATAATCCCCCATTTCCAATGTGTCGGGATTCAGCTGATAGATTAGGGCCACCTGTTTTATTTAGTTGGATTTTCCATCATGGGAGGAGCTAGGGTCCCATATTATAACTATGGGAGGGGAGGTTGGTCCAGCCCCGACCCCGGTGTTACGGTGACAGACAGCTCGGAAGGGAAATGAACCCTGGATTCGCATCCTAGTCATCGCCACTAGTAAATCCCACTGCACTGAGGTCACCTAGGGGGAGTTTCTAGGCCAGGGGCAGCACAAACCATGCCTCTGATGGTGAGTTGTAAGAGTACATGATAGCGCAGAAGGTGCTGTCCCCTCAAAAGCAGATGCTAGAATAGACCCAATGAGTGAGGCAGAAATTAACACTGAACAAGGTATTAAAATTTAATGCGTGAGTGAGTCCACGATAGTATTTAAGTACAGAATATATATATATATATATTATATATATATAAATATATGGTAAATTAAATGCTACGGCTCTCTGTTATAAAGCTCCTCTCCAGATAAGGCTACTAGCTGGGCTGAAGCTGTATTATTGACTCCTCCCTTCCCCCTTTCGCCCTCCTGCACTGTTCCCACTAGGCAAGCACCCCCAGCCTGGACCTGGAGATCCTGGGGTACCAGGCAATTGACAGAGTTCAGTTAGTCAGACTCGCAGCCTTTGGCAGCTAACAAAAAAGGTATTAAAACAGATGCTCGGAGGCTGTTTACTGTCCAGTTGCTGCGGGAGCATTAGGCTGCCTGGTGCCCAGCAGGAGGCTGTCTGGGAGCAGAAGCAGCCCACACTGCTGAAGTGGGCCAAGGCTGGGCTGGGTTGGGCTCTGCCATCCCCTGTAGGCGATTTCCTTACCTGTCTTACATCAGTCACAAGGAGGGCGACAGTTTGTGACCGGCAAGGGAGGGGGAAGTCTCTGCCTGTGTTTCATTCTTCAACACCATCTCAGAGTTTCAGTTCCTGGGTTTCTTTTGAATGCTTTATAGAGTTCCTTAAATTCAGACCCCAGAACACTTGGTCGGAACCGGCTGGTCCTCAGGATGGCTCCAGCCAGCACTCCGTAGAGCCTTCAGTCACATTCCCACGTGGCCAGTGGGAGTTCCCCTGAGATCTTCTGATGTTGGTGGACTTCATGAAGGCCATTCCAGTGGAGTGCCCCCAAGAGGGTCCGAGGGAAGCCCATCCCAGGAGTGAGAGAGGTGGGGGAGGAAAGCAGCCAAGAAGCTGGTTAGACAAAGCCTCTTACCTGCGGGAGGTGTTAGATAAAGGAGGTCACACCTGAAAGAAAAGCCAAGAGGTCACATGAGATGGAATTTGGAAACTATCACATTAATAAACTGACTGGAGGGAGATTCGCCAGAAAGTTCTCCCCTGCCGTTCTCCCCAGCACACACACAGGAACCCCTGGCTCTGTTGTGCTGGAGCAGGAAAGGAGGTTCACATGGAGGATTATGGAGCTATAACACTAGATTAAAAAAGCAGCCATGTCCAGTAGCTATTAAAGAGGCATTGCTCAAGCAATAGCCCAGTGTTAGAGGTGCTAAATCCCAAGCCCTGTCCAAAGACCACGCTGGTGTTGTGAGAAGAGAGTGGGCCATTCAGAGTAACACCAGCTACTAAACATTCCGAGCTGAGAATGGGCTTTTTCTGGGTATCCAGGAGGACGTGAGTGATTTCTTCAGATATGTAAGGGGTCTGGTCTTTGCCGCCTCATTAGAGTGATGGGTAGTGGCTCCAGGCGGGGATGGAGAGAGGGGAGTTGGTTTGAGGTGATCAGATCTAGCGATACCAGGAACCGGATGGGGTCAGGTATGTTCCTCTTCAGCAGCAGTAGAAACCATCTGGAGCACAGGGCTCCCGTGACTGATGTCTCTCTCCAGGGCAGAAGGCTGCCCCTATGTCTGGTTGCACTCTCCTGGGCCAAAGGCTGCCGTTCTTAGCAGTTCTGGAGCTTTTCCACAGTTAGGGGGAATTCCTCCTTTTCCTCCCTGAAATCTATGTCACTGCAAGTCCAAGCAGCTCTTTGGCAGTGGGTGACTGCTAGGACTCAATTGTTGCAGGATTGGGCTGAACGAGGGCTAGGGCTTCATTTGAGCCAAGCGAGACACTCATTTTAGAGAGGAGTAAGAAACCAGCAAAGGGGATTTCAGTCCAGTACCTTGGGAGTTGGGGAAGGCACTCCTCAGTTTCTCCATGATGTCCTCCAAACACAGACTGACATCCCGTGCCCTCGTCTCCACCTCATCTGGGGAACAGGAAGAGTAGAGAAAAGGCAGAGCTGCGATTATAGGCATTTTTCAGAGATTTAACTCCATACGGATACCAGATAGGCTAGATCCACAAAGCAGGACAGTGTGATCAGGAGACAGGGCAGGGACTGGAAGCACTGCAGAGAGACGCCCTGTTCATGGGGCTAGGCAGTGCAGGGCTGCTCATAAAGCAGAAGAATGGAGAGCCTAGAAAGTGAAGCTCTGTGTTTCATAGCAAGGCCGACCAGGAAGGTGAGAGGCTGGTGACAGCAGAGCGTCTGAACAGCAGATGAATGGGCCTTTTTTGTAGCACAACGACCCACCCACACCTTGGCATGTCACAAGGAATGGGGATGAGGCCCCAGGCAGGTGACCAGGGCTGGCAAGGGGCACAAGAGATCTAACGTCCAGCTCCAGAGCCTTACCTGCAGTTTCGGTTTCAGGGGTGTTGTGCTCCTTCTCCCTGGACTGACTTCCCTCCGACGGCTGGGGCGAGGAAGCCAAAGAAGAGGCCGCAGAGCCATTGATGTCCAAGTCAGTTGGCGGCTGGAAAGAGAAAGGAGACTTCATAAAAAAGTTTTCTGCTGCTCCCTGGTTCCACGTTCCTCCTTCCTTGACCTTGGCCTGCAACCTTCTGCACGTCCATTACCAGAACCTGCCACCCATATCCGCCTTCTCCCTCACCCGCAGTGTTGCAGCTCCTCCTCCAGGCCCATCATACCAAAGCTCTCTCAGATACTGGACTCTGCACCCCGCTCTCCCTCCGATCCCTGTGAGGTACCTGCAGTAGCAACTCTCTCAGGCGGTGCAGCTGGGATTCCAGCTGCTTGTTATGGTCCTCCAGGATCTGCATTCGGGTCTCCAGGCGGCTCTTGTGTTGCCGAAGGATCCTTGCCTCAGCCAGGAGCTCATCATTGTGCGGGTCTTGGGCTGATTCTGGAGACCCTTCTGCCACAGTGGGGGACTCCACTGCCTCATCGTGCTGCCATTTCAGACGTCTCAGCTCTCCTTGGAGGATCCTGCAGAAGGGACAGTCAGGATCCAAGCAGCAACTCTACCAGCTTCGGAGACAAGACTGGAATCCCTGAACTGGCCCCCATCAGCAACTGTGGGCACGGGATGGACAACCCGCCACCAAGAAAGCCCCGCTGGGCTGATTTCTTACCACCAGGATCCAGCGTCCCCCTGAATTCTCTGCCTGGCACCAAGTCGATACCTGCCCCTAGTTCTGCACCAGTTCCCAACAGTTTCCTAAACACGTCAGCAATGAACTAAACTTGCAGGAAACAAACAGCTCAGCTCTGGGAAATTGCCTCCCTCTGAACCTAGCTCTGTGCCTGGCAGATGGCTCCTCGGTGCTTGGGCCATGGTGATAAATCAAAGAAATGGGAGACGGAAGAGACCTACGATGGCTTGTTCAGCTAGTACCTAGGACAGGGCAAAACTGCTCCCTGCAGAATATTTTCCAGTCTTGCTTTAAGATGTCCCAGATAACAGGGCTCCTGCCACTTCCCACGGGAGACTGTGCCACTTTAATACCGCTCGCTCTCCAGAAGTTTGATTTCTAGTGAGCCTACATGTCCCCTTCCTCCACTTCACATTCACCCCATTACTCCAAGTTATACTTACTGGAGCTAAACAAGACACATCACAGAGCTGCCCTTTCCCCTCCCAACACCTGCAGACAGTTCTCACATCTCAGCCAAGCTAGACATATTGTGCTCTTTCCATCCCGCTCCATCAGTCACTCCCCCCAGCCCCTGCAATCCTTTCCATGGCTCCTCTCTGAACTCCCGCCTGCTCATCCAGCCCTTGGTGAGCAGGCCAAGACAGTGTTTCTCTGGCTCCTTTCCCCCTTGAACCAACCCCCGTCTCACTTTCTAGCTTTGGCTTTTGGCCACACACATACCTGTTCTCATCCTCTAAGTGGGCCAGGATTCTCTCCAGCTCCCCCTTATCCTCCGTGTTGAGGCTGTCCTCGACCTTTGGGCTGCACACCAGCTCTCTGTCTGTGATTGGGCTGGAGTGACGCAACAGGTACTGATCCTCATCCCTGTCACAAAACACCAGGAGGAGATCAGTGAGGGAACTCTAGCGATGGGAGCACGAGTGGAAGGAACAGCTGCAGGGAGGCGGTTTTGTACAAGAGAGGCTGGTTCTGTATTGCTTAGAGCAGGGGAATTGAACTCCTGGGTACAGAGGGTGACTATGCACCACAGATAGGGCAGGACTGATAATAGAGGAGGAGCTTCTCACATGCCCCAGACAGACAGCCTCAGTATATCTCCCCATGCAAGCATTGCAGAGAAATACATTCAAAATATAGAGATACACATCAACTCACAGGCTATCGTCTGGGGACAAGCTGTCATTAAACAAGGAACAGTTCTGGCTCTCCATCTCCGCGAGTCTGGGGAAACAAAACTGTGTTCATACGTGCCCAGGAGAACCAGTGGATATGTCTGTATGTTCTATGCGCCACAGTTCCTGGGGTCTCCTGCAGACGACTAGACTGGACGTCTTCCCAGCTGTTCTGCCCCCAGTGTCCAGGTCACTTTTTTTTTTTTGTTCTAAACATTTTTGTCCTTCATAGAAAAAAATTGTAAACATGGGTAGATTGTCCTGAGAGAGATGAGCCCTTCATGTGGAGCCACCCAGGGCTCATCACAACTGAGCAGCTGTTTCATGTAGTACAGTAACTCCTCGCTTAACGTTGTAGTTATGTTCCTGAAAAATGCTACTTTAAGCAAAACAACGTTAAGCGAATCCAATTTCCCCATAAGAATTAATGTAAATGGGGGGGTTAGGTTCCAGGGAAATTTTTTTCACCAGACAAAAGACTATATAGATAGATAGATAGACACACAATAAATTTTAAACAATTTAATACTGGTACACAGCGATGATGATTGTGAAGCTTGGTTGAGGTGGTGAAGTCAGAGGGTGGGATATTTCCCAGGGAATGCCTTACTGCTAAATGATGAACTAGCAATTGGCTGAACCCTCAAGGGTTAACTCGTTGTTAATGTAGCCTCACACTCTACAAGGCAGCACAAATGGAGGGAGGGGAGACAGCGACACACACCATGTGTGTGTGAGAGAGATGCGCATTGCTCCTTTAAGTACCCCACTCTAAGTACACTGCCTTTTTAAGTAGATCAATCAGCAAGCTGAGACAGCAGCTGCTGCCAGGAAGCTCCCTCCGTCCTGAGCCCTGTCATGTGTCCCCCCTGCTCTATGGAAGATGGGGTAAGTGGGGTGCAGGAGCAGGGGGTAAGGGGACACCCTGCCTTTGCCCCCCCGCACAGCAAGCAGGAGGCTCTGGGAAGCAGCTCCAAGGCAGACGGCAGGAGCAGCACATGGCAGTGGGGGGAGGGACAGCTGAACTGCCGGCAATTGATAGCCTGCTGGGCAGCTGCTGCACAGGGAACTTAGGGGAGCGGGGAGCTGATAGGGGGGCTGCCGGTCCACCCTGGTTCCAAGCCCCCACCAGCTAGCTGCAAAGTTCTTCCTGCAAGCAGTGGACAAAGCAGGTGGCTGCCAAACGATGTTATAAGGGAGCTTTGCACAACTTTAAACAAACATGTTCTCTAATTGATCAGCAACGTAACAACAAAACAGTGTTAACCAGGACGACTTTAAGTGAGGAGTTACTGCATATGGACTGCAATCCTATCTGGAGGGTGGTGCAGTGTTAGGGCACTGGTCTGGGAGACCCAGAGTCAATTCCCAGCTTCATCACAGAGCCCCTGTGTGGCCTTGCCCCTAGGCACTTAGGCCCAGATTCACACAGATGTTTATGCTTCTAAATCATTGATTTAAATGGAAGTTGAAGCCTAAATACCTGTGTGGCTCGGGGCCCTCGTCTCTGTGCTCAGTTCCGCACCCGGGCGATGGGGACAATAGCACTGCCCTGTCTCACAAGGGTGTTGGGAGAAGCAATGCTTTATGGATTGGGAGGCTACAGCAGTGGGGGCCATGAAGTCCCATGGGGCAACCTGAGGCAGGTGCTTGGGAACAAAAACCCCGAGGGCGTTGGTGAGGGTGTAACTGGCTCCGACAGGGATCTGGCTTGTCTCTTAGGGGAAGTATGGCAGCTTAGTAGGCCTCTTCTTTAAATACAAAATTCATGAATGAAAATAAAGGTCCTGTAGAAATAGAATGGTCGCATCCCAGCCCAGATTAGCCCCTCTGGGGATCCCACTCCAAAGGGGGCCCTGCAGCTGCGTCACTACCCTTCTTCCCCTCCCAGGACGAGGGCTCCGTGTTTTGGAACTAACCTGAGTCAATTTGAGCCATGATCCCTGCCTGTGAAGTGACTTTAGTGAGTGCTGCCTGGAAAGCCCCAGCAGAGGGGTGTGTGGAGAGGGTGGGGGCACTTGGATTACTGGGGTTACTTCACCCTGCAAACCGCAGAGTGAAGGCTGCACACAAGGTGGACAGAGGACCTCATTGGGAATCCTGCGCCGGCATGTGGTACCTGCTGGCGAAGTGTTCGATCCGGGAGTGGGTATCGGCATGCGGTAACATCGGGGAGGAGGCCGGTCTGGAAGAAAGACACACAGGTCAGTGAGGCTCTATGGTTCCTTACTCTGACCTCTGACCAGGAGACGCTGCCCCAGTCCCATTTGGGTCTAGAAGTGCCAGGGACAGTTTGGAGAAGCATCACTCCGGTGAGGTTAAACAGGAAGTTGGAAGCAGCATCTCCACCAAACCCTCCATCAAGGGAGGGCGATGGGAATCCCAGGTCTTCTTCCGAGGCCTAGACACCAATCCAGCCTCTAGAGTGAAACCTGAACCATCTTCACCCTCTGATCCTTGCAGTGGGATCATTTCCATTTGAATTCCACCCCCCTGAACCTGGCAGGCCCCCATCTGTGTGTGTGTGTGTGGGGGGGGTATCAGACAGGGCCGGTTGGTGCGACAGTAGCACTCACGTCTCAGTGAAGTCAGCTTCCAGCACAGACTGGACGGGCAGGTAGCCTCTCTGTGGATGCTTGCTGAAGTACTGCTTAGACCGGAACTTGTTTTTTAGGGTCGTAGCAAAGTCCCTCATGTTCTCACTAGAGGTGGTCTGCAGAAAAACAGACACACCAAGGCTTTAGTGAGTAAGGGGTGGGGGCATCCAGAGGAAAGAAATCCCTCAAGTCGAGCCTCAAACAGGGCAGGAGGGAGAGTTTCCAGAGCACAGGCCACAGGTGCATGCAAGAATTGTGCAATGAGCAGGGAAGAGCACGAGCAAACAGCTGCACATGGAATCAGGAGTGTGGCCTGTCATACCACAGTGCAAGGCCATGCCAACATGCACAGTATTGGGGACTGTCGCGGCAGAGCCTGTGTTTACTGCAACAGCTTTGTAATCAGCAAAACACACTTGTGTAGGCAGCTTCCGTCACGCACAGGCAGAGCTGAACAAAACATCGGCTAAGCCATTTCTGGCACTGCACAAGGCTACCCGCAGCAGGAGGGGGGCACAGCACTGAATGAAGAGTTTCCTGCAATACCCTAGGCTGGCTGCCCCTGGCTCCCTAGCCATGTGAGACTGCGAGTGCTCAGCGCTCCCAGCACAACAGCAAGCACCCCAGCTCCTTACCGGGGTATAGTATTCCATGATGGGATAGTGGAGCTTGTTCCCTTTGCTGGCTCGTCCAGTCAGGAAGCAGGTCTGACAGATATCCACGTTGAACTGCTTCAGGCTGCGGTACCTGGAAAGATGAAGTGGAGTTAGGGAGACAGCACCAATCTTTGATGCTTTGTCTCCAAGCCTCCCGCCTCCAGGGGCTCTCAGCAGGGGACCTCTCTGAGGTAGTGTGTCTGGCTCACCCTGTGTGCTCCTCACAGGTCACGGCAGCTCTGGTTTTTCCTTGTACATCGCTGAATCTAAAGCACAGCTCAGAGGCGCTGACCCATTCACTGTCCCCAGAAGCCAGCAAGCTCCCTCCCTCTCTTCCTGCGGGGACAGAGGGTCTCTCCATTTGATATTTGTGGCAGTACCTGTCTGAGGCACTGCTGATACGAATGCCCAAATTATTGAGACATGGAGGTCATAGGTCACATCTAAAACCTACTGCAAGTCTAGGGCAAATGGCCTTTTCAGCACACGGCCCAGTTGTTGAACTGCCCCTGCTGGTGGGGGCCAGCCAGTAACGTCTCCAGAACGGCCACAGCCTCCCCAAGTGCTAGACAAACATGCTCCTGGCAGAGACCTCATCTCCCAGCCTCAGGGGAGAGTGGGTGAGGGTGGGGACCCCACCCCAGCCCCATGGCCCCAGCACACCCTTTTTATTTTAACATGTTTGGTGTGACTGTGCCCCTGGGCTGGCTGCTGCTATCCGCACATCAGGCATGACCTGAGCAGTGCAAGCTTCCCTCGGACCTGCTGACAGGCCTCTGCCCTACTGGCATGGGAAAGCAGCTCAGTCTCCCTGCTGAGGTAGCCAGTCAAGGGTTCCATTAGTACTTGTAGTTGGTGCTTCGTGCTGGTCTCTGTCCAGGGGATAAATGTCATATCAAGTCATTTCACAGAGACCACGAACGCTTGACAGCTGGGTCAGCTTTCTGTCACTCCCACCCTGAGCCAGGTTCCAGCAGACCGCCGCCAGGAGACCGGGCTGAGGTCCCATTCCACGCAGGGTCCCCACTCTCACCCACTCTCCCCTGAGGCTGGGAGATGAAGTCTCTGCCAGGAGTGTGTTTGTCTAGCACTTGGGTGAGATTCATCCCAGTGTAACCCCACTATCACTGGCTCCCGCAGAGTTCCCCTTGTTCCTAAACCGGCTGCAGAGACTGCACACACAGTTGCTCTCCGTACCTGAAGCCTTTGATGGGACACTGTTTGCAGACAGAGCACTTGGTTTGGTGCTTCACCTGCTCAGCAATGGTCACTCTGTGCAGGACAGCCAGCCACACCATGGACTGTGGCTCCAGGTTGGCCCATTCCAGGAACTGGACGACCTCGATCACAGGCTTCCCATTACTCTAAGGAAAGAGGAGAGAGACAGGAGCGGATCACGCTGTGAAATACCATCATGGCTTCAAGCACGGAGTGAGGCAGAGATCTCTGCTAGCCAATACCCAGGCATGGCTCCTGTTCCATCCTCCCATCTCTGCGGAGCTGGTACCATACCCACTCCAGAGAAGGCATGTACATTACAGGAGGTAGCTCCGACACTGATCTCCCCCAGAGCCGTTCCCAGAGCCGCTGCCACTGCCTCCCTGCCCATTGGACGGACCCCTCGGGAAGGTAAAAGGCACAAGGAAGCATCGCCACTGACGTTACTTACGAAACGGAAGCAGCTGCGGACACTGGGCTCCACATTGCTGCCCCCAAACGCTGCCACCTCTCCCAACTGGCGCGGAACCTGAATGGCCTCATGCAGCAGGATGCTGAGATGCCGCTGGTCGCACAGACCACTGGGATTCGCCACCTGGCCAAAGAGATCTGCCAGGAGATGGCCCAACACCACAGTAATTAAGAGAACAAGGGTGAGAGACCAACAGCACAGACACCCCCATTACAGTTGTGCAGGTGTGTGTCCCCACCCCCACCCCATGGCTGGAGATGCAGCTTTATTTGGGCAAGAGGAAGGGAAGCGAGAGTACGGAGATGAAGCAAGGCTTGGAGCTTTGACCCCGAGACTGACCCTTTGCCACAGCTGAGCTGAGGAGTTCACCTGTGCATGTCTATATTTGCACTGCAGCATTGTAGTCCCAGCCTAGTAAATTAGGTCTGGGATTCAGAGAAAGAGCGGGAGTCGTGATGCAGAGATTAGTCATGGTAGAAGGCTCCCATCAGGCAGGCCTCCTTGCTCAGAAACTTTACTACGCCCGGAAGCCTCCCACTCCTGCTCTGACCTAGTTATTCCACGGACCCCGGGTGGTGACTCACACTGGAATTTCTCCTTCACCTCTGTGCCACACAGACATGCAATGCCAGTCTTGAAGGACAGCGCTCGCATCTTCCCGCTGCGACCGCTGAAAAACAGAGAGGCACAACGCTGAGCCCCTCTCTGTTCTGCGAAGGTCGTTTTCTTAACAGAGCCCCGTCAGTCCCTGCTGGGAGTTCAACAGCATGAGCTTGCTCCCAGCAATGCCAGCTGGACCACTGCAATGCCAACTTCTTCATAGGAGTGCCCTGCCTATGCCAGCTGGGCTCCAGCCCATGGCAGTGTGAGCTTCCTTGCAGCACCCGCCCAAGCTCCAGCAGTGAGGTTCCCCTCCACGCAGTGCCCAGACAGTGTGCCAGCTCCAGCAGCGCCAGTTTTATGGCTTTGAAAGGAATCAGGGAAGCTGAGAGCAGGTACCTATCGAAAACGTTGAGCAGCCAGTTGAGACTCATGTCCACGCAGAGCGGCACGTTGACCAGAATGCCCCTCTCCTCCTCCAGCCGCTCATAGAGGGCAGTCAGGCAGTGGATGACCTCCACCACGTCCATCACGCGATCGCTGGGCTGTAGCTCATGCTCATTAAAGATTTCCAAGGCTGTGGCCAGAGTCACCAGGTCCACTGAGCAGGCCAGGGGCAGAGAAGTGAGGCATTGGAGGAGCAGGGAACAGGGAAAGGAAACATTACAGATCAGAATGGAGAGGAGAGGTATGGACACCTTCTCTGAAGACATCAGTCCCGAATACAACAAAAATACATCATCAAGGGCCACCATCTATTTTAAAGCCACCTTTCTGTCTAGCATTCTTTCCCCTACTGTGGTTACAGGTAACAGCTAAGATCCCAGTCACTGAAAGATTACAGGGAAACAGTGTCTCACTATTTTTTTCCGTGTGTTTACTCTGGCCATTGGAGAGCACTTTGTGTAGCGTCTCACTGCCCAGCGAGTCAGTTTCCCCTCTTTGTGTGGGGCCTTCCACAGCAACATAGGAGAGAAAAAGATGTGAAAGCAGAGGAAAATGGGACTGAAAAGCTACAAGAATCACTGGGGCTCTGAGGTGAGGGTAGGACTGACCCTACCGTTAACATAATTGTCGAAATTGATCAGAGAGAGTTGACAGTCTCATCGAACCAACCCCAACCCCAATCAGTTGCTCAACTCCAACTTCTCCTTGTAAGCACTGAAAGGCTCCCCAGAGTAGGAGGGCAGGAGAGGCAAGGACAGCGTATGGTACTCACACCGCAGAGCTTTCTGGACACGGCGCAGCTTCATGGCCGTCCGATATGCAGAGAATTTGATGTTGTTCAAATCGGCTGCAAAACAACATGAAAGAATTAAATGTAACCATGGCCTGTGCATCTTCATACTCAGCAGCAGAGAAAGGCGCACTCACCAGTCACAGACTTTGCTGGGGAAAATGTCCTTTGAATTAGCACAAAACCCAAGCCAAAGGATGTTGTGCCAGTTCCAACACACAAAAGGCTCAATCCTCCATCAGGGACAGAAGGTGAGGAGGAATGAGTGTGACAGAAGACTGCACAGAATCACACCAGGTCTCTGCAGAGACTCTGGATCCATTATATCATGGGGAGCTAAACAGAGGGAGTTCTGCCGCTTGTCAGGTGCACTGGGGGGATTGCTCCGAGTCCCATCGTACAAAGGGCATGGGAAGGAGAGGCTGTGTGAATCAGTGCTCTCCATGGGCTCATGCAGTGGGCTCCCCAAGGGAGGTGCCTCGAGCAGCTCTTACCTAGCGTTTGGTATAACTCAGTCATCTTGGGGTGGTCCCAGCATGTCGTCTGAGCCTGGTGGCTGAAAAAAAAAAAAAGAAGGAAACCAAATCACTAAACCTGTAAGTTAACTGGCAAACATGTGAACAGGCAGATGGATGCAGCCAGCCATCACCCCCTTTTTATTGCAAAGGGTCCCCAAAGTCTGTGCTGCGCCGGATCAGAGCTCCCTTTGGCCCCAAACCAGGCAGCAGATGCCTGCCCATCACCTGATGATCCCATTCTCCCATCTCAGCATAATGGTGCACAGAGATCCCACATGCTCTCCTATTGGGCGGGGAGGGGGAGCTGATAATACCAAGGGGATTCCCAGTGCACACAGACGGGGTGCATTTTGGAGGCAGGGGGTCCACCCTGGTGGAATAAGGTGTGATGAGCTTGTTTCAACATCACTGTTAATTTCGCCTCCAGCCCCACCTCTTATGGGCTGACTGCTAGGGTCCTTCCTCCTACAACACGCACGCACGCCTCTCCAGTGCCCCAATGCCTGCTAACAGCCACTAGGGAGTGCCTCACAACAGCACTTGCCAAACTAACACTAACACTAACACACACACACACACACCCCTAATGTCTGCAAACATCCCCTCTGCAAAACCAAATGAGAGTCCCCAGAGCTGGGAATCCTGCAAGGGAACACAACTCTTGCCCCAGCCACAACTGAATGTGGGGACCCAGCTAGGCTCCTACTTACACCACAGACTGAGGAGTCTGCACTGTGATTACAGATCTGCCCGGGGGGGAAAGGGCCACATGGGCTGTGTCCGGTGTGACTGGAAGGCGGTGAGCTCACTGCATGAGACCCTGGAATGGACAGGACTTGTGTTTTACCCCATCAAGACCACGTAGGTCTTATTGGAGGTGAGTGGGAAAGTCACACAGGGGATGTGAGACAGAGAGACCAGCCTCTCTTCCACCCTCTGACTGTACACTTACTTGATGTAGTATGGCACTTTATTGGGTGAAATTGCTCGTTCCCAGGGAACCTGGACAGAGGCTGCAAAGAGAGAAAGCTACAGATGCTACTGTCAGTCAAACTCCTCTCTGATGAGAGATCGCAGCCTACCGAGTGCTGTTCTTGGGGAGCAGAGATGAGGTGGGGCTAGGGACGCAGCACTGCTTGCACTGTGAACGCAGAAATGGAGTAGCCATCTCTGTGTCCCCAGCCTCACCCCACTCCCCACAGTTGACTATGGACAGGACCCTACCACTGGGACACTGCCATTGCTCCAGGCAGTGGTCTCTGGTCAGTGAAATCCTTCCTTACAAGGTCGATCCTTGAGACACCAATGTGCATCCGTGTGGGTGGGTGTACTGCACTGGATTTGGGTGCTTGAGGGTGTGTTGCTACCCTCCAATGGCTGGGCCACAGTGTATGAGACACCTGCTTCTCTCACTCTCATTAGAGCTCTCCTTCAGTTCAGGAGAGGCCTGTTTTTCTGAAGCAGAAAGATCAGGGTGGATAGGAGCCCTGCCATAACTGCATTGGGTGTCTGCAGCACCAGTCATTATCCGGGGAAAGGAAACCCTTTCACCTCCAGCATCACCACCAAACAGCTCACCTCCACGCAGGCACCAAGGTCAGTGCTTCTAAACCTGGCTCCTAAATCCATGTGCAGGCACCCAGGCCAAGTGATCTGCTCTGCAGACGAGCCGAGCACCCACTAACCCCACTGATGTCATCGGGAGCTGGGGGTGCTCAACACCTCAGAGAATCAGGCCATTTTTATGTAGAAGTCTAACATCAGACACCCAGGTTTGGAAATTTTGTCCTAAGTGCTTTCCACTGCAGGATTCGCCATGGTGCCAAGACAGCCTCCTGACAGAGCCAGCTCAGCGACGGGAGAACAGCACCCTGCTTTACAATGGGAAATAACAGGCGCATTCTCACCACCCTACCCACCACTGTGGACTATGGGAGCTGACTTTTTGCTGCCATCTGTCATCCAGCCCTGTGGAGTCACAGGATTACTGAGTTTGGCACAGCCCCAAGTGTCAACTGGGAGCTGCTTCAGGCTCGTGTCACCATGTCTGTCTTGTTGAATGGGGCACTACTCCACCTGACTGGCCCAAGTGGTTAGCAAATACAGATCAGAATAGCCTGGAGAGCTGCCTCCTGCATAAGGGCTTGTCTCCAGAGAGGGTTAAGATTCAGGGAACAAAGGTCACTTTACTTCCAAACGGGAGCATCCACATGGGTTTAATGCACTTTCACTGATGCCCAATGACTTCACACTTTAGTGGATTTGTCGTATTTTTCCTGAGTGTCCCCATATAGACAAGCACCTAAATCCTGTACCCTCCAGGAATCATGGTGCTATCAACCTTGGGTAATGCCATGTGTCACTTAGGAACTGCCACTCGATAGTGCCTCTTTCTAGCTGGTTATTGGGGTTGCCCTGGCAGAGCAAGGCCAAGGGGAATATGTCTCCGGGAGTAATCTTGTGTGGCCAAGGCAGTAAGAAAGGCAGGCAGGTGTGAATCTGTACAAAGCAAATGGCACAGTGCTTAGCTTTTCCCATGCGGGGGTATCTGATGGTGGGGACACTGGGAGGATCTGCTCACGTACTGGAGAGGAAGTGCTGGGAACCTGGGCCAAAGTCCCGATGGGCATCCTGGAGCTGCTTCAGGCGTTCGTTAACCGAGGCCTGGGAGAAGGGGAAACTGGAACTTAAATGTGAACTTCCCCAGGATTTCAGCTTTTAGACAGCTCAGGAGGCATCACACACGTACTAACGTGGCACTGCAATGCACCACCCCTCTCCCACATCCACCACCTTCCTGGATTCCTATCCCCCAACAACCAAACCTTCCTGCCCACTCCCTGGCCTAGCTAATTCTCAGTCCCCACAGGCCAGATCTTCACTATGGCTCCACTGAAGTCACCGGAGCTGCACCCATTTACGCCAGTGGAGGACCTGCCCCTATGAGCCCCCGTTGTGCCTTGTCTTTCATGTTGCCTCTGTTCTCCAGAGTCCCACTGCAGACTCACCACCTCCCTGCCCAGTGGCCTGCTGTCTCCCTCTCACTCAGAAAAGACCCATTCAGACATATGACCCCAGATCTCTGTTACCCTTGTTGCACTCTGACAGCCCATTCTCCATAATGTTCAACTACTGTTCACAGAGCACCCAACTTCCCTCCTTTGCCCCCACGTTGCCCCTTCCTACCTGCAGCTGTTTCCATCGGGTGTTGATCTGCTCCAGAGCCCGGGAGTTCTCCATGGACAGATGCACATCTGAGATAGCAAGCTGGTGTGCGAGGTCATTAACTAGCTTCACCCCATCCTTCATGGGGGAGAGCTCCTCTTTAAACAGCTAGAGCCCCCCATCCCAAAGAGAAGAGACAGAAGGTGGGACAGAGACAAAAGCCACTCACCTTACTCCTTCATTGTAACATCACTAGCAACGCTCCACTGGCCTGGGTACACCAGTGGCTGGCATTGCCTGGGAGAGTGGGGATGGGTGGGAATCACTGCCTAACCCTCCTCCCCTGAGAGTGCTAGAGCAGCAGAAGGAACCCAGCAAACCAGACTGGAGATGCATGTACTAGCACTACAATGGAATTGAGTCCCCTTGCTTGGGATACTAATCAGATCCCAACTAGTAGCCAATGAGAAGAAGAGTCCTATCCAGAGAGTGCATGGTTTGAGCAGGACACAGTGAGGGGAATATGCTCCATTGGAGAAGACCTCAGGATTATCTATCCCTACAGACATCACGAGCCAAATTCGCCTTAACAGTCAGTGGAGTCACACTAGCGATGAACTGGTCCCTCTGGTTTTATCGGTGTCCAGACAGGATTTTGGCACAGTCCTATTTGGATAGTGACTGTATCAGACTGCATGATGCTGTCTTACTGGAGGATATCCTGGAGAGAAGCAACTGGTCTCCCTTAGGGACAGAGAGAGGGTGAGATATACCTTGGTTGCCTGGATGTGCTCTGGTAAGGAGTCGATGAAGAGGTCCCCAATGGGCTCCCAGGTTTCTCGCACACTCTCGGCCTGGTCCAGTGTTGTGCTGAGCTCTTCCATGGCTCCCTTGACCTCCAGCAGCTGCTCCAGTGTTCGTTCAATGTGACGGTGTTGGTCAACACAGCGGGCAGTGAGCTTCTCCCACAGCTCACTGGCCACATTCGCCTGCTTCCAGACAAAACGGCTGATGTTCTGGATCCGGTGCCTTGGAGAGACATCTATGAGCAAAGCAGCAGGGCCACAGTGAACAACCAGGAGATCCCAGCCACAGCAGAGACAGCCAATACAAGGGTGGGGTGACAAGAGGAAGAAATAGGAGAAAGAGAGAAGCCAGGGAGAATTGGGAAGAGGAGGAACAAAGGACAGAGAGAAAAAGAGGACAATTTCAGTACATGTCATAGAATCCTAGAAATGCAGGGCTGGAACGGACCTCGACAGGTCATCAAGTCCAGCCCCCAGCGCTGAGGCAGGGCCGAGTAAACCTAGACCAGCCCTGACAGGTGTTTGTCCAACCTCCTTCTCAAAAGCCTCCAGTGGTGGGGATTCCGCAACTTCCCTTGGAAGCCTATTCCAGAGCTTAACCACCCTTAGTGTTCAAAAGCTTTTCCTAATATCCAACCTAAACCTCCCTTGCTTCAGATTAAGCCCATTACTTCTTGTTGTACCTTCAGTCAACATGCAGAACAATTGATCACTGTCCTCTTTATAACAGCCCTTAACATATTTGAAAACTGTTATCAGGTCCCCCCTCAGTCTTCTTTTCTAAAGACTACATTAAAAATGCCCAGTTTTTTTTAACCTTTCCTCATAGGTCAGGGTTTCTAAATCTTTTATCGTTTTTGTTGCTCTCCTCTGGACTGTCTCCAATTTTTCCACATCTTTCCTAAAGTGTGGCACCCAGAACTGGACACAGTATCCAGTTGAGGCCTCACCAGAGCCGAACAGAGCAGGACAATTACCTGCCAGTACGACACTCCTGTTAACACACCCCTATTAGCCTTTTTAGCAACTATATCACCTCGCTGATTCATATTCACTTGTGATCCACTATAACCCCCAGGCCCTTTTAAGCAGTACTACCATCTAGCCAGTTACTTCCCATTTTGTAGTTGTGCATTTGATTTTTCCTTCCTAAATGCAGTACCTTGCCCTGGTCTTTACTGAATTTCATCTTGTTGATTTCAGACCAATTTTTCAATTTGTCAAGATAATTTTGAATTCTAATCCTGTCCTCCAAAGTGCTTGTGACCCCTCCCAGCTTGGTGTCATCCACAAATTTTATAAGCATATTCTCCACTCCGTTATCCAAGTCATTAATGAAAATATTGACTAGTACTAGACCAGGACTGACTCCTGCAATACCCCACCAGATACACCCTCCCAGATTGACAGTGAACCATTGATAGCTACTCTTTGCGTACGGTGTTTCAACCAGTTGTGCACCCACCTTATATCATTTTCATGTAGCCCACATTTTCCTAGTTTGCTTATGAGAATGTCATGTGGGACTGTTTCAAAATCCTTACTAAAATCAAGATAGATCACATCTACTGCTTCCCCCCATCCACTTGGTAAAAATAACCCTGTTGAAGGAAATTAGATTGGCTTGGCATGATTTGTTCTTGACAAATTAATGCTGGCTATTCTTTATAATCTTATCATACTCTAGGTACTTACAATTTGATGGTTTAAAAATTTGTTCCAGTATCTTTTCCTCGTATCAAAGTTAGGCTGACTGGTCTGTAATTCACCAGGTCCTCTTTGTTCCTCTTTTTAAAGATAGGTACTATGTTTGCCCTTCTCCAGTCCTCTGGGACCTCTCCTGTCCTCCATGAATTCTCCACGATAATTGCTAACAGTTCTGAGATTGCTTCAGCACCCTAGGATGAATTTCATCAGGCCCTGGCAACCTGAATACATCTAACTTATCTAAATATTCTATAATCTGTTCTTTCTCCATTTTGGGTTGTGTTCTTTTCTCCTTGTTGTTAATATTAATTGTGTTGACTATCTAGTCACCATTAATCTCTTTAGTGAGGATTGAAGCAAAATAGGCATTAAACACCTCATCCTCCTTGATATCAGTTACTAGCTCTCCTTCCCTGCTAGGTAGATGGCCTCCACTTTCTTTCATCTTTCTCTTGCTACTAGTGTATTTAAAGAACCTGTTCTTGCTGTCTTTTATGTCCCTTCCTAGATGTAACTCATGTTATGCCTTAGCCTTTCTGATTTCGTCCCTATACACTTGTGCTATTCTTTTGTATTCATCCTTACAATTTGTCCTTGTTTCCACTTTTTGTAGGATTCTTTTTTGATGTTCAGGTCATTAAAGAGCTTCTGATGGAGCCATATTAGCCTCTTACTCTTCTTCCTATCAGGATTGTTTGCAGTTGTGCTTTTAATATTATCTCCTTAAGAAACTGCCAGGCAGCTCTCCTGATCTTCTTTATCCCTTAGATCAGTGGTCCCCAACCTTTTTCGTCTGGCGGGTGCCAGATGACGAGCCACCGCGGACCGTGGCCGGCGGACGAGCATCCGCCGAAATGCCGCCAAGAAGCGGCAACATCAATAGGCGTCGCCGCCGAAATGCCGCCGACAAGCAGCGTCATCCAGAGGCGTCGCCGCCGAAATGCCGCCAAAAATCGGCGGCCTTTCAGCAGCGACGCCTCTGGATGACGCTGCTTGTTGGCGGCATTTCGGCAGATGCTCGTCCGCCAGCCAGTATGCGGGCGCACATAGATGCCTTGGCGGGTGCCAAGGCACCCGCGGGCACCGCGTTGGGGACCACTGCCTTAGATTTTCTTCCCATGGGACTTTACCTACCAGGTCTCTGAGTTTGTTAAAGTCTGCTTTTTTGAAATCCATTGTCCTTATTCTGGTGCTCTCACTCCTGGCTTTCCTTAGAATCATGAAATCTATCATTCAGATCACTTTCACCCAGGCTGCCTTCCATCTTCAGATTCATTCCTCTTTCAGCATTACAGCTCTGAATTGCCTGTGTCCCAGCCTCTCCTGCTGCCAGTCACAAGCTTCCTGCCTACCATCATCCATCTGATCACAGCCTGCACTCACAAGTGATAGCTTTAGCCCATGAGGCTAAGCTGTTTTCCACGGAGCTTGCCTAACAGCGTATCAGGGTACAGCATACACATTCCATGGGACACAGTGACCCCGCAGTCAGCGATGCTACATCCCAGCCAGGGAACTGCAGGTCTGACAAAGGACCTCTGAAGGACTGCGGCCACCAGTAGCTTCAACTGTGGTACCAAGGTGAGTACTCCGCAGAAGGAGTAAAGATGGGACTATTGCCTTTAAAGCACAACTCCTGAAATCCTTCCCCAGGCAGAGACAGCCCCTCAAGTTAAAGGGAGCTTTGCCTGAGTAAGGGCCTCAGAGCTGGGCCCATTAATGTGTTATCCCTGTTACACAGAAGGGGAAACTGGCACAGAGAGAGATTAAGTGATTTACCTAAGGTCACAAAGCAGGTCAGGAGCAGAGCTGAGTGCCGATCAGTGTAGGGAGCCCAAAACTCAGCAAATGGGCCCTATTGTTGGCCATGCCAGATCACTTCCCTCCTCCTCCCTATCAGTGGGGAAAGCACAGGAGCTGCCAGGACCCCACACACATGCTAGGAGTGGATTTGTACCCTGCCCCCTGGCCAAGAGAGGGAGCAACAGCCTGCAGAGCACTTCTTCCTTCCCAGCAGTTGGGGGTGGGGCAGGAGAAAGAGAGGAAACCCCTCAGAGTCACCAAGAAAAAGGGAGAGCTCCCCACCAGCTGCCAGTAGAGTCCCTCTGGAGGGAAGAGGCCATGGCTTCACATAAGGGGTGTGGCTCAGTTGAAGGGCTGGGACAAGAGTTCATTTTGCAGGCATGCTAATTAAATCACTGTTCGATGCCCTCAAGTACCATGTTGCATCTCTCTAGGACAGAGGTCGGCAAACTTTTTGGCCCAAGGGCCGCATCTGAGTATGGAAATTGTATGGCGGGCCATGAATGCCACGAAATTGGGGTTGGGGTGCAGGAGGGGGTGAGGGTGCTGGCTCTGGGGTGGGGCCAGAAATGAGTTCAGGGTGTGGGAGGGGGCTCCAGGATGGGGCAGGGGTGCGGGTTCCAGGGAGCAGGAGGGTGGGACCGAGGGGTTCGGAGGGCAGGAGGGGGATCAGGGCTGGAGCAGGGGGTTGGGGCACTGGAGGGGGTTGGGGTGCAGGCTCTGGGTGGCGCTTATCTCAAGCAGCTCCCAGAAGCTGCGGCATGTCCCCCCTCCGGCTCCTACGCGGAGGAGCGGCCAGGTGGTTCTGTGCGCTGCCCCATCCGCAGGCGCTGCCCCTGCAGCTCCCATTGGCCACGGTTGCCAGCCAATGGGAGCTGCGGGGGCAGTGCTTGGTGCGGGGGCAGCATGCAGAGCCCCCTGGCTGCCCATGCACAGGAGCCGGAGGGGGGACATGCTGCTGCTTCCGGGAGCCACACAGAGCCACAGCACATGTGGAGCGGGGCAAACCGCGGACCCCGCTCCCCAGCAGGAGCTCAAGGGCCAGATTAAAACATCTGAAGGGCCCGATTCGGCCCCTGGGCCATAGTTTGCCCACCTCTGCTCTAGGACGTGCCACACACTATGCCATTCCCAGCATGTGCCACACACTGTGCTTCATCACACCCCATGCATGCTGTGCCTTGTCCCACCACAAAGTAACATGACATAGGACATGTCTACGCTGCCATCGGAGATGTGATGGCAGCACATGTAGACATACCCAAGCTAGCTTTATTCGAGCTAGCTTCAGTACCCATAGCAGTGATGGGCTTCAGCGCAGGCTAGCCACCCATGTAATTACCTAGGGTCCCAGGCGGGCTCATAGAGCCTACACCATAGCCTACACCAAAGTTCGTGCTGCTGTAGCTTTGCTGCTATTGCTACCCAAGCTAGCTAGATCAAAGCAAGTATGTCTACAGGTGCTGCGATCACCCCTCCGATGGCAGTGCAGGCAAACCTATGGAGACATATGGAGTGCCAGTGCCAGGTAACACTGTGCTATAGTACTGCACGTTCAGTTCATTCATGCTGCACTGCGGTACACAATGCCACACTGTACCCTGCCCCCGCTCGTCTCTTCTCTCAGAACGACAGCATGCAGGGTCTGAGAGCTAGGCCATGCTGACATGAGGACAAGGAGGGGGATGAGAGTGGGAGGCTCCACATACCTTTACTTTCAGAATTTGGTTCCTCTAATTCCTCAAATGGGTGCTGGGAGAGGAAGGCCTGCGCCGACTCCAGGACGGAATAAATATATGGGCCCCGAGACTTCACCTCTTCCATGAAAGCCTGCAGTGGGGAGGCACAGCATGACCAAAAAAAGACTGAGTTAGAGAATTGAAAAGCTCCTTCCTCAACCAAGAACTGTTCAGTGAATTACTCACTCCAGCGCACAAGGGAACTACCGGCACAGAGCACGTAACTGACACGTTAAAGAAGCTCTGCCTGAGAAGATGGTACATGAACATCTTTATCATACAAAGGAAAGTTAATGGATAAACAGCCCTGGGATTCAAGGAAGATCCCAACACATGGAAGGAGGAGAGAGATTTGGTGAGATCTGTAGATCAACAGTGTGCGTGAAATAGGCAACTACTGGTGTGTTCTGGGCCATGAGTTATTAAAGGGGAGGCATTCTGATCATGGCCAGTTTGCATTGTGGGTACAGGGAGGAGGAAACTGTCCTTTGTAAGTATTTTAAATATTTAGTCCTGTCATGAGTGCAGGGGATGGGACTAGATGACCTCTCGAGGTCCCTTACCATTCTATGATTCTCCTAAATGCAGAGGGGAGGACATTGGTTAATCAGAACTGCTATGTGCTATAACACAACAAGGATTCTCACATCCCCGTCACTGTGTCAGCTGTAGGTCATAGTCAGACAGATGATCCAAATTGGTCTCTCGGCAAGTGTCAGGATCCCCACGAGTGTGGCCAAAGAAAGGCATCTGTTTGTTTGAGAGCTCGGATATTGCAACCAGTTGGGGAACAGGTAATAAGCAATTGTCAGTGACTGAGGCTCAGTATCCAGTTCTGTGATCTCTTCGTAGATTTAACTTTAAATTTGTAATGCAGATTTACTTTCTGTAATTTACACTAAATGCCTCTTCACTTTCTAACCTGGACTGATTCTATCTGTTATTCATTGGGGGAAAATACAGGCTGGAGCGTTTCAGGAGAACGTTGGCTCCACCTCATGAGAAGGGGAAAGGTGCAAGTGACAGCCAGTGTACTGGCCCCAAACATGAGTCACAGGGGGACCTGCAAGTACAGCTGTGGGCAGAGAGGCCAGGTCAGGTATCCAAGTTCCATGCCAAGGAACCTGGGGTGGGAGCTCATCCTAGCTGGTGAGCGAGGGCAGGGCTCTAGGGAGCGCATATCTGGAAACATACTGCGTGCGTCTCTTTTTCCTGCTGCACCAAGAGCACATCTCCCCGGAGTGGCAGCTGGGCGGACAGCTCTTCATCCTTCTGACCCAGCCAGTCTATGATCTCCTGGAGGGGGAGCTGCAGCTTCCCGCTGTGGTCTGAAAAGGCCTCCAGACGAGCCCTGCACCGGACGGATGGGAACACAACAGTCATAGAGAGCAGACACAAGGATGAGGCCTGATGGGAATTCACCTCTTTTCACAAAGGGAAGAGTGGACGGTGCACTGGGCCCCTGCAGCCTGCGGCTCAGAGGGCACCAGCCCAGCCTCACACAGTGTGTGCCTTCCGCCCTGAGGAGAGGCAGCCAGGCTAAGGGAAAACTTCCCCTGCCCAGTGACTAAGGAATGGCTATATCCTGCACTGGTGTCAGGAGGGAGGGGCTCCCTCAGCCTGTCCCAGGTGAGCATGCTGCCCTGGCCTCCCATGCAGCAGAGGATCCCCTCCATGGGAGATTTCCAGGGGCTCAGCATTAGAAGTCCTTGCTGGTGTTAGCAGGGGCGGGTGAGAGGATGCCCTTAAGCTGTTTCTGATCTCCAAGTGCGTGGTGGGGAGAGCAGAAGAACCTGCCTGGACTTGTGCGTACACACGGCCTGAACTCCGGCTATGCCCATATTGGCAGGGACTTGGCTATACATTGTAGCCACCTGGACCATTTCCAGGATGTGTGTGTTAAGGCAAAGCAAAATTAATATGCCCCAACTGAACTCTCAATGATGCTGGCTGTGGATCTGCAACTACAGAAGGCTACAGAAAGGCACATGCTCCTAAAGAGAAGGGGCAGGCCAAAGAGGAAGGTGATATGAAGGGAATGGGTTCCTGAGTCCTTATCTTGGGCAGTAAGAACACACACACACACAGCTACCTGAGGAATGGAGAGAGGGGCAGAGAGAAAGCAGGAATGGAGGAGGAAAAAGAGATAAAGGGACAGGAGGAAATAAGGGGAAAGAAGGAGTGAGAGCACAAGCAAGGGCAAACGAAAAGAAAATACATTTCAAGCAGAGGAAAAAAGAGCCAGTGACTCAGAGATTTGTCTCTGCTTTAGAGGCTGAGAGGGGAAACTGCTCTGAGGTCACAGTGAACTTGGGTGGCAAGTGAACTGAACAAGATCTAAAGGCTTCTGCCTAACATCTCCAGCAGGCAATCCCAGGGCAAAGACCAGCAAGTTCACTCCACGTGGGGAGTCCTACCGAAGGCTGTGGGATTTCTTTTTTATTTCATTCCAGCAAAGATTCATCTCCAGAGGTGTCTGGGGCCTGAGGGCACTGTCGGGAGCCTGCTGGGTTACACAGGGCGCTCCTTCACCATCTTCCGCTGCTTTAACCTAGGTGGAAACACAAACACCTGACAACTGTATCCAGACACAGGATGGCTAGTGGCTAGAGCACATGTCTGACTGCTGCTCTCACCTCTGCCACTGACTCACTGTGTGTTCTTGGGCACAACCCTTAACATTTATGTACCAGCTTCGCCATCTGTACAAAGGGATTGAAATGCTGGCCTGCATCACAAAAGATCTTGAGATTTTGTTAAGGATTTAAAACACCTGAAGGATGTTCTATCAGTGTAACATATGATAAAGTGATCAGCATTTACAACACTGCAAGGGGATGAAGGGTTTTTACTCTTGTGCTCCCAGATTTTCTTAGTCTGGTATTCCAGTATCAACTAGATCTAATATAAGCATCTGATGGGTGGGTGTGCGACTGACCTCTGACCTCTGTTGGATTGAGTCAGAATTGCTCAGCTGTGTGGCATAGACTCCACACCACTCCACATGGAGATTCCCCTTCAGCTTAAGTGGCTAGAGCTTGTGCTTTTGGAGCACCAAAGAAGCACAGGCTTCAAGTTCTATTCCTGCTGCTCCCATTAAGTTATGAGCAGCCCCAGTGTTCAGCACAGTGACAACCAGGAAGGTGTAGGTGACCACGGATTTGTTACAATATTAATGGCCCTGGTTGTGCAGCTTGAGCCACCACAAAAGACAGACTATAAGCTCACACCTGCTTCACCTGTAGAAGATTGCAGGTGAGAACATTCTCTGGCGGTCCAGGGGCCCAACTTCTAGAGACTCTGCAGCTTCTCTGCACCCACTCCAGAAGGAAGAGAGCGCATGTGTGTGAAAATCAGGGAGACACTCAGAATGCCAGAGACATACACTCCAGTCACTATACATCTTTGCATTCAGAGTGCTTTAAATCCGAGGATCTCAAAGCACTTTACAATGAGGAATGTAGCCTCAATCCCTTGGGAGGAAGGGAAGCATTATCGACACAGACGGGGGAAAGTGGGGCACTGCACAGGGAAATGACTCGCACAGTGAGGCAGTTGTAGAGTTAGGAGACGAACCTAGTCTCCTGGCTCCCACTCCAGAGTTCTGATCGCTAGACTGAGCTCCCTCCCATGACAACAGCGAAGACTGTCCCAATTGCCAGACACACCAACAAACAATCGGAGGGAGGCATGATCTAAAATGCAACACAAACACTCACACCACTGTGTGTTTGGGGTGTATGGGTGGAGAGCTGGTGTGTGACCACAATGGCAGGTTGCTGCCTGTTGTCAAAACACACAAACATTTACTGTTTTCACAGGTGGGAAGTTGCTGTGTTTTGCTTGGAAATCACAACATTTCCCTCCAGTTCTAATTTGTTGGCAGGGCTCAGAAGTGATAACAATTAACATGCATTAGCACCCTTCAACCCATATTGCTTTCCAAATGATCTGTACAGGAATCACTTCACTCAACTGGAGTGCAGCCATCTCTGAGGGGTGGGGCAGTTGTTTGAAAGAACACAGCTACCCTGCAACAGAGCAGGGGACCATATGATAATGGCACAGAAGGAAAGACGGGAGCAGGCAGAACAGACAAGAAATTAATTCAGGGCAGTGACACAGGAGGTCATGATTACAATGGTCCCTTCTGGCTTTATAATCTATCCGAAGGGGGTTTTGCCAGGTCACTAGGGCTATCACCCCTCTACTCCCCAGAAAAGAACTGGGAGGTATTTAATTATCACAGTGGGGGCAGAAGCGTGTTTTATGTTTCACCCAAAGCACGTTTAATTTTCTGCCCCGATCTGCCACGTCATTCCAGAGAGCATCCCAAAAATCATCACACACAGAGTACAGAGGAATCCTAGACATGAATATCATAAATAATTCAAGCTAACGCTGCTGCCTGTATACTGAAAGTCAATACATTTCTTGTGCAAATACTCACGCTGCCAAAGTAGGTTAGCCCCGCGTGGCCATAGCCACCTCCTATGTCCCCAGGGAGATTGCAAAGGGATCAGGGCCAATGGCCTTTCTCCATCTGGGGGGTAAACGGAACTGCGTGGATATAATCCCACGGGAAGCGTGATCCTCTCCAGCCTAGTTTAGGAAAAGGTTAAAAGTCCACGATGCCTGCCACTCACCGACTATGTCCTATAGATGAGCCAGAGTGCAAGCAGCCATGCACTGGTCAGATGTGCAACACCTGCTCTCCCAGAACAAAACCCCTGCAGGTGAACGGGGGAAAGTAGCGCTTCTGCATCGAGCACCAGTTCCACTGGCTGCAGCTGCCGAGGTGGCAGGCTGGTTGGATCCTTCTCCCTCCAGAAGTCAGATGCATCTGAACAGCTTTATTTTTAGATGTGTGTGCAGGCACACACACGCCCGGGCTGTGGAGCGCTTCCCCTACCTGTGCAGAGCCGGGGATCCATGGTGTGGCTGCTCAGCAGCTGCACAGGAGAGAACATTGTCCCCCTCTCTTCCCAATGTCATCAGCCAGCACCAGGCAGACCACGGCAGGAGAAAGGCAAACAGCACCACAGGGAAGAGAGGCAGAGTGGAAGGGACCAGAGGGCGGGCGAGGAGCAGGATGGGAGGGCTGAGAGGAGCTGCTGCCCTGTTTACTGACCCCCTAGGAATCCGGAGGGAGGCGGCAGCAGCAGCCTCTCTGCCAGTGAATCACAGCTTTGTCCGGGTAGAATTCCAGTTCCCTCCAACCTGCCCTAACCCCCACGGGTGCCACGGCAGCTGTCTGTGTGTGAGGGAGGGCAGGGTGTCACCAGGAGTTACCCTGTGCACACGCGTGTGTGAAAGGCACTGATGGGGGAGAAGGTACCACAGCTAGCCACGTTCAAAGAAATCACTGCACATATGAGAGAACACAGCGCTGGGCAGGGCCACCCCGGGTAATAGCAAAGGTGGCACTGAACAGGGCCGGGGCCCCCTGGGTAATAGCAAAGGCAATGGTACAGCAGCCCCCAGGTCCTCTGGCTACTGAAAATGGAGTGCTGGGATCTCAGCGTTTATTCGTCAATGGACAGATTCCTGAAGGAATAGTCAATGCAAGCTTTTAGTCCCCTAGACAGACTCAGGGAGCACCTGGGGGCTCTCTCTGAGTCCCATTATAGTGGGGGAGGACAGGGTGTGTGGGGTGGCATGGGGGGTGGAAACAGAAACACCTCAAACTCCATTATACGAGAAGGAGGGAGGGAGGCTACACTGAAAGAGCCACAGGGGTTCCCTATGGTTACCAGACACTCTGCCCAGAGCCTCAGTGGGGAAGCGTCTGCCCTGGCCCACACCTCCTGGATAAGCCATGAGCTCACCTGGGTGGGCCCCAGCAAAGCTGTGCATCACAGTGATGGCCAGGGCCTGCCTTGGGGACAGAATTGGTGAGCAGGGGAAGCCCCTCTGCAGATTTAGCGCTCCCCACCTTCGCAGCTGGGGCTCCCTGACCCAGACCCCCCCCCCCAATGTCAACATCAACATTCCTGGGCTTGGCTCACACCCCTCCGCACCCAGGGAAAACATCTTGTTTTTGCCAAAAGGATTTCGTCCCCGTCCGTCTCCCACAGAGTTCTCTGGAGTTTCTGCAGCTCGGCATTGTTTCCATGCTCAGTACCACCTACAGGAACACTATGAAAAAGCTCCCTGTATCTCTCCCTCTTCCCATCGGTCTCTCTCATTCTCTCTCTCTCTCCGCACGCCTGCCATCTCTACCCATTCGTCCCCTCCTCCCTCCCTCTGGGCTGGGCTGCCCTTTGCAATCAGGGGGCTCTCACACCAACATGCTCTTCAGTTTTCACCAACCCAGTGGGATCCCTGGACTCTGAAGCCAAGACAATAGCGACGCCAGCAACCCTGAGTAAGGCCTGTCCCAGGGAGGAGGCAGACAGTGCACGGTATTTGGAGGGTGGAAGGCAGAGCTGCTGTTAAGATCGCTGCCCTGCAAGCAGAGCAAGCCAGTGGCCTGGCACTCTGCCTGCATGTGGGGTTAAATTCTCTAGCCCTGTGCAGCACACAAGTCAGGAGAGGCTTTGGGTGGGTGATTATGAGCCCAGAGCAATGAGTGCCCCTCATACAGCCTCTCTCCAGTGCAGCTGCTGATTGCTGCAAGTGTCCCTGAGGCTGCCCTTGCGTCTGTCTGTTTCCCTGTTTATTCCCTCTTCCGTTCCTGTACCCCCAAGGAGAACCGGCTCCACCCATGATAGCTCCTCAGCATGTTCATGGCAGGCAGGAGGCAGTGGAAGTTGCTGCTCGGCTCTCTCTGCTCTCCCTCCAACCCTCTGCTCCTTGTTGAATCTGCTGGGTCGTTTATTAACCCCCTCACACACTCCTGGTAATAGCTACATAACAGCCACCCCCACCCCATAAACACTGACTCAGAACCAGCAGGGAAAAGTCACGGGCTCATCTGTGAGTCCCGCTTCCAGCCTGGGAACTGGCTCAGACAGACAGATGCTGGTTTCTCACACTTCCCCCAGCTTCTCTCCCCTGAGCTGCAGATCTCCATGCTGGGGCAGCCAGTGCAACGGCAACACACGCTGTTGGGATCCAGGCCCAGACTCAGCCATCTTGAACTCCTTGGAGCCAGCACAAACCTGGATGTGCTGTAGAACAGTAGTTCTCAACCAGGGGTCCGGGGTCCCCTAGGGGGCATCATGCAGGTTTCAGGAGGGCCTGCAAGCAGGGCCAGCATTAGACTCGCTGGGGCCCAGGGCAGAAAGCCGAAGCCCTACCGCATGGGTCTGAAGCCCAAGTCCCTGAGCCCTGTCAGCTGGGGCTGATGCCGAAGCCTGAGCAATGTAGCTTTGTGGGGGCCCCTGTGACATGGGGACCCAGGCAATTGCCCTGCTTGCTACCCCCTAATGCCGGCCCTGGCTTTTATATGCAGAAAACCAGTTATTGCGGCACAAGTGTGCCGTGGAGTTTTTAATGGCATGTTGGGGGAGCCTCCGAAAGAAAAAGGTTGAGAACCTCTGCTGTAGAAGAGGAGTGCTGAAGCCAAAGGGGGCTTGCTTCACTCAGCGCAGCACTGCAGTTGCCACAAGGCGCTGGTCCAGCACTCTTCAGCCAGAGGGAGAGGGAATGGAAAGGGCAGTGAAGGGGGGAAGGGAAAGAGCCCTGAAGAGCCTCTGCTGAACCTCCAGATCAGACAAGCAATGCAGGCACTTCTGTGCCTTCTCCGCCATCGGCTGGGGTCTTGGGCTAACTGGCTCATTCCCCTTTTGCAGGCAGAACAAACTGCCAGCCTTGGCTACATTCAGCTCTAGAAGTGCAAGGCAAACACACATCCAGTGACCACTGACACAGTATCTGAGGGACACACATTCCATGCAGGTCAGAAACCCCCTCAGGATGGCTACTGGCCCCAGCCTGTCCAGCCAAGAATAGCACAGGCCTGCTCCTAACCAAAGGCCTGGGATTTCCAAAAGGGCCAAAGGGAGATAGATTCTGCAATCCCACCAGTACTGCCATCCCCAAGAGTTCAAAAATCATGAGTCAGGCCCCAAAGAATCATGAGATCAGCTTAAAAATCATGAGACTTAAAAACAGTTGGATTTTTTTTCTTTGCCTTCTGGTTTCTGAGCCTTTAGCACCAGGCTCACATTTTTCACCTCTTCTCTGCAGAAACTTCCTTTTTAAAAAATGATAGCTGAACTCCCCACCTCCCCACCGCCTCCCCCTGAGTCACATGAATCCAGGAGCTGGGACTTCAGGAAAAACAAATATTGCGAGACTCACCATCAAATCATGAGAGATGACAACAGAACCCCCCTCAGCCCCTCCACAAACGCATATGCACACATGATTTTTGGTGGTGGAGGTTTGAAATGCAGAACTGATCCCAACACTACACATTGTCACTCAAGCCCATCTCTTGTTTGTGAAGCCCCGTGCATCTGGAAAGTGCCATCTGAGTAGAATACACTAAGTAGAAGCTGGGAGCAGGCGGAGACGGAGGAAATAACAGCCCCATCACTAACAGGAATGTAGGAGGTGCCACTTTGCTATAAATACAGAAGTTTGGCAACTGTCACCAAAACTCTGAATTGAAAGAAAAAGAAAGAGAAAAAGTGTGCTAGTTAACAAGCCCTAGCACTCTTACCTGAGACTGTGAGTGGGTGGTGCTGCTGCGATGTGACTGGTCTGCTGTATGCCGCTCATGACATCGTGGGAGGGTGTAGGAGCATCCCTGCATGACCATTGGCTGCATCAGAACGGAGGTTCATGGGGATGGAGACTTCTCTGGGCACAGGCACCTGAAACACAGTGTGAAATCCACTGGATCAGCTCTCAGATCTCACCATTCAGGAGAGCTGGCTGAGTTGCAGGGAGAAAACTAGACACACAGGCCTTGCCATAAGGGGACAGACCAAAGGTCTACCGAGCCCAGAAACCTGTATCCAACAGTGGCCAGTCCTAGATGCTTCTCAGGAAGGCATATATCCTCCACAATGCACTCATTGTACAATACTGAACCATGGAGGAAAATTCTTCCTGACCCCACCTGCCAGATCAGCTTCTGCCCTGAAGCATGAGGACTGAAAGGCCTTGTCATTTTTATCATAGAATTAGCGTCACTGAAGATGCTATTTTCTTGCTCATATAAACATCTAATCCTTTTTGTAAGCAATTTGCCTTAACAAAACCCTGTGGCTGTGAATTTCACAGATTATACTACAGCATGCAAAAATGTCTTTTCTTTGGACTATGATAAGTGAGACAGAGAACTACAGAGCTTAGCGGGAAATTGGAGGAGACCAGAACTGCCATGGGCACTAAGCACTGTTGCCATTTACCCTCAAAGATCTCAGAAGGACAGGAATAATAAATACATCCTGTGTTTGGAAGGAAAATTGATTGTAAAGCCATATGTCTAGAGCTCCAGACACAGAGACAGACAGACTATATATATAACGCATCCTGGGTCATTATTGCTCCAAGAAAAAAGCATTTGTAATGGTTAACTCTGGTCTCACCTATTCCACTAACCTCACTCTTTTCTTCTGGCCATTGTGCTGCTTCTGCATTTCAGTTTAGACAGCAAAGCAGCTGAGAAACTAGGAGCCCTTATTTTAGAGAGAACAACATTCTACAGTCAGGTCCAAAATACTACAGCTTCTATTTGTGATGCCACAGGGTTTGGGGCCATTACTAAGGAGGAATAGATCAAGGCAGACAATTTGAAAAGCCTATAGGTTGCATCATCAGCGTTTGCCCTTCCATGGCACTTTTTCTGTGAGGAGTTCAACATGCTTTACAAACATAAATCAACGCTCACAACATTAATTTGTCCAGTTCTACAGAAAGCTAAGGGGACGCTAAGAGACACTGACATTAAATGATTTTCCCATGGAAATCACTGGGCAAAGCACACAAAAATCGCAACTCTAACCTCAAGACAGCACCAGTGTCATGAGAGGAACAGACCAGTTGAGCACAAACAGAGGGGATTCGTCTTGGGGCTAAAAGTACAACGAATATGAACGTGACGTGGGGCACATCTGTGCAGTGCAGTACTCCAAGAGGTGAAATGTACGGACAAGTGGGGAAGGACGGCTAAGTATTGCATACACATATGTCCACTGCAGTGTCGAGATATTCTGCCCTCTCCCAGGTCTACCACCTAAAAGCCGGGTTTCCCCAGGGAATCCTGATACAGCTCCAGCCACCAGCCCTCACTTTAAAGCCATAAAAAGGGCTGTTTCAAAAGGGGTCTGTGAGAAAGGAGAAGTGAGGCAGCTGGAAGAAAGCGTGGCTGCCTCCCTTGGGGTGGGTGGCTGTCACACACTCTGAGGCACTGAGAAACTTTCTGATGGGTTCTCATCAGACAGAAGCAGGCAGTACATTCTGCAAAGCCTCCGATAGCACTGAGCAGCCAGGCAAGGAGAAAGTCCCCCGGCCACAGCTGTGTCTGTCTCTCCATTCACAGGCCTCTGTTCCGTTTGCTAGTTCTCTCGCACTCCCTCCCCTCCCCAGTCACACACACTAAGAGAACAGCTCATTCTATTATGATTTATTTTAATCCTTTAGCAGTTTCTGGCTCCATCTCCCACAGAGCAGCCTGTACTGAGCTCTTCAATATGCCGATAATCCCTGTCCCCTAACCTTCCCTGCCCGCATAGGTGTGTGCAGCCCATTTCATTAGGGTGTGCACCCAGGGAGCCCCACCCTAGCCCCTGCCCTGCCCTAGTCCCGCCCCCATCCACTCCCTCCTACTTCCCGCCCCCTGACTTCCCCCCTCAGAACCCCCAACCCCCCCTGCTCCTTGTCCCCTGACTACCCCCTCCTGGGACCCCGCCCCTAACTTCCCCCCAGGACTCCACCCCCTACCTAAGCCTCCCTGCTCCTTGTCCCCTGACTGCCCCCCTAGGACCCTACCCCCTACCTGTCCCCTGACTGCCCCGACCCTTATCCACATCCCCACCCCCAGACAGACCCCGGGACTCCCACGCCTATCCAACTACTCCCCACCCCCTGACAGGACCCCCAGAACTCCTGACCCATACAACCCCCCCGCTCCCTGCCTCCCCCAACCCCTCTCCACACCCCTGCCTCCTGACAGCCCCCCCAGAACTCCTGACTCATCCAACCCCCCCCAGCTCCTTGTCCCCTGACCACTCCCTCCAGAGACCCCCACCACTAACTGCCCCCCCAGGACCCTCCTTGCTCTCTGTCCCCTGACTGCCCTGACCCCTATCCACCCCCCGCTCCCTGAGAGACCCCGGGACTCCCAAGCCCCATCCAATCCCCCCTGCTCCCTGACTGCCCCTTCCAGAGACCCCCCCACCCCTAACCACCCCCCCGGGATCCCACCCCCTATCCAACCCACCCTGCTCCCTGTCCCCTGACTACCCCCACCCCTTATCCAACCCCCCTGGCCCCGGACCCCTTACCATGAGAATCGGGCTCCTAGCCTCCCCATGGAGCCAAACACTACCCTGCGGGAGCGTGCAGCCCCAGCCCCCAGAGCGCTGCGCGCGTGGCAGCATGGCTCCAGGGGAAGGGGTAAGGTGGGGGAGGGGACGGCGGCTTGCTGTGTTCGGCCGGGCACTCCGGCCCAGGAGCGCGGACCCCGCGGCTTGGCGCGCCGGGGAGTGGAGCCATTTGGCCACCCCTGCATTGGGGTGTGCCTGGGCACACCAGGCACACCCCATGCGCACGCCTATGCCTGCCTGTCTGCCTGAATGTCAGATATTGCACATTGCAGTGACTCCCCTCCTCAGCCCTGGAGGAAGTTATTAATTTGATGCACCTATGGCTAGAGTTCCAGGATTCTGAGTTCCCTGAGCCCTATTGGCCAAATTACCCCCGGTGTAACTCCACTGAAACAATGGATGACTTCTGCCTTATGTTTCAAAATTACTAAGATCAGATTCTTCCACATCTCCCTGTACACACTCCCAACAAACTCCTAAAAGGGAATGGTCTTCTCCTGGTCCCCCTAATTCATCTCTCGATGGGCCGGGCCAGGCAGCACAGCTGAAAGTGGGGCTGAAAGTCTGAGGCCCTGGATATCCTCTTCAGTAAATATACAGACAGATTAATCAGTGGTGAACACTATGATATGGCTGGAAAATCAGGGTCATACCACTGATGAAAGAGTCCATAATGCATTCAGTCTGGCTGCGGTACCAGGGGGTCTGGTTCTCTTTTCCTTAATTAGTTTCTACTGCACAGTACAATACAGTTACAGTGTTACGTTCTGGCCAGTCCTCCCACCGTGGGCCACTGCTTAAGTAGCTGCTTCTGTGGGGTGCAATGTGGCTATAGTTTTAGGGGCTGAACACTCCTCTTCACCCCTCTGCTGGAGTATGCAGTGCACCATGGCTTCCCATGCCTGACATCAACTCCCGCACCTTGCTTTTGGATCAGCCTTTCTGCACAGGACAGCCACTCCTTTGAAGAGGGGTCAGGGGGATAATTCTGGGGCTATAGGACATGCATGGATTCCATGTTCCCTAGCAGCTGTATTGAGAGAGAATGGCGAAGGCAGCCCACTCTCTACAAAGCTGGATTTCTGATGCAAAAAAGGGGAGGGCTGTGTGGAGATCTCTCACGAGTAATATGGGTCAAGCAGAGCGCCTCACAGCGCCCTATGCAATACCATAATGGAACAAAGCCTTTCCGACTCAGTAGCCACAGACCAGACAGGGCTGGAAATACAAGCAACAGCCCTGCTAGTTGGATGCCTTTGCCACCACTAACAGCATGCCCGGTGAGACACAGGTAGATTCTGCATCACTCTCCCTACAGAGACCTTAAAACAAGCTTGATAACAAGAATTCTACAACTCACAGCAACAAAGCCTAACATGGAATTCTAGCATATAGCAAATAGCCACACGACATCCAGCTAGGGGCAAAGAAACAGATACTCAGTGGGAGTGATGAGAATGCCAAAAGAGTCCTGGGGGTAGACAGGTGGCACCATCTGACCAACAAGCTCTCCACTGCCCACCAGCAAGTGCTCCATGGACTTTGGGAACTTGTGGGACCGTTACTGAGTTACTGAAGTGTTTTAAAGGATGACCATATAACAGCCTAGCTAAGTGGCCACTCCACAAGGATAGAGCGGTTTCAGATATTCAAAGGCTGTTAACATCAAGGAGAGAGGGGAACCACTCGGGGTGAAATTAAAAGGCAAAATTTAAGCTGACTATCAGGACGACAGTGAGCTCTCAGAAGCTGTAGAATAGGCTCTCAAGGGAAGGGTGGAAGGCCCATCACTCAGGATATTTAAACTAGACTGGACAGATCAGCTAATCTACTGTAGGGAGGAACACTCCCATGCTGTGAGATGCTGCAGCCTTGCATCAGCTGGGAATCCTTCTTTTCTCCATGGCATAGTGCTGTGGGGAGAGTGCTTCCTAGAGCCACACCCCCATGGGTGGAGGAGAGAGATAAATACTTACCCATCAGCAGCTGTTTATCTCACCCCTGGCCCTCTATGTGCAGTGAAGTGATAAACAGCACATCCCTGGAGATGGAGCAGAGGTCAGGACCCTGGACCTGCAGTCACATTACAGAGTGCAGAATGGCTGACCCCACTGTGTTTGTGCAGGTGTGCATGCACTGGGGAGTGCTAAGACATCTAGGCCTTTGGTATAACCCACCCCCCTCCGGATTATTCCTGGGGCACTGTGTAAAAATGACCTGTATTAATGCTATTCAGAGCAGCACTAATTAATCATTCTGTGGGCTCTGCCCCCCACCACAGGGGTTGCAGAGTGTGGAAGCAGCCCATGCTACTGGTGATGGGTGGAGGACGAAGAGACACACTGTGGGTGTGTGACTAGGGTTTCCCACACATCTCCAGCCTCCACCTCCTAATCAGACCCTGTCCATAAAGCATTCCCTCTGGATCTGCAGAGTGGCACACAGGCCTGACAGCCGCATTGTTGAATCCATTGCACCCCATAATGCTTTATAGAAATATGCTTATGAGTGTAAATATGACATAACTGGAATATGTTTTATGCTAGATATGCCATGTAATATATCTTTGCAAAGGTTATGTTCTACTGAGTGTGATCATCCTATTTGTATAAATGTATCATTCTTGTATATGAAACTAGAAATATGAAATATAACTCTGAGCTCCTATTGTAATTATGCGAAGTGTGGGCCATTAATGGTGGCTTGGAATCTTGATGGCTCCCATTAACCAGGACAATTGGTTGTAAATGGCTCTGTTTACTTGTAAAAGTCTTCCTGTATACCTGTGTGCTGGCAAGTGGGTAATGAAGTCTTACAGTGACATGTGATCATGTCACCTGAACTGGAATCCATCTTTAACCTGGTGCTTTTCCATTTAGAAGGAGGGGTGGGGACCCAGAGAGGGACAAAGGATTCCTGCCTTGTGCAAAAGATATATAAGTGGGTGGAACAGAACAAAAGGGGCGGCAGCCATGTGAGAAATCCCCTAGCTACCATCTGAGTTGGAACAAAGACTGTGTGACGGGTTGGATCACAGAAACCCCCTTGGGAGCTGCCACCTAATGTGCAAAGACTACCCCTGCTTCTGTTTTCCCTGCCAGCTCAGGATTCCAGCACCCTGTCTTGCTGAGCCAGACACTCCAGTCTGCTCTAACAAAGACTCAGGGTCTGAATCACTTGTCCCAAAGCTGCAAGTTTACCTGAAAACCAGCTCACAGGAGTGTGCTTGTCTTTAGCACTCAGATGCCCAACTCCCAATGGGGTCTAAACCCAGATAAATCCGTTTTACCCTGCATAAAGTTTATGCAGGGCAAACTCATAAATTGTTCGCCCTCTATAACACTGATAGAGAGATATGCACAGTTGTTTGCTCCCCCAGGTATTAATACATACTCTGAGTAAATTACTAAATAAAAAGTGATTTTATTAAATACAGACAGTAGGATTTAAGTGGTTCAAAGTAGTAACAGACAGAACAAAGTAAGTCACAAGCAAAATAAAATAAAATGCGCAAATCTATGCCTAATCAAACTAAATACAGATAAGTTCCTCACCAGTTCCAGAATGCTCCCTTTTACAGGCTACTCTCCCTTTAGCCTGGGTCCAGCAATCTCTCACAACCCCTGTAGTCTCTGTTCAAGTATCCTGGGGGGGTGGAGAGGCTCCTTCTTTAGCCAGCTGAAGACAAAATGGAGGGGTCTCCCCCAGGTATAAATAGGCTCTCTCTTGTGGGAGGAGACCCCCCTCCTCCCTCCTATGCAAAGTCCAGCTCCAAGATGGAGTTTTGGAGACACCTGGGCAAGTCACATGCCCCTGCATGACTCAGTCTTTACAGGCCGACGCCATTGTCCACATGGTATCTTGCATGTCTCCAGGAAGAATTCTTATGTGGATTGGAGCATTCCAAGATGCATTGTTCCCCAAGTGTTTCCTGATCAGGTACTTAACCTGGCGAATTCCTTCCTAAAGAAGCTGACCAAATGCCTCCCAAAGCTTACTTAGAAACCAAGCAAGCATACAGCCCATATTCTTAACCTCAAGTAGAAAATGATATATATATGTACAAATAGGATGAATGGATATAGTAGACCATAACCTTTACGGAGATATGTTACCTGGCACAGGCAGCACAAAACATATTCCAGTTATGTCATACATACATTTATAAGCACCCCCTCCCCATAAAGCCTTATGGGGTACACCGTCACAGACTGTACCAGGGGAAAGGATTGAGCCCAGACTAGAAGGAAGCTAGTCTGTCAAAGAAGTTTATGGGAACATCTCTGAGGGTGGGATTTACCTGCATTATTTCCTACTGTATTAGGCTTAGACTTGTGTGTTCTATTTTATTTTGTTTGGTAATTTACTTTGTTCTGTCTGTTATTACTTGGTACCACTTAAAATCCTACTTTTTGTATTTATTAAAATCACTTTTTACTTCTGAATTAACCCAGAGTATGTATTAATACCTGGGGCGGGGGGAGGGAAAACAGCTGTGCATATCTCTCTATCAGTGTTATAGAGGGCGGACAATTTATGGGTTTACCCTATATAAGCTTTATACAGAGTAAAATGGATTTATTTGGGGTTTGGACCCCATTGGGAGCTGAGTATCTGAGTGCTGGAGACAGGAGCACTTCTTAAGCGGTTTTCAGTTAAGCCTGCAGCTTGTGGGGGACGTGGTTCAGACTCGGATCTCTGTTTGCAGCAGGCAAACGTGTCTGGCTCAAACAAGGCAAGGTACTGAAGTCCCAAGCTGGCAGGGAAAACGGGCTCAGAGGTAGTCCCAGCACATCAGGTGGCAGTCCCAAAGGGACTGTGATCCAACCCGTCACACCCATCTGGGTGTGAGATGAGTGGGTTCCCCTGTGTGCCCTTCTGAAGAGGAAGGAAATATGCTGAGGCCTGTGTGAACAGGGACTGGTAAAAATTCACAGACATGAGTGCAAACCCTGAAATGACAACTGGCCCTTTTCCTGGGGCACACCCCTCCATGGAATATAGGCTGGACTTTTCTCCAATGGTGCAGGCCTCCCCCATAACGCTGACCAGCCCTTTCCCGAGTGATGAGTGCCCCAGCAGAAACTGGCCAATCTTTCCCCCAGTTTGCGGTACAGTAAGTATAAACTATGCGCAGACAATAGTGTTACGCATTTCATGAGGCTGCACCAGGACTTCAAACCGCTATTACACCTTCAACGATCAGTTGTATTTCAGATCACAATAATCACTTTGCTGAGAAATAAGTAATGTGCAGGTCTTGGCATTACTTTTAAATGCTGGAATGGTGCAGCGTTAAGGTGGTTTCAAGATAAACTGGATGGTTGTTTAAAAAAAAAAAAAAAAAAAAACACCCCCACACCCCCACCCACCAGATTCTTCCTCTTGCTGATTAAGCTGCACCTGTTTCAAAATCAGTAAGGGTGAGATTGGCCTATTGTACTAACTGAAAAGCAGTCTGACAAAAGAAACTAATAGCCATTGCTAAACCAGTTCTGCTTCCAACTCTAGAATATGGATTATTGCTTTACTGAGGAATCTAGTCTACAGAATTTCTTCTATTCAGAAGCCCATTTCAGCAGTGTTTGTTGATTTGCTCAAGTGCCAGCATTTAGGTAGATTTGCTGAATGAAGTCAGACCTTTGCTCCATCTCTTTTGGCATCCTGCCTCTGGCCACAGTCCAACCTCATGGCTGAGAGGAAGATGACCATTCATCTACAAACCACACACCTGACCTTTGACCCCCAGAAGCATACAATTTGACTGCCCTTATCTTTAGAAATGAGCCTAAGCCGAACCCCCTCAAATTTCAGAGAAGTTCTCATCTCAAGACAAATTGTGTGGCTGTTTCATAGCTCTATAGCCAACTAGATTAAGCAACCTTCAACCTTTGGACTTCAGACTCTGTATGACTTGTTTCACATACTGAACACACAATACCTTCACAGCGTAGCTTGCAGGAAAGGCCAAGAAAGTGTTTCTAGCACAACCCCTCATTTCCAATCACTACCTTCCTCAAAAATGTTCCTTTGAGACTAAAACTTTCAAGTCAGGGTCTTGGCCTAAAGGGAACAATTTATTTGGTGAATGTTTGAGCTAAGGCTTCTTAGCCATTATCCAGTTGTAGCAATGGAAATACAATACATACTTGCTCCATTGCTAGAACGGTTAATGACTTTTTTGTTAGCTAATTTATTGCACAGTGGAAGAATAACTGAGTATTCAGGAGGGGAAGGAAGGAGCGTTTAGGATATTTCAAAGTTCAAATGATGTTTATGCATATGTAGCAGAGAAGCTTTCATTGCAGTTTTAGTTACACCTTAACAGGATCCTGAACGAGCTGAGAAGCTGGACTCGCAATACTGCACTAACACGTATTGTTCCAGAATAAAAAGTTGTCTACTGGACATGCAGTAAGTACTTTTTCCTGGGAACCAGGGCCAGCAGGACGTCTTCTTGAGACACTGGGGTCAGGGACTGATGGCAGAAAAAGAGGAGATATTGCTGCCTAGGAATTGGTCTACAAGTAAAGAAGAGTTCCTTCCTGGAGTGGGTGTCTTTGGTCTTCTCTCTAGAACCACCCTGTGTGCCCCATGTCACAGACACACCACTGCTTGTCCCTCTGGAGGGAAGAAAAGACCAGAGACAACACCCTACACAGGAACCTCAACCCATGGGAAAAAAGAAGCGGTGATGTTGTTAGAGCAATAGTTAAAGACAGCTATCCGCTCAGGGCATTCCTCTGCTTATCACCCCAGTTAGTTAACTCATGACATTCCTCTGTTTATCACCCCAGTTAATCCATACCCTCTGTTTATTATCCCAGTTGATCCCTGCATGTATGTAATCTCTCTTAGATACACGTACACAAAAATACCTAGGGGAAAGATGTTAAACAGACCCCTAGCATCTCCAAAGAGGAATTTAAGAAATGTATACCGTCGCACGTAAACATGTTTGTACACTAGTATATAAGAGAGTACTCTGAGCCAGTAAGGTGTGTCTCTTTCCTCTGGCAATGGCCACGATAGAGCACCCGATCAGCTGATCGAAAATAAAGACTTGGTGCCCGTATCCTTGTCTCCGTGCCTCCTTGGGGGTAATTGAACAAGCTCCAGGGGGAAACGAGCCCGATTGGCTAACAATGTCAATGATTAAACATGGGATGTGACCGGGCCTAGCACCAGGCATGTCCTGTGACAATTAGCTGTTAGGAACTTGTAGCTCCTTCCTCTCCCTCTTTAGGCAGGAGAAAACTCCTTTTCCCCAACTGAACTAAGCATCTAGGTCCCCTGCATTACATGTACTGAAACATTTAATGTGTAAAGGCCACACCTACCCCCATTAAAGTAAAATGAAACCTCTGACGCAACTGGTATCACCCCCGTGCCACATTAGATGTGCTGGGTCATCTAATGAATGAAACTTGGACCCTGATCCCATGGGGAAATAAAGGGCCTGACATCAGTGTAACTGACAGCACTTGGCACCTTGCAAGATCAGGCCTTGAGGCAATAGGCCAGGGAAGGGGGCCAGTGTGGAGGATCTAGGTGTGTACATGGAAAACACTAAGGAGAGGGTCCTCCTGAAGAAGCAGAATCTCTCTCCCTCCGACATGGAAAAAAATATGTTCTGTTAATATAGCACTCAAGTTGAGGAATTGCACATACAAAAGTCAGGGAATGCAGAAGTTAGTGTTCCTACAGCAATATTAACTAGGCCATGCTACCCACCCACCCACCCACACCCACACCCACACCCACACACACCCACACACACACACCCTTCACTGTTCCTCTTTGTCTGGCTACATGCAACCCATAGCATCTTATTTAGGAGGAGGTTAAATGCAACTTCTTTCTTATGCCTCCCCCTATGCTCGAAATAGTTTGCCAAACTGCTCCCTCCTTAAAGCCCATTTTGACTAATCTTATCTTTCCTACTTCATTCTCCTCACCAATCTCTTCTCACCCTCCTCTATTACATAGTAATTATATTTATTACAGTAGCACTTAGCAAACCCAACTGTGATCGTGGCCCCATTGTGCAGCTAGACAGAGAAAGTCCCTGCCCCAAAGAACTCACAATCTAGGTAGATAGGACAGGAAAAGGGTGAGAGAAAGGAAGCATTATCTCAATTTTACAGATGGGGGAAGTGAAGCATGGAGATTAAGTCACCAAAGAAATCTGTGGTAGCACCAAGAATTGAACCCTGATCTCTAGAGTCCCTATACACAGCTCTAGCCACGAGACCATGCTGCTTCTCCCTAGATAAACTACTGTCCTGAATCTTTTCTTTGTCATCTTTCAGACAATCTGTACTCTTCTTTCCCTGCTCTTTGAGGGGAGGAATGACTCTTACACTAGGTTCTGAAATATGCACCATCCATTTATCGTGCTATATAAATGATTAGTAATAATACAGAGCCAGCCGTGCCATGTAGCCACGTTAACTTCCTGGTGCTTGATCTCTCATTCTTAATGTTGCATTAATATACGTTTTTGTGCATTGACTATTATTGGCCCACAATCACCCAAGCTCTCAGACATCCAACCACAGCATGTAGTTCTCCAGCCTCAGGAGGCTGTGAATTTTGTAGGCGGAGTGTATGCTGCGTGAAGTAATTTTTCCCCCCCAGAATGTATAAGTGCTATCCTGTTCTTGTTTTATAGGACATGGAAAGGAAGCGGGGACTGAGCAATTTACATTCTACTCTTAAGCACTCCAATCAGGCCATTTGAGGAGTGGATTCGTTTTGCTAGGTATGTCTTGTTACACAAGATTTACAATAGCACCTATGTGCTTTTAGCATTAGCCACTGAGCCTGAAACAGAGGCCTTGTATGCAGCATTCTTTAAAATATCATTATAGTCTGAAATTCACTGGACATTTTAGAGAACTTGGACCTTTTGTTTTACTGGAACCCACTTAGCTCCCTAAGCATCACATTTTGCCTGGCCTTGCTTGATGGTCAAATGTCATCTTAAAGACGTATTCCAGTCTGATCACAGAATCATAGAGCCATAAGGTTAGAAGGGACCGCAAGGGTCATCTAGTCTAACCCCCTGCCAAGATGCAGGATGTGTTGGGTCTAAACCATCCCAGACAGATGGGTATCCAGCCTCCTTTTGAAAACCTCCAGTGAAAGAGCTTCCACAACCTCCCAAGGCGTCTGTTCCCTTGTCCTACTGTTCTTACAGCTAGGAAGTTTTTCTTGAGATTTAATCTAAATCTGCTATGCTGTAGTTTAAACCCATTGCCTCTTGTCCTGCCCTCTGTGATCAGCTGTGTCCCTGGATATATTTAATCATCTCTACTTTACACAGTGTTTAATATGTACGGTTTATATGTCCCAGGCTGTGACCTGGAAAGAGACTGTCTTCATCTTTTTCTGGTTAAATAAAATCTGGACAAAGCCTTCTATTACTCAACACCTTTAAGTGTCAGTGAGCACAGGTCCCTGGATAAGAGGCAGTTCAAAACTGCATGGCTTTATAACACAGCCCTTTCCTATCGGGCCCATTACACACGGGGGCATCACCAGGGGCTTATGTGGTATAACATGCACTGCCAGGAAAAGGAACACTCACCACCAGGAAGTATCAGGTGTTGACATGCACCAGTGCAAAATGGGAGCCCCAAGGCATTGGGGTGAACGCACAGAACAGGTCTGCCAGGGAATGGAAACCCCATGGCACTGTGTGTGTATTTTGGGGATCAGCACCCCCAAGGCCTTGAACTATACCCATGGGGTAACACAAAGACTAACTGAATAGCAAATTCTAGCTGCTTAAGAGAGATTAGCTAGTGGAGGAGGAAGGAACAAAGATGTGAAGGACCCGGTCTTGGGACACAGGGAGGACACAGACTTTCTAAAGGTTTGATTTGTTTTTTAAACTTAAAAAACCCCAAACCCACAAAATGTCCAAAGTGGCTTTCCCCAACTGTCAACAGAACATTTAAAAACCCATGGGCAATTCAACGCTCTCCACCACTCCAGCGGTGCCACGCGTGCTTCTTGGCAAGGAGGCCTGCCAGAGCCCTGTTAGTAAACCCACTGCCAGTACCCACTTGCCATACCAAGGGAATAGGTGAGAAGAAACAGGAGGTAACTGGAAACGGGCTGGGTTGGGGCACTAGTAATAATACACATAGGCGGCAAGTTATATGGGCCGTGGTGCCCATGCTCCACCAATATTCAGGAACGTGGGCCCGGTTCCATCAATGTTTGGGCTTATATTTTCAAAGCTGTCCCGTCCATAGGACGGACCAGGGCAACCGCCCTGGGCCCCGCGCTTCAGGGGAACGTGGGCTTCAGGGCAGCCTGGGGCCCTAGCGGGGGGCCTGGTGCCGGCAGCAGCAAGCAACCTGGCCCCAGCCCGCCCCGCCCCGCCTCTTCCTGCCCCTGCTCCGCCCCCATTCCACCCTTTCCCCCAAGCCCCCGCCCCACCTCTTTCCCGATTCCGCCCCCTTCCCCGAGTGATGCCGGGAGCCAGTGGAGCAGGGTGGAGCGGAGCCAGGTTGCTTGCTGCTGCTGGCACGAGGCCCCCCGCTTGTCCCCCAGGTCACCCTGGACCTCGCGACCCCTTGAAGCATGGAGGCCCCCCAAAGCACAGGGCCCGGGGCGGTTGCCCCAGTCTATCCTACGGACAGGACGACTCTGCTTGGACCCATTCTGGGCACCACCAAAAATTATACAAACCTGCCACCCATGATAATACATTGCAGTGCTATGCAATACCCAGGTCTTGGCTGCTGAGACTGGGAAGGAGGTAGAAGCAGAGTGCTCAGCTTTGGAGAGCAGGAAGTGGCCCATGTCCTCTCTAGACTATTATGGAGCAGAACTGATGGTTTCTGGAAGTAATCCTGACTAGCCCTCCTCAAGCAGAAGAATGCTAGTTGTAATATGGGTCCTCAGTGGGAGCCGAGGGGAGCAAGAGAAAAAGTGGGAGGGGTTATAAGAGCCGGGGGGGGGGGGAGGGGGAGAGATAATATAAAAGCAGCGGCAAGACTAAACAAGGAAGTGAATGAAAGGCCAGAGCTGGGGCCATAGTCCCTATTCCTTCTTCTCTGATCCCAGCTCACTACTTGAAAAGAGCTTTAGGCTCTGCTTTCTGCAGGATAGTCTTTTAAGGAGAATGCTAGAAGGCCACCATGCCCTGATCCAAGCAGCCCTTCAGCTCGGCAGAAAGCTTCTGTCGGTGTAAATAAACCTCTGATTTAAAAAGAATCGAAGCTGGAGATAATTGCAAAGCTTGCTACTGCTGTTTTTCTCAGGAATCTGCATCTATTTACGATTCCCTGCGCTCTTTCCTGTGGAATCAAAGTCTTGGCTGCCGGTCTCTCCCCCCACCCCCTATCCCCTTTCTTTTGCATGCAAGTTTCTCCAGACGCACATACACAGACAGTATACCGTGCACGGACAGATGGACTCACACACACACAGCACAATGCTGAGGCTAACCATACATTGGTAATTTCCCTCTCCCTGCAGAGCCAGGAGCTGGCTAGGAAACAATTTATCTGTGGCCTACCTTCCGATTCCGTCAGGTCTGAAATGAAGGCAGCAGCTGGGCTTCAGTGGCAGGGATTGGGGCTGCCTCTGTGAATCAGCAAAGAAGTCCCTGTGACAAGGATGCATGCTGAGGCTCAGCGCTGCTGTGTGCATGCTCTCTGTCTCTCCTCCTCCACCACCCTGTGCTTCTGTGTTGCTATGCAATCATATCACCAGGAGTAACAGCATCTCTCCAACCTCAGGCAGAGATACCCTTGACTGGGCAATGCAGGAACACACCAAGGGCAGTTCTGTGAAGTGCCTGGAATTTTGGAGGTTCCTTGGCTAGAGATCACAGGAAGGAATAGAAGCGGGGAGATACAAAGGAAAAGAGACGCACACGGAGGGAGGAGACAAAATACACACAGAGGTAGAGAGAGAGGGAGAGAGAAATACAGGCACAAAGGCACTACAGCCTGACCTCTGGAGACCTAACAGACTGCTGGATTCAGACACACTCCATGCAGCCTGCTGATGTCTATCAACAGCGTTCTGGGGTGGTGTGTCAGCTCTTGTTTTAGGATACCTATGTCCATGTGTGTGCTGGAAATTGCTAGACAAGTTCTCAGTTAAGGAATAAAGCAGCTTAAATAAAAACCCAGGTATTCTTTACTCTTACACAAATTTAATAATTTCAGTCAAAATGTGGTTATTTTTAAGTCAAAGGGGGAAAATCATTGTGTTTTAGGCCCATTTTCTGTTTCTCTTGCAAAAGAAAAATAACTAGATGGGTCCAACAATCCCAGACTTGGGGTATGAAATCCAAACCCAAATTTTGCCAAGTTTGGCAGTTTGGATTCAGCCCCTTAGGCCTGGTCTACACTAACCCCCAAATTCGAACTAAGGTACGCAACTTCAGCTACGTGAATAACATAGCTGAAGTCGACATACCTTAGTTCGAACTTACCGCGGTTCAGACGCGGTCCACACACGGCAGGCAGGCTCCCCGTCGACTCCGCGGTACTCCTCTCGCCGAGCTGGAGTACCGCAGTCGACGGCGAGCGCTTCCGGGATCGATTTATCGCGTCCAGACCAGACACGATAAATCGAACCCGGAACTTCGATTGCCAGCCGTCGAACTACCGCGGTAGTGTAGACCTGGCCTTAGAGACAGAGGGCTTGAGCACTAACTTAGCTTTGAAACCACATTCAGACCTGGGATTTGGATCTGTGCCCATATGTAACAGATAAATAGTTATAGTTACACTTTGTACTTTTTTTACCACCTTCCACTCAAGGTTCTCAAAGCACTATACTATTATTTAATAATTCTTATCTCCACTGCTAGGATGATCAGTGCTCCCCACAACACACCTTTCGAGATCCATGGGTCCTACGCATGCCTATCACAACATGTGGTGTACCTCATCCAGTGCATCAAATGCCCCACCAATAACTACGTGGGCGAAACCAGACAATCACTATGCTCTCGAATGAACTCACAGAAAAATGATAAAAGACCTATAGGCAAACACTTTTCACAAAGTGATCACTCCATATCTGACCTGTTCTCATCCTCAAAGGAAGCCTACATGACACCTTCAAAAGAAAAGCCTGGGAGCTTAAATTCATAACTCCGCCAAGACTCTAAAAATCATGATCTCAGCAGAGATACTGATTTTATGACTCATTACAACGATCTGTGAAACCCTCTCACCCTCCTTTGTCCTATGACTGCAGAGATGTTAATTGTCCACTTCTTCTTAAATGGTCTGCAACATCCTTTATGCTAAATAACCTGTACTGTTTTGTATTTAGCTATGACACTCTGAATACCTTTCCCAGTCCTGAAAAAGAGCTTTGAATAGGTTGAAAGCTTATCTCGTTCACCAACAGAAATTAGTCCAGTAAGAGATGACCTCACCCACTTGTCTCTCTCATATCTGGGATCAACACAGCTACAACAACGCCTCAACAAGGAATTTTTCCTGTCTGTTTGCCAGGGGACACTGTTTCATAAAGCAGCTATGCCCCTAGTCCACTCAACACCAGGTCCATGTGGTGTTCACACAGAGGTTTGCAGGAGTTAACGGGGGTCAAGCTGGTACCTCAACACCTTTAGGACCCCAGGTGCAGAACTAGTTGCCTTTTAGGCCTGATTTACACAACAAAATTAGATTGATTTATGTAGCTAAACCAGAGGTATGAAAAATCCACACCTCTAGCAGCATTGTTAAGCTGACCTAAGTCCCCAGGTGGACAGCATTAGGTTGATGGAAGAATTCTTCTGTCAACCTACCTACCACGTTTCAGGGAAGTAGATTGTGTCTACACTGTTGTGCCTCTGTAGCATTAAGTGTAGACAAGCCCTTAGTCCCACTGTGTGGAGGAAATGGGGATGTTAATGGGATATGAAGCCTTTCACCTTTAAATCGCCAGTTTAAATCTGGTCCAGGTTGAGGGTGGCAGAACTATTACAATATTCTGTGAAACAAATTTGATAGGTCTTAGCACAGGTCCCAGTGAACAAAGTGTGCACATCATAATTGCTACTAACTGGTACCCTTGTCAGTCTCAGCACTGGGACCCAAGGACTGAATAGGCCATGAAGATTTTCACCCTTTCTCTCTGAGATGAACCCTCCAGATCAGGAGTAGAGCTGGATAGAAAATGCTCTTCCCTGGCCCCTGACAATTTTCAAGATATCAAAAAAAATTCCAGACCTGAATTGGGATGAAAAGTAGAAGTTTCAAAAATTTGTGAACTCAAAATCTTAAAGAAAAAAAAACCTGCACTTTAGATCAACCAAAACAAAGTATTTTGATTATTCTGAAATGCTTAATTTTAATTTTGACCTTTTTCTTTAACTTTTTTTTATTACATTTAACACTAACATTTCAAAATGAAAAAAGTTGTTTGGAGTCAAAAATCCAAAGCTTTTCAGTTTGAAGATGTCGAAACGAACACTGACAATTTTGACATTTATTTCCCTTATAATTTTTCAAGTCAGGAGATTTGTCAAGACAACTCTGCTTCGTGAACAGTTTCGGTTTCAATGAACTGGCATTTGGGGGTTCACTGAAAAAATCCCCAACCAGCTCCCATCAGGAGTGAGGCTGTGCACACAACACCTGTGCTGTGGATAAATATAAGGCTCATATAAACATTTGGAAAAAGAAAATATATCTTAAAATAAATAGCATCTCAACTGTGGTGTCCAAGCACAACTGAGCAAATTAAGCATGTAGCAACAGGTCAAACTGTGCTTGTCCTGGCTTGTAAAGCAGTTTTTCATGCTAAATGTATCAAATGAGCAGACAGCGGTATACCCACTGGCAGACAGACTTTCCTCTATTAGCTACTGTTCAATAGCTTCTGTTAATTTCATGACAGCAGCAGGACTGTTATGCAACAAAACTTAGTGTTCTGGAAAATCACAATCAGACCAGGGCCATTATGCTGCACTCAACCTTCCTTTCCTGTCTTAATGTTCCCTATTGATTCATCTGTGGAACCAACAGATTGTTCAGAGGCACAAAACAATAAATAAAGAAAGAACAGGATCTAGAAGGGTCATCCAGGTGTCTGGCAGACCACAATTCCATAGCGAGACATGACAACTGTGGGAAACACAGTGATGCATCTGCTCCTTAGACACTCATGGATGGAGTCATGACCTCACGGATAAACATGTGGAGTACACGCCAATCCATACACTCCTAGTCACACATGCACAAATAGGCAACGGCATGGAGAAAATCATTTAAATAGCATCCATCAAAGTTTCAAAAGCAGGGCACTTTGCAATACAACTGTCTTAGATTATCATAATTTAAGAAGAATTAAAAGCAGCAAACTCCTGTTGCTTCAGTGTAGTTTGAGATTCAGATACAAACTGAGAATCTAAGATGGAAAGTAGGCTCCACAGCTGGGAAGCACAATTACAGACTGCTGAGCACCCAGTGACTTAATGTTATAACTGGGACAAGCCAGCCTAACAATTCAGACTTCAGCCCCCAACAAGTGAGACAAGCTCAGAAGATCTATAACAAAGGCAGACGTTTAGTGCCTTTTACATATGCAATAAAACTTTGAAGTTAATGCAAAGTTTTATTGGACACTAGCGCAAGATTTTTAAAAGCAGACGGATATGTTGAGACAACTATGAGTCTTGTAAGGATGTGAGTTGCTGTATTCTGTATGAACTGCATTCTAGCGATTACAAGATTTTCCAATTAAGTTAACAAAGAACTCCAAGAATCCAACCTCAGAAAGATAGTTTATTGCCTATTCCAAACCTTTACTGATCAGCAAGGGTCTCAGTCTTTTCTTAATCTGTAAATGGTAAAGAGATGTTTTGGTAGCAGAACTGAGATACAAATCCATCGACAAATGTGATGGCTATACCACCACCAAGTATTCATCACAGGCATTCATGAAGACCCAATATAGATACAGACCCTTCACATTGATACATATCAACATGCAGGAACATTAATGTTCCAGAAGAAAACTAACATGCAAACATACAGCAGATAAAACAAACCAAGAAAAATTCATCAGACATATCCATGACAGTCAAAGCAGGATCTGATTCTGATCTGCATTAATTTAACTGAAGTTAGTCCCAATGTACACCAGCGAAATCAGAATAAGGACCACAGTAAACAATGCCCCCCTCTGAATTTGCAAAATACAAGGCACAACCCAAATACAAATGAACATGAACAATCGGTGTTTGTAGAGAATCACACTAGGGGAAGAAGTCAGCACAAGGCTTTTTAAGTTTCAACTGGGCATCAGTCTAATGCCTCATCTTTTTGCAAGCGTTATTCCTTTACTCTTTACTTTCAGGAGTTTTGTCCAAATGACCCCAGTGCCTGAATACCCATAACACTGAAGCTGATATCCTAACATCCTACCTTGAACAGCACCAACAATTAGAACATCAGCATTCCCATTTTCAGCTCAGACTTCAAACCTACTGATTTATTCAGCTTGACTCCAAAATGTATTTTGTGTCTCACATCTCCATTGTTAGGTTACCTCCTCCAAAACAACTCTGGTATCAGACACATTCACATGGTTACTTGCGGAAACTCACTCACTCCTTCACCTCCTTTCATACTGTGGTTGCCTCCTTTATGGTCCCTCGAAGTCGGGCCTCTCCCTCTCCTTGCTGCTACATGGATGAGGGAATGCATCATGGTCACCTTCTGGAATCTTCACCAGCTTCCTTCCACTTCAGAATTCAGTAGGCAATCTCCCACCTAGGCTTCTGTCTTCCATGGACTGACCCCCCAAACACAGCCTTTCCAACCCATTCCCTATGCTCCTTAGGTAACAGCCTTCCTGGGTGTGCTTTGTCCCATGCTGCCTCAGTTATCTGAAAAAGCAGGGCCGCCCAGAGAATTCAGGGGGTCTGGGGTCTTCGGCGGCGGGGGGCCCCCGCCGCCAAATTGCCACCAAAGATCCGGCGCTTCGGCGGCGGGTCCCAGGGCGGAAGGACCCCCCGCCGCGGGTCTTCAGGGCACTTCGGCGGCAGGTCCCGGAGCGGAAGGACCCCCCGCCGCCGAATTGCTGCCGAAGACCCGGAGCGGAAGAAGCTCCGGGGGCCCGGGCCCCACGAGAGTTTTCCGGGGCCCCCGGAGCGAGTGAAGGACCCTGCTCCAGGGGCCCTGAAAAACTCTCGTGGGGGCCTCTGCGGGGCCCGGGGCCTGGGGCAAATTGCCCCACTTGCCCCCCCCCCCAGGCAACCCTGTGAAAAAATGCTGAGATGATACAATAAGAGGTGCCATACAAAATGCTCAGAAAGATAGCTCTATGTCCTCTTCAAATCTCATCTCTTCTCTTGACCTTTGCAGGAGACTTGGGTTCTATTCCCAGCTCTGCTACTGGCCTCCTGGGTGACCTTGGGAAAGTCACTTCCCATCCCCAATGCCTCAGTTTCCCTATCGGTAAAATGGGGATAATGATACTGATGTCCTTCGTAAAGCACTTTGAGATCTACTGATCAAATATGCTATACAAGAGCTTGGTATAGTTATTACTCCAAGTGCCACCAGTTTCCCTTCACTCAGTCATTGTGGACCCATTCTTGAAGTATGCTAAATTAATGATTCTCAACCAAGGGTATGTGTACCCCTGGGGGTACGCGGAGGTCGTCCATGGGGTACATCAACTCATCTAGATATTTGTCTAGTTGTACAACAGGCTACATAAAAAGCACTAGCAAAGTCAGTACAAACTAAAATTTCATATACACAATGACTTGTTTATACTGCTCTATATACTTGATACACTGAAATGTAAGTACAATATTTATATTCCAATTGATTTATTTTATGATATGGTAAAAAGGGGAAAGTCAGCAATTTTTCAGTACTAGTGTGTTGTGACACTTGTATTTTTGTGTTTGATTTTGTAAGCAAGTTGTTTTTACCTGAGGTGAAACTTGAGGATATGCAAGACAAATCAGACTCCTGAAAGGGGTATAGCAGTCTGGAAAGGTTGAGAGCCACTGTGGTAAATCACAAGAACATACTCAGGCAGTACAGCCAAACCTACATAAGAGGTTCCTAAGTTACATGGAAGACAACATGACCCAGAAAGTAGAGAATCCAGCCAGAAAAGCAATGGGAAGAACTGACTGAGAACATGAAAATAGTGGAGACGCTTGGTACAAGTGACCAGGAGCTACTTGAATTCAGGATTGTAAGGAAGGGTTCACCCCAGTAGCACAAGGTACTGGATTCCAGCCAATAAGATTGAGGAATTAAGAAAGCTAGTGAGCAAATTGCAATAGGAAGAAGTATTACAATCCCCTGGAGGGGAAAAAGAGGTTTGGGAATCCTTCAGGATACCATATACAAGCACCTCTGAAAAAGGAGAACTCAGGGAACATGAAGGATCCAAGGAACACAATTTGGGTCAACGGCAGAAGCAGTGCGGAGGGCTGCTCCCTATGGAACATATTCATGTGCCTGAAATTGGGTCTGAGTGATTTTTGATGCAGGATGCATGTGAAAATATTGTGTCAACACCATCCCTATCCAGCATTGAGGAATTTGCATACTATATTGATGCAGGAGGTGCTCCTCTCCAAGCATTTACCACAGCATGAGTAACTGGGCACAGAGTAGCTCAGCACACTGCAGAAGGATAGCTGAGAATGGTGTACTTCTCACACCTAAGGATCGGAACCTGCGTGATGTTCCAGTACAGTAGCAAAGAAGGCATGTTTGAAAGTAGGAGAGGAGAAAAAGTCCCTTGTTCCAGGGCAAGGAATGAAAATAGAACTGGAGGTTCTGACTTTGGAACAAAGAGAATCTGAGACTTGTTGCCCATTAGATTGTTGCTACTTTGTTTAAATAATTGATATTAAGTAAATTCCTCTCCCTCCCTCCCCAGCACGAATAACCATAAGGAGAATACCCCAGTGCTGATTCTATCCTGACAACATTTTGCATTAAGTTGTTTGGGGAGAAAAAAAACAGTGGGGTCCTTTCTAGTGGCATTCTGCTTGGGTGGAACGGATACAAACAGACAGATTACACATGCTCAGAAATCAAACGGGCTCCCTTTGTGATTGCCCCTGCATAACAACTCAAAGGGTCCATACTGAATAAGCGGAAATGAGAAAGATTACAGAGAGGAGGAAAAATCCTTTCAGGGCAGAGAGCATCCAAGACTGCGGGGTGGGGTGTGGGAGGGGGAGGAGGAAGGAGTGCAATAGGAAAAGGAGGAATAGAAAAGGGAAAAAATCAGGGAAGAGAGGAGACAATGGTAGCAGGGTGGAGGGAAAGGAGCACAGAGAGTTTTCATGACTCTTCTTTGTTCTTCAAAGGCTGTCAATATGTTTATGCTGTGCCTTTCCATCTCCCGCCCTATTTGCTGGGTTTTGTACACAGGAGGAGGAGAGCCATCACACAGGAGCTGCTGGAAATTCAGTTAGACACAGAACAGAGGTGCCCTAAGAGAAAGGAAACTGCTTAGTGATGCATGTACAATGTACCACGTTGCAGCCCCAGAAAGTCTTGAGGCTTTCTCCGGCCCCCTCTCTAGAGATCAGTCTCTTCGTGGTGAGATCATATCCAGGGCCTGCTAGAAGTCTAGCTGTTGGGGGGAAGCAGGTTGAACTGAGTGACAGTGCAACTTACACATGAAAAATATATATATATATATATATGGAAAATTCTAACTCTACACATATATAGCACCGTCTAGGCGAGGATCTCAAGGGTATTAGACCTTGAGGGTAAAATTGGCAAAAGGCACTTCAGTGACTTAGCAGCTTAAGATCCATTGACCGTCAGTGAGACTTAGGCTCCTGAGTCACTTCTGAAAATGGTACTTAGGCACCTTTGGAAATTGTACCTTGAGCCACTAAGGGTACATCTACACTGCCTTTGAAAATCTGTGGCAGTGAATCTTAGAGCATGGGGCTACAGACTCAGGCTAGCGGGGTTTGTGCTATGGTGCTAAAAACAGCAGCATAGATATTGTGGCTCGGGCTGGAGCTTGGTCTAAGCCCGGGGAAGGGGGTTGGCTTCAAAGCAGCTGTTTTTAGCGCTGTAGCAGGAGCCCAAGTCTGTAGAACCTGGGCTCCGAGACTCTCTGCCACGGGTTTTAAAATTCAGCATAGACAGCCCCATGACTCACGATACCCCTATGGGGCAGGACAGTACCATCCCCACTTTACAGTTGGGGAAACTGAGGCACAGAGCAATTAAACAACTTGTCCAAGGTCACAGAATAGGAAGTCTGTCACAGAGTCAGGAACCAGACCCTCAAGTCTCTCAAGGCCCAGTACAGTACATTGAGCAAAATCCTGTAATTGCTTATGCACGTGTTTAACTTTTGCACAGTGGTCGCACTGAAGTGAATGGAATTACCCACATGTGTAACTGATTTCAGGATTGGGCTGTTACTCGGGAAGTGTGTGACATAACTGTCTATAGAGTTCCTGGATAATCCTTAGCTAGAACCACACCACCATTACCTTTATGATTTTCTAAAATAAAATCTGGTAGCACAAACCAGCACCAGCGACCAGTAACTATCTTGAGAACTTCACTGATTTTACTATATAAGTGAACTGTTTCAGACAGCCAAATATTAAGAAGCCACAGTGTCTAGGGCATAGAGTAAAGCACTGGGAAGAACCTGGGTTCTAATCTTCAGTGAACCAGCTGCTGATTGCATGACCTAAGACAAACCACTTTCCTTCCCCATCAGCCTACTCAGCTGGAAACTACAGAGTAAAAATCAGTGCATTAAAAGAGTGCCAGGTGTTGCTGGCTCTGAGCCAAGCCTTTCTGGAGGGAAGAAATGCACCAGGACTCTGGTCTACCTTTCAGAATAACCATCATAAAGAGCAAACTTACTGCAGCTCTTTGTTCTTTATAGACCACATGCCTGCCATGGCTGAAAAGCAGATAGAACCCACCTTACTGCTCCTGCTCAGGTGCTGCCTCACCACAGAAATAAGCAGCTTGCCTGGGTAGCAAAGGTTTCGTGTGGACAAAGTAGGACACTTGATCAGCTGGTCCAATCCCATAATTAACCATCTTCATTCTTCTCTTCTGTCCTGTGGGCAAAGATTAGCAATAAATCATTTTGTCACCGTGCGCAGGAGGTAACTGCCTAGCACTGGGGTTTATAACAGAGCATTAACTCAGCCAAAGGCAGCAGGAGATGGTGGTTAAAGTAAGTGCTAGGGGTTAAACTCAATTGATAGGGGTACCGAAGTAAGCATTAATCGTTGTCCTTTGGTACCAGTTACATGCCATTAGAAGACTTCACGAGCATACACATTGGCAGTTGTTAGAGCTGCTATCCAACCCTCAGAGGATCAATTTTCTGAGTGGCTACAGCTGTACCACCTTCTAAATCCTTGGGTCCTGATTTATTCATAGCATTAGGAATGCAAAATGCAAGCACAGGGAAGTAGGCCAACAAGAGACTAGAAAGCAGGAACACAGAGGAACCAGTTTCTTCATTCCAGCAGAAAATGGGTTGAAGCTGTTAACTCTTTCAGAATAGGCCAAGTGGATCTGAGAGGACAGCACTGCCTAAGGAATGAGACCCCATTGAATTAAGACAATGCACAAGTAGAAGCTTCTCCCCACAAAAGAAAATTTTAATTTTCAGACACACAGAGCTAAAATGGCTTCAGAAAACAGTTCAGCCTGATACCCTTAGGCGTCTGCATTTCCAGATGCATTATGTTCAGGTCAATATGCCTGGCATTGGAGGGCTTAGTGGCTCTTGGCCTTCAAATTGTGGACCAGATTCTCAGTTGGTATAAATCAGTATAGCTCCATTGAAGTCAGTAAAGCTATGGCAATAAATATCAGCTGAGGATCTGACCTTGTAACTTGAAATCCAGTCCAATACCTACATAACGGGGGGCATGGATCAGCCTTCATGTCGCACTCCCCATCAGTACCCGGCCTGGGCAAGCTAATGATTCAACCAGTGGACCAAATTCGGTGATGAATCCTGGTCAAGTGCCACCTGAGGCATGTTGCACATCCACTAAGACGACCTACATAGTGGTTTTCTTAAAGTGAAAGGCTTCACTGTTTGGAAGCTTCAAAACTTATTAACTAGAAAGCAGCAGAACGCAGTTTAGAGCTAAACAGCTGCTGATCTATCCTGCTTGTGACATAATGAACCTCTCATTAAACACAGGGAGGACCTCCTTCTATGAAGGGAAAGCAATGGTAATGGCATCTGTATACTTCTTACATTCTGGAGCATGATGTTGGTTTGTATTCATGGGGGAGAGAGTGGGGAGATAAAGCAGTCTGCACTGGATCAGATAGCAACGTACACTCTCCAAACTTAGGGTAATCTGCTGGGCTGGCACCACATTGCACATGCACACCCCATTATCCTGAGCAGGGGAACTCAAGTAGCATGAGAAAAGTACAGTAACTCCTCACTTAACGTTGTAGTTATGTTCCTGAAAAATGTGACTTTAAGTGAAACAATGTTAAGCGAATCCAATTTCCCCATAAGAATTAATGTAAATGGGGGGGAGGGCGGGGTTAGGTTCCAGGGAAATTTTTTTCACCAGACAAAAAACTATATATTATATAGATATACACACAGCATACGTTTTAAACAAACAATATAATACTGTTCACAGCTATGATGATTGTGAAGCTTGGTTGAGGTGGTAAAGTTAGAGGGTGGAAGAGGGAGGGATATTTCCCAGGGAATGCCTTGCTGCTAAATGATGAACTAGCACTCGGCTGAACCCTCAATGGTTAACACATTGTTGTTAATGTAGCCTCTCACACAAGGCAGCAGGAACAGGAGGGAGGGGAGACAGCATAGTAGACAGAGACAGACACACACCTTGTGTGTGTGTGAGAGAGAGAGAGATGCACACTGCCCCTTTAAGTAAGCTGACCCACTCTTAAGTGCATTGTCTTTTTAAGTGGATCAGGAAGTTGAGACAGCAGCTGCTTCCCCAAGCTCTCTCTGTCTCTCTCCGTCCATGTCCCCTCTCTGCTCTATATGGAGAAGGGGTAAGCGGGGTGCAGGAGCAGGGGGGAGGGGGACACCCTGACATTAGCCCCCCCTCCTCCTCCTGCACAGCAAGCAGGAGTCTCTGGGAGCAGCTCCAAGGCAGAGGGCAGGAACAGCACATGGCAGTGGGGGGAGGGACAGCTGAACTGCCGGCAATTGATAACCTGCAATTGATAGCCTGCTGGGCGGCTGCAGCACAGGGAACTTAGGGGGGCTGCCGGTCCACCCTGGTTCCAAGCCCCCACCATCTTTCAATGGTTTGTTTACTGCGTGCCCTGCCTCTTTGGTCTGCAGGAATGGATCCCGAACTATTGACCAGTAGGTTGCTCGCTCTGACTAACACGTCATGAGTGGCAGTGGAGTTATTCCTTAAACTACAAAGGGAAGAGGAGTGCAACATTGATCTCGCCACGCATAGCTACGACACGAGATTGCTTGTGGCCTTCACAGAGGTGCTGACCACAGTGGAACACCGCTTTTGGGCTCGGGAAACAAGCACTGAGTGGTGGGATCACATTGTGATGCATGTCTGGGATGACGAGCAGTGGCTGCAGAACTTTCGGATGAGGAATGCCAGATTCATGGGACTGTGTGATGAGCTCACCTCAGCCCTGTGGCGCAAGGACATGAGAAAGGACAGTTACCTGTTCCGTAACTGGCGTTCTTCGAGATGTGTTGCTCAGGTGTATTCCACTATAGGTGTGCGTGCTCGCCACGTGCACCGGTGCCGGAAGTTTTTCCCTTAGCAGTATCCGCAGAGGGGGAGCACCGCTGCGACTCCTGGAGTGGCGCCGACATATCGCGCCATAAAGGGGGCTGTGTGCTCCCCCCACCCTCAGTTCCTTCTTGCCAGACAACTGCGACAGAGGGGAAGGAGGGCGGGACGTGGAATACACCTGAGCAACACATCTCGAAGAACGCCAGTTACGGAACAGGTAACTGTCCTTTCTTCTTCGAGTGATTGCTCATGTGTATTCCACTATAGGTGACTCCAAGCTATACCTGATGGAGGCAGGTAGGAGTTTATAGGAAAGATTTACAGGTTACCCGGGTGGAGCACTGCCCTACCAAACCCAGCGTTATCCCTTGTTTGGGAGATGATCGCATAGTGCGATGAAAAAGTGTAGACAGAGGACCACGTAGCAGTCCTACAGATGTCCTGAATAGGGACATGAGCCACATAGGCCGCAGACAAGGCCTGGGCTCTCGTCGAATGCGCCTTCACTATAGGAGGAGGGGAACCCCTGCCAGGTCGTAACAGGTGCGAATGCACGAGGTGATCCAGCGGGAGATCCACTGGGTGGACACCGGGTGTCCCCTCATGCGCTCGGCCGAAGCAATAAAAAGCTGGGGGGACCTCCTAAATGGCCTGGTTCTGTCTAAGTAAAAGGCCAGCGCTCTGCGCACGTCTAACATGTGTAGGCGGCGTTCCTCGTTGGAGGAATGGGGCTTAGGACAGAGGACTGGGAAGAAAATATCCTGATCCATGTGGAAAGCCGAGACTACCTTCGGCAAAAAGGCGGGGTGAGGGCGGAGCTGAACCTTGTCCTTATGAAAGACAGTATATGGCGGTTCAGAGGTCAGGGCCCTGAGCTCGGAGACCCGGCGGGCTGAGGTGATAGCCACTAAGAACGCCACCTTCTACGACAGGTGGGACCATGAACAAGTGGCTAAGGGCTCGAAAGGGGGCCCTGTGAGGCGGGAAAGTACTAGGTTCAGGTCCCAGAGCGGGACTGGGGGTCTGGCATAAGGGAATGCCCGATCTAAGCCTTTCAGAAACTGGGCCGTCATGTCTAAGCCTTTCAGAAACTGGGCCGTCATGTGATGCGAGAATACAGACAGGCCCTGCACCGGGGGATAGAAAGCCAAAATGGCCGCCAGGTGCACTCTGATGGAGGCAGGCGCCGGCCCTTGGGTCCGAAGGGACAGGAGGTAATCAAGGACAAGCTGGATAGACGCGGAGGAGGGAGAGAAACCTCTATCCCTCGCCCACATAGAGAACCTATACCACTTAGCCAGGTAGGTTCGACGAGTGGAGGGTTTCCTACTCTCCAGCAGGATCCTTCTCACATCCTCAGAACACCTCCCTTCCTCCTCATTTAACAATGGAGCAGCCACGCTGTCAGGTGGAGCACGGCTAGGTTGGGATGGAGGAGACGACCTTCCTCCTGGGAGAGGAGGTCCGGGCGTAGCGGCAGCCTGCAAGGAGAGGCCGCTAAGAGTTGCAGCAGAGACCCATACCAATGCTGACGGGCCCAATCCAGGGCTATGAGGATAATCCTCGCCCCGTCTGACTTCACCTTCTGTAGGACCCTGCCTATTAAGGGGAAGGGCGGGAAGGCGAACAACAGGGGCCCCAACCATGGGAGCAGGAATGCATCCGATAGCGCCCCGTCGCCCTCTCCCGCTCTGGAGCAAAATCGAGGACACTGTCGATTCTGGGCGGTGGCGAACAGGTCTACCTGGGGAGCACCCCACTGTAGGAAGATCCATCTGGCCACCTCCTTGTGCAGGGACCACTCGTGTTGTTGGGAGAATACCCTGCTCAGGCGGTCCGCGAGCGCCTTGCTCTTGCCGGGCAGGTAAAAAGCCCGCAGGAGTATATTGTGGGCTATACAAAACTCCCACAGGAGTTGGGCTTCCTGGCATAAGGCCCGGGAACGCGTGCCTCCCTGTTTGTTGACATAATACATGGCGGTCGTGTTGTCCGTGAGGACTCTGACCACCTTCCCTTGTATGTGCTGGCGAAATGCCACGCACGCCAGGCGTACGGCCCTGAGCTCCCTGACGTTTATGTGCAGGGTTAGTTCCTCTGGTGACCACATGCCCTGGGTCCTGAAATCCCTCACGTGGGCTCCCCAGCCCAGGTCCGAGGCGTCCGACACTAGATCTAGTGAGGGAGGGGGCTCTCAGAAAGGAATACCCTGAAGCATGTTGCTCGGGAGGGACCACCATTGGAGGTCTGCCACCACCTTGGATGGCACCGTGACCACCTTGTCCAGGCCGTCCCTGGCCTGGGAATACCGGGAGGCCAGCCAGAGCTGAAGGGGCCGCATCCGAAGCCTGACATCTCGCACCACATAGGTGCATGCTGCCATGTGGCCTAGGATTTGAAGGCACACCCGTGCCGTGGTTACCGGAAAGGCCATGACCGAGGCGATGAGAGCTTTGAGCGTCTCTAATCTGTCCCGTGGGAGGGAGGTTATGGCCACCCGGGAATCTAACAGCGCCCCTATATAGCTTATGCGCTGAACTGGAATTAACGTGGATTTCTCCTCGTTTACCAATAGGCCTAGAGCCACGCAGGTGTCTAGCAGGAAGCTCGTCTGCTGCTGCACCAGAGAGCGAGACCGGCCCTTGAGCAGTCAGTCGTCGAGGTAGGGGAAGATCTGCAGCCCATTCCTCCTGAGGTGGGCCGCCACCACCGCCATACATTTTGTAAATACCCTGGGGGCAGTAGAAAGGCCAAAGGGGAGGACCGTAAATTGGAAGTGGTCCTGATCCACCAGGAAACGGAGGAAGCACCTGTGACCCTCGAAAATGTGGATGTGAAAGTACACATCCTGGAGGTCCAGCACCGTAAACCAATCCCCCTGGTCTAGGGATGGAATAATAGAGACCAGGGACACCATGCAGAATTTGCAACGCACCAGGAACTGGTTGAGATTCCGCAGGTCGAGGATGGGCCAAAGCCCACCCTTCGCCTTGGCGTTAAGGAAATACCTGGAGTAAAAATCCCTGCCTTGGTATTCCCGAGGTACCCTTTCCACCGCTCCCAAAGAGAGGAGGCGCTCTACCCCCTGGCAGAGGAGGAGGGCATGCTTCGGGACCCCGGCCGGCTGCCCGGACAGGGGACAGTTGGGAGGGGTTGAAACAAACTGCAGCCTGTACCCTTGGGAGATGGTGCTGAGGACCCATTGGTCCGACGTTATGCGGGACCACTGCAGTCGGAAGTCCGATAAACGATTTATAAAAGGCAACTTTATTAACTGGGTGGGGGGTACACTGGCAACAGGCCCGATGACCACCCTCAATGAGTCAAAAACGCTGTTTTCCCGGCCGTTTGGCCTTCGAGGCCCCAGGCCGTGGGGCCGAGCGGGATTGGCATTGGGACCAATGCCTTTGTTCCCTCTGCCGCTTAGGTGGGGGTTCATATCTGCCCCTAGCTTGCGGAGCAGAGGGTTGAGGCCTGGGCTTGTCCTTGGCAGGCGGGACGTACAAGCCTAGCATCTGCAGGGTGGTGCGGGAGTCCTTCATCCCGTGCAGACAGGTGTCTGTCTGGTCCGCAAAAAGGGCCTTGCCATCAAACGGCAGGTCCTGCATTATGGACTGGGATTCTGACGACAGCCCCGAAAGCGAGAGCCACGACGCCTGTCGCATGGAGACCGCGGAAGCCATCGAACGAGCCGCTGTGTCCGCTGCATCCGAAGCCGCCTGGAGAGCAGCTTTGGCGGCGGCCGCACCCTCCTCAATCAGCGCCTAGAACTCCTTCGCATCCTTGTCAGGAATGAGGGGCTCAAACTTGGGTAGGGATCCCCAGAGATTAAACTCAAAACGGCTCAGAAGCACCTGATGGTTGGCCACTCTGAGCTGGAAACTCGCTGACGAATAAACCTTTTTTCCAAAGGTATCAAGTCTACGAGCGTCCTTGTCCTGTGGTGTGGGCGCGGGCTGGCCATTCCGCTCGCGGTGGTGGACCGACTCTACCACCAGGGAGTTTGGAGCTGGGTGGGTGTAAAGGTACTCGAGACCCCTCGCGGGGACGAAGTACTTCCTCTTGGCCTTCTTGGAAATAGGCGCAAGAGAGGCCGGGGTCTGCCAAAGGCCAGTGGTGATATTGGCGACTCCCTAATGGAAAGGGAGCGCCACACGCCCCGGTACCGAGGAGGCAAGGACATTGAAGAGAGTAACGGAGGGCTCCTCGGCCCGGAGTTCGAGGTTGGCTGCCACCCTCCGAAGCAGCTCTTGATGAGCTTTAAAGTCCTCTTGGGAAGAGGGAGGCAGTACCACAACTGAATCGCCCTGTGCCAAAGAGGTGGAAGGTGCGGTGCCTTCGGCGGCCAACGGCATCATGAGCTCCGCGTCCGGGTTCGGTGCCGGGGGTTCGGCGCCCACGGCCTGATCCCGGTGCTGGGGAGGCGACGCGGGTCAGCCCTGAGAGGCTCCCGCCAAGGAGCGAGGTCCTGGCTGCGCAGGTGCCTGAGGCCACGGTGCCCACTGGCACCATTGTCCCTGCCAGGGCACGACGGGCAGCAGGACAAGACGGTTACTTACCTTTGTAACTGTTGTTCTTCGAGATGTGTTGCTCATATCCATTCCAATTAGGTGTGCGCGCGCCGCGTGCACGATCGTCGGAGAATTTTCTACCCTAGCAACACCCGGTGGGTCGGCTGTGGAGCCCCCTGGAGTGGCGCCTTCATGGCGCTGGATATATACTCCAGCCGACCCAGCGCCCCCTCAGTTCCTTCTTGCCGGCTACTCCGACAGTGGGGAAGGGGGGCGGGTTTGGAATGGATATGAGCAACACATCTCGAAGAACAACAGTTACAAAGGTAAGTAACCGTCTTTTCTTCTTCGAGTGCTTGCTCATATCGATTCCAATTAGGTGACTACCAAGCCTTACCTAGGCGGTGGGGTCGGAGTGAGACATTGCTGTGTGCAAAACCGCTGATCCGAATGCAGCATCGTCTCTGGATTGCTGTACCAGCGCATAGTGAACGGCGAATGTGTGGACTGACGACCAAACTGCAGCTCTACAAATGTCTTGGATCGGGACTTGAGCCAAGAAGGCAGTCGAGGAGGCCTGGGCCCTCGTGGAGTGAGCGGTGAGGCGCGGCGTCGCGACACCGGCCAGGTCGTAGCAAGCACGAATACAGGACGTGATCCAAGAGGACAGGCACTGTGAGGAGACCGGTGAGCCTTTCATCCGGTCGGCCACTGCAACGAAGAGTTGTGTTGTCTTCCTAAACGTCTTTGTATGGTCAATATAGAAAGCCAGGGCCCTGCGTACGTCCAAGGAATGCATACGCTGGTCTTGACGGGTAGCGTGTGGCTTAGGATGGAAGACCGGGAGAAATATATCCTGATTCACGTGAAAAGGTGAGACTACCTTGGGAAGAAAGGCAGGGTGGGGGCGAAGCTGCACCTTGTCCTTATGGAAAACAGTGTATGGAGGCTCAGACGTAAGCGCCCTGAGTTCAGAAACGCGCCTTGCTGAAGTGATGGCTACAAGGAAGGCTGTCTTCCAGGATAGGTACAGGAGTGAACAGGTAGCCAATGGCTCGAACGGAGGCCCTGTGAGCTTTGAGAGAACCAGGTTGAGATCCCACGTCGGAACGGGTTGGCGTTGCTGTGGGTACAGTCGGTCTAAGCCCTTGAGGAATCTAACGACCATCGGGTTAGAGAAGACCGAGGAAGCGAGTTCTCCTGGGTGGAACGCCGAAATAGCGGCCAGGTGAACCCTGACCGAAGATATCGCCAAGCCCTGCTGTTTTAGGGATAGGAGATATTCAAGTATAAGAGGAATAGGTGCCTGCAAGGGGGGCGTGGCTCACTGCTCGCACCAACAGGAGAACCGTTTCCACTTGGCTAAGTAAGTGGTCCATGTAGAGGGCTTTCTACTTCCCAGCAGAATCTGTTGGACGGAATGCGAGCATTGCCGCTCTGTCCGGTTCAGCCATGGAGCATCCACGCTGTGAGGTGGAGCGATTGCAGGTCGGGGTGAGATAGTCGGCCGTGGTCCTGAGAGATGAGATCTGGGCACAAGGGAAGCGTGATCGGTGTTTGAACCGATAGCTCCAAAAGTGTGGTGTACCAGTGCTGCCTTGGCCAAGCTGGAGCGACTAGAATTATCAAGGTACTGCGTAGCTTGAGCAGTACCCTGTGGACCAGTGGAAATGGAGGGAAAGCGTAGAACAGGTGGTCTTTCCAGGTTAGAAGGAACGCGTCCGACAGAGAGCCCAGAGATCACCCTTGTAGGGAGCAGAACGCGTGGCACTTCCTGTTGGCTCGAGATGCGAACAGGTTGACCTGGGGAAATCCCCACCTCTGGAAGACGGAATAGATGATGTCCGGGCGAATTGACCACTCGTGTGTCTGGAAGGACCTGCTGAGACGGTCCGCTAGCGTGTTCTGGACTCCAGGAAGGAATGATGCCGTGAGATGTATCGAGTGGGCGATGCAGAAGTCCCACAGGCGAATGGCCTCTTGGCATAGAAGCGACGAGCGGGCTCCTCCTTGCTTGTTGATGTAAAACATGGCCATGGTGTTGTCGGTGAGGACTAACACACAACGGCCCTGTAGGAGACTGAGAAATGCCTGGCACGCCAGGCGCACCGCCATCAGCTCTCGAACATTGATGTGCAGGGCTAGTTGGGGTGCGGTCCACATTCCCTGGGTATGGTGCTCCCCAAGCTGAGTGCCCCAACCTAGAGATGAGGCGTCCGTGACCAGGTGCAGGGAGGGTTGAGGGGCGTGGAACGGCACTCCTGCGCAAACCACCTTGCGGTCCAGCCACCAGGTGAGAGAGGCCAGGACCGAGGTCGGGATCGTGACCACCATGTTTAGGCTGTGTTGATGAGGGTGGTACGTTGACGATATCCAGGCCTGCAGTGGGCGAAGTCGAAGTCTGGCGTGTCTGGTTATATAAGTACAAGAGGGCATGTGACCCAATAGGGCAAGGCACATCCTTATTGTGGTAATCGGAAAGACCCTGAGCCCTCGAATGATGCTTATGACGGTATGAAAGCGAATGTCTGGTAGCATAGCTCGGGCACGTCTGGAGTCTAGGACTGCCCCAATAAATTCTATCCTCTGGGTTGGCTCTAGAGTGGACTTCTCTTTGTTGAGTAGAATGCCTAACTCGTGGAATGTTTGTACTATTATGTGGACGTGAGCTTGAACTTGCTCTCTGGTGCGGCCGCATACCAGCCAGTCGTCTAAGTACGGGAACACCTGTATCCCTTGTCGACGAAGGTATGCTGCCACGACAGCCATACATTTTGTGAACACTCTCGGAGCCGCGGACAAGCCGAAGGGAAGGACTGCAGATTGGTAGTGCACCTTGTTTACCACAAATCGAAGGAAGCGCCTGTGAGGGGGATAGATCGCTATATGAAAATATGCGTCCTTCATGTCGAGGGCGGCGAACCGGTCTCCAGGATCCAGGGAAGGGATAATGGTCCCCAAGGAGACCATGTGGAACTTCAACTTTACTATGAATTTGTTGAGTCCGCGTAAGTCTAAAATGGGTCGCAGACCCCCTTTTGACTTGGGGATCAGGAAGTAGCGGGAATAAAACCCCCTGCCCCTTAACTCTGGTGGAACCTCCTCTATGGCCCCCATAGAGAGGAGCCCAAAAACCTCCTGTGTAAGGAGTTGCTCGTGAGAAGGGTCCCTGAAGAGGGACGGGGAGGGGGGGTGAGAGGGGGGGAACGAAGAAAACTGGAGAGCGTATCCCCTCTCCACCGTGCGAAGGACCCAACGGTCCGAGGTTATAAGGGACCAAGCACGGTGGAAACGGGAGAGGCGATCCCGAAAGGAGGGAGCTGGATCCTGGGTAGTGGCTGGGGCGCCGTCCTCGACTGCACCTTCAAAAGTTTTGCCTAGGGCCTGAAGGTGGCCTAGGCGGCCCCTGGTTCTGACCGGGTTGAGGGCCGGTCGACCTCCGCCTACCACCTCGGCCCCGCCTTCTGGCGAAGTCCTGTCTTGGACGAGGCGGGGGAGGGTAGAACCTTTGAGGCTGGGGCCTAAAGGGTCTGTGCTGGGGCCCTGGGACATGCATCCCCAGGGAGCGCATGATCGTTCTCGAGTCCTTGAGGCTCTGCAGCCGAGAGTCCGTCTTCTCCGAGAACAGCCCGTGGCCCTCAAAGGGTAAATCCTGCAGGGTCTGCTGCAGTTCCGGCGGCAAGCCCGAGACCTGGAGCCAGGAGACTCGCCGCATGGCGATACCTGAGGCCAGCGTCCTGGCAGCCGAGTCCGCTATGTCCAATGAGGCTTGTAAGGAGGTCCTCGCCACCTTCTTACCCTCCTCCACTAAGGCCCCGAACTCTTCCCTTGAGTCCTGGGGAACCAACTCTTTGAATTTCCCCATAGAGTTCCATGAATTAAAGTTGTAGCGGCTCAAGAGCGCCTGCTGGTTTGCCGCTCTGTGTTGCAGCCCTCCCGCTGAGTACACCTTACGCCCGAACAAATCGAAGCGCTTAGCGTCCTTCGATTTGGGCGCTGCAGCCTGCTGGCCGTGACGATCTCTTGCGTTCACCGATGACACCACTAGTGAACACGGTGGGGGATGAGTATATAAGTACTCATAGTCCTTAGAAGGGACGAAGTACTTCCTTTCCACCCCTCTGGCTGTGGGTGGAATAGAGGCAGGAGTTGCCATATTGTAGTGGCATTAGCCTGAATCGTCCGAATCAGAGGTAATGCCACCCTGGATGGGGCATCAGCCGAGAGGATGCTCACCACCCGGTCCTGCACCTCTACTATCTCCTCCGCCTGGAGATCCATATTACGCGCCACCCTGCGTAATAGGTCCTGGTGGGCACGAAGATCTATCGGGGGCGGGCCCGAGGCTGTTGTGCCCGCCACCGCCTCATCTGGGGAAGATGAGGAGGATGCCTCAGGGGGCAACGGGTCTAATGGAGGGTCCTGTTCTAAGGGTCCCTGAAGCGGAGCATCGCCTGCCCCTGGGTCCAGGGCCTCAGGTGGTGTAGGCACGGGAGCCTCCATGCCCCCTGGGGGAGGACGGGAGATGGTGGCCTCCGGGACTCTGGGCTCAGAGCGTGCCGAGCGAGAGGCTGATGGTAGGGCCCCTTGCGCCTGGTGATACGCCCACGGGGTCCAGAATGACCAGTGCGTAGGTCCCTGCGCAGGGTCCTCCGCCGCCTCCTGCCAGTGGCCCAAGTCAGCCGCAGCAGCCTGACCCTGAGGAGGGTATGCTGATCTCGAGGCCCCGTCGGAGGAGCGAGACGCTGATCTCAAGGGCCAAGGTGGTGCCGAATGCGTCGGAATCGGCTCAGGACGATACGGTGCCGATCGGTGCCGGTCTGCAGGTGATCGGTCCCTGTGCGGTGCCGGTGAGCGGTACCGGGATCGGGATCGGTGCCGGTGGCCATGTCGGTGCCGAGATCCGGATCTGGACCTAGAAGACGACGACCGCGAGTAGACATGGTACCGGGAGCGGCCCCTCGAACTGGAGCGGCGCTCGTACCGGTGCCGAGAACTACGTCTTGAGTCCGATTGGTACCGATGATCGTGACGGTGCCGAGACGTAGACCGGTGCCGTGAAGAGGATCTTGCCCGCGAGTACGACCGGTGCCGAGGTGATAGTCGGCGCCAGGACTGCGAGCGGCATCGGGACCTGCTCCGAGACCTGGAGCGGTGCCGTGAGTCCACGTCCGGAGACGGCGGGCGTACCAGGGCAGGCTTGCCCCTGGATTGCACTGCGCAAGGAGCCACCGGGGCCGGTGGTTGAGACGGCGCTGGCTCCGTGAGAGCAATAAGGTCTCTCGCCATCACAAAGGTCTCTGGAGTGGATGGGAGACAAGGCTCCACCGCCGACCGAGGTGGTGATCCAGTCCGCACCGGACTCAACGGCCGCGGTGCCGGAGTCGACGGTGTAGCAGGTACTTGCTTCTGGCGCTCTAAAGGCGGACGCGGCTCTACCCCCGGCACCGGGGGAGCCGGCGTCTGCAGGACAGCAGTCTCCTGTGCCTTGCGGGATTTCTTGTGTCCCGGAGACAGGGAACGCCGCCGAGGTCCCTGTGGCGGGCGCGGTGCCGAAGGAGGCCGGTGCCGTGAGGCCTTGTCCGATTCTGCCCGCGGTGCAGTACCGGTCGGTGCCGCAGGGGCGCTGCGCACTGAGGCGCTCGGTGCCGGGGCTGGGCGCGCCGAGGGAGGATCCGGGCTAAGTGCCGCCTCCATGAGGAGCTGCCTAAGCCTAAAGTCCCGCTCCTTTTTGGTTCTCGGTCTGAAGGCCTTACAGATCTTGCACTTATCTGTCTGATGGGACTCTCCTAGACACTTTCAGACACGAGTCGTGTGGATCACTCGTAGGCATAGGCTTAGCGCAGGACGCGCACGGCTTAAAGCCAGGAGCCTTGGACATGAGCCCGGCTATGCGCCGGGGGGAAAAGGGGGGAGAATAACCCCCTTAATCCCTGCTAACTATTTACAACTATTAAAAACGAAGATGAATAACTATCTAACACTATACAACAACTATGACTACAACTGTCTACAGAATTAACAGGATAAGCTAGGGAGAGTGGAGAACAGCTATGCCGCGCTCCACAGTTCCAACGACCGTCAGGGGCGGTAAGAAGGAACTGAGGGGGCGCTGGGTCGGCTGGGGTATATATCCAGCGCCATGAAGGCGCAACTCCAGGGGGCTCCACAGCCAACCCACCGGTGTTGCTAGGGTAGAAAATTCTCCGACGATCGTGCACGCAGCGCGCGCACACCTAATTGGAATCGATATGAGCAAGCACTCGAAGAAGAATGGTTGTTCTTGCGGCACGGTGCGGCCCAGGGAGAGACAGCTGCGTACCAAAGCCGAAGTCCTGACTAACGTGAGACTCACCCAGACAGCGAAGACACTGATTGTGTGGATTGCTTCTGGGCACGGAGTTGCGACAGGAGTCGCACAACTTGAAGCCTGGGCCACGGGGCATGCCTCGAGCCAGGCACTCGCGAAAGAAAGTTCAGCAAGGAAGAGATCAGTGAAACTGGATACCACTAAGGCTAGAAACGCTGCAGCTAAGCTAAGCTGGAGCAAGTTCCGACTACCTTCACTGGCGGCAAGAAGAAACTGAGGGTGGGGGGAGCACGCAGCCCCCTTTATGGCGCGATATGTCCGGGCCCCTCCAGGGGTCGCAACGGTGCTCCCCCTCTACGGATACTGCTAAGGGAAAAACTTCTGGCACCGGTGCATGTGGCGAGCACGCACACCTATAGTGGAATACACATGAGCAATCACTTGAAGAAGAATGAGAGCTGCCCTGCCGTTGGAGAAGCGCGTGGCGATTGCACTTTGGAAGCTGACTTCTCCAGACTGCTACCGATTGGTCGCTAACCAGTTCTGAGTGGGAAAGTCAACCGTTGGACTCGTGTTGACGGAAGCAGTGCCATTAATCGCATCCTGCTTCGAAAGACTGTGACTCTGGGCAACGTCCGTGACATTGTGGATGGATTTGGACAAATGGCCTTCCCTAACTGTCGAGGGGCACGAGATGGCATGCATATTCCAATTCTGGCTTCAGACCACCTAGCCACCGAGTACATTAATTGGAAGATGTATTTCTCAATGGTTCTAAGGCACTTGTGGGTCACCGTGGGCGTTTCACAGACATTAATGTAGGCTGGTCCAGAAAAGTGCATGACGCATACATCTTTTGGAACACTGGCCTGTTCAGGAAGCTGCACGCAGGGACTTTCTTCCCAGACCAGAAGATCATTGTAGGGGAAGTCAAAATGCCCATTGTGAACCTGGGAGACCCCGCCTATCCCTTAATGCCATGGCTTATGAAGCCATACATGGGGCAACTTGACAGCAGCAAGGAGCGGTTCAACAGACTGAGCAAGTGCAGAATGACTGTTGAGTGTGCTTTTGGCCATTTAAAGGCCCGCTGGCGCTGCCTCTGTGGGAAGCTGGACCTGGCCAATGACAATATTCCTATGCTTATAGCCGTGTGCTGTACGCTCCATAATATTTGTGAAGGGAAGGGTGAAAGCTTCACTCAGGGTTGGACCATAGAGACTCAGCACCTGGAGGCTGAGTTTGAACAGCCAGAGACCAGAGCTATTAGAGGGGCAAAGTGTGGGGCCACAAGGATCAGGGATGCCTTGAGGCAGCAATTTGAAGCTGAAAGCCACTAATATTTGTTGCTATGCTTGGGAGTGCAGTGCTTGTAATGCTAGGTGGTGATTGTGATGGATGCAGACGATGCAATATGAAGGTTTAACAATTGTCTGTTGCTTTGCAGGGCTCTGTTTGCTTTCAATTAATAGAATAAAGATTGCTTTCAAACTAACATAATTCTTTTATTAAAAAACAACAACGGAGGAGAGAGTCAAACAAACACAAAAAAACCATCAGCATTGAGGGGGACGAGGGAAGGGAAGGCCCCAGGAGGAGGTGGGGTCCCGGGATGGCTAAAGATTTGTGTATGTCCAGGGATCATATCCAACCTTCTCCTTTGCAGTACAATGCAGCGGGTACTGTACTTCAGCAGGGCCAAACTGCAGAGGGATGAGTGTTGAGTGCAGTGGGTAGTGGGAATCTGCAGTGCTGGACTGTGATAAGAGAGGAGTGGAATGCCATGGGTTTAAACTGGAGCCAGGAGGTTGATAAGAGTGTGTTGGTGGTGTCTGGGGGGGAGCATGGGAAAGAGTTTTGTGACAGCAGCTGCAGGGGAGGGCGGGCACGGAGCTAGTATCGCCTGGAGTGTGTCTGCTTGGCACTCCATAACATTTAAGAGCTGCTCCGTGGCTTCATTCTGGCGTGCCGCGTTCTCCTTTTGATCCTTCTTCTCACTGTCCCGCCACTCCTTCAATTCCTGTTTCTTGGCTGCTGAGTGCATCATAACATCACATAGAAAGTCCTCCTTAGCTCTTCTTGGCTGCTTTCTAATTCTGCACAGCCATTCAGCTGCCGATAACAAAGAGGGAGGCTGGGCTCTGAAGGTTCTCTCTGTGATTGTGAAGTTTAAATGCAATTTTACAGAAGCAGTATTGTTTGCAACACACAGAACACTGATTCAGTGATTTAAAACACAGCCAGTACTCACACACCTGTCACTAACTGGCTGACCCCAGGCAAGCACACATGAGCCACAAGACCTCCAAAATGGTAAGTAGCCGCAGGGGCAGGGTAAATCACTCTTCCCGGACCCTGCTGTACACTGGGCACGTGGCTTTTGGGGAGAGCCAGCACTGGGGGGGGGGGGAGGGGGGCTTGATAATCATTCCTCTTCCCACACTTTCCACAGGATGTGTTCATTATGGAACACATTGGGGGGAGGGATAGCTCAGTGGCAATTCAACAAAAAAACTTCAAAAACAGACTCCAGCAAGAAACTGCAGAACTGGAATTAATTTGCAAACTGGATACCATCAAATTAGGCCTGAATAAAGACTGGGAGTGGATGAGTCACTATAAAAAGTAATTTTCCCCTCTGCTGATATTCACACCTTCTTGTCAACTGTTGGAAATGGGCAATGTCCACTTTGATTACGTTGGCCTCGTTAGCACTACAAAAGTAATTTTCCTCCTTTGATATTCATCCCTTCTTGTCAACTGTTGAGATTAGGTCACTTCCACCTTAATTGAATTGGCCTCGTTAGCACTGACCCCCCCACTTGGTAAGGCAACTCCCATCTTTTCATGTGCTGTAATATTTATACTGCTTTCTGTATTTTTCACTCCATGAGTCTGATGAAGTGGGTTTTAGCCCACAAAAGCTTATGCCCAAATAAATTTGTTAGTCTCTAAAGTGCCACAAGGACTCCTCGTGTTTTTTTCATCAAGTGGGAGAATATTGTGTGACTCTGTATGCAGGGATGGTTAGCTATTAGTGCTGCCAGGTGGACTCTTAAAGGAGCTTATACATAATTCCAAGCTCTTTAGTGACAGATAGTCCAAGTCTCCAAAAATTATAATTGGTGTTGGCCCCAAATAGTGAACAGTTTCCATTTGGTAGAATGTGTAAGTTTGGTAGAATACTTCCTTACGATGAATTAATATATTTTGGACCTCTGAAGAAGATTGGAGGTTAGCCAGCTGGCATCCATGTGTAATGAAGGAGATGTACAGTACCTCCTTCTGGAAGAAGTAGTAAATGTAGTAGAGGATGGATGGATAGTTTTATGTGTTCCAAAGCCACAAGGGACCATCTAGTCTGACTCCCTGTATAACACAGGCCACAGAACTTCCCCAAAATAATTGCTAGACCAGATTTTAGAAAAACATCCAATCTAGATTTTAAATTTATCAGTGATGGAGAATCCACCACAACCCTTAGTAAGTTTTCCAATGGTTAATTACTACTCTCATGCAGTATATGTTAAAAAATTTACACCGTATTTCCTGTCTGAATTTGTCTGTTACAGAGTGGCTGGCCCCTGTGATTAAAAATAGGCCCAGTGCCCCTCTGTCAGAGCAGGTGCTCCCAGTTGAGCCAATTAATGCAGAAGGGCAGCATCTGGGCTATAAAGGGTCAGAGAACATTCAGTGAGGGCAAAACTGCAGCTATCCTGCAAAGGCCCCCAAAGAAGAGTATTGATGCTGGGGAAGAAGACCCATCTCAAGGCTGGGTGGGAGATTTGTGGGGCTTTTCTTGGGGAAGGGGGGGTTGGAGCTTTGCAAATAAAGAAACCTGACCCCAAGGAGGGTTGTGATTGAATGAGAGAGACTATATGGGTTTTGTTTAAGGAACCCTAAATTAGGGGAAAGCTAGGGTGGGGCACCCTGGCCACAAGGAGTTGCTCAGGTGCCAGCCATCATGTTACAGTCTAGCTTCAACTTCTAGCCCTTGGATGGTGTTATACCTTTTGCTGCTAGCTTGAAGAGCCCATTATTAAATACTTGTTCCCCCATGTGGATACTTACAGACAGTAATCAAGTCACCCCTTAACCTTTTTTTTTTTTTTTTTAAGCTAAATAGCCTCAAGGAGCTCAATCTATCACCATAAACATAGGTTTTCTAACCTTTTAATCATTCTCTTCTCTGAACCTTCTCCAATTTATCAACATCACTCTTGAATTGTGGGCACTAGGGCTAGACACGTTATGCTAGCAGCAGATGCACCAGCGCCAAATATAGAGGTAAAATAACTTCTCTACTCCTACGTGAGATTCCTGTTTATGCATTCCATGATCAAATTAGCTCTTTTGGCCACAGCATCACACAGGGATCTTATGTTCAGCTGATTATCCACCACAAACTATCAAATCCAAGAACCAGAATTGCATTGGCCAAGCCAGTAGTGGTGCTACATGATCATCGTGACTGAGCTCTAGCTGAGCTCTGTTAGAACCCATGATATCAAAGCACTTAGCAGGTAAGCATATATCATCCCTGGAGTACAGACATGTAGGAAGGCATCTGACAGGGAACCAGAACTTTGACACACGCACCCCCTGCAGCAAAATGTGTATGGGTGACTATACCTCATATGATGGTGTCTTTGACTGATTACTTGTGGTTGGTTGCAAATTGCCTGCTAAGGTGGTCTGCAAGGACTAGGTCTGCAAACCTAGTAAGTGGAAAGCTCCTGGAGTAATTTCATGGTGAATAAGTGAGGTTTATACCCACGAAAGCTTATGCCCAAATAAATCTGTTAGTCTTTAAGGTGCCACCAGACTCCTTGTTGTTTACATCAGTTCCTGAAACTCTCAGCTTTTTGACATGGGGAGGGGAAGGGAAGGAATAAGAAATAGATCATGCTCAACACTGCCTGCTGCTAACACATTACTGAGGCATTGACTGTCCTGATCTGTCCATCCCTTCATTACAGAATGGAATGCTGCGAATGCCTGATAAATAGCTCCCAAACTCCAGCATGCTTATTTCAAGGCAGACTTCCTGGGAAGTCAAGACTGTGGGTTTGGAGATGGCCTAAGGGGGCTCCCTAGGAGAATGTGGAAGCATGTCAGCGGCAGCCTGATGGCAACAGTAGAAAAAAAGAAGGGTACCCTCCTTGCATACCTTTAGAGAATTCTTCCACAAGTTCAATTGTTATCTGTATAAGCGTAGCATCTAGAAGTCCTAGTCATGGAGCAGGACCCCACTGTACAAACATATAACAAAGATGGTCCCTGTCTCCAAATGAAAATTGGGGAATCTGGTTTCTTTTCATCTAGATGATGTATGTTAGGCAGAGATTTTAACCACTCGCTGCCCAGAGCAGGTGAAGTCTGGCATGCTGTGTTACATAAACACAGGAAGCCACATGCCCTACAAGTCAGAGACAGGCTCTCATGATATTTGTGGATGGGTCTATAACTAGTTGAGATCCACTATGGGGAATGGCCATAGTGAACCCCTAGGTCTATTAAAATAAAATGTGCTCCAGATTCCCTACTGGAGGCAAAGGAATTAAATGAGAGAGACCTTGAAGAGCAATTAGGTGATATCTCCCTGCTATCCTCAGAGGCTGAAAATGAATATTTCACCTCTAAAAGTGGAGTTTACTTAACAGGAGCTCCAGGCAAAACCAGTCTCTGTACTACTACTGCATGGTATTAGTGGCCAGTACCATGAAGGGTATTTTCACCACAGAGGAGAGGTGATTTGGGTAGAGCTTGCACTGCCAGATCATGTGACACCATAAAAGCTTTCGGTACTGGGATTGATGATACCCAGGAGAGCTGGATGGAGGCCATTGGTACTGATGTGGTGGGCTGAGCTTCAGTACTGAGGAACCGTCACCAGGTAAGAGAGCCCAACCTGAGGGGATACTGGAGCACAGTGAGAATGTCAGTAGGATGCATTCTGGGCCTTGAGCTACCCTTTAAAGAGGAAGGATGAGGACATATCTTTTTCCTATTAGGACCCCATGAGGGTGACCTAGTTTTATACTCCACAGAGGGGGGGGGGGGAAAAAGGCCTCAAGACATCACAAGTTAACGTCAAACAAAAGTTAATTCTGTCAAGAGTGAAAGTCTTTCAGCAAAATATTCTCCCCCTATCTGGGAAGATAGGAGCCACACAGGTGGGCATAGCCACAGATGAGAAAGTAAAAAACCATTTCTCAGACCCACTGTTTGAACATAAGAGTTTATTAACAAGATCATTAGCCTTCAACAATGTGACCCCAAGACTAATATGGTATTGGAAACAAAGGAACAAGCAGGATCTTTCACAGGCAAGACACCACCACCATGTTGGTAACCATCGCTGAAAAAGGAAAAACATGTCAACATTTCCTGAAGTGTCTCCTTTTCAGAGGCAGAAAGAAAGTACAAACTACTTGGAATCATGATCAATGTTCTCTCTCTTGTCCTCTGAGCATGGAAGTTGAAGAGTCCCAACCCTGCTTTACACCATCAGTATGAAGTTCACCCAAAATATCCAGCTTAGGAAATGGAGTTCAGTTTCTTTTAACTGGATCTGAGTTTTAAAAAGGGCGGGAGGGAAGAAACATTTCACAAGAGAGAGTTCCTCTGCAGTGGCACTAAGGCAGTATTTTACATAATATAAACATATATAATATACAGTTATGTACATTGCTACAAGTACAAAAGGGAAAACTGCATTTAGACTTGTCACAAGAAAATAGTGAGCTGTTAGCAATGCCCCTAGGGTGCTCAAAGCATCCATAAAACATGAACTTCAGCACTAAATCTTCCAGCTGCAGTGCGAGAATGTCCTACAGACTGGTACAAAGGAAAGCATCCTCAGGAGGTTTCATACTGAAAGCAAAATCTAAGGGGTCAGTTAGGCCAGCCTGTCACAGACCCTCAAAACCAGTATAAATAGACTCCACCACAGAGGACCCAGCAGGTTCCTTAAAGTCCCCGAGTCAATATATACAATACCTTAGAAAGGTGTGTGTGCATGCATGTATGCGTTTATACACACAGGGTGTTCCTCATTATACACTGCAGCGGGAGGTCAGGAATCACTTCTAAGTGAAGAAGCACTGCTAAGTGCCATAATGAAATAAGAAAGGCAGCAGTGTTTGCAGCTTAGTTGAAGTAGACATTCCAGTACGAGGAAGTTGATAGTGAACAGTGACATTGCACAGGATACAAACTCAGCAGCATCACACCACACAAGTTTGGCAGGGACATCCAGGTTCAGTGCACTGTTGAATAAGGTCAGTTCAACCATTCTCTCTGTCCTTGTTTTCCTAAGGTGATGTCAGTATCAAAATGTAATATGGCTAATGGCTCTGTCTACAGTACTTCTTCCCCTAGACAGAGGTGTCAGAGGCAGGGCCTGCTATACTCTGCTTTCCTGGTCTGGACAACCAGAAGAATCCATATGAACCAGTCTGTTACACCTGAACATTCCCTGACTTGGTTTGGGAGACCTGAGAAACACGATTGATGCTGCTTTCGATGAAGAGTTTCAGGCCTTGTAACCCCTGCACGTAGAGATATTCCAGATACCAGTTCCACCGCCTCCCCTATAGAAACAGAAATAGGGCAGTTAAGTGTCTGGGGCCATAGATGCAGTTGTGGCCTCCTTTTGCCTTAACCTGGAAATACGGAAATACAGACAGTAAAAGCCTGAATACACCTGTCCTGCCACATGATTATGCACCGGCACAAAGATTACATCCCACCCCAGGCTCCCAAGTGACTGGATGCCTCATAGGATCTGACACTGAGCCTTTTACCTATAGGTCACCATTTCAAATCTGGCCTACCCCGATAGTGATCTCAAGTCATTACCATTTGGTAACTACTCAGGGCCTACATAAATCCCATTTCTGGTAGACAGAAGCCCACTAGTTGTCTCCTTGGAAGGTCCAGCGAAGTGGCTGAGGATTGAATGAGCCATAAAACTGAACTCCCCATCCCACAATGAGAAGTTACCCTAGTTCAGCTTTGAGGTACATTGACAGGGCAGCACAAGGGGAAGCTTGAACGGTCACTGCCCAGGCTGACCCTATTCAGTGGAGGATTTCTGTCTCTAGCACCGTTCACGTTCACTTTCGCAGTACATTCACTTTAAAATTAAAGAAAAGAATATACCGCTACCCCAGAATGTGAACGCTATTTAGTCTGATATTGGAAATTCTGACAAGCTTAATCCATTTGTGAGAGAAGAATTTTCCCAGGAGCAAATTCTCCAATAGTTAAGAGGTAACTAGAACTTCTTGACCTACAATAAATGCAGCCTCAGGACAGAGGCGTGTAACAGTCTCAGTCCACTGGCTGTACATGGCTGCTACACCAAAATGCTCCCAGACCAAAGTACACTGCTCTAGTCATCAGGTAACACAATGTGCTGTCCTCATTGTGAACAGCTGGAACTTTGTAGTGGACACAACAGAAGCAAGCTTCTCTGGGTCCACAAGTGAGTCTTCATCTTTGATAGAGTTCTCATGTGTCATGACCAGATGAGAGCATAAACCCTCCTTTCGAGCTCCTTATTCTTCTCCTGGACATGGTATTTTTGAAGATGTATTTATATTACTAACCTATAGCTAAATACAGCCAGTTTTCACATAATATTTAAAAATAGAACACATTACCTTAATTAAGTTGAAGTTCAGGGTTTTATCTTCTGGCCAAGCCTTGTGGGGGAAAAAAAAAAATTAAGTAAACAGAAGTCAGATCAGATAAAACCCTCTGTCCTGAGTTGCCAGGCCTCAGCCCTGCTGAGTCCCCTTAAGGCAGGAGCCCCATGAGTGCAAGGAAGCTATGGCAATTGTGAATATGCTGTAGCATATTCTCCTGACACCAGTCCATAAATAGCAAGGTATCATGGAAAGTACTCTACCAGAAGTCAATACTTCTGGACAGAAACAAGTAATATTTATAAACTTATTGAATTCCTGTGCCTCAAAGGCTAAGGAACCACCATCTCAACACTATCAAAGGGAGCAAGAGTAGAGAACCCCATGAGGCTTAGTTTATTACCTCACTATTTCAGGGACTCTTCTCTGAATCTGCTGCAGAGCAGCACCCTCTGGTGCTCTGGAAAGATTTACTCAACAATGGAGCATGTTTTCGGGAAAAGCAGGCACTGTATACAAGAACTTTTCCTCTCCTTTGTTTTCCTAACAATCTTTAAACCAGTTTGTGGTTCCCATGTAGAGAACAGTCTGTACTTCAGGATGAGAAATGCTGGCACTGCCCATCAGCAATGTCTTCTACAGGTGTGGGGAGGTGTAAGAGGACCTCGGGAGAAAGATGGAAGGAAAAGAACTCGACAAAGAAAGTCTTGCTATAATGCTGGAGAAGTCAGAATTCCCTTCTCCCAATTTTTGTTTATCATGTAAAAGCATTTTTAAGGACATAAGGAAAATCCCTTCAAAGTTCAGTTAAGTGAACAAACAGCACAGTTACATTTTGTAATTAGAGCAACTGGGTGGTGCAAGGTAACATGCTGTGGTCTTAGAATCTAAGCGGCTATTCTTGGGGGAATTCTGTGCCACTGCGCAAGAACAGAATTAATGTCCCCTGCAGATTTTACTCTTTCTTCAGAGAACATTTGATTCATGCATCCCTCCCAGGTAGCGGTTGGGGGTGGGGTGGGGTGGGGCAGGGCACATCTGGTTCGGGCATTGAGAAAAGCTGGGAGACACTTAAATCACCACTTTGGGGGTGGTGCTGGGCTCTCTCTGTCCCTCTTGCGGTGCACCCAGAGCCCCGTCGGTGGCTCCTACGCTGCGCTGGGCTCCAGCTGCTAGTTGCAGCTGGGCTGGGAAGAGGGGCAGTATACAGGACTTTTTTCCCCTGAACAGGCCGCTCCCAGGGCCGGATCAGACCCATCCCCAGGTCTGCAGGAAGCTCCACACACCCCCTGCTTCCTGCTCCCATCATGCCCTGGGCGAGGGATCACTGTGCAAGGAGCTGCCCTCCCATCTGCCACCCAGTACCCAGACTCCCCTGCCGAGCCCCACCCCTCTCTATTCAGACCCCCACCCCACTGAGCTCCCAAAAGCTGCACCAGGACCCCCGCCCCACCAACTGCACTTAGATCCCCACCCCACTCAGACTCCCCACCGAGCCTCACTCCCCCAGCACCTGGACCACTCCACTGAGCCCCCTGTACCCAGACCCTCTGGCATACCCCATCCCTCCCATACACCCCTGCTGAGCCCCAACCACCTTCACCTGGATCCCCCCAGCAAAGTCCCATTCCCCCTGCTCCCAATGAGCCCCTGTGCATCCAGATCCTCCCCACTGAGACACCCATACCCAGGTTACCCCACACCTAGATCCACCCACACTAGGATCCTGCTGGGCTGAGCCTGCTTGCCCTACATCTGGATCAGGGGGGTAGAGCTGGGCATATGTGCAAGACACTGTCCCCTCTCGCTCACTGTGGAGCCATAGAGATGTACTAATATTCTTAGCAAGGAAATTATTTGTCAAAAAACATTTCCTGAATCTTTTTTGTTGACTGTATTGTTACAGACATAGTTGCTGATAGGTATTTGAAATAAATTACCAAAATAATTGAAAATGGTGTGATTATTTTATTTGTCAACATAACACAATATATTGTGCCCAGAATTTTTAATATTTTTGGCATAGAATTCCCTCAGGAGTATAACCTGCACCCCTGCACTGAAAGTTCAAGGGTAGGATAGAGCTTGGCAGTTTTCAGAGAATGCATGTTGTGCATATCCCTTACTCTGTTTGCATTCTGTTTGCATGGGCTCCTTTTGGAAATTCTGTCCTGAGACCAAAGACTTCTGGTTTAAGAGCAATGTTTTAAAGTGCTCTAAAACACACCTGTAGACTTTGATTTTACGTTAGAAGTACGGTCAAGGAAATTAGCAATGAGTGACTAGAGAGGAAAGGTGAAATACAGTTAGGATGATGTAATGATGTTTCCTAAACAATGGAATTGAAGGCTTGCCTACAATTGAAAGTTAACTTGGATTAAGGTCAAGAGTGAATCTGAAGCAAAACAGCCAGCTCCAAGTGTACAAGTATCAGGGGGTAGCCATGTTAGTCTGTATCCACAAAAACGACAAGGAGTCCGGTGGCACCTTAAAGGCCTGGTCTACACTGTGTGTGTGTGTGGGGGGGGAGGGTAGGGGGGGAGGAGAGGAGAGGAGAGGGGAGGAGAGGAGAGAGAGAGAGGAGAGGAGAGGAGAGGAGAGGAGAGGAGAGAGAGAAAAACGTTAGACCTCTGAAAACCAGAAATACAAAGTTAGATACATGCCACCCCCACAATGTGACCTTAGCTCAAAGATGGCAGAATAAGGTCCCAGCATGCCAATAAAACACATACTAGTACTTCCCTTACAGATGCTGCAAAACCCTTTGGCAAGACAGCACATGAGCACCAAGTCTAAACACCTGTTTGCTGTGGCAAAACTCACAGGAGTAGCAAACAGGACCTACTTACACTTGGCCTACACTCAAACACTGAGGGTACGTCTACACTGCAGTTAAAAACCCACGGCTATCCAGTGCCAGCTGACTGGGGTTCACGGGGCTTGGGCTAAGGGACTGTTCTATTGCATTGTAGACGTTCCAGCTCAGGCTGCAGCCCAAGCTCTGGGACTCTCTCTCAGAGCCCTAGAGTCTGGGCTCCAGCCAGAGCATCTACACTGCAGTTAAACAGCCCCTTAGCCTGAGCCCCGCAAACCCAAATCAGCTGGCATGGTACAGCCGCGGGTGTCTAACTGCGGTGTAGGCATACCCTGAGCTTACTCTGCACAAGCCACCCCAGATTTGCTAAACGTTACCCCCTTTCACCCATGTCCTGAGGATTCCTTCTGAGACATTGCCTTCATTTCCTCCTCATTAAGCCCTAAAGACCACTGTTATGTATGCCACAGAATGCTGACCATCCCCAAACCAAGACGACACCTATGCACACCTCTGTGGACACACTGTACAAAACTCAGTGCTGAAATGGGGCATACTTCATCCTTCCAAGTACACATGCATCTCATCATATCACAACAGAACCTGCTCCAACTTATTCCTCCCTCATTCAATACAGCTATAAGTAACACAACGAAGGCATTTGGAGTGCATGCAGATAAATGCTGGAATTCAAATCTGTGGAGACCACCACAAACTCCTATAGAACAGCCTCTTCTCTATTAATTATGCTGCCTTCCCTGCTAATTGAACTATTGCCAGTAGTTAGTGCCAGCTCCAGGTGACAGTTAAAGTTGTGTTGCGGGGGGGCATATCTCTTAGTTTTGCATTTCCCTGGTTTTCAAGAGGTTTAAGTTTAGCCACTCTCCACATTCTAGAAGGGCACAAGGCATCACTGGGCAACCTTAATTCCATGCTTATGAAGTTTTTGGGCATTTAATATTTATCTATATTACTTCTACCCATGCCTCAAAATGATTTGGCCACACTATAATCATGGAGTTTAAAAGCAAAGCATGTTTAAAACCATTGCCTTATGTACTTTTATACCAAGCAAACAACCAAAACTAAACTGTTCAGACTGAGCTGCTGGGCTGAGATGAACACAGAGCACTGGTTTCAGCCCACCTAGCAGAGTACCAACGCTTGAAAAACACAAGTGAACTCAAGCAGTGCAAGGGGGGGGGGGGGGGGACAGTTCTCCAGCTGAATTCTCAAGGTGGAGTGACTCATTGGCAGTGCAATAGTGGGGGCCACTCTGAAACACTGCTCACACCCTTACCTGCTGCAGGAAGAGGATAGCATAGCCCATCAGGGCTGGGTGGTGGACAATGTTGAAGCTGTTCCTGACCTCCTGCACTCTGGTTTTCTTCAGTACTTCCGGATCTAGGCGAATGCCCTGAGGGTGGATATCCTTCTGGAATGCACTGGATGTCCACAGACAGCCCACCATGGCCATTATGTACTGGTTGTACTCTTGGTAAGTCTGGCTACTGAACTTGAATTGCAGTATTGTCTGATGGGATCAGAAAACAATTCAGTTGCACAGCACTGGTGCACTACCCTTATTCCTTGCAATTGTGTCATTAAAGCACTTCCTCCCCAACAACTTGTTTATAACCCTTTTATTACCGTCCACAGTACTTTACCGCAAAGGTTTGTTCATGGTACCTTTTTAATCAGCTCATTTTCTTTCGCAGCTACCAAGTTGGTTCGATACCTAAAGGAATGAACAAATGGAAGAGACTAAGGGCTGGTCTACACTAACCCCCCCACTTCGGACTAAGGTACGCAAATTCAGCTACGTTAATAACGTAGCTGAATTCGAAGTACCTTAGTCCGAAGTTACCGCGGTCCAGACGCGGCAGGAAGGCTCCCCCGTCGATGCTGCGTACTCCGCTCGCCGAGCTGGAGTACCAGCGTCGAAGGCGAGCACTTCCGGGATCGATCCGGGGCACTTCCGGGATCGATCCGGGATCGATTTATCGCGTCTTAACCAGACGCGATAAATCGAACTCAGAAAATCGATTGCTTACATCCGGACCCGGATGTAAGTGAAGACGTACCCTTAAGTGCCCTCTGAATTCTAACGCAGATAAATACTAGAGAAGGGCAGGAGTGCTGCTTCAGAACAAGTTAATGGCAGCTTTTATCCTCCACTAGTAAGACTGCTGAGCTTTTCTCCTCCTCATAAGGCTACATTTTAGTCATGGGTATTTTTAGTAAAAGTCATGGACAGATCACGGGCAGTGTCATGTTATTGACTTGAACTGGGACTATATAGATCATTGTTGCAACCAAAGTCCTGTAGTGGCACCAAATCTTGTATAAAGGGGGTCAAATAGGGTGTCTAAGACAAGGTTATGGTTTGCTGGTTATGGTTATGCTACCTGTATATGTGTATCATTTTTGTAGTTGAAGTTATGAATATTGGCTCTGTACGGTCTGTATTTCAAATCTCTGCTATGCTTCTGGGTGACACCCCAGACAAGTTGGTGTCAGTTCTGCCTAGCCTGCTTGATGGCCCATTAAGGACCATCAGCTATACAACTGACCCATTGAGAGAAGGCAGATACGCCTTGTAACTCAAAGTATGCAGGGACTTCCCATGTGACTCCAGTTTGCTCTAATTTTCCACATTAAGGACAAAGAGGTGTTCTTACACCTGGAAAAGACTATAAAAGGCTGATGCCTCATCTCCATCTGGTCTTCAATCCTGCTTCATACCTCTGGAGGGACTTTGCTACAAACAGAAGCTCTACAAAAAGGACTGAATGACCCATCCCAGCTGGGGATGTACTCCAGAGACTTGATTTGAACCTGCAGTTTATTCTATCACTGCTGCAAGCCTGAACCAAGAACTTTGCCATTATTGTATGTAATTAATTCCATTTAACAGATTCTAGCTCTCATCTATATCTTTTTCCTTTTATAAATAAACCTTTAGATTTTAGATTCTAAAGGATTGGCAACAGCGTGATTTGTGGGTAAGATCCGATTTATATATTGACCTGGGTCTGGGGCTTGGTCCTTTGGGATCGAGAGAACCTCTTTTCTTTTACTGGGGTATTGGTTTTCATAACCATTCGTCCCCAAAACGAGTGGCACTGGTGGTAATACTGGGAAACTGGACTGTCTAAGGGAATTGCTTGGGTGACTTGTGGTTAGCCAGTGGGCCAAAACCAAAGTCCTCTCTGTCTGTCTGGTTTGGTTTGTCTTAGAGGTGGAAAAACCCCAGCCTTGGGCTGTAACTGCCCTGCTTTAAGCAATTTGTCCTGAACTGGCACTCTCAGTTGGGTCCCGCCAGAACCAGCATCGTTACAAGCAGTAAACAAAAATTCATGGCCTGTGGCCTGTCCGTGACTTGTACTATATACCCCTAACTAAAACTTGGGCTGGGGGGCCAAGGGTGCTTGGGGGGGATAGGGGTGGTGGTCCGGGAGTGCCGTGGGTGCTGGTGGCCCGAGATCCCTGCTGGTGCTGGGGGTGAAGGGTTGGTGGGACTGGTAGGCTCCCTACCCAGCTTCGCGCAGCTCCCCTGAAGTGGATGGCATGTCCCTGCATCTCCTAGTGGGAGGGAAGGCCAGGGGGGCACCATGCGCTGCCCCCTCCACGAGTACTGGTTCCACAGCTCCCATTGGCTAGGAACCACAGCCAATGGGAGCTGCAGGGTGGTGACTACAGGCAGGGGCAGTGTGCAGAGCCCCATGGCCTCTCTGCCTACAAGCTGCAGGGACATGCCGGCTGCTTCTGGGGAGCTTCTCTCTCTCTCTCCCCCCCCCCCCCCCCCCCCCCCCCCCGGTAAGCTCAACCCCTTACCCCAGCCCTGAGCCCCCGCCCATTCCCGAACTGCTGCTGCTGGCCATGGGGCTGCCCAACTCGGAAGTTGCAGAAGTCATGGAGGTCACAGAAAGTCACGGAATCTGTGACCTCTGTGACAGACATGCAGCCTTAATTATAAACACTGACGGAAGGATGAGTTCAAAGGGACTTCACCACTTGGCACAGGGCCAGCCTCTATCCAGGGACTAGGGAGAAGGAAGATACTAAGAGATGAGCTCTCATTCAACTAACAGACTTTGAGGTTCCTTAGTAATAGAGAACATAGGACTGGAAGGGACCTCCTTATTGCATGAGCAATATGTTCCAACCAAATCAGAGACAAAATCGCCTTCATATGACTCAACAGGCTATATGCAGTGTGCAGCCCTGAAATCTAGCACAAAAATGCAGTGTGCTTTTAAAAAGGAGCCTTTCATTCAGCGAGTATAGAAAATGGAAGCCACTGGAAGTAATGGAACCTGACAGTTGTTCTGTATAAATAAGCACTAGCTGCTCTTATCTCCTGGAGAGCGCCCTGTCACGTTAATTACCCTGCAGTCTTCTCAGAGAGAAAGCCACATGGACAGCCCTATGCCAGCTGTCAGCAATTGGCTACTTTTCTTATCAGATGCAACCACTGGAACTAACACCACCAAGAACAGCAGCAGTTCAGTAGGTCCTACAGAGAAATGAACAATGCTCTCTCCAGATCTGCAGGCAGCCTCCAGGCCTCCGAGACTCAGAAGCAGCAGAACACCTCATACTCAGCGCTGCCCTAAACTCCTCTTTCTGCAAATCTGAGTCTAATGGTTAGAGCAGAGGTTCTTAATCTTTTTCTTTCTGAGGCCCCCACAACATGCTAAAAAACTCCATGGCCCACCTGTGCTGCAATAACTGGCTTTCTGCATATAAAAGCCAGGGCTGGCATTAGGGGGTAGCAAACAGGGCAACTGCCTGGGGCCCCATGTCACAGGGGCCCCCGCAAAGCTACATTGCTCAGGCTTCGGCTTCAGCCCTGGGTGGCAGGGTTTAGGCACCTGGGCTTCAGCCCCATGCAGTGGGGCTTTGGCTTTCTGCCCTGGTTCCCAGCGAGTCTAATGCTGGCCCTGCTTGGAGGGCCCCCTGAAACCTGCTCGAGGACCCCTGGTTGAGAACTACTGGGTTAGAGCACAAGCCTGGGAGTTTGACACTCTAGGCATCAGTCAGGAATTGAACCTATTAGGTGAGTTACTTAAGGTCTCTCAAAGTATTAAAGGAACACCTACCTACCTCAGAGATGGCATCCTGGGGAGGGAGCAGTGACCTGAAACTTGGTTTTATTGTTACTTGGGATAATAACATGGAAAAGGTTGAGAATCACTGCTGTAAAGTATATGGCCAGCACTCAGAATAGCCCAAGAACTCCCCCTCCAGCCCCTTTCACACAGAGAGAGGGAGAGAACACAGAAGACTTCATGGAATTCCAATGCTCTTGTTTCGCAACACAAAGAGTGGCATCTCCACAACGGATGATCAGAATAGAAGATGTGATAAAGTTGAAAGCCCTCCCCCATCTTTGGTACCTGTACATAATGTAGCAGAGCTGGTTCAGACTGACAGCATCCATGCTGAGCAGTGCTGGGTAAAAAACTCCAGGAGGAGGCATCACCAACAAGGGTAGGTTATACTTAAGATACACATCGCACACCTGCAGGAAGGAAACAAATCCAGACAGGTTGTTACAACCACCGTTATCAATCCCCACAACACCTACAGGGAAAAATGAGCATTACGTCACTTGTCTGTGCTCCTGTTAACTCGGATACCTTGGAAGGGAAGGTGGGAGAGAAGCAATTCCATTTGTTCTCTCCCCAACCACATCACCAAGTCCTTCATAGATTCCAAGGCCAGAAGTCACCACTGTGACCATCTAGTCTGACCTCCTGTATAAGGCAGACCATAGAACTTCCCCAATATAATTCCTAGAGCAGATCTTTTAGAAAAACATCCAATCTTGATTTCAAAAATTGCCACTGATGTAGAATCCACCATGACCCTTGCGCAGGAGCTGGTGTAAATGTCAGTCTAAACCCTGAAAATTAGCCTACACTCTAGCACTGGGTAGTGGAAATCTAATTTTTCCCTTTAGCGAACATACAGCAGCCACCTTCTCTGATCCTTCATGCTCCTTCTGTATCTGTAGCTTGGATTGGACCAGACCTGACCTAACAGCAAGTCTGGGTTAGGTATTACCAGTGAACCACATAACAGAGACCAAATAATTTTAACAGTTAAACAATTCAAGTAATTATAATTGGCCTGTTGGGATTCCATGGTCACAGCAGAAAGCTTTGCCCCCAAGAGATTTTAAATTAAAATGCTGTTTTTGTGCACTTTGAATTGAATTTGTTTCCCTCTACATATAGCTTGATACAGAAAAGGTGTGATTTATTCATGATTTAAAATCAGCAGGCAGTAAACCTTGATTTAAAATCAGTTTTAATCTTATTTTATATTTGTACTTTTAAAGTTATTCTTCTAAAGAAAGGTTGATTCTCATTAGTGGGTAACCATTAAAACACGTAGGATTTGCAATTAAATAAATGTATGCTAAATTTGGTACTTTTTGCCAACTGCGAGACTACACTATATATGCATTTATTTAAATCAGTTATGTAGATTACATACATTCATTCAGATTCTTAATTTTTTTTATATTAGAAAAGGGTGAATGAGGCATTTTGGATTTAGTAGATTAATATTTTACACTTGTGATTTGTATCATGCTGTATGTGGATAGAAACTGGAATTCAATTCAAAGGACACAAACAGCATTTTAATGGTTTTTGTTAGTTAAATAAAACCACCTTAAATGTGCTGGACACAAGAGAAAAAATCATCAAAATATGTTTTACGTTTAAATAACTAACCAATTAGTAAATTCAACTAAAAGAACAGGAGTACTTGTGGCACCTTAGAGACTAACAAATTTATTTGAGCATAAGCTTTCCTGGTGTATATGTATATCTTCCTACTGTATTTTCCGCTACATGCATCCGATGAAGTGGGCTGTAGCCCACGAAAGCTTATGCTCAAATAAATTTGTTAGTCTCTAAGGTGCCACAAGTACTCCTGTTCTTTTTGCGGATACCGACTAACACAGCTGCAACTCTAGATTCAACTAATTACTTCTGGTCACAATATCCTTTAAGATTTTAGAACTAGGATGCCTCATGCTATCACACATTGTTTTTATTCATTGATTGAAAGATGAAGACAAGTTTTCTTGCTTTTTCAACTCCTCATCAATTTCTCCACTTTCAATGAACTAGTTGATTCAACCAGGTCTGTTAAAAGCTGGTTTAGCACTTCAATAAACTCTGGTTCCAGGAGTTTAGCCAGTGACTTCCTCCAAGTTAAGTAGTTTGGCCCCAAACATGGACTGCTTGAGTGTTGGTTTTAATTTAAAATGATTTTAATAGATTATAATAAGTTTAGACCTTAACATTGTCGTCAGATTCAAATTTTTATTTTTAAAAAGAAAAAGTAGTTTATATAAAATCCCTTTATTTTTAAATCATGTTTTTACCCACCACACTCTGAAACAAATAGTAAAGAAAAGGTCTTAATTTTTTCAGAAAAATATTTTTGAAAGTATTTAAAAGTATTAAAATTTGAGTTTTTTCAAGTTAGTTGTATCCCTTTAATATCTTGCTATTCCGTGTGTGTGAGAATATCAATAGCACCCAACCCCCTTAAAAAACAATACAAAATTCTCTATGATAGCTATTTGGATCCATGCTTCAGGTCTTCAGTTAGTCTCCTGGAAGGGGTCAGGCAGTATAGAGAATTCTCTCAGATGCTTTTGCTCACATGCTCAGGATCAGACTGCCCTTTTTGGGTCCAGGAAGGAATTGTCCCCCAGGTCAGATTGGTAGGGACCCTGTGATTCTTTTGCCTTCCACTGGAACATGGGGCTTGGGTTGCTTGCTAGGCTCATCTGGGCATCTCTCACTTACTCAATTCCGTGCCATTACAGAGGCCGTGGGCATTAGTACCTCTTGATCCCTCCTATTCTCTGTCTGTGGCACACAATTTAGTCTCCAGAGGTCTGAAGTACTTGAGTCAAAAAAATCTGGATTAAACTAAATTTGGGGGTAAACTGGGTGGAGTTTGTCTAGTCTGACCTGCACATTTCAGACCACTAAACTGGTAGTCCCTCTGGCCTTAAACTTGGATGCAGCAGCTATCATCTATGACTAGTGGACCGGTCCAGCAATTAGGAGGATGTAGCACTTAATCAAGCATAACAGCTACAAATTATTACAAGGAAGGATATGTTATGCTCTTGCACAATGAGTGGAAACTGCTCTTAGAGAGGTTGGACATCTTAAAATGCTAAGAGTAATGGGATATACATACTGTCTCATAGAAATCCAGAATAAAGTACAGCAAGAAAGTAGCATTGTTCTCCAAGTGCAGTGCTACAGTGGCGATCCACCCTACAAAGTGGATCAGCTCAGCCACAGAGTTCACCAGTCCAGAAAGAGTGGTGTTCCTAGAACAGCAGTCAGAGAAACAGACAATGTTAACACAACTCGTCAGCTTTAAAATACAGAGCAGAGTTAAGCAGAATGACAAGAGAACTCTAGGTTTCCCCACCCTCAGTGTTGAGGTCAGCAACATTAACTTGGATACATTCACAAATTAAACAGAACAGAGTTATCCAAAATACTACATAAAACATGGCCACATCTTCATTGCTGGAGGGTTCTTGACTTCAATTTGCTGACTTTTGGGCATGTATGTTCTCAATGTTAGTATTTTTAAACATAGCTTTTTGCATCACTGCTTCAGTGTTACAGCCTCAAGCCTGGATTGACATAACTAACCCCAACCTGCCTGCTTTGTGGTCTAAGATAAGTTGGGATATTTACTATTTTGACAATTTAAAAGGCGCTCATAAGTCAGAAAGGGAGGGATATGAATTAAATGTTCAGATACTATGAGGAAGAGTTGGGTATGAGACCCTAGGCAGATGATAGTATTTTCTAGGCATAGAAAAGAACGGTTTGTGTCATCAAGTAGAAATGAGTGAAAAAAGGAATTTTGACTTGGGCAAACAAGGATTATGCAGAGGCTATCCAGCCATACCCCAGAACTCCCTTAATAAAATGCTGCAAGTGTGGTTCATGCTAGTGGTACATTCATTCTATTTTGAGTACTACATTGCTGAAAAGACATACAAAACATTAAGATATGTACTTTTAATGATGTTACTGCAAGATACAAGATATGAATAAACCATAGCAACCTTGATTGCAATACATTAAAAAAAAATAAAGAACAGGATTCACAACTAAGCTAATTGTCACAGAAGCAGTAAAGCATTTTCTGACTCTTTAGTCACTTTTGTGGTGGGGAATAAAAACAGGATATTTTCATGCACAACACACACAAATACTGCATTGTGTGCAATTCAGATGAACTTACAAAGGACTGATTTTAGGATCAGACTCCACATCCAACTGCATCACATGCCAATTCAGCCAGTTCTGCAACAGCTCCTTCAGACTTTCAAGAACACTACACTGCAGGAGGGAAAGAAAGCAGTGAATTATGTACATTGTAGAGGAGTGTCTGAATGCTAAATAAAAATGGGCCATCATTTTCAAAGTATACTGTGAAGGTTTCAGACAGTTTATCATCAGGACTACGAGAAAGACTGGGGAGAGAGCAAGCTGAAGCCTCCATGTAGGTCTCCATGTAGGACACTTGCACTCAAGGCAGGGAGATTAACAGAGGGTGTAACAAGTGCAGGGACACAGAACTCAGGCTGAAATGATGAAACAAAAGAAAAAAGTTGTCTTACTGGATTTTACCATCCTAAATCAGCAGCATGGTGGGTGCAAAAGATATTTGTACACTTCTACTTCGATATAACGCTACCCGATATAACACAGATTCGGATATAACGCGGTAAAGCAGTGCTCCGGGGGGGGGGGGGGGGGGGGGGGCTGCGCACTCCGGTGGATCAAAGCAAGTTCAATATAACGCGGTTTCACCTATAACGCGGTAAGATTTTTTGGCTCCCGAGGACAGCGTTATATCGAGGTAGAGGTGTATTTCCAATTCAAACACGGTTGCTTATTTCCAGTTGAAATCGCCTTTAAAAAAAAAAAAGGGCCAGAGGGCTTCCTAAAATAGTTACCTCCCCACTATACATTTTAACTCTCTCTGTAAACTGGAGAGGACCCATGTTGGACGGGTCCAGATCCAACGCCAAACTGGGAAGCTCATTTTACTGTCTGTAGATTGCTTTACCTACCTCCCGTAGTGGGGACAGCAATACCAACTAGATCTGCATGTGACCAATATAATGACCTTGAATTACCTTAAAATAAAGGGATGATGTAAAAAAAAGCTGTGCCAGAGGTTCACAAAGATGTGCTTTCATTTCTGAAAACAGAGGAGAGAAGTCAAATATCTATGGAAGAATCCAATCCAGCCAGATCAGATATAGTACAAGATCATAGTCTAGACTACATACCTGAGAAGCTGCTGAGGGGGATCCAGCTCACCAGCCTGAGGATTTGCGATCGACAGCAGAAACCATCCCAGAGGGGAAGGCTCTTATACAAGAATTCTTCACAGGAAGAGAACCCCTCCTGAAGGGTACAAGATTAAAACCTTCCAAAAAAAATTTCATCACAATCCCTTCCCTTTTCTGACTCCCCGCCACAATTCACTAAAGAAGGGCAGAGTCCCTCCCTCTTCCCCTCCCTCATGCAATCCATCAGCTAATGACTGCTGCTTCCCAAATTATCATTCCTCCCGAAAGAGGGGGCAGTTCAGCAACCTGGACTTGCCCTTTGAATACATTTTTGCTGATCTCTTATTGCTGTTTCTAAGATCGTAATCTTTAAGGCATCCCACAGGAAATGGATGACCCACAAATACATCCTAAGCAAAGGCTTAATTGAGAACAGGGCTTCATTAAGTAGGTGCTTACTTGCAAGAAACACTCTGTCTTGTAGACAATATCCAGGAAGTCCTTGAACTCTTCTTCATACTGCTGGTTATCAAGCTTATACCAAGTGCATTCTAAACCAGAGGGAATAACGTAACAGAGTACAAGGAGTACAGACAAGGATGCAACAACCAGAAGCAGAATGCAAACCCTCCCCCCCCCACCCCCCATGGGTACTGTTAAAGTCAATGCTGTCATCTCAGATAGTATTTTTATGTACCAGTAAAACAATCACATATGCCGGTACAGCTAAGTACCATTACAGCCTCAAAGTTATCCCTTTTCCTCCCCACCATACCTGGTAATGTTAAGTTCCTACCTTCTTGAAGAGTCTGGCCCATCCAATAGTAGAGCCTTAAGTAGATAGATTCATCTTTGATACAATTAATGTAGTGAAGCAGCAAGGAATTCCTTAGCACTGAGCCCATCTGGGAAGGAAACTGCAAGAGAAACCGGGACAACCAGCTATTGAATATCTGCTTCTGAAAGGTACCAAAACAAAGCTGACACTAGTCCACACCCTTTCCACCAGGGAATACACACAGGTTCCAGGTTTTCATATCACTCCCCAATACAGTATATCCCTTTGGAGATGGATAACGTGTGCACCTATTCCCCAATAAATAGGTTATTGATATATATCCCTAGGTCACCTTTAAGATTACACATGCTCAAGCTGAGGCCTTCATGACACTCACCTCTAGGCGGTGGATGTTCTGTAAGAGCTGGGAGAAGGTGTGTAGCTGCTCCACTGGGAAAGATTCACTGTGACTGAGGATGTCAGCATGATTGATCTCCTTGCTCCTAGTTGGGTTGTTTGTGTCAGTGCTGCACACAGGCAAAATCAACTGGGTATTCCATTTCTGGAGAGAGAAACAGGAAACCAAAATTAATAGTTGCAAGCAGGATTTCAGTGCAGTAAGATAAATACACTATAAACAGGACAACTAATATTAGCACAAACTGGGAATCACTCACTTGCTATCCTGCAAAGTGCTATCCTGTGAATCACATCCCAGACTTGCAATATAAAGACAGAATTTCCCATTAAGTTACACTACCTTCCCCAATGTCTATCCAGATCCCAGCTCCTTTCTACAGTTCAGCATGCTTGGCATTTTCTAGGATTCACATAAGTTCTCATAGCTTACTCTCTTCCGGGACTGAGGGTGACCTGTGCCTAGAATCAGTTGCTGGGATGTTGGAGACGTTCCCTGATTTCTTCGCCTTATGGTGTTGATTGCTGCCTTCCACAGGCTTTCTGAATTCTTGAAGTAGGTCTAAAAACACAATCCAGGCACCTATGTGTGAGACCAAACTCTAAGGCAGAGTGACAGAAAAATCAATTGCCAATTGGATACATGTCACTACAGTGACATTTATGTGCTCTATTGTAAGGACTGCGCTTGACAGTCCAAAAGGTGCTAGGTCTCTGTCACAGTACAGTACAGCTTTTATTTCTCTGGACTCATTATCCTTTGACTACAATCTGAAAGATATGTATGTAATTTTCAAGGCATATGACCTTTCCCAAAGGTAAGAAAAAAAGTCCCCGGGATCTCAAAAGCGTGGAAATTTGCATCTATTTTAGGATCCTGATGCTGATATGCTGTCCATTCATAAAGACTGGATCTAAAGAATTTCATGTATTAAATAAAACCTGCCCAGGTATACGAGTGTCTTTATAGTGAAGATCCCATGCATTCAAACAGCGGTGAGATCTGCCATAGAAGTGAACTGGATAATCACAGCTTTCACTGAACATTGGATTAAGTTTCTAGATATCATGGTTGTGAAAACTTTTGAAATACAAACCAAACGCAAAGTTACCAGCATAAGGCTTTATCTGAACTAAGTTTGCACCACTGAAGTTACAATCAGCTTTTAAATCATAACCTTTAATTAATACAACCCTTCCCCTCCTCCCCCCATGTGGAAACTCTAAAATTTGTCTTATGAACCAATTTAACTAAAATAGATTATAATTTTTTTTTTTAGGTGAACTGTCCTAAGCCTGGAAATTTCTATCTCCCATGCATGTGTGGGTACCAAAAGTTCCAACTACTCACACAGATAAATCTGCAGCACAATGAAAACTGAAAATTTGGGGCAATGTAAAATAATCTGAAATGAACATTAAACAAATGCCACAAGGAAAACTTGACTGCTTGTGTAATTTGCTTTCATACTGTAGTCAGTAAAAGCCTCAATTTTTAGACCTGGACAAATCTGCCTCACTGGAATGCCAGAAAAACCAGGCAGCCTTGCTGCAAAATTTAGGTCTAGTTTGCTGCAGAGTTCTTGGGGTCTTTGTATAGTATTAAGCATATAAATAAGATATGTACGCTGACTATCTTAACTTCACCAAATACCTTGCTGCATACACAGCACACAAACATTTATGAAAATAAAGCCATACAGTCTGTTCCTACCTTGAAACTCCCCCAAATCCATCTCAGAACACATTGTCAGCTTCCCCACCATTACTTTTCATATAGCTAAAACTTTCAATTTAGATATCAGGCCTGCAAATAATTTAATACAGCGGTTCTCAAACTGTGGGTCAGGACCCCAAAGTGGGTTGCAACCCCATTTTAATGGGGTCGCCAGGGTTGGCTTAGACTTGCTGGGGCCCAGGGCCAAAGCCCGAGCCCCACCGCCAGTAGCCAAAGCTGAAGCCCAAGGGCTTCAGCCCTGGGCGGCAGGGCTCAGGTTACAGGTCACCCTGGCCTGTGGCTGAAGTCCTTGGGCTTTGGCTTCCCCCCGCCCCCTGGCCTGGGGTGGTCGGGCTCGGGCTTTGCCCCCCACAACCTGGAGTGGTAGGACTCAGGTGGGCTTGGGTTTCAGTCCCCCATCCTGGGGTAGTGTAGTAATTTTTGTTGTCAGAAGGGGTTCACGGTGCAATGAAGTTTGAGAACCACTGATCTAATGTTTACTCTGACTGGTGTCTTTCATTATTGTGCTGCAGTAGCACCCAAAGGTGTTTGGACAATGCCCAGCAGACTCATAGGAAGATATTACCTTCCCCCGCAATGCTTATGATCAAATATACAAGACATAAAAATAGTATAACAATAGGAGGGAAACAGGCAAGGGAGGATGAGAGTAAGGACATGGTTACACCTGTTCGCTATGTGCTCTTCTCTGCTGAATCGTTTTATATGTCTTCTCACTTCAGTATAAATAAATGGTAGCAATTCCCATAGAAAACTCTAATGGTTTCGTTTTACTGAGTGGAGAGAGGGTATAGAATTATTCTTTCACCACTGAATCATGAAGCAAAGCTGCTTATGTAGGAAGGACAGTACAGACTTTAATCCCAACACAGACACATCAGAGTCACTCCATTCCTCACCTTCATCTTTGCAGGCAGAGTTATGGACACCAGCTCAGGGCAGAAAAGTTTGTACAGTGATAGCAGAGCCTGCAGATGAGGCTGCATTCCCTAGAAGAAAAAGAAGAGAGTTAAAATGTGCACCATAAGAAACAGCAAGGAAAACCCAATTGATACTGCAAGTCTACACACTAGTGTGTTATTAATCAGTCCAAATTAGCATTGTGCAACTGAGGAGGGAGGAAAAGGAGGAAGAAAAGAACATCTCTACTGAGGACTGGAAATAGTAAGGAAGTTTGGGTGGGAAAAGAAGATACAGTTTAAATTGCCATAGATCAGACTACTAATAAATCAAAATTACTGTATAAAATGTATATCATAGATCTATTTTGCCTAAATACACATGCAAGCAGTTTTCCTGGGATACCCATACTCCCCAATTGCACTTCATTACCCAAGGAGTGAACATAGCATTATATAGTTAAACTTCTTGAAGTGCTACTGATTTTGTAAAATATATTAATAGCTAGCTCTTACAGGAAGAGTTCTCATTGTACAATCTGTAAGATATATAATAAGAGAATATCCTCTAAGATTGTCTGTTACAAGTACCATGTAAATGTTAAATTGACATTAAATTGAGGGGTGAAGAGGGATGAGTTGTGCCACAAAGATAAGAAAAAACTGACAGTTGCAGGAGTTTAACACCATTTTAAGACCTCTGTGAATAATACCAATCCTTCTGGGATAGATGTCTCTAGCTAGATTATCCAAATGTAGCCATTGCCCCACATTTTGTAGTCTACTCTTTCCCTCAAAACAATCATACCAGAAGCATATATTTCCAGTCATGAAGTCTCAAAAGCACCCTTCGCAAATCATCATCATGGCAAATCCCAAAGGGACAGGCTTCCTGCAGATCAAATGCCATTGAGATCATATCTAGCTACATCCTTAAGACTGTCTAGATGGATGCCAGTAATGGACATAGACTGAACAATCTTTTTGCACCACAGAAATTTTTGGTGCCCAGGTGATTGTTAGCTATGTAGCAACATTCTTTGGTAAACGCATTTCATAATTCATTGGTCTTCCATTCTAATAGTATGTCCGTACCAAAAAAGTCAGCAAGACTGAACCAATGCTGATGAGGGTGGTGGATGGGTTTAGCTATCAATATGCTCATTGCTGATCTTGTCCTGCCACTTAACATGAAGCAGCCAATGAAGACAATGAGAATAGAAGACGTCAGTCTGATGCTCTTCAGCCTCCCCAGCACCCATGTTTCACTGGCATACAATATCCTGTAAATCCACAGCTTCAAACTCTGACATTTCCACAGAAGTCAATCAAGGACCCAGAACTTGGTGGTGGTGGCTGCTGCTCTACGAATGTACACATCTTTTGAACATTCTCTAAAATGGTCTGTTTCCCAAAAATTCAACAGTTGCCAACTGCTCAATATCCCATCCAGAAAGATTAATACCAAGCTGGTCAGATGACAGAAAAAGTGAGACTTTGGTCTTTAATGCTTCAGTGGCCTTGAGCAGTTTGGAACAGAAAGCCATCCGCCCCAATTAACCCCTCTGCAAAAACTTCAGCAGCAAAGCAGTCATTTGTTTCCTGCCATTGCCAGATCCTAATCAAAAGCAGCATAGCAGAAAGTGGAGTTTGATGGTTTTAAAAAGTTAAATTATTTTCTTGGCATTTTTGTATTCTGAGAATCCAACATAAAGATGACAACTATTTTAATGGCAATAGCTTTGGTGGGTGGAAGAAGGGAGAGAGTCCTCAACATCCAAATGTTGAGGAACTTTCATATTTTTCAGTTTTCCACCCATATGTCCTGCACAATGTGAAACGTTTCAGAGCCAATAAAACCCAGAAGTGTTATTGTTGAATAGACAAAAGCTCTCTCCCAAATCATTTATATTCTATGTCTGCATATCTGCAGACATATTACATTCTGTGTCCTGTTCTAATACTGTGATGGACAGCTTGTTAGCCATCAGTGTGTGTTTTACAGTTCATGATCTCACTTGGTAGGTCTTTTAAAAATCTCAGTTGGTCTGTAGAAGGTAGGGAAAGAGCAGTAGCTGCTCTTCCCTCTGGATTCAGGTTCCCACTACCTTTCTAGAAGGGGAAGAAGAGATGCTGGGATAACCAAGAAGATGCTGCAGTTGGGAGTCTAATGCAAGAGTAGGTTGCAAAGGATAAGAGTACCAAAGGAAAATAAATGCTGTCCAAGATTGATTATAGATGCAAGAGAAGGGGAAGGGAAGACAAGGAAATGGAGGACACCTAGAGAAGGCAAACAGGGGATTGGCAGCAAAGGGAAAGAGAGAACACCAAAAGATAATCAAACAGAAAGAAAAGGTATAGAGAATAAAAGTATGGGTTGGGAAGAAACAGTTTGGTGGTTAGACGAAGTGACCCAGAGTCAACATCCCAGGTTTTATTCCTGGTTCTGATACTGACATGGGTACCTTGAGCAGTTCACAGCATTTGTGCCTCAGTTTCCCTTTCACAAAATGGAGATATCTGCCCACTGTTTTGTTATTCTTGGATAACAATGCCACAGAAGTATAAGAAATATGAAGTGAACAGGAGAGTGGAAGATAGAAGGGAGTGAAGGAAAGGAAAAGGGAAGCCAAGAGATCGCTTTCAAATTTATGTAATTTTATCATCCCTAGCTGTAAAATGTGTAATTTAAAAAAAAAAAAAAAAAAAAAAAGTGTAAGTATCATTGTGTGGGTGCTTGGAAGGGACACAAAGTCCAAATTAGAGATGTGTGCAGGTTAGGTGCAGCCCTTGTGCTAAATGGCAAGCTGTGTGTGCAGCCCCTGGCATTCCGAAGGCTGGAAGCTACTATTCCGAAGTCTAACAACCTCATCCTTTGCAACGATATTTGCCATTCCTGTGAAAACATTAACCATAAGAGTTGTAAGCCTAATTCCAGTTATACTGCTTACTCGTTTCAGGATTTCTAGTGACTCACCATCTTTGCCTGTAAATCTACCAGTCTCCTCACCCGAAAAGGCTTAACTGGGAAAAGAAAAAAAATTAAGAACATTATGGGTAGAATACAACATATCAGACATTTCGGTACAAATTAGAAGCCTCTTGGCCAATACACCAAAACAGACCAAGTTACACAAGGAAAAGGGCAGGAACAGACAGATCCATTATCAGCTGTATGCAGAAATTACTGGTCAAGGTTTTTTGGCCTGTTATGCAAGTCAGCCTAAAAGAGCATAATGGATCCTTTCTGGCCTTAAAATTGATGAATTTTTGAAGCCATCATGTTAGCACGGTAGGAAGAAAGCACTAGGGAAGATAATGGTCATCCCTTTTCTGAGCACATGAAACCAGCCCTGTATCACACAAATGGATGGTCAATGCATATTTATGTTCTGTATGGCCCAATCAACTGGACCCATAGGAACTGTCAGGACTGAATGGACTCACCGCTCTCTCTTCTGGTCAGCAGATACAGCAGATGACAAACATAGGGGCACTGCAGAGAAAAAGGATCAGTAAGCAATCTGATTCATCAGGATGGTTAATAGGCTAAATTCAGAAACTACTTCCACTGGACACAACTAACAGGCTGGTATCTCATACTTAAGTAAATCTCCTCAGGATCCTGCTGCCATACTGAGGTTGAAGTGCTTCAGTCAGTTACCAGGATGCAGAACACGCACTAGATTCCTCAGGAAGAAGTCCTCACTGTCATATGTATACAGTACCAGTACAGTTCTGCATTAGAACTGACAACCAATGCGTATGCCAATAGTTTCATTTAACACCATTATGCACATTCGTTGGTGAAGTTGTTCAGTCAGGGTCCATTTGGGAGATGGCTCTTGTTTCTCAAATGAAGGCTAATCAATTCAGAAGTTGGTGAGCAAAAGGACATGAATTAATGTACACAAAACCAGCTCACAGTTTTATCAAAAACAGCTTCTTTTATCAGCGCTTATAATTGCAGCAAATGCATTGGGGGTCTGGCATTGATTTTTTTGTGCCAGATATTAATCTTTGCTGCACTTTCAACTGACCTATTGTGCCAGAAACTAGTATTTAAAGGGTAGGAATTCAGTTGTAGGAATCCAATTTTCAGCAGAGGTCACAAGCGAAGTTCAGCAAAACCAGCCAAACATACTGCAGGAAATATATCCTCTTTGGTGTAAGTCTACTGTACTGCAATACATTTTAAACATCAAGAACATCATGCAGGACTTCTCACAATTAACAGCAATTAATGTCTCTGCTCTCTCATTGAAAATGCCTATGGGATTTAATAGAAAATACTCTCACTATAATATTTTTTTAAAAACCCTACAGAAATAGAATGATGCTCCTGCTAGAGTATTCCATATGTCAGTTAAAAAATTCTACAGAAATGGCCTCATTGTCTCAAATTCTATAGGTTTCTAGGGTCATTTCTATAGAAGTCTATGTATCTTCATTTGTTTGATGTTTTCTAACAGTCCCAGAGGGCAGCATATGAAAATGTTACATGCTTTTCTGACCCCAGGTACGGTTCTGAAGAGATCAGTATTTCACACCTTCACGACACGAGACAATGGGTGACCTTACATTCCAGATAATAAAATACTTATGTAACTACCATATAAAAAAGTCACAACTGCCTGATTCCCACTTAAGTTACATTTATCTTAGTGGAATGGCATTTGGATTCAGTTTATTAAATAAGCATTACTTTAAAAGGCTCTTTTTTGCCTATGATGTACAGACAGTTCCATCCTGGGAGTTTTACCTCTTCGCTGTCTGACATTAAAAGCAACGCTAGACACTGCAGTGTCACAGTGTCTCTTGGGAACTGAGACAGCATTCGCTGTCACTTTGCTCTTGTTACAAAGCATGAAGTCCTGGATGCTCATTTACACAACCTTGCTGTCGGTGCCAAACTAGAGTAATCTTATGTTGAACTTCCATGCTGGGTGTCCTAGGTTCAGAAGAAATTTTGGAATCATTGGAAAAAAGCAGAGTGAAGAGGGCCCGTCACTCTACTATAAACACATACTACAGCACTAGAGGAAAGGGCTCCACTCTCTAGTTACTCCAGGCCAGCATAATAAGACATACAGTACAGGTGAACACTCTAAATTTGTTCAGAACCAAAGGAACATTCTCCTGTTTTCCTTACCAGCTTCTCATCTTGCAGGGAGCAGAAGAAGAAGCCATAGAGTGCATGAAGCTTTTCTTTGTGATCAATGAAGTCAAACATTGCAATCAGCCATCTTAAGAAGAGCAGCTGCAGCGAAACAAGAGAATCATGCTGCAGTAAATGAGGGAAAAGACCAGACAGACAGACCGACCATCACCCCACTCCAGAGGACTTATTTAAAGTTGTACACCCTCCTTGAGATCAGCAAGGCAGCTGGGGACATCTTTGAACAGTTTGGTATAGCCAATCTCCTTGTTATCGTGCTACAGCTTGGGGAAAGCAGTAAACAGTAAACTTAGAATGGAGAAAGTGCCCTGGTTTTGAGTACATGCTAACCTCTAGGGAACTGATCACTTGGATTTAGACTGCTCTGACTAGTCTCCCATGCAGACCAGTCAGACATAAGGGATTCCAAGAAAAAGCCTTCAATCTATGCTCCTTCAAGGATTAATTGAGGCCATATTTTGTTCAGATCCTGAACTATCATGATAGGCAGGAACATCTTGGTGCATTTTGGGGAAATGCTTGACACCACAGAGGCATATTGAACATCTGATGTAAGTAGCTTCCCTAAGTAGCTGATATAAGTAGCTTCCCTAAGAAACTCAAAAGTACAGAATAAGCAGAAGTTGTGTCTACTTCCCACACAACTCTGTCAAAGACCTGCTATTCCAATGCCTAGAATTCTCTGCCAGTTTTGCTAACGGGTACCAACTATGTGATGACTTTGCACATTAAGCCTCTGGATTTCCTCTTCCTACAAGCAGCCTGCTCTGAATCATCTGTCCCCAGTAGCCATTACTACTACAAGTGTTTGTAAAGTTACCTGGGTGCTGCCAGAGCATTTGCCAACACAGAGCCAGGATACTGCTGAAACCACTGAACTTTCTGCTATTACTGAGGCTGGAATCAGGCACTTCAAGATCCGAGTATTTACTGTATCAGCTACAAAAGAGACCATTCAGAGTGAGACATTGCTTCAAGTGCCAGGTTCTTTGCCATGTCATATGCAGGTGAGACCATCATGTCCTTTCTGGGACAGATTATTTACCTATATGCAGCTATCACAGGCTGGAATAAGAATCTAACAAGGACTTACTGGAAAAAATTCTTACAAAAAGCCTTAAGACTGGTTAATAGTCAAAAAGTAGGAACCTGATTGTCCTCACACCAGTTTTACAGACGTGCAACTCCATTAGCTTCAATGCAATTACTCTGGATTTACAGCAGCGTAACTCAGAGGGAAAAAAAAGAAAAGAAAAAAAAAAACAGCCTGTTGACGTGCATATTGCCTTTATTAGCCTAGATACCTAGAGTTTATGGAAGTATGAGCTGGAGAAAAAAGGGAATTTCCTTTGAATCAGCATAAGGTCAGAGTATCCGAAACCATTTCAGATTATAAATCCAAGTGGCCTGAAACCTAAAAACCACCACCTTCATATTCCTATATTATTAGCCAGTGCCAGGTTCATCCTAATTACAGGTATTGGCTAGTGGACATAAAATTAGACCACCCCAAGACTTTAGTATTTAAATAGTGTTTAGTTCTTTAGTTAGAGTCAGGCAAAAGTAACAGGAATTCTTTATAGCCAATATTTGACTAAGGAACAAACAACATAAGAAATCAATACAAAACACATGCATTAGCAGCTGTTCTTTTGTTGCCATATAGTATCTGAGTCAGTAGCTTGACAGTGCTCGAAAGAGACTTAGGACTACAAGCCAACACTATTCAATACTGGTGTATGATGTAAAGCACTAGTGTGCCTATTTTAAACTCAACTTTAAAGGTCAGAAGGGACCACTGTGATCATTTAGTCCAGGGATCAGCAACCTTTGGCATGTGGCCCGTCAGGGAAACCCGCTGGCGAGCCGGGCCGGTTTGTTTACCTGCAGCGTCTCCAGGTTTGGCCGATCACAGCTCCCATTGGCTGCAGTTCGCCGTTCCAGGCCAATGGGGGCTGCAGGAAGCGGCGGCCAGCACATCCCTCAGCCCAAGCTGCTTCCCGCAGCCCCCATTGGCCTGGAGCGGCCAGTGGGAGCTGCGATCGGCCGAACCTGCGGCCGTTGCAGGTAAACAAACCCTCCCAGCCTGCCAGCGGATTTCCCTGATGGGCCGTGTGCCAAAGGTTGCCGATCCCTGATCTAGTCGGACCTCCTGCACATTACAGGCCACAGAGCCTCACCTACCCATTCCTGTAATAGCCCCCTAACCTCTGGTTGAGTTACTGAAGTCCTCAAATCATGATTTAAAGACCTCAAGTTACAGAGAGTCAATAATTTACACTAGTTTAAACCTGCAAGTGACCTGTGCCACATGCTACAGAGAAAGACGAAACCCCACAGGGTCTCTGCCAGTCTGACAAGAGGGAACATTGAAAGTTGAAATGAAACTGGCAGGTCAAATATGGACTAAAAATTGAGTTTTGTAAACATAAGACCAATAGAAATGTCTGCCTAGCTCTTTTCAAAATTTCAAATACAGTATATTGAACTGCATTCCATTACAGCATTTGCAACATGGTGCTAGTACATGAGAGCTAGAAAGTGAAACCGACTAGTCTATTGTGATTACTCAGGACAAGGGAAAAAGTAAAATCAGAGTAAGAGTGAGAACTGAATTAAGTGTTTAAAATTTCACTCATGGTTTGTAATGTTATCAACATAAAATGTGAGATTGTCAGTTTCACACCAGCAATTTAGTTTTGTAAAGAGGCACCAATTATTTTATGCCAATAAAAGGGACCTACTAAAGTTGTAATAACCAGAAGAAAAATATCCTCCACACTCTAACATGCATCTTTAGGTTTTTGAGGTGGAGGATTGTTATTTGTTTTAAATCCATTGGCTCATCACCAATTTAAAAGCAAAATGGTGGTCAGTAATTTTGAAAAAACACACTTATCAAGTCTGCACTGACACGCCATTCCTTTGTCTGTATGAGACACTGCAAGAGTTGAAGCTAAAAATAAGCAGCCATGTCAGCTGCATGTCAGGGGAGAAGAAACCCAAACAATCCCCAGCATGGAAGAGGAGAGAAAGGTTTCTAGGGACTACAAGCCTGTAAGAGGAGATTTTATAAAGTAAGTGACACAGCAGTATTCTTTTAAATATTGAAGACAATAGGTTATATAGTTATATAGTATATATATATATATATATATATATATATATATATATATATATATATATATATATATATATATACACACACACATATACACACACACACACACACACACACAATTTTTATCCGAAGTATTCCTTGTCCCTACTAAGTTTGCTACACTTATTTTAGCAAGAACTCAGAATGTACATTAAAGAACTTTAAGGATGCTGTACATTTACAGTAAGGGACAAACCATGACAATACAACCACCATAACATATTCTCTCAAAGCCATGGATATGGTAAGAAAGTGGCAGGAGGGAAGGAAGACACATTCACAGTGGACATGCTAGCAATTTCTGAATGTTTTACCAAGGTGGCCACTGAGTGCCACATTCAGCAACACATCAAGTCCTTCTGGGGATAATCCTCTCTGCAGTGCAATGCTTTCCACAGTAGCCAAGTGTTTCTGCAGAACCTCATTCTTTTTCAGTGGAATGTAGTCTTTAACTAAAAGAAGAAAAAAAATGTAGGGATTAAAGTGCATCCTGATAATCATCCTCCTGAGAAATGTGTATGTCCACAGGGATGCATTCTACCCTCAAATCTGTCTTCTGCTCATAGTTTACCACTTTAAGAGAAAACACCCTGGTTTTCAAAAGCTGCTGTCCACCCACAGCTCCCATTAATGGTTACCCTGTATAGTTTGTTCTCTCTGTCTGGGTGTTTCACAAAGCAATAAGGGAGAAGAAGAAAAAAAATCAAGATAGGAAAATAATTATAAAACCACAAAAACAGCCAGATGGACTCAAGTTGCATGTGAAACTATTTTAAACTCATTTAAAAATGGACTACATTTCAAGTTGATAGTGCCCTTTTCAATATCAGAAGCAAAGTTATATCACTGCTCTTACCTCTCTCAAAATAGGTCAGAGCTTGCTCCAGATGGTCTTGTGTGCTGTTGCCTGCCTTGTCACTGGCAGATTGCTGCTTCCCTTTCTCATGTTTCTGGGCACTTTTCAAGTCCACAGTCTTTGGGCCAGCTGTTCTCTCTCCTATTTGCCATGCAGAGAGGCTACTACGGTGAACCTGCAAAGCCTGCTTTGGATTCTTGGCATTCTCTCTTTGCTGCATCCCTTCAGTCTCCCAGCTGGGAAGGGCGAATTAAGTACTGACTCATCTGCTAGTCTGGTTCCAAATCTTTCCCCCAAAGAGGCAAGAATATAAATCAAGGCCCCAAAGCCAGATATACCCCCAGCAGTTGAAGAACATCAAAGAGCCACTTGCCTGCAAGAAGATGAAAGTCAGTTTATCCACAGCCTTTCCAACAAACCCACTACAGGATTCGGCATAAAGTAACTAACTATGACTTGCCATAAACCACTTAGAGCAGCATGTGCCCCAGAAAGGTCAGATAACCCAGATAGAAGAGTACCTATATACACAGGCCATCCAGTGTGTACAGACAAGCCCAATTCTTCCCTCCAGCAGAGAAAGATGAAGGAAAGCTCACAAGTAGGAATTTTTAAAGGGGAATATGTCATCTTGAAAATTAAGTGTCTGAAAGACATTTACAATTATAACACATAACACTGAAAAAGTTAGCAAAAATAATCAAAACAGAAGAAATGCTGGGGATTACTATTCTACCCCATGCACGAGCAGTTTGGTATTGTTGTCTCTCCAGGCCACCGAAGTCCCCCTGGCTAGAAAGGTTCTTAGATACATCAGTAACAGAGCAGAAAAACAAACACATATATTCTACAATAATCAATATTTAAACATTCAAGTTGACAGGGCCCCTTTAAATAACCCACAGCTCTGAATTGCCAATAAAGGGGGAAAGAACAATGCAGAGACAGAAACAGGACGGTGAGCAGTCAAATCAGGCAGGAGGCTGCCCATCGCCCACATGTCTAGGGATCCCTGCTCTGCGGGCTCACACCCCGCGCTCCCAGCTCCCCATCTTCTGGGCCATTGCTCTGCGCTCGGCACCCGCAGCAGGGCCCTCAGCATGGAGCACCCAAAGGCCCCCGCGCTGCTCGGAGCTGTCCCGGCCCTAGCGAGGCTCAGAGACCGACCTCAGACAGGCCTGCGAGGTGCCCAGCTATCCTGCGGGGCCAGCCCTTGGGCCCTGCGCGAGGACTGTCAGCCCCTGCCTCCCTCACCCCCCGGTGGTTACCGACCGGCCCCCGTAACACGCCTGTCCCCCCAGGATATCTACTTCCTCAGGTGGCTGCCCACGCTGCCATGGTAACATCCCCCCCCTTTACCTGACTCCACTGTTACGGGTTTTTTTTAACCGTCCGAAGCAATTCAAACCCCCGCGCCACTCCCTACGCATGCGCAGAACGCAATCGTAAGGCAGTAGTTAGAGCGAGGAGGTGATCATTGCGCGCAAGCGTGGAGCTCTCGGGTGCGGATTGGTCGGACAAAAACTGACCTCATGAGAGCGTCAATGTTCCTTGTGAGCATGCGCAACTTCCCACGCGGGAGGGGGAAAGGAGCAGGATGTCTTTACGCATGCGTATTAGGGTCATTGAGGTTGGTGACTGGGCTATGCGCGTGCTCAGTGCTATGGCGGACTTTTTTTTGTCGGTTGGGTCAGGGTCAGGGGGTCACGCGACTGCAGGGGTGTTGGCACGCGGGCCGGAGGAAGAACCTTGAGTTAGCCAAGAGCGAGGTCGAGCGTGGGCCAGGCCTATGTAGGGGACCCTCCCTCATCAGGGCAAGGGGGCTGCCCCCTTCCCTGACAGCGCCACACCACGCAGGGGGCAGACAGGCAGAGAGCCTGCGAAGTGCCTGCCCACAGAGGAGCCCAGGGGGCCTCTTCCCCAGTGCACTGGAGATGCAGGGGCGCCAGAGGCTTCTTACCGGATGTCTCTGAGGCGTTCACACAGCCCTGCCCACGAACAGACCTGTGTGCCCTGTGCCCAGGAGCGTGCAGGGGAGCTATGCCCACCTCCACCCCCATGCCCACCTCCACGTGCCTGCCTGCCTATTCACCCAAGCCAATTTACACCTGCCTGCCCAAGCCAACCTGCCCATGCCTGCTTGCCCACCCATGTCCACTTACACATGCCTGCTGCCCACCCATGCCCACCTACATGCATATGCCTGTCCACCCCTGTGCATATACCCCAATGCACCTCAGCATAGGGGGCAGCAACATGTGCTCTGGCATGCATGCCTTGTGCAAGTGGAAACACAGCAGAGGGTGTGGGGTTTTCAGCAAGCCATGAAGTCGATGCACCAACTCACCATCCCTCTTGCTTTGTCAGAGCTGCCTTTTGACTCCCACAAAGAGAGGCTTTGCCCTGCAAGCCCTGTGCCTCTATCAGGGAAGTCACTGCAGTGCCACTCGCAACAAGCAAGGTATCACTCCTGCAGCTCCTATGTTGTTTCTAGGGAGGACAGGCCCTTGAAAGGGGCTGCCCTCAGCAGAGCTGAAGTGGTGGCAGCATGATGGGAGGGGACATTGCTGAATTTACAGGCAAAAGGAGGAAAAAATGAGAGGAGTAAAAAGGAGCCTGAAAGGGGAAGTTAGCATGCTAAGATGCCATGTATGGGGCCTGGATTCAATTTCTGGCCCCTTACCTCTTCACCTCTAGCAAGCAGGAATGACTAATGCTCCAAAAGTAGCATGCCAACACACATTGGGGCAAGGAGAGAGGGCAACCCAATATAGGCATATAGAGTTTTGTTGGTGGCCTTCAAAAAGCAGGCCCTATCTTGTTCTTTAATGAAAGATGTAGCTGCAATTGGGGATCATAATAATAGTCCAATGTGGGGGAACTGTAAAGGCTCTGAAAAGGGGATGGAGGTGGAGAGATGGGAAGGTTTTCAGGCTTTCATGGCATATGAAGTGCTTCTAGTTTGCATCAAATTGGTGAAATTTTCAAGATTTTATGCTGATTATGCTTTATTGGTAGGGTGTCCAAAGCTATATGAGGTACTTCACTAAAGACATGAACCTGCTCCCAAAAGCTTTATGTAAATTTTAGATGTGACACAAGTGAGTGGCAGACATGCAGAGGATCACAGCAATACAACTGTGGACACTTAGTTTAAGCATGTGCATGTCTTGGTGGTTCTGTAAAGATATTTTAAAAATAAACACAGTGACATTTAATTTTGGGTATCAGGTAAGAAATTACTTCAGAAGGTGGAACAAACTACATATGCATTTGGGCTGACTTTGGGGTAGTCCCTTAAAACAGAAGATTCTGTAACAAGCATGGTCTCTTTTATAATTTTCGCTGTATTCTCCAGGACAGCTGTTGTGAGAGGTAACTAAGCACAACTGGAAGTTCTGCAAATGTCAGCCTCAATCCCCCATATTCACCCAATTCTCCCCATAAATGTCTTTTTTCACCCCCAACCTAATCTGTTCTGCAAGGTATCCTTATGACTGCATCATGACAAGACCTCAGGGAACTTGAAATAAAAATGGGGGCGTTTATATACATGCAGAACAAACTTACGAAAATGGTATCTCTCTCTTAACAATGGATACATCCTTAACATATATGCAGTTGAATGCTGTCATAATGTGCTGAATACAATTTTTCAAGGGCTGGGATTGAAAGTTTCTGCAATATAGGTGGCACCTAGTCTATTTCTGCTACATCCTTAAAAAAGGGGCAAAGTGGGTGGCTAGACCTGACACACTACTCCAGGTTAATACGTATCCTTGGTTTATATAATAATATTTTCAGTATTGTTCTCTAGCTCTTTCTTCGTATACCCTAGCAAGTTTGCCTTTCTGATTGCCTCTTCACACTGAGCAGAGATTTTTTCAATGGTCATAATAATGGTCAGTCCCTTTCTTAAATGGTTATAGTAAATTTAGAACACAATGATGTAGTTCAGATTGTTCTTTCCAATGTGCATTATCTAGCACTTTTCAGCACTACATTTTCCTTTCCATGATAGAAATGGTCATACTCAACCAGGAAGGGACTTTTAGGCAGATGTCATTCTAGGAAGACATTCAACTCTGCCAAGACATTTTCCTTCAAATTTCAAAAAGTTTATTTTCATGAGTAATTAAAAAAAACCACACAAATGAATACCAAGAAAAGTAACAAAATTTAAATGCATCTCCCAAATTTTCAGATATAACACAGAGAATCAGGCTCTTTGTGACAAGACTGCTCCCCTACTTGCTCCGTGACCTCCTGTGTGAATGTGGAATGAGGATCCTGGGCACCCATAACAATAGCTGGCAATTCCATAAAGTCTGGGTGAGCAGTTGGCAGGAAAGGGGATTTATTTATTTACTTATTTATTTTTGGAGGGAGAGACTGACCATGGCTGCTCTTTTTGTCAGCAACAGGTACGTGGGTTTATTACTGGGCAAATACCAACCTTTGGACAGTTCTAATCCGTAATCCTTACTCTCCACTGAGAGAGGTGGAAGGGATGCAACAATTGGCTCATGGGAAGCAGGAAAAATAGTTTCTCTGTCCAGTTCATTGTTCTAGTGTTAAACCCTGTGCAAAAGGGAAAACCCAGGCAGGTGAGGTATAAAGAGATCACAGATCTTTTTCCCCATAACCAGTCCACACAGAAGATTTGTCACAGAGGTGGTTCTGAGTAGGGGCTCCTTCCCATGAACACACATTCAACAAGGTACATTTTTCCTCCATGGACTAATTAAAAGACAATGTGTATGGATATGGTTAGGGAAGAGGGTAATTCTACGGTGTTTGGGTTGCACAAGCCATCATGTGGTGATTGGCTGACAGACTGTGTTTCCTAAGCCCCCAGTGCAACCTTTTAAACAAACAAAAAATAATAAAAAAACTGATTTTTTTTTTTTTTTTTTTTTGGAGAGAGCTGCCTGGAGGGTCCATGTCCCTCAAATGCATTCCTCTAAGACACCTTTACTTTGCCTTTCTCAGGAGCTGCCTCGTGGGCAAGTGGCTGCTCATCACCATTCACCAACAGGATCCTCTTCTCAGGTGGCTGCTCCTCAGGCTGGCGGGCGATCAGTAGGCGGCAAGTGAGCAGGATCCCAAAGACAAGGGCATGGGCATAGCGCTTGAGTGGGTCACCCACTAACTGGTGAAAAAAAAGTACAGCGAGCACAAGCAGCAGGAGGAAAAAGTTGGCCATGTCCTTGGGGCGTCCAGGCACCAGTGTCATGACAATTCCACATGCCACCTCCAGGGCACCAATGCTCTTGCGGAGAAGGATTGAGCTGACTCCCATCTTCTTCAATATGGGAAGGGCCCGGACATAACTTTTGTAGGCTCGTTTCTGGAATCAAACAATTGTACATGTACAGCACTCATTAACAGAGAACAGTAAAGGGTAGAGAAGGATAGACTATATCTGACATTTCATCCCACAGGATTGCACAATGTTTTATTGAGTTAACCTCATATATAACCTGTACATAAAGATCACTTCACTCATCACTGTTGTATAGATAGATACCTCTGGGGTGTTATACAGCAAATGTTTGGCATCCCCACTTGGGAATCTGTTGGAACAATATTCCCACTCACCCCAACTCTCAGTATCCACTTTCATGGTCTCTTCTTTCCTAACTGGAAAACATAATTCTTTGAGATGGGAATACAAGGCAGTAACTGTTAGGCTAGGAACTGGCTAAGACACAGTGTAGTGGGCACACATTCTATATGTTCTTGGGAAATGAATTACTAAAATCTGAAGATGCTATTTATTGTTAAAATTAACAATGCAGAAAAGGGTTGTCAAAAAAAAAAAAAATCTCTCCCCTAAACTGACATGCCTTTTTTAATTAAAAGAAAGATCCTAAATAATGCATCTTAGTCCCTGCAGAGCCAAGGGACAGAAAATAAAAACAAGATGCATGGTGAATCTCTAAGTGGCCTAGAAACTCCCAGGGTTCTAAACTTCACATACAGTGGAGACTTAGCTGAGGGCTGTACGTCAAAGGTAGGATTTGCTAGATCAGTTTGTTTCTCTCCACATACCCTTTTATGATCTTTTCTTTCCTGTACAGAAAGCAGGTTGGCATTTGTCATCCTGGTTCTGAGGGTTATGCTAGATTTACAAACAGCCTTATTAATAACAACCTTGTTCCCCGCCCCCAGACCCCAATTTGCCAAGGGGAGAAAAGTAGGTATTGTACAAAACAACCTAACTTACCTCCCCACGAATATTCAAGCTCTTGCATTCCAGCATCACCCAGTGAGAATTTTTTTCTCTTTGAACACACTTTCAATTTTTCTGGGTTTTAAAGAGGCCCCTGGTTTACTAACAATGCCTAACACTATTTTCACTTCCACTGGAGTGTACCAGTCACCACAGATATTCCTGACATACTGGATTTACACCCCATTTTCATCTTTCTTAGGAGGAGAGAAATGGTAGACTTAGATATTCCAATCAGTTCTGATCTAATACGAGATCAGCAAAGCTGACCGGTAAGAATCAGTGACTTAGCCAATTTCTCAGTACAAGTGCTCTCAATGTCATTATAGAAATGTGGTCAGAACATGCAGTCAGATGCATGCAGACAGCTTTGCTTTTTCAGCTTTGTAAAGTTGACACTCCCTCCCAAGAGCAGTTGGTGATGTGTTACGCACACACACACAAAAGTCATAGCATTCTTGTTGCTATAAAGATGTTAGCATTTCTGTTCCAAACCTACATTTTCAGGCTTTAAAAATATGCTTTGAAGCAAAGCTTCTTCCCAAAGCAGCAATCTTTGTAATCAGATGTGTAAAAAATACTGGTTTAAAAATGAAATTTGGCAGTAGTACTCCCTAATCACTAGATATTTTTAATGCTGTAATAAACTGATTCATGAGTATGTTCTTTGGATGGACTTAGAACTTTTCAGCTCAGTGTTAGGTCCTATGCTGTAAACTGCTAACAGAGGTTCTTCCCTTAGCTCAGTTGCAGGGGCCTGTGCTTTTTGGAGCATCAGGATCTGAGTTCTAACTCCATTTTCCCCATGGAGTTACAAGAAACCATGGGGTTCTATTGGGCCATGGCTATGTTGCAATACAGTATAGTACAGATAATGGTGATTGTGTCTAATCTGTGTGCCTCAGTTTCCTGATTTATAAAAGGGGGATAATTTTTACCTACCCACACAGGGCTGTTGTGAGGCCTAATTCACTAATGTTTGCAAAGCAGAAAGGAGCAAAGAATTATAATCATAGTGATCAAGGATTTCGTAGTGTGTTTAAATTTAAAATCTTGTTTGTTAAATCTTATTTATTTACATTTATTTATCATAGCTTGGGAGCTGTGGCTTCTGGATATTCTCTCCTTCCTTTCGCCCCTGTCACACAAGTGATCTCTTCACACCCTCCCCCTACTGAGAGACCCATTCTGTGGGCACCGGCAAGGCCACTGAGACTCAGATGTTGTTTGGGAGGTAGGGGAAGGCAGCTGAGCAGGTGTACTGAAGAGAGAGAACAGAATGTGCTGGAAGCTTCCACCATTGTTTCCCAGGAATCCAAAGAACCTCAGCATGCAACACCTTCTAGCCATGTTAGTAAATAAGAAGAGAGAATGAAACATAAAACCACAGAAGAGGGAATTAAGCAGAATTGCATTGACAGCCTGCAGCTCGCAGCAGGTCAATTTCTGCAGCAGGTTCCTCCCTGGGCAGAAAGAGTGAAGGAAACTCACTGACTGACAGACATATGCGTATGCTGATCCCTGCTCTCCTTCCAACCCCTCTCCGGTGTTACAGAGAGGCAGGCAGGCTCATTGCTTGGTGCTGAGGAGAATGATAATATCTAGTCCTTTTCTAGCACCTTCTGCAAGGATCTCAAAGTGCTTTACAGTCATTAATTAGTCCTCACAACCCCTGGGAGATAGGGTCATTCAGTGTCATCACCTCCATTTTGAGGCACAGATAGTTTAAGGACCTTTGAGTATCTGGTTGCCAAAGCAGGCACATTCCCCTTCTCCACCCCAAGTCCTTTTCTTGTCAGGGGAATGGAAATACTCCTTACTGTGTGACTGACTGGTCCTGGTCTCCCCCTCTTTCCACAGGGGCACCAGACTGGCTTTAGGTTTCATCCTCCTTGCACTGCCCTCCCTCTTTTTATTCATCAGAGATTACCTGCAAAATCAGCTCAAACAATACCAGACCAAGGGCTGTCGGCAAGATTTGATTCTCAGCAGCTGGGTTTTATCTGTTTCTTTGTTTAACACCAAAAAAGGAGGAGTATGAGCTTCCTGCTGCCTGCCCGCCCCCCCCATCCAGAATTCAAGGCTCCACAGCATTGCTGCCAGTATATTCTCCAGCAGAAATTCCTTCTGCATGGCTGCTCCTGTTGCAAGGTTGTGGGGAAGAGAAGAACATGCAGCCCTGCTAGCAGTATGTCTCCCATCACTGCCACTGCTGCTGTACTCACCATTTCATTGTAGGCATCTTTGCTGAGCCTTGGGGTCAATTTGATCGTCCCCATGAAGACAAAGAAAAGCCCCAGAGCCACCGAGAGAGCCACAATGGTTACAGTTCTGGGAGATGCCATTGGGCCAGTGAGAGGACGTCCTAATTAGGCCTCTTGCTCTCTGTCCGTGCAGGAGGTGGTCAGTCACCATGGAAGGAGATCAGGAGCAAAGCTGCAGAGGCAGTGAGAATGACAGACACTGAGAGAGGGATTCTACCTCTTCCACCCAGCAACCTCTGGGTCCTAATGCCCCACCAGTCATGCTACCTCTTAGTTGCATTGTGCTGCCACTTGCCCTATAACAAAATAAATAATAGTAAATAAATATGATTTATAACAGGGTTACATTTATGTAGCACCTTGCCTCTCCAAAGATCCAAAAGTACTTTATAAATCACCCACCTCTGGGGTTGAGAGAATCAGCCAGGTGCATAGCACAATGCACCCCATTGGGAGGGTGAGGCTATTTTGGCTAACAGGACTGGAGCTGGAGCAAACCCCTATTCTTAGGAAAGGCGCTCTATGATTGTTAATGCCCAGGCAGAGGAGTCCGCACTTCAGTTTTCAGGAGCTCATTCAAATGTTACAAACAGAAAATTGCATGGTGCTCAATTTATCTACATCAGAAGGATAAAAGACAGAGTCATCCCTGCTGGAATTTGAGTCTGTGCTTCCAGTGGAGTCTGGTGTTTGAAAGCTGAAACTCAGCCCGCTAACTTGTACCCTCAGCTCAGAGACAAGATATATAGCTCTTTGCTCCATATGTTTAATACAAGGACTCAATACACAGATGAAGTGTCTCTCTAAATCCTTTATTACCCATTGATTTAAATTCATCATCTCTTCTCCAATTTACAGTGCAAACAATGTCACTTTCTTTTTGACAAAAACATACCCTGGCTGAGAGAAATTCATTCAAATCCTACCAAGAGAAGCCAAGTTATGGATTCCTAGGGGTGTTTCAAGCTCCTGGAGCCTGAATGGAGTCCAGCCACTGCCCCAATCTCAGGATCCCGAAGCATATACTCAGGATGCTGACATTCTATCTGGCACCCCCTCCAAGTGTTGGAACCTGCTGTCCAGCTGTCTAGCCCCTTTGGGCGCAACTGACATTTCAGACTTCCCAGGACTCAAACATACCCCTGTGACGTTGCAATCTATATGATTTTATAAAAATATTAATGAGTGAATATAATGTAACTGGGATATGCTTCATGAAAAAGGTCTCTTGTAAGGTATCATTACAAAGCTTATAATCTACTGAGTGTGATCATCCTATTTGTATAAATGTACCACTCTTGTATCTGAAACTAGAAATATGAAATATAACTCTGAGGGCCTATTGTAATTATGCAAAGTGTGGGCCATTAATGGTGGTTTGGAATCTTGATGACTCCCATTAACCAGACAGTGACATGTGATCATGTCACCTGAACTGGAATCCATCTTTAACCTGGTGTCTTTCCATTGAGAAGGAGGGGGTGGGAACCCAGAGAGGGACAAACGATTCCCGCCTTATGCAAAAGATATATAAAGGGGTAGAACAGAACAAAGCGGGAGGAGCCATCATGAAGAATCCCCTAGCTACCACCTGAGCTGGAATAAGAGCTGTACCAGGGGAAAGAATTGTGCCCAGGCCTGGAAAGTGTCCAGTCTGAGAAAAAACTTACTGAAGCATTTCTGAGGGTGAGATTATCTGTATTCAGTTTGATTAGACATAGATTTGCGCGTTTTAGTTTATTTTGCTTGGTGACTTACTTTGTTCTGTCTGTTACCACTTGGAACCACTTAAATCCTACTTTCTGTATTTAATAAAATCACCTTTTACTTATTAACTCAGTATGTATTAATACCTGGGGGAGCAAACAACTGTGCATATCTCTCTATCAGTGTTATAGAGGGCGAACAATTTTTGAGTTTACCATGTATAAGCAGGGTAAAATGGATTTATTTGGGTTTAGACCCCACTGGGAGTTGGGCATCTGAGTGTTAAAGACCGGAACACTTCTGTAAGCTGCTTTCAGTTAAACCTGCAGCTTTGGGGCAAGTAATTCAGACCCTGGGTCTTTGTTGGAGCAGACGGGAGTGTCTGGCTCAGCAAGACAGAGTGCTGGGGTCCTGAGCTGGCAGGGAAAGCAGGGGCAGAAGTAGTCTGGGCACATCAGGTGGCAGCTCCAAGGGGGGGTTATGTGATCTAACCCATCACAACCCGTCTCCCAAAACTCCACCTCAAAAGGTGAGAAGCTTATGGGTTACAGTTTAACTCCCTGGGGCATGCAGTAGCTGTGCAGCAGTCAACACGCACACACTTTGTTCAGTCTATCAACTTTATGCTCTTTATATATAGATCACACAAAACAATAAAGCATCCTAAATGCAGTGTCCGTCCTAGCTCGCTGTTCCCTTGGGGGATCATCTGTGTTCTGGCAGGCAGGGTCCTCCAGCCTCTTGCCTACCCTGCCCTGTAGCAGCCTTTCTCATCTTAATCTGCTGCATGATGGCTCCCTCCCCCCAGTACTTCTCACCCCACCCAGTCCATTTATAGACTCCTGCTGGGGTCACTTGCTTCTTTTGTTCCATCTTGTGATAATTTTCCATTACTCCCAAACCCCCTTCCTTTCAGACAAGAGGAGGAAGTGTCTTCTCCCAGGCAGAGCAAACCAATTGTCCCAAAGTGTTTGAATAGATGATAGTTGAGTGCTCATCAATCACCATTGTCTCTGGCCTGGCAGCGACATGACCCAACCCTTCTAACTCATGGTAGATTCACATAGATATAGGCTTTCCATGACAGAGTAAATTCATGATACGATTTCATAAAATCATCCAAAACTCAGAAGTGGTACAGACAGAACCCCAATTCATCACAGTGCTACCCTGTATCAGTGGACTAGCGGAAAACAAAAAAAATTAGTCAGGTTTCCACTGCCTAAGAAGGGTGTCAGACACTGTCTGCATCTGTAATAACTTGGCCCTGGCCCCCCTTCTGAATGGGCCCCAGCCTGTTGTAAATGGACCCAACTCCTGGGGCCACTTGCTTCAAAGCCTGCTGCGTCTGGGTAGTGACTGGTCACTGTTCCTAGTTCTCGGTCTCTTAGGCCTTGGCTACAATTGGGACTTCACAGTGCTGCCGCGGCAGCGCTGTGAAGCGCGAGTGTAGTCGCGCCGCCAGCGCTGCGAGAGAGCTCTCGCAGCGCTGTATGTACTCCACCTCTCCGAGGGGAGGAGCTTGCAGCGCTGTGAGCGAGCGTGCAGCGCTGCAGGCTCTGATTACACTGGCGCTTTACAGCGCTGTACTCGCTGTGCTCAGGGGGGTGTTTTTTCACACCCTTGAGCGCAGCAAGTTGCAGCGCTGTACACCGCCAGTGTAGCCAAAGCCTTAGGCACACTCCGAGGTGTAGACCCTGTGTCTGCAGGGCCGGCTCCAGGCACCAGGCAACCAAGCTGGTGCTTGGGGCGGCACCTGGAGGGGGGCGGCGCGGCGCTCGGGCCGCCGGGGAGAGCGGGGCCACAGCCGGGCTCGCTGCCCTCCCCCCGGCGCTCTGGCCGCTCTCCCCCCCCGCGCCCTCCCCCCGGCTGCCGGGGGGAGAGCGGCGAGCCCCTGCCGGGGCTCGCCGCCCTGCGCTCTGGCCGCCGGGGGGAGAGCCCCCGGCCGCCGGGGGGAGAACGGAGCCCCCGCCGGGGCTCGCCACCCTCGCCCCGGGGCTCCGGCCGCCCTCCCCCCGGGCTCCGCCCCTCCCCCCCCGCGGGGGGGGGGGGGGGCGGGGCGGCCGGAGGCTTTTTTGCCTGGGGCGGCAAAAAAGCCAGAGCCGGCCCTGTGTGTCTGACACTCTTCTTAGGCAGTGGAAACCTGTAGTTCCTCTGCCTAAACCATGGAATCACTGCACAGCCTTCCCAAGCCCCAGTGGCTTAGACATGTTTTTCCACAGAGTGCACCTGTCTGTGGGAGATTTGGTTTCCTAGTTACCCCTTTAGAGATAATGTGGCAGTACAGTAAGGAACACAGACTTAGCAAAAGAATTTCTTGTCCACAGACACTTTACTATTAAACAACCCTAGAGAGATACATATCTATGGAAAAAAAACTGAATTCAATTCCTCTGGTCTGAATCTGATCTCATCCCTCCTGTGAGTCATGGGTCTAGTCCAAGTCATTAGGCCAGGCAGCCCTTCCTGCCTTCTTGGCTGGGCTCTTTGCATGTCACCGTCGCTCTAAAATAGTGTCTGTCCCTCTTTTACCCATATGCTAACTATGGGGGAATTCTGAGTTCCAGTCCTCTTTGGGGGCCCCTCCCTGTCAACATCAGCTTCTGTATAGAGAGTCATTCAAAAGTCAATAGCCCAACAGGTAGAAAACCATTGTTCAAGTCATTCAACACCAAGGGCTCTGCCATAATTTCTAAGACATAGTGTTTCCACAGGGTATCACAATTTGACAAATGTATGTCCCCAATCTGTCACAACATCATCCTTTGAAGAATTGGGCAGAGCTATTAATCAGCAAAGCATAAGGGTAAAATGGAGTGATACACAATGTCAAAGAGTGAGGAATGCAGTACAAATGCGAGAAAGGCCAGATTTCTGAATGGGACAGGGCAGACTACTTTATAGTGAATGCAATAAGAAAATGGCAGCTTGCTGCTGACACCTTGCAGGGACAGTTCTTGTTGCAGGGATCAGCAATATACAGGAGAGGAATTTATGCGTGGAGGGGAGATACTCTGAAATCTGTTTTCGCCTCATTTTGGTCCATACACATAGCCATTTCCAAACAGACTGATGGTCCAGCTAGTTGGGTATCCTGTCTCCAACAGTGGTCAATGCTAGATTCTGCACTTTGTAGTTGGGGTTTATATGAGAAATATCTTCCTGACCCTAACAGGTGATCAGATTCTGCCATGAAGCATGAGGATTAATAGTCCCTGCAATTTTATCCTACTTAATGTCACCATAGACTTCTTTCATATTAATTATCTAATTGGTTCAATGTAGGGCTGTCAAGCGATTAAAAAAATTAATCACGCGATTAATCACACTGTTAAACAATAATAGAATACTATTTATTTACATCTTTTTGGACGTTTTCTACATTTTCAAATATATTGATTTCAATTACAACACAAAATACAAAGTGTACAGTCCTCACTTTATACAGACACTCCCCAGGTTACACAAGACCTGACTTACACAAATTCGCACTTATGGAAAAAGTTCCAAAAACCAGAAATAGGATTTTCGAGTTGCGGAAATTTTTGCGTAACGTACAGGTATACCTTTCCGACTTATGTAACTCGAATTTTGCATAAGGCTTTCCGGAACGGAACGATTGCGTAAGTCGGGGGGGCGTCTGTATTTATTTTTTATTACAAATATTTGCATTGTAAAAAACAAAAGAAATAGTATTTTTCAATTCACCTACTATAAGTACTGTAGTGCAATCTTTTTATCATTAAAGTTGAACTTACAAATGTAGAATTATGTACAATAAAAACTGCATTCAAAAATAAAACAATGTAAAACTTTAGAGCAGTGCTCCCCAACCTTTTCCGTGGGGCGGGCGCCGGACGACTAGCTGCCAAGGACCGTGGCCGCTGAACAAGCAGCCGCCGAAATGCCTCCGTGAAGCAACGTCATCAAGAGGTGTCACCGCTGAAATGCCAGCGGTAGCACTTCTTGATGTTGCCGCTTCTTGGCGGCATTTCAGCAGCTGCTTTTCCGGCAGCCAGTAGGCGGGCGCACATGGATGCCCTGGCAGGCGCCATGGCACCCGCGGGCACCGCGTTGGGGACCCCTGCTTTAGAGCCTACAAGTCCTTGTTCAGACAATCTGCTCAGACAAACAAGTTTGTTTACATTTGCAAAAGATAATGCTGCCTGCTTCTTGTTTACAATGTCACTTGAAAGTGAGAACAGGCGTTTGCATGGCACTGTTGTAGCCGGTGCGCAAGATATTTACATGCCAGATGCTCTAAAGATTCTTATGTCCCTTGATGCTTCAACCACTATTCCAGAGGACATGCATCCATGCGGATGATGGGTTCTGCTCGATAACGATCCAAAGCAGTGCAGACTGATGCATGTTAATTTTCATCATCTGAGTCAGATGCCACCAGCAGAAGGTTGATTTTCTTTTTTGGTGGTTTGGGTTCTGTAGTTTCCGCATCAGAGTGTTGCTCTTTTAAGATTTCTGAAAGCATGCTCCATGCCTCATCTCTCTCAGATTTTGGAAGACACTTCAGATTCTTAAATTTTGGGTCGAGTGCTCTAGCTATCTTTAGAAATTTCACATTGGTATCTTCTTTGCTTTTTGTCAAATTTGCTGTGAAAGTGTACTTAAAACGAACAACATGTGCTGGGTTATCATTCGAGACTGTTATAACATGAAATATATGGCAGAATGCGGGTAAAAACAGAGCAGGAGACATACAATTCTCCCCCAAGGAGTTCAGTCACTAATTTAATTAACGCATTATTTTTTTAATGAGAATCATCAGTATGGAAGCATGTCCTCTGGAACAATGGCCAAAGCATGAAGAGGCATATGAATATTTAGCGCATCTGGCACGTAAATATCTTGCGACGCCAGCTACAACAGTGCCATGCAAACTCCTGGTCTCACTTTCAGGTGACATTGTAATTAAGAAGTGGGTAGTATTATCTCCTGTAAATATAAAAAAAAAACTTGTTTCTCTTAGCGATAGGCTGAACAAGAAGTAGGACTGAGTGGACTTGTAGGCTCTAAAGTTTTACATTGTTTTGTTTGAGTGCAGTTATGTAACAAAAAATCCCTACATTTGTAAGTTGCACTTTCATGATAAAGAGATTGCACTACAATACTTGTATGAGGTGAATTGAAAAATACTATTTATTTTATCATTTTACAGTGCAAATATTTATAATAAAAAATAATATAATGTGAGCACTGTACACTTCGTATTCTGTGTTGTAATTGAAATCGATATATTTGAAAATGAAGAAAAACATCCAAAAATATTTAATAAATTTCAGTTGGTATTCTATTGTTTAACAGTGCAATTAATTGCGATTTTTTTGAGTTAATCGCGTAAGTTGACTGTTAATAGCTCATCTTAATTAATTAGCCTCTTACAGTTGGTATGGCTACTTCCACTTTTTCATGTTCTCTGTATGTATATATCTTCTTACTATATGTTCCATTCTATGCATCTGATGAAGTGGGCTGTAGCCCACGAAAGCTTATGCTCAAATAAATTTGTTAGTCTCAGTGCCACAAGTACTCCTGCTCTTTTTGCGGATACAGACTAACACGGCTGCTACTCTGAAACCTGCGATTAATTGACAGCCCTAGTTCAATGATATCTAAATAACATGGCAATAGTACTGAAAGCACAAAGGATTTGACTTGTATTTAGTATATTTAAAGCAGTTTCACCAAATCCTGCCCATGAAAACCCAGAACAGTAGAGTAGGGGTTAAGAAGTGTCTAAACCATTTTGATAGCCTGGCAAAAGGGATAGGGTTTGAGTGGGAATGAGAAACTACAATAGAGGATCTTTTCACACAGAAAATCTCAGTGCACACTGGCTTCATACTTCATAGGATATGCAAGGGACAGCACAGCGAGGCAGGCTGAGAATTCCCAAAAGAGTTTTAATTTACAACTTTCAAAAGAATAAATTAAATCAGAGCCATGACCATTCCAGCTTTCTGAACATTTGTAGTTCTTTCTCACCCTCAACTTTTAAAGGTATGAAGTCCTGTTTTTTAGGAAAACACATAAACCAGGATGGCCCCTCAGCGAGTGAAGAGCATCACCAGCTCACAGTGAATGGTTTGGGGAAACATGTCAACCGGGACAGCCAATAGAGGGGCAAAAGGCTCTCCCACAAGCTTCTTCCCAGAGTCTGATGGGCAGCAAAACCTATAAAAAAAGAAGGATCAAAAGGCATCAGTTTCCCCATTAATCCAGAGCTAGAGGAGCATTGTCCGTGTTTCTAAAATTCTTCCCCTCTCCATTTCCTTTTCTTTAGTAATACCTGACTCCTCCCCACCCATGAAGAATCAGAAGATGTATTAAAGATACTTATTATTTGGGAAAGAACAACCACTCAGACTGAAACTGACATTGGTTTGAGGTCTGGAACCTGCTCTCTTCAGTCCTGGACCAATTCCAATAAAGCACGGCTAATCTGAATGACCAGGGACAAATTTAAGATTTGATTTCTCACAAAACACCAGAGCTAGGAAAGGCTTTATATTGTTAGAAAATAATCCTAGGTTTTGCATTATCTAACCATCTTCATTGTTCTTCTGTAGACCTTTCATTATCTGCTCTATGGCCCTGACACCGCAAAATACTTAACCATGTGATTAACTATAAGCATGTGAATGGTCCCATTGACTTCATTTGCCAGCTGGGAGCCTATTTTCTTTACGGTGAATATATTGGATACTGTAACCCAGATGAAGGCACGCTGCTTGTTTGATTCAGTGCCATTACAATAAGTTTTACATTATTTTCTATCCCTTTATGAATGCATTTAAGCATCACGCTCACTTTTCCCCCCTCCCCTTTTTTTAAAACAGCAGTTACCCACTAAGCCCACATCCTCACTGAATACTTTACAGTGACTCAGAAGTCTTTTATCACAATGTGTAACTTGTGAATAGACACACCAGTAGGCACACAGGTGTAGTAACTTCTGGCCATGTGCTAGGCGGGCAGGCCTGAGTCCTACAAGACCAACCCCAGTAAGGTTCAGACCAAATTAAAACCTTCCCAAGCAATTTCACTCCTTTGCTGTGCTCTTTTCCTCTGGGCATGGCACTTCTCCCTCATAACAACAGAGACAAAACCAAAAAAAAAAAAAAAGGCTCCTTCTCACTCAAGGAAGTTCCTCGTGGCTTCTCCTTCAGGCTTGCAGGAAACATAGATCAACGTACGGATGGCCTCGCAGTTTCGAATGGCCCGCACCACACGATAATCTGAGAGCAGAAAAACATCAGGCATTTACATAGAGAAACACCCCCAGAATACAGATTTCTCTAAGGACTGGTCAACATTTTCCTATAAGGCCAACATCACAGAACTACATTTGGATGACCAAAACCAATCACCCTTAACAAGGAAAATAGAAAGGCAGCAGGTGGAACAGGGAGTGCTCAGGCGCAAGGGAGTTCAAATTGTTAGGGTCCAAGGTGACAGGTTAGTGTCACTGTTGCCAGGCAAACCACACTAGCAGGATCCAAGCTGGTTCAGACAGAGCACTGATGTGAAGGAGCTTGTCTCATCTTCCCAAGGAAGTGAAGGATGACTGATGAACTCTCTCACCAAATTGATGAGAAGCATGCACAAACTTCCATATCAAGACGGATTTAAAAGATTACAACTGTTTAAAGAGGAAAACTGATAAAGGCATAGAAAAATAATGAATGGTATAGAAAAGGTAGACAGGGCACTGCTACTCAATCTCTCTCAAAACTATAGCAAGAGGGACATTCAATGAAATTGAAAGGCATCATATTTTAATCCAATTAAAGGAAATACTCTTTCATACACAGTTAGCCTGTAGAACTCATTGCCACAACACATAATTGAGGCCAAGGTTATTCTACAAGTGTCTACTGAAGAGTTTCTTGCACTTTCCTCTGAAGCAGCTGGTGTTGGCCATTTTGATGCCAGCATGCTGAACTAAATGGGCTATGACAATATGACATTTCTTACGTTTCTATTTAAAGTTTTTTTTCTTTTCTGTATTTTTTCCCTTCAAAACAAGAGAGATATTGTCAGGTCTTAAAAAGAAAAAATATGTTCTCTTACGGAGTCCAGCCCGGGATGGGTTTACCACTGCAACAAGGAGCTGGTCATCCTCTCGCGACATCAGGAACTGCGGTAACACCGTCTCCGCCTTTCCACTGTGAAACTCACAGTTTGAGATCCCTGTGCAGAAAAATCATTCACCCAAATGCTCCCTGCAGGCAGAGAATCAACCCAACTGGAAGATGAAGAGAGAGTACCCCTCAGGCACAGCAAACCTCAGGGTCTCTCATCCCAAGAGGGTGTCTCCCTGAGAAATGCATACCTGGCATAGGGATGCTTTCCATGTCAACACAGAACATCTTACGGATTTTCCCTGCCTGCACCCTCCCAGATCATCTCCTTCCCTTGCCACATTCCCCCAATTTTCATCTAAAGGTAAGTCTACATTGCTGACTTCCCATGTGGGGAGCCGCAAGTTCTTGCCCATACCCCCCCATCATTGAGACCTGAGGTGCGTGTGGAACCCAAGATGGCATGCTCATCTGGGCGTGTGGGTCAGAGCACATGTTAACCTTTGCCCATTTTGTAATGTGGCGGTAGAAAAGGCACGAGGACCTGACATCAAGTCTAGATAGTCCTCCACTGCCATTCCCACAGCCATTCTCTCATCAACCTCCATTCTCTTTAGCCACCAAGACCATTTCATGCCCCTTTCATCACAGAGTTAATAGAAAGGGGGGAGGAGCACTGTTGTGAAGTAGAAAAGGAAGGAGTGAGGTGGTTATAGCATGAAGCTTCTCCCTTTTACTGGAACATCTGCAGCCCACCTTGGGACTATTAGGAGCCCTCCACTTAGGAGATACTTTGTATTTTGCAGCAATGGATTTTAAACTCCTTCCTCACACCATTGAATGCTGCATTCCATCTGGCATCCTCTACAGCCTGCTCCACCACCTCGACACCAACAACCTTAGATGCTTGCTGAGCCAGAGAGAGACCAATGGCACCTGGAAAAAAAGAGAAAGAGAAAGAAATTCAAGGTTTTAAGATGAAGAAATAGGGAGCAAGACAGTGGTTAAATTCTGGAGAGACCACATCCTTCACACCCAAAATAAAAATGTGACCTTGTCAAACACAGACTTGTGTCGACTCCACTGCATTGTCAGTTCTCACCAGTTCCACAGCAGACATCAAGAAGGACAGTGTTCTTATCAGCCCGGCTTAATTTCCCAACTGTCTGGTACAGAACTTCTGCCCCAGCTGTGTTGATTTGGAAAAAGGCATCTGGAGAGATGCGGAACTTCAAGCCCAGGACCTCCTCAAAGATGTATGGTTCTCCATAGAGGAGCTGATAGGGGGATTGCTGGTGGGAACTTCGAGTCATGATGCTTGAAGGGGATATAAGAAGAGAATCCATTAGAGAACAGGATTTTCAACAAAGAGCCAGTTTATTTCACTTCCTTTTAGTACAGTGTTAAAATACAGGGAGAACAAACCCCTCACCCCCCAACATCCATTGATCTAGACCAGATCTCCATCTAGAGCAATTCTTTGACTGATTTATTCTCTAATCTAAAGCACCACCTTTGAGTTATTATTTTCTGTGAACACTTCAGCAAGTTGAAGTGATCATTTACAAAAATTCTGTCACTTTCAAAATCTGGAATTAATTATTGTGGTCAAAACAGAAGACTGGGCGTGAGACCTTCTATTTGTAATCTTGGAAAGTCACTTCAGCTTTGTTCTTTAGTTTCCCAATCTGTAAAACAGGGGTAAAAATATTTATTTACCTGCTTCTTAGGAGTTTTGCAAAGCATAATGTATTAATGTTTCCAGAGTGCTTTGAAATACTTAAATGAAGACATAGCCATCCTAAAATGGTGTCTGTAGAAGGGCTGCCCAAACAAATATCACTATTATTTGTCAGTCTCTAGAAGAATTGTCCTGATGGGAGAGTAGTTGGATTGCAGGTTTGAGGATATGGGTAAGAAATAGGGGGTACCAGTGAAGTTTCATTTTCAGTATTCCTGTTGCCTCTCCCTCCACTTTCTGACATGATGCAAGTTTTATCAGCTGTCGAAAAAATTTACCTCTCTTGGAAATAGAGTGAGGTCAGGTTGCAGACTGCTCCAGGCCCACAAGTGAAAAAGTCCTTAAGCAATGCTTTCTGAGTACACAGTTCCTCCTGCCAAGAGCAAAAGAAAAAGATCCATCTGGTTATGCTGATTTTTATAATACCTATCCTCAGCTATACACCATAGCGATCTCATATGAACGAGCAGGTCTGGCACTGCCATGGTTATATCTACCATAAACATGGTAGACCTTGCACTGGCATTACTGTAAAATGGCATTAGGTTGGTTTCTGATATCAGCACTGCTATAACCCTCATGAGCAGCATAGTTTTGATATTATCTCTGATATGCTCCCACAGGGTTAGTAGTTCTTGTATTGATACTGCCAATATTCCCTTTCTTCTATAAGCCCCATCAACTAGATGTTCTGGTACTGCCACCACTTTGACTCACATTGCTTGGTACTGGCAATGTCCCTGGGTTCAGAACAGTGGTGGAGGGTAGCTGTCATTGTCACTAACATATTCACCTGACTGAGATCCTGGGGGTGGAAGGTGATGATGGCCATGGTGTGTCCACTGCTATTGGTGCGTACTATGAGCTCGCGCCAGTGGCCACCCTGGTGAAACAGGAGGCAGGGATCCAGTGGGGACTGCTGAAGAAATTCCTCATAGCACTAAGTATAAATAAAGTACAGATAAATACCACTGATATTAGGAATTCTCTTTAATCTATAGTCCTATACATAGTATCATAATTCTAACCTTATTAGAAAGTTTACGCTGCACATGTACAAAACTAATTTTTCTATTGCTTATAACTTCACTTAAATGTATCTATAAAAAGCTATCTTGAAGATTAGTTCCCAATGAAAACAAGCCACTTCGAAAGTTTCAACTTGTAAAATTCAGCTATTTGAGCATTACTGTCCTGGAATCTTAACATTTCCTCTGCCCTGCAGAAAGAGAGTGACTTTACAGGAATTCAACCGTAGGGCAGTTTTAAGGCTCCAGGATTCAATGCATGTGCAAGAATGGACAAATTAACTGCACTCAGTTTTCAGAAATATTTACTTTTTAGTCAGGACCGAGCTTGGACAATTTCAGTATGTTACAAAGCATGTGAATATGGATTTATCGTGAAAACTCAGCGTAATCTCAACTATAGCGTTTCCTACCAAATAAACATTGTCACGTCCTTTCTTTATTCTGTCTACATGCACACATGCTCTTCATTACCTGGGCCACTTGTTTGTGTTTTTCGGGTATGTTTTCCAGGTGGTTGGCTCGCACACAGACAATATTCCTTGCTGTGGAAAGACAGATGGGTGTTTAATCTCTCATTGTGGTCTTGTAACAATACCCTGAAACAGGGAATAGTAAATCGTTGTACTAATGCCAGGTACTGCACAGTAGATAGATAGGAAGGTCTATCCCTAGATCTCTGGGAACTGCACTACACTGGAATAACAGACACACTTGTGTCTCAATTCCCCCTACTCCATCTTATTTGAATCAGGGTCTAAGGCAGCCTCCACGAAGTATCAGGTTTGTCCTTGCCCAATTATGTAATTTCAGTATTTTGCAAGAAATGTTTAATGCTCTGACAGCTTCTTTAAATCCATTTTAATGCAACTGCTTCCTTTGAGCAAGATGTTTTTAATAATAGCTATCAAGACCAATTCACTCTGCTTCTGCTAACTGGGGAGTAATGGAATGGGCCCAGAGCGGTGACACAGTTTAGACTGACATGGCATTGCTCAGACTGGCTTATAGTGGGATGACCAAACCCTGTAGTTCAGCAATCAGAAGGCAAAGTCAAATGAACCCATGAGATTTATTTCCAAATGAAAATGCTCACGATCACTGCCCCCAGTGCATGAGTCTGCATCAGGCACATGTGCAGCATGGCACCATTGCTAGAAAAGGGCTGAAAATATAAAGGAAAATAGACTGGGTTTGATTGGCTGAGGCTGTGCTCCCTCTTTAATCTAGCCTCTCACCCATGATCCACTTGCAACTAAGCTACCTCAGAGCTCTGGTTTTTGGCTATATCCAGGGCCCTCTATTCCATGGCTGTGAACTTTGCCATGGAATTCACCCCTTGCCACAGAATTTTGATCTGGAATTTAAGTTTTCTGTTAAAAAAAAAATTGTGGCTAGTTCTCATAGTTACAAAGAAAAGCTTAAAAACTTGACCTGAGGGCTAGTCTACACGGTGGAGTAATGCACCCTACAAGGGTGTGATTTCTGAAGCACACTAACGTGTTGTGCATTAATTGTTTGATGTAGACCCTGCTGGTGTGTATTAAAGGTTCCTTAGTGTGCTTTAATTTAGTGCTGTTCCTAATGATGTTTGGGACAGTACTACGTTTAAAGCACACTAGGGATCCATTAGTGCTCACCAGCAGGGTCTACACAAACCAATTAATGCACCAACACACTAGTGCGCTTTAGAAATCATACCCTCATAGGGCGCATTACCCCACCACATAGAGAAGCCCTGAGTACAAACAAAACAGCAGTGCCTTCCTGAGCCTGCAGACAGCTGGAAACAACATCTCAGAAAGGTGTGAACTGGACCATTCAATTTATGAAATGTTAATCATGGCCAAAGATGACAATTTAAATGTCAACATTGCTAATGATTTTACTACCAAACTTTTAGAAGGAAGAGCCAGCTGATGTGCTTATCCCACAATCCCAAATGGTCTCCCATGACTGCTCAGGTGCCCAAGCCACAACTGCCACCTACCAAAACCTCCGGCTTCCCCCTTGATGTGCTTCTGCAACATGGTTAGCCTTAGTCAATACACACATCTGCAGAATGCTGAAAATGTGGGCTCAGCATAAAATCAGTATAACAATATAAACAGAAAGAACAGGGGCTACTAACTTGATTGTGGTGTTTACTTCCGAATTTATTAGAAACCTATTTTTTTTCCAATTTATCCATAGCCACTACAGAACTGCTAACATTTCCACCAAAGTTACGCAGAATTCAGGGACCTTGCTACACGATTAGATCCAAAGTAGAGGGCCGTGACTATGCCTATGAACCAGTATGATCTAAGTAGCTTTCAGCCTTGTGCTTCGTCGTGCACTGACCTCTGCCAGTTCCCACATAGAGCCCCACAGTTTTCGGGTTCCCATCAGGTCCTCGGTTCACAGAAAATGTGGATTTGTTTCGGTAGCCATTAACGACGGGCTGGGGGAGAGAAGAAGAAAGGGTAAAGCCAGGAAGCAAGAAATGATGGGGGATGGGAATCAATTCTAGGCATTTTATTAGCAGCATGAGACGTAGCACATGACTGTCAAAGAGTATACGATGGAAGGGTGTGTAAGTACCTAGACCCCAGAGTGTTTGCCAAGGGAGCAGTTTAGCCACCCCCTTTTTCCCAGTCGTGCTCTGTGAATACAGGGCAGGAGGTTTATTGGGGACTGGGATCCCTGGGATACTTAAGGTGGTGGAGTGATGATTGGAGCTTTTCATGGGCTATAGCCAGTGGATGCACACAGGAGGCTGGGGTTGGATCCAGGGCAGGGGTTTCTAGTGGGTAGAACTGCCTCACAGCCCAGGGCTCTCATTAGATGTAGAGTAGACAGTTTGGCAGGAGCTGGACTCACTGTGGTTGTTCTGAGTGCGTAGCAGTTTTCCCCACCATGGCACTCAGCAGAAGCAGGGGAAGAGATTTGTCAGGGGCTTAGCTCTCCTGACATTCCCATGAAAGATTTCTCTCCAGTACTCACAGAGGGGACAACAGAATGGAGGGGACAGCAAAGCCCATCTGGTCTTTGTGTGATTTCCACTTTGTCTGTACCAAGCTCCCTCAGACGAGAAGTCAGTGTCTGCAACACCTTCTTCTGACTCTCAGACTTCACCTGCAGAAAAGTTCCAAGGCACTAACATTTGCACTGGAGGAAGCTTGCTCATCACAGCTGGAGAGAGAGTGCACCCCACTGAGCAGGAGAAAATACTGTAACCAAGCCACAGCCCTATAAGAGCTTCATACTTGTCCTTAAGTTATACACCCTGGTCACTCAGAGCTTCACAGCAACAGCAGGGAGAGAACCTGGATCCTCATGTTCTTAAAGCACAGACCTCTACCACTTGAGCTAATGGAGAGTCTCAATATAACACCATAGGGCCTATAACACACTGGTTCTGATTCCATGTAGTAGAGGAAGTAGTACATGCATATACTTCTATCCAGTTCATACATGGCTCTATACTATATGAGGTTACTCTAAAACAGGGGTCGGCAACGTTTGGCACGCAGCTCGCCAGGGTAAGCACCCTGGCGGGCTGGGCCAGTTTATTTACCTGCTGACGCGGCAGGTTTGGCCGATCGCGGCCCCCACTCGCCACGGTTCGCCGTCCCAGGCCAATGGGGGCAGCGGGAAGCCGCGGCCAGCACATCCCTCGCCGCTTCTTGTCGCCCCCATTGGCCCGGGACGGCGAACCGCGGCGAGTGGGGGCCGCGATCGGCCAAACCTGCCGCGTCAGCAGGTAAATAAACTGGCCCAGCCCGCCAGGGTGCTTACCCTGGCGAGCCGCGTGCCAAACGTTGCCGACCCCTGCTCTAAAAGAATGAAACTGGAAGTAAATGGGATCTGAACAGTACTAGAGGATTACATGAAGATGAAAGATTCTAAGGAAGTTTCCTGGAGGAGGTGGGGAGGGAATGCTTGGTGGAGGAAACTCCTTGTGAGCACATCTTACCTTCAGCTGTTCTTCATAGGGGAATCTCCACAATGGAGTTGCCACATTGATTAGCCTGAAAAGCACAAGACAGCTGTAAACCCAAGAATCACTGCTTCCCAAACACAGCCAATCTCAGGCCCAGGTAACACATGGAGTGGCATGAGGCACTGCACCACACACCTAAATAAATTGATTGCTGGTTACCTCATGGCCAAAGCAGGTAATTCTTACACGCACTTCAGAAACTTGTAAAACCAGCTGTGCCCCAAATTTAAATCCCAAGTGGTCATCTTCACTATTCCTCTTTGGTGACTTATACTTCGAGCAAAGGAACCTTAAATGATTGCTCCCCTTCCCCCCAGAGGATTGGTCCAGACTTTTGCATAGCACTGGCTAGCGAAAGCCAGTTGTCCTGCAGATCCTGGCTACCATTTTGAGTCACACTGAGTTGACAGTGCCAGAAGAAATGTTTCCTCTCAAACAGACCAGGAGAGGTCCGCCTGAGCCCAGCATGAGGACTGACTCCAGGTTGTGAGGTAGGGGAACAGAGTGGTCATCTAATATTGTGTTTGGGGAAAAAGACTTTTAAAATGTTATGCTTATAAGAAGCACACGGAATCTTTTTCAGGGGAAAAGGCAATATGCCGCATTTATTGGAAATACAATTAGTATATGCATTCAATCTCTCTCTCTCTCTCCCCCCCGCCACCAGTCAATGTTACAGCTACCGTCCAGAGTCCGGATCAATCTAGTGGCCAGCTAGGTTGATCACGGGTAGGTAGGAGCCGGGTTCTATCGGTCACGACACGATGGTCCAGGGAAGTCTTGGCAGGACGAACCCAAAGTTTCATGGCAAAGCACCCTGTTTATATAGTGATTTTTCTTCATTGAGACCAATGAGTTTTGCACCGTCATGCTGTAATCAATTGTTGTTTGATGAGTGCTTGTTTTCTTAAATTGTTTTTCACATTTTTTATTTTGTTCTTTCATTAGTCTCTCAGGGAGTTACCCCATGCTGGTTTTGATCACAGCTATTTTGTCCCCATTGATAGGTGCCTATCTCATTTTTAGAGTTGTCAATCTGCCCCCCTCTGACATTTCAATAGGGGCGTGTTGCAGTCTCTTGGTGCCTTTACGTCCATCCTCAATTCCTCCCTAGAACATCTGGTCCAGTAATGGCCTTCACACTTATCTTCTAACACACACATTCCTCATTCACACACAAAACAGGATTGATTTACACAGAGCATTTGAACAGGAACATCCAATTGCAATGCAAGAAAAAACAATCATTGCATTCACAGAATCATAGAAGATTAGGGTTGGAAGAGACCTCAGGGGGTCATCTAGTCGAACCCCCCGCTCTTTTACTTATTTTAGAATGCTAAACCTACAACAAAGTGGTGACCCTAAAAGGTCTGTTACTGCCTTGAAATCAGCTTCAGACACAAAATTCTGGCTGATGCATCTCTACCAATGGCACACTAGGCCATTCCTTTCTGCTTTCAGAAAGGGTAGCTGGCAGGCCGGATATGGTCAAATCATACATCAACACATTTAATACATGCTACATTATTATTCTTTATAATTATACAAAATACAAACATAAAATCCTACTACTACACAGTCGGGGAGAGAGAAGGAGTAAAGAGATCATGTTGTCTTCTTAACAGTCCTTATTTTGAAAACCCTCCATGGGCTTCCTCCAGCCTACCTCACAGACCTCGTCTCACTGCCCTAATTGCTCTGTCCCCTCTGACAATGGTCTCACTTCTGTCCCATCCCCCAATATTACCCTTATTAATCAGATTTTGTCATTTGAGATATCCATCCTGTATCTTCCACCAGCTCATCTTTCCATCTATTGTTACCTCTCTTCGGCAAACATCTTAACAGTGTAGTCAGTTGCACTGCTATACATATTGGAAGGGAAAATCGGAACTGCTCATACACATTGATTAACCACTCAGGCATCAGAATTCTACACGTTACCGGACAGCTCATAATTAACCTGTGAAACTCGCTGCAACATAGTATTATTGAGGCAGAGCAATTAAGAGGACCTCCCCCCAAAAGGATTACATTAAAAATAAGGCTATGAATGAAAAAAGTATATAAACCAATGTATTTCACAATATACACCAACCACTTGCTCTCTGGATTTAGCATGACCTTACTCTACAGACAGGTATATCATAATTTTCCCTTACTGGGCTTCTTACACCTTTGTCTGAAACATCTGGTATTGACCACTGTTAGAGAGACAGGATGGCAAACTAGATGGACTTCTGGCTTATCCAATATGGCAAGTCTTATGTACCTATGATGTTGTTCCCCCTTACCTGTGCCTCTTAATTTCTCTCTTGTTCTGTTATTATTTGTCAGATTGTGCTCTAGGGAAACCATCTCAATGTTTCTTTATCCTGCCCCAAGAGGGTTAGGAGAAGGGAGAGCTGAGCACAGCTAACATGAGGCAAGTACTTGCTGTCTGAGCTGCTCTAGGGTTGGCATGCAGCCATCTTATCAGGTGATGAAGCCAGTGCTTCAAGCTGTCAACAGAGTAGGCAGAAGCATCACTGGATTACACTGGGAGGGCCAATTGCACTTGGTGCAGTTGCTGCACCAGAGTTCGCTGTCTACACTAGCACTTCAGCAGTGCAGAGTCACATGTTGAAATATAGCAGCAGTGTGCTATATCTCTGAAGGTGGGAACATCTGCATCACTGGGAGTAACTGTGTGGTGTGTTAAATGCAAAATGGTTGTGCTGGGGACTTGCCAGGGTAGTTGAAGTTATAACTTTCTTTTTTGAATGGGCAAGGTCTTTGTTAAACTTAGCTGCTTTGGTTGTGTAGATGAACCCTAGACACTGATCTGTGCACACTTGAACCACACTTGAACCACTCCAGAGAATGAGTGGTTAGTTCTTATTGATATAATTTGGTTCCATTACAGTTATGAACACTTGATCTGCAGTCAAAAAAGGTGCAGATTCCTTGGGCTCGCACAGCATACGCTGCAAAAGTTCTATACCTCTCTTCCCAGGAGGACTCCAGGCCTGGCAAGCTGCAGCCCTGTCTAGGCTTTTTCTCCTTCATCCACCTTTTCCTCGTTGCTTCATTCCTCCCTGCCACCTGTCTGCAGTCCTCATCTGGTGCAGTGCTCAAAGACGCTGGTTTCAGACTCACCGGCCAGCAAGCGCGCAGGCGTATCAGTCTCAGTGAGCAGGAGAGAGCCATCCCAGAAGGCAGGGGCTGAAACACTGGAACCAACACCACACAGTGACTCCATTATTAACATTCCAGATAGTGGGGAATTTTATAGAAACACAAACTACACAACAATGATGTGAAATAGACAAAAGCTGGGAGAAGCATTGCTCTGGCTACCACCTTCTGCTTTACCCACTGTGCTGCATCTAGATATATTACAGTACTCAGTGCAATTAAAAGGCAGCAAGTTTAAAACCAATCAAAGGAATTAAAAAAATACAAGGCATAATTAGTCTGGGGAACTCATTACCACATATTATTCAGGCTAATAACTTAGAAGGACTAAATATTTACAGAAATAATAAAAATATCAAAAGTTACACACACACAAAAAGCAATGGAAAGAAGACACCAGTTCAGCCTGCCGTGTCTGAATTGCCCTAACAAACATACGGAGTTGTGACACCCCTCCTGGAGACGGAGCAGCATCTCAAGGGGCAGGGAGAGCTGCAAGTGAAGCCCTGAAGCTTGAGCTGCTAGACTTACATGCAAAGTATCTCTATTTAGGATGGAGAAAGACTCCCCTCCCCCACACAATATTTTTCACCCAGTCCCCTATGGAGTATCTCCAATGAGTGTCAGTGTTCAATGGTGCACTCCTATGTGTCTCTCCAGGTTTCTCTATTTAATATTTTCCAAACGCTGACGGGTCTATAGGGAGGCAGCACTGAGGAGATTAGAGCAAGGGGAACCAGAGACCCAGAGAGAAAATACTGGGAGAGGAGAGACTGGAAGTGGGCACAGAGGAGAGAAGGAAACATCCTCCCCTCCTGACTCCCTCTCTTGGGGTTAGCGGTATTTGCAAAGTTGAAAATGTGTGCACATTTTACACACGGTGCTTAGTTAAAGGAGCACCATCAACGATTAAAGCCCCGTATCCTCAGGCCTCACCTTTGTTGCCAACACCCCAGCAAACTGCTTCCAAATCGAATCAGCCTCTCATGTTAGGCGCTTTATTTCCCCACTTGCAACGGTTGTGACACTAGATGGTGTAGTTGCTTCCTGGTTCCCAGGCACCAGCACGGTGACGGCACCTACACATGACATAGCAGCTCATTCAGCCTTCGGCTGCTCCTTAAAGGGATAGCACTCTGTACAGCAGAGCTGCTCTGAGACGAAAATGTTGCTGATTGTTAAATGTGCTACGCGAGTCGCTTCCTTTCTACTCTTATGGCTACCATTTATATAGCACCTTAATTCCCGAATGATTCCATGGCCTTTCACAGACTCTGTGCATACAGCTCCACCGAAAGGCAGCCACTTCTGAGTTAGAAAGTGGTGGAGCAATGTATGTGTGTGTGGCACGTTTGGCCAAGCAGGACAAGGCAAACCTCGGTGCCGGTGAAAACTTTGGTTTTAAGGTTCCACCTCACAAAATAATCTGCTGTTTGAATGCCAACCCGGTGCCACCCTAATGATATCACTGTTATGGTGGAAGATAAAGCAGTTGCCTCCTGCAGTTTTGAAGACTTCCTCATTGCCCATGGAGAGTAGAGCCACTGCCTGAATCACCTTCGCCGCTGACAGGAGCAGAAAGCTGCAGGTCATGCAGGAGTTCTGTGCCACAGCCTGCTTTCCCTCAGGGTAGAGTAATGTGAACAGGACAACCCACCGTTTGAGGGCTCTGGTGACACAGCACATCACTCAGGAACAGGGAGCAAGTCTGCTCCATGAATCTGTCCTCAAATGATGAAAGCCACATAAACCACCTGGCTTGAGGGAAGCCAGGTCATTGTGATAGAACACTCATGGGGCAGGAGTGCTCAGCAGTTCTAGAACCGCCGCTCAAAGGCCCCAGTTGGGGCCAGAACGTGGAGGCGGCAGTTGGAGGTCAGAGATGGCGAGTCTCAACTGGAGGATGCTGAAGGCGGCCATGGAGCACTATCTCTCTGCTGGTTCCCAGACTGCGGACGAGGTGTTGAGGCCAGAGGAGAAGCTGGGAGAGGTGAGTGCCGGGCACATGGAGAGGGTGAGGCTGGGTGGGGAAACTGGACTGGAGGCATGAGGCTTTTCTATGGGGTTGGCCGGAGGTGAGGCTGGGGGAGATTGGAGCAGGGGTTGTGAGGATGGTGGAGAAGCTGGAGTAGAGGGGTGGGACTCCAGACTGGGGCAGACAGAGGGCATAGTGGATCGAAGTTGAGCAGGTGAGCAGTGCAGGAGGCTGCCATGGAGTATGGTCTCTCTGCCAGTTACTAGATGATGGCTGAGCTTGCGGGGGGGGGGGGGGGGGGAGAAGGGGTGAGGATTTCGGCTTCCAGGGGTGGGGCTGAGGGAGGAGGAGGTGGTAAATTTGAGTCCAATGGGAAGGAAAAGGTGACACACACCCTGGACATACTGATTAAAGAAGTTGGACAGTGATGCATGCAGGGAGGGCACTTCCCTCCCTCCCTCCCACCCTAGCCCACAGTTTCCTGAATGTAATGATAAAAATCTTTACAAATGTGTCTTTGCTTCTTGAGTTGCTCTGAGTTTTTTGTTGGTGGCACCTGGATAGTTACAGATTAGATTTTAAATAAAGATTTAGGGCTAGATACTCAGTCTCACTTTATCCCAGCCTCTGGCTTTCACCCACAGTTGCAATGTATTTCTTCCCACTGATCTCAGCGGGCTTTGTATCAGGCCTTTAGACATTTCAGTTACTGATGTGAGGGTAGTCAGCACACAGACGTCTTAGTAACCTCAACTACACCTGCAAATTCTGTGCTCAGAAATAGAGACCAGCCTTTAAATCTCTCACCCTTAGAAAGCTGTGCCATTTGTTCTCTGCTAGAAACTAATGTTTGAGTTACTAAACGTAAAGGGTTGTTTATGATAATTGCAATGCAAATGGATTATTAAAATGTCAGCCTGAAATCCCATGACTGTGTTCTCTTTCTAGATCAGTCACAGACGACAGTTACTAGGCATAGGACCTACTCAGCTCTTGGATATGCCACTTGGTGCCAAGCTCCCCTTGCTACCAGGCTCCAATACATTGTTCTATAGAACAAATCTGGGTGAAAAGGTAAAAAATGGAATATAGAGAGGGGAAAAACACGTCTCATTTTCTATACTCCTCACTCCTGCCACTAAATATGCAGAGTATGTTGGAGAATAACATAAGAACATAAGAATGGCCCTAGTAGGTCAGACCAAGGGTCCATCTAGCCTAGTATCCTGTCTTCCAACAGTGGCCAATGCAAGGTGCCCCAGAGGGAATAAACAGAACAGGTAATCATCAAGTGATCCATCCCCTGTCACCCATTCCCAGCTTCTGGCAAACAGAGGCTAGGGACACCATCCCTGCCCATCCTGGCTAATAGCCATTGATGGACCTATCCTCCATGAACTTATCTAGTTCTTTTTTGAACCCTGTTATGGTCTTGACCTTCACAACATCCTCCGGCAAGGAGATCCACAGGTTGACTGTGCGTTGTGTGAAGAAATACTTCCTTTTATTTGTTTTAAACCTGCTGCCTATTAATTTCATTTGGTGACTCCTAGTTCTTGTGTTATGAGAAGTAGTAAACACCACTTTCTTATCTACTTTCTCTACACCAGTCATGGTTTATAGACCTCAATCATATCTCCCCTTAGCCGTCCCTTTTCCAAGCTGAAAAGTCCCAGTCTTATTAATCTCTCCTCATATGGAAGCCATTCCATATCCCTAATCATTTTTGTTGCCCTTTTCTGAACCTTTTCCAATTCCAATATATCTTTTTTGAGATGGGGCGACCACATCTGCACACAGTATTCAAGATGTGGGCATACCATGGATTTATATAGAGGCAACGTGATATTTTCTGTCCTGTTATCTATCCCTTTCTTGCATTCTGTTCGCTTTTTTGACTGCCGCTGCACATTAAGTGGATGTTTTCAGAGAACTATCCACAAGGACTCCAAGATCTCTTTCTTGAGTGGTAACAGCTAATTTAGACTCCATCATTTTATATGTATAGTTGGGATTATGCTTTCCCATGTGCATTAATTTGCATTTATCAACATGAAATTTCATCTGCCATTTTGTTGCCCAGTCACCCAGTTTTGAGACATCCTTTTGTAGCTCTTCACAGTCTGCCTCGGTTTTAACTATCTTTAGTAATTTTGTATCATCTGCAAATTTTGCCACTTCACTGTTTACCCCTTTGTCCAGATCATTTATGAATAAGTTGAATAGGACTGTTCCCAGTACAGACCTCTAGGGGACACCACTATTTACCTCTCCCCATTCTGAAAACTGACCATTTATTCCAACCCTTTGTTTCCTATCTTTTAACCCTCTTATCCCATGACAGCTTACTTTGCTTAAAAGCCTTTGGTGAGGGACTTGTCAAAGGCTTTCTGAAAATCTAAGTACACTATATCCACTGGATCCCCCTTGTCCACATGCTTGTTGGTCCCCTCAAAGAATTATAGTAGATTGGTGAGGCATGATTTCCCTTTACAAAAACCATATTGACTCTTCCCCAATACATTATGTTCATCTATATGTCTGACAACATTGTTCTTAATTATAGTTTCAACCAGTTGGCCCGGTACTGAAGTCAGGCTTACAGGCCTGTAATTGCCGGGATCACCTCTGGAGCCCTTTTTAAAAATTGGCATCACATTAGCTATCCTCCAGTCATCTGGTACAGAAGCTGATTTAAATGATAGGTTACAGACTACAGTTAGTAGTTCTGCAATTTCACATTTGAGTTCCTTCAGAACTCTTGGGTAAATACTATATGGTCCTCATGACTTATTACTATTTAGTTTATCAATTTGTTGCAAAACCTCCTTTAATGATACCTCAATCTGGGACAGTTCCTCAGATCTGTCACCTAAAAAGAATAGCTCAGGTTTGAGAATCTCCCTCACATCCTCAGCCGTGAAGACTGATGCAAAGAATTAATTTAGTTTCTCTGCAAAGGCCTTATTGTCCTTGAGTGCTCTAACAGACAATGTCCTGGCATTTCTAAGCAGAGTTACTGCTCTTGTGTACTTACTCATAAGGAAAAAATACTGCAAGTAATCAAAGAAAGCCATCAAATCCATGCCACTGGGAAAAGGAAGGAATTCCAAGTACTAGTACTATCTGGTACCCAAAAGACAGCAGGGCTTTTATCATTATCTAGCCATTTAGAGGCACTGATCAAATAATAATGCTCTATGATCATGCCCCTTGTAGAGAAAGGCAACTGGCTATGCATTATGGACAGTGCTTTGGCTGGAATTTTCCATTGAGCCTAAGGAATTTGGGTACTTAATTCCCTTAGGATCCTTTGAAAATCCCACCTCCTGCATATAGGGATACATCTCAATTACAGGATATACCTCAAATCTGTAATAGGGGAACAGCACTTCCAATTCCATGTACTGTCTTCTAGGCCAATGTCAGTGTCATGTGTGTTCATGGAAAGCTCAGATGTTGTTGTCTACCTGCACAGGTTGGGAGTGCATGTATTCTCCTTTCTGGAACTGCCATCCATGAATCAACCACCGGGGTGCTGAAATCTGTAGGGTTCATGATAAGCTACCCAAAGTGCCAGCTTGTTCCCCAGCAGGCATTTGAAATAAGTAGAAGCCCTGGGAGAAATTGTTCAGCTCAGTTTTCCCACCCCAGGATTTGATTTGGGATATCATAAGTCTGGTGGAGGGGATTTGTCAGCTTGCTACATATGTTAGATCTTTTGATCTCAACAGTATTCACAGTACTGAATTGCACATCTGCACAGGAACCAACCTCAGTGGACCTGAGCTACACAGGGACTCTCATATTTCATGCAGGTGGCAGATGGCTTTGGGGCCTCTCTGCCCTGGTGGCAGTCAAGAACAATCTTCAGCTAGGACCTGACTTCTCAGTTCTAATAGCACATGTTGTAATCACCATGAATACATCCACTCTGGGATGTGGAGACCACACAGAGGGACTTCTGACCAGGAACAGCAACTACACACAAATGTTCTAGACATGACAACAGGCCTGTCCATGCCTACTAAGCACTTTGAGAGACTTAGCGTCCCAAAAGGTGGTCTTGTTTCCAATGGAAAATCAGGAAGAAGCAGGGAGGCACCAGGTCCTGCAGATGTGAGAATGGGTTTTGCCTCATAAGATATTTCCGGTCACCACTTATTCAGCAGGGAAAGAACAGTCACAGACTGACCAAGGCAGTTGCTAACAGACCCTGCCATGAGTGATACCTGGATCTGAAAGTGGTTAATCTTCCCCTCGTAGGGAGATGCTGGAAGTAGACCTCTGTGTCATTTACCTAATCAAGAAGCTACCAGTTTGCTGCTTGTGATACTGAGAAGGCTGCTTTGACAAGGGACACCTTCACTGTCCATACTTTGCATGCCTTTCCTCACCTCTATCTCATGCAGCAAAGGTGAAGCAAAGATTCAGTGGTCCCAACAGACATCCTGGCTTCACCCTGCTGTAAATGAGAGTGGCTGATCCCATCAGGCTCTGAGGTTGTTCACAGATGATCACTCAGACCCAAGACACTTCACTCCATCCCAACCCAGGAGACTTCTCCCTGTCATCCTGCTTCCTGACAGGGGAGAGCTCAGGTGGCATGAGGTTCCTGAACAAGTGTTGCAAGCTCTAGCAAGCCTTCTAGCAGAAAGACCTGAACTGAAAAAGGTTTTCAGCATGGAGCACTCAGGTGCTCCTTTAAATTCCCCTGTAAACCACTGCTTGACTAACTTCTTCATATGTCTGATTTAAAGATAAATCGGTTTCTCCAGGTGGATCTGTTTGCCACACATCTGAACTCTAACACTAAAATATTCAAACCTGACGGCCTAAATTTAGGCATCTAAATCCATATTTCAGAAGCTAAATTAGTGGCATAATTGTCAGAGGTTCTAATGACCTGCAACTCCCATTGATTTCAGTTATGATCCTGTTTCTTGTCCAATTCCATTTATTCTGGTCAGATGACTGACTGACTCAGCAGAGGAGTGCCCCACTGGTTGAAGCCATTAAATGTTTCCAGTTCTTTGCCATCTACATAGTCCTTGGCTTTGGTGCACATTATGTTTCCATGTTTTTTTATCAATTTTCTTTGTTTCTCTTAGGTCTCTTGGCTCCTCAGAATACCCAGCTCTTTCAGTGCTTTTAGCTGAAGCCTTCACTGAGTTATCTGCTGGTTTTGGTTGTCATATTTTGCACGTGTCAACAACACCAGCACAGTGTGTGTCATTGGCCTGGTCATCTTCCTCACACAGAAATGGTCTTTCTACTCTTTAGTTTCATCTTCTCTTCTATATGTAACTTGCTCAGGATTCAGGAGTCCTTTGTAAATTGGAAACATTTCACTAAGTTCTCAAGGTGAGGTCAGAATACCTCAGAGCACTCTAACTGAGACTGCATTCTATTTTCATGGCAGCAAAAAAAAAAAAAACCATTAAAAAAAACCCCTCTTGTAACTTTCTTGCAAGGCGATAACTTTTCAGCCATTTTCATGCTATCAGTCATAACTGAGGTTCTTTAAAGATATTACCTCTAAGTCTCTAGTCAGCCTCTAAGTAATGGGGGTAAGAGGAAACTTCCTCCCATGGGAAAGTGTCACCAGCTTGCCTGAGCCAGTGGGCATCTTGTGAAGTGAGCACGCTAATTTTCAGTACTCCAATTAATGTGTAACTCAGGATAGCCTTGGCCTTACATGCCACAAAGTAAATCAAAAGTCTCTCACTGAATGTAAAGTGCAGTCAGAAATAGACTCTTATCAAGCCTGCCTTCTTGGTTTAAGGGAAAGGAAAGATCCTTCCTCTCCTCTTCTTGCTTCACCCAGAACTATCATTTGATAAAAGCAGTGTTGCCAACATCAAAGCTGGAGTTTTTACCAGTCAGGTGAGAAAAGTACTTAGTTTATTTGAAAGTGGGTACAAAAACTACAAAACCAAAATCTAGTGCTATTTAGAAAAGAAGTAAAACTAACAGCTGATTACATCCTCCTCTTTGAGCACATGGAATATCATCTCAGCATCATCAGAATTGTCCTCTGCTAGATTAGAATTACTTATGCCACTGCCATTGCTATTACTTTTTTTGCTTAAAAATTATACATATCTCTCATGTTGGATGAATGATTTGCAAAATATTCCACAGTTACTGAGGGAAACTCTGATCATTAAAATGGCATTTAGTTAATCTGCCATCATCTTATTTTGAATCTTGCATGTTACCAAATTCATTGTAGAAAAGACTCAATTACAGCATTACTTATTGTCAGGGATAGTATGTTCAATGCATACTGTGAAATTTCATCAAAAGGATGTCTGCCAAGTGGATCTTTGCAGTCTTTCACTTTGCATCAGAAAGTGGCAGCATCAGTTGGTACTGGTCCAGTTGTCGCAGTCCAATCTATTAATATCAAATTGCACCACTGGTTCTCCAGCTCTGACATTTCACACTGGGCAAAATGTAATTCTAATGGCAGTTCTTAGAAAGTCACTTGACTAATTTGGTTCAAACAATGAGACAGAGAAGTGTTTGATTTTGTGAAGTACAATGAGTGCTGGAGGAAGTCTCTTCAAAACTTCTGCCACAACTACTTGCTGAAAATTGGAACACCTTTCTTTCAAAGTAGTCTTGAAAGCAGGATCAAAGCTCGCTGCTTGTAATTCAATGTGAAATTCAAAATTAAGTCAACCTTGTCAAGAGGGAGGTAAATGGAAACAAAATCTAGGTTGACATGCAGTCTGACCTGCACTGGGTGAAAGATGCATCTCAACAGAGAAAAGGCAAATGCTTTAAACTTTTTCAATAAAGAGAATTATCTACTTCTGTTTTCTGGAAAAGCAAATTATTGAGCAGAAACTCAGATAAGACTGACCTCAGAAACAGGAGATACAGCCTATTACTCTCATCACTATCCAGGTCACTGAGTATTCAAGCTATGCAGCAATGCTCACGAGAACTTGTGAATTGGAAATGTGTTTTGATTTCAATCCAAGAATCAAGGATTCTGGCTATGGCTTCAGAACCAGACAGTCGTCTTGTCTGAGAAGACTGAACAAACACTGCAGGAGTTTCGCCATCATTGATAAGAGTGTATATTTATTGGTATGCTTCATGAGGCGTTGTGCTCACTTTAAACCAAGAATATGTTTCCCTCATGAAAAAGTCAATACAAGACGGAATTTCTTTGATTGCTTTGCAACCACAGAGGTGAACTGTGTGACAAACACACTGAGCAATACCAAATTTGGACACTTTTCCTGCACTTTCGGTGAAGAGTGACTGACTGGATTCACATATACTGGCACCATCTGTGTCAATTCCAATACAATTTTCAATGTTTATGTTCATTTTCCTCAAATTACTATCAAGAGCAGAGAAGATACCATCTGCTGTTGTTGAGATGACTGGAACCAAACTTAAGAAACCAGTAATGATCTTCTGTAAGGAATTGCTATAGTGTGTCTGTCTCTCTCTCAAACTGCAACATCAATATATTCATCTACTAGAAGAGAAGAGTTGGAATTTCCAATATCCTTATACAGTCCATCAGCAAAACAAAGACAAATCACATTTTTGATGAGTGCAGTGCTCAGATATAATTTCTTCAGGCATTTTTGTCCTCAACAAAATCAACCACATGATCAACTGCCCTAATAGATAAATGACATGCAATATGGCAGCAGTTACTATTTCAGTTCTTTCACTGACTCCTTCTTAGCAGTAAATTTTGAATCTTCCAGTCTTGGCTGTGATGGCCCTGATGTAATGGGGATCATAGCACTTTTATGCCTGGAACTTTTGATAGCATGCTTTCTTATGTCATTTAGCTGTGGTCACAGCTCTGTTCTCCATGCAGTAAAGTAAGCTGAATCCTCATTACTTGGACTTTGCTTCAACCATAATTTCATTTCATTCATCTTTTCTCATTCAACTCTGTACTTCCTCTTGTATTTGGCATATTTCCCCATAGTCAAGGATAATGAATAGGGCCCTACCAAATACATGGTCCATTTTGGTCAATTTCACTGTCATAGGATTTAAAAAATAGTAAATTTCATTATTTCAGCCATTTAAATGTGAAATTTCATGGTGTTATAATTGTAGGGGTTCTGATCCAAAAAGGAACTGGGGGGGGGGGTTTGCAAGTGTAACCCTTCTGCCCAGCTAAGTTGGCAGCAACAAGGGCCGGGTTCTGTATCTAGGGGTTCCGTTTCAATAACGGAATGCAAAACCGGCTCGAGCCCCCACCCAGTGACCTGGGACAATTACATACCACCCCCCTGGGTACCTCTAAGAGGCAATACTTCCCCTCTCGCAAGCACGGAGTCTGAGTGTAGCAGAAAATGTTTAATAACATGAGGTAAACGACATCAGCATAAAATTGGAAAAACACCACAAACAGGATTCATAACACAAACCATGAGCAAAACCCACCCCAGCAAATTGGGCTGTGTCCTTTCCCTTTGGTTCTTGAATCCAGCAACCCAAAAATCACCCAGAGTCCCCAAAGTCCAACACCCCCAAAGTCTCTTGGGTCCAGCAACCACCCAAAGTCCCAAAAGTCCAACAACCCCCAAAGTCTCTGTCCCTGGTCAGTGCAGCCCCAGAGTAAAAGGGGGGGCACGCAGGGTGTTAAGGGGCACCTTACGTGATCCGAGAGGCTGGCCAGCTGTCTGTTTCTCTGTGGGGGTTCCGCCGCAGCCTTTACCACAAGCCAGTCCACTTTCCTGCCATCCCACGAACTGCTCCGCTCTACAAGCTGCTCCGCTCCACTCCGCTCACCGACCTGTGAGCCGTTCCAGCCGTCCCCGCAAACAGCTCCGCTCGCCATTCCTTGGGCCACTCCAACCGGCCCCACAAGGCTCCACGCTGCTCCTCCAGTCATCCCCACAAATTGCTCCGCCAGCTGCTGAGCAATATAGCTTCTGGCTCCCCCACTAGTTAACACAGCACTCAGTGATCTCAGCTCTTAATAACGTCAGCTCTTTTGTGATTTCAGCTCTTAGCGATTTCAGCTCATAGTATAGTAGGGGAGCCCCAGTGCTGGTGCACCACTGGCCCAAAGTGAATTCAGCTCAGCAGCCTGCAACTAGACGCCTAAGGGAATCAAAGTTAGCTCTGACATTCAACAGTGGAGAGAGGAGGCAGTGCAATTGGTGTTTCAAACCCTCAGAGGGGGGCCCATACCATCAGGTACTAAACTGATAAGAACAGATATAACTTAGAGAATTTTTTCACTTCAAGGTCCCAGAAACAAAGGCAAGGTTTTCATCTCGAGGCCAAAAGACCAAAACATCAAGACACTTGATCAAGGCCTTGGATAGACCAAGAGACTACCTACACTTGACCAGAGCTCAATGTCCCCATCCTCTCTCAATTCGCTGGGTTTTGTAACCCATGCCCCTTGTCAAGCAAGTGCTACTTAGGTAATGGTGAAGGACTCACTCAGTCCTTCTGTCATACAACAGTTCCACTGGCCTTGATTCACAGAATCAGGGTAACAAAACTTTATTCTTCCTACCCCAATAATAGAGAAACTGGGGATCCCACACCAGCCAAAGTAACCACTTTCAGTTGCTGTGTTTCATGCCAGGCGAGTGGGTGTGCCTATGCAAACAAGATCAGCCCCTGGAGTTCTTTTCCACACTCGCCATAATTCACCACCAGATGTCAGGGTAGAGCTCATCCTGACTCTGCTTACACAAGATTATTGCAGGGGGGGTTGTGGTGGTGCTACCCTTAATTCTGTGCTGTTGCTGGCAGCGGCTCTGCCTTCAGAGCTGGGCTCCTGGCCAGCAGCCGCCACTCTCCAACTGCCCAGCTCTGAAGGCAGAGTAGCCACCAGCAGCAGCACAGAAGTAAGGATGGCATGGTATGGTATTGCCATCCTTACTTATGTGCTGCTGCCTGCAGAGCTGGGCCCTCAGTCAGCAGCCGCCACTCTCTGACCACCCAGCTCTGAAGGCAGCAGTGCAGAAGTATGGGTGGCATGATATGGTATTGCCACCCTTACTTCTGCACGGCTGCTGGTGGGGCACTGCCTTCAGAGCTTGGCGCCTGGCCAACAGCTGCCACTCTCCAGCCACCCAGCTCTGAAGGCAGTGTGACAATACTGCGACCCCTCTAAAATAACCTTGCGACCCCCCTGCAACTCCCTTTTGGGTCAGGACCCCAGTTTGAGAAATGCTGGTCTCCCCTGTGAAATCTGTATAGTCTAGGGTAAAAGCACACAAAAGAGCAGATTTCACAGCGGGAGACCAGATTTCACAGTCCGTGAAACGTTTTTCATGGCCGTGAATTTGGTAGGGCCCTAATTATGAACTAAAACAACGGTTCTCAAACTTCATTGCACCATGACCACCTTCTGACAAAAAAAAAATTACTACACGACCCCAGGAGAGGGGACCGAAGACCGAGCCTGCCCGAGCCCCACTGCCCAAGTCCCGCCACCACGGGCAGGCAGGAGCGGCGCCAGGGTTTTTGGCGCCCTAGGCGGGGATCCTTCCGCGCTCCCGGTCGTCGTCGGCAATTCTGTGGCAGGGGGGTCCTTCCGCGCTCCCGGTCTTCAGGGCACTTCGGCGGCGGGTCCCGGAGCAAGTGAAGGACCCGCCGCAGAATTGCCGCCGAAGACCCGGAGCGCGGAAGGACACCCCCCCCCCGCCGCCGAATTGCCACCGAGGGCAGCAAAATGCCACCCCCCCAAATCCTGGTGCCCTAGGCGACCGCCTAGGTCGCCTAAATGGAAGTGCCGGCCCTGTGGGCACGGGTGGGGGAGGGGCAAAGCGAAGCCCAAGGGCTTCTGCCCTGGGTGGAGGGCATGCAACCTTATCCCTGGGCAGTGGGGCTTGGGCTTCAGACTTGCTGGGGCAAAGCTGGGTCCAGCTTTGGTGAACCCATTAAAATGTGGTGAAGACCCACTTTGGGGTCCTGACCCACAGTTTGAGAATCCCTGAACTAAAAAATTAACATTAAGAAAACTACAGTAGTATGTAAACATTTGGCATTACTATCACATGTGACAACAGTTGCCAAATATGGCAACTATAGTGCTCATGTGCCATGTAGACAAGCCCCAAGATTCAGAGAAAATTTCTAGTAAGGCTTAGTTCTTTTTCATGCCATTTTTAGCTGATATATTAGTTCCAGTCATTTGTGTGTTTTAAATAAATGTATCTGAATGAAATTCCAAGCTGTTCTCCACCCATAAAATATTTTCCCCCCCCAAAATCATTAAGTATGGAATCATTTTCTTTAAGAATGATGATTAGGACATTATTATTAAATCTGTTTTCAGCTCCCAGTTAGGCAGGCTAAATTTGGCATGACTAGTAAACCTGGTAACAGTTGTTGCTAGTCTTAGAAGTAATGCTAGATTTCAAAGCTGCTACTGTTGCTAGATTTAGCAGAATTGTCAAAAGCATAAGATCTAGATACGGCATTACTAAATTCAGCTGTAGTAGCGGCTTCCAAATCTAGTTGCTTCTAGGTGTTCAGTGTAGCATTACAAAGCAGCTAGACCTTTTTAGCTGGTCTGCTGGGTCCTGATTGGCCTCTTCTGGCTCCCACCCCTTCTAGTTGCTGGAGAACTAAGTTTCACTAGTTTCATCAGCTGCTGACCCAAGGAGGCCTTTCTAGGAAACCACTGGAGGTCCAAACTCACGGTCCTTCTCTTCTTAAAGGACCACTTCGTGGAGCTGGGTATTGCAACCAACAGAGTGTTTGTCAGTAAGGCAGTAAATGCCTGTTGTACCCCATCACAGAAGATTTAATAACTGCCCACTGCATGGTTTCTTGTATCTTCCTCTGAAGCAGCTGGCACTAGCCCCTTGGGAGACCGAATACTCGACTAAATGGACCCATGGTCTGACCTGGAAGGGAAATTCCTAGGTTCTTACATGTGGTAATATTCTCTAGTTTACTATTGCATTGCAATATTTTTTTGGCATAGAATTTACTGTAATTAATTTATATGATAAGGTAAATCCCTTTCTGGAAACTGGTCTCTTTACTCTTTTATATGTCTTAACATCTTATATCCTATTACACATACACAAAAATGATCTTGAAAGAACATTATTAAGGTTGAAAAATCAAGCACTCGAAAGTTAAGAATGCCAGAATAATAGTTACCTATGCCAGCCAGCCCCAGTTCTCCCCCCACCCACATCTCCGTTCCTGGTCAGAATTGTTACAGTAACAATTGTTATAGCTCCTTGTCAGATCTCCTTTCTTCTCCCCTTTTTATGTTTTCTCCTACTGGTTTCCAGTCCCAGTCTCCTTCTCCAGTCAGTCCCAATCTCCCCCGCTCCCCGCCCGCCTCCAGAACCACATCTGATGTCAGTGTTCTTCACCCTGTCTCAGCCAATCAGCTCCATGTTCCTCTGTGTTTCCCCCACTGTCTCCCGGGACCAGTCTCCTTGTACAACCAGTCTCGACCATATACACCTCTACCCCGATATAACACGACCCAGTATAACACAAATTCGGATACAACGCGGTAAAGCAGTGCTCCGGAGTGGGGGGGGGGGGGCTGCACACTCCAGTGGATCAAAGCAAGTTCGATATAACGTGGTTTCACTATAACACGGTAAGATTTTCTGGCTCCCAAGGACAGCATTATATCGAGGTAGAGGTGTATTGTTTTGGAACAATATATTGAAAACTGAAGAAAAAGAACATCTAAAGAATTTTGCCTGTAGTTTTTCTGAATGGCTACAGAATTTTATATTAACTCAAAATAGCTGAATAAAATCTTAGGGATTTTCAAACCAGGTTTCCATTTTTGCAGGTCCAGTCCTGCATCTACCATGAACAGCATCCACAATTTTGCAACTGCAGAGAAAGACATGAAGAATTTCCAGAGAAAGACATGAACAGATTGCAAATACAGAACTTGGGCACAATTCACTACAGGGGCAAAATTGTGTCTATAGACATACATTTTTAAATGTTAATAGAGCAACTGAAATTCTCTATAAATATCCAAAATAATTAGTTCTCAGTACTGCAGCCAGTAGAGCAGTCATCCAAAAGCCAACAAATTTAAAATTAAGACACAAGTTATTCTCACATTAAGAGTACCACAAATACAGCACTCTTGTTTGGGTAAAAAAATCATACCTAGTGCAACTGCTGAAAGCAGGAATTAATCCAGCCCCCTGTTTGAAATTGTTGGTCAGTGTGTTTAGGAACTGTGAAACTTCTTTATCTCTTTTTCAGATAGGTAATATTCTGTTAATACTTTTGAATATATATTTTTACAGCTTTATCAACCTCCTAGTGGCTTTGATCTTGGTGATCCTTACTGTCGCTTAATGACAACAAAATATAGAAGTCTACATGATCCACATTTGCGTTCCTATTACAAGCGCAAAAATAATCTACGGAGATTAAAGAAAGGAGGTTATGTCACCAACGATAACAAAGTAGGTTAAATAAGATGTTATGAATATTTATGTCAATGGGATTTTCAAAGCACTCGGTTCTGGCCTAACTTTGTTCCTACTGAAGGTAAGGGCAGCTTTACTTTGGATTTCCATGGAAACAGAGTGAGGCCAACACTAAGCGCTTTTGAAATTCCCACCCATATTATTAATTTAGAGTTTATCTTGCCTTCCTAGAAAACACATGTAGCTGGCATCAGTGGTGGGTAAATGGTCATACAGCCAACACAATGAGCCACCACGATGCAAGGCAGAAGTATGTTACTTGGAGAAGAAGCGTCATGCCCCTTTAGCCATCGATGGTGGCAAACACACTAGCCAGCTAGGTGTTGGACATTCTTCATTTTCTGCTAGGGTGCTGTGTATGGGTCAATGTGCATCTCTTTTATCACTGTCTATGGACAGATTCTGTCTGGTTATTTCATTAGAGAGAAGAGGCTCTGTCTCGGGTTCATCCGAATCAGTGGGGTATCGCATGAAACAAGTTTCTCCTTTTAATTTTTCAACTGTGGAAATCCAGCTCAAGAAGCCACTTGGGTTCTAAAGACTGTTTTACATCATGGAATTTCACTGGCTTGATCAAGAAGTGCAGTCAGAGTTAGGTCCCTAACCAGGCCGGGCTTTTAGGTTAAGATGGGGAAGTCCTTTCTCCCCTTTCCCAGCTTCACCCAGAAGAGAACTGCCCCCTGGAAGAAGGAGCCAGCCCTTTTTACCCCTTGGCCCTGACTGGCTTTTGCCTACTCTGACCCTTCTAGCCATTGGGGGACTGGTTCTCATTGGTTCTATAAGCACATGATCCTGGGTGGCCTCTCTAGGCACCTGTTGCCAGTTTAAACTCTCCACTCTTTTCCCCCAGAAGAACATCTTCCAGCATGATGTGCCAAGGCAACAGGGCCTGCGGCAGAGGGCATCAAACTCCTGGTACACCACGTCACAGGCTCCCTATTCCTTCTCCCCGCCTGCACGCATAAATGCCACAGAAGGCAGGACTGAGACCACTGTGTCTTGGTGGAGCCTTGCCATACAATACTGTGCTGCTGTTGTTTTCCTTCGTGGTGTGTCTAAAGTGAAAATACATTTAATCATTTGCTCAGGCAATCTTTTGAAATCAATGGAAGTCAAGCATGTGCCCAAAGTTAACCACATGTGCTTTGTTGAATCAGGCCTGGATTCTGGGTTCCCTATCATAATTATAGGGAAGTGCAAGAAATAGAGTTAATACCACAGTAATCTAGTTGCAAAGGTAAACCTGAAACTTTTTAACGATGAACCCTAGAGGTAAAAATCTGAAATAGAGAATTAAGAAAGACTAAGAAAGCAATAATCAATTACTTCCGGAAAAACCTATCCAACTCTATCAGTAAGAACAATGTAGAGTTATAGGGTCATATTCAGTCCACTGAAGTCAATGGAGTTGCCCCCTCTTGCCCCAGGTCTGAATTTAACCCTTAAAAAGTAAATGGACAAATGAAAATTAAGGCCTGAAATTTTAGTCTCTCCCTTTAAGGCCAATTTGCACTATGAGAGCAATGTAAAGGGGAGAAGTCAGACCTAAGAAAGCAAAATGGGCAGGTATGGGTAAAATGGCCAACAGCCAGCGCTCAGTATTATTGACAGACAATTCTCGAAGCTCGTACTGATATTAATTGTTGCCTACTTGAACATGACATATTTCTTGTGCCTTTACCTTGTTGATATATGGAAGTAGTGTTCACATCCCAAAGGCCGAGGGTTCTAAAGCGATCTTGACTATTTAAAGGAAAGATGATGTTCCCCAGAGTAATCACATGCACTTTTATCTTTCCAAGAAAGCTGCACAAAAGATTTGTTTTTAGATAAAGAGTCTGTGAATAATTCTCATTTTTCTTTGAAATAAGAAAATACCATAAATAAAGTCTCTTTCCTGTGTGCAGTTTTGGTACCAATTCGATAGCCCCCTTTTCCAACACAGCAGACTTCATCTTATAACAGTCTCATGAGAAGGATACCTGACCAGGGCCACAGCTAAAGAAGAAGCTGCCATGTCAGAGAGACCTAACAGATTTTCTTTTAAGCGCTATAAAAATATGAAGCTTTAGCAAAAACCTAATCCTGTGCAAAAAGAGGGTTTTGGTTCCATGACTGCACCATCCAGCAGAGAGATGTGAAATTAGGGATGTTTAGATGGAGAAAAGTTTTACACTCTTCGTTTAGAAGTCTGGATCCAAAGGACCTGCATGCATGATCTCTCACAGGTCACTATTTTGAAATAGTTCTGTGGCTTGCATAGCAGCAGCTTCTACAGTGGGAAATTGGCAGAGGTAGTATGTTCAGAGAACCATAGTTATTGATAAGCAACCTATGTATCTCTGTAAAGACAGTAATATGCACTGTACATGAATGTATTTTGATCCATGGCTATATATAGCAAATAACTATTTTCGATGCAACATCTTTTTCTTTTTAGGTTGTGTGTTCACTTAAGGAATTCAATGAATACCGGCAGTATCTGACCACCCTCAAGTTAGAGTTTGAAAAAAATTATATGAGAGAACAAGTAAGTTAATTAAAAGTAGTTAAAATTCTGTTTTGTTTGAAAAACAAACACAAAATAGCAGTCAGCTAAAAAAATTACAGTGACTGCAGAGCCTCCCACTGGGGTTTACCCAATCCTGAATTAGAAAGTCAGTGGGACTGTTACCAAAGTTTTGAGAACACACTCTTCTGTGCCTAGCAGAGTATATGGCCTATAAAGCTGATGTCTGAGCACGGTTAGTGAGTCCACTGTTTTTGGCGGCAACCATCTGGGTTGAAAGACAATGGTGTAAGCAGCAAAGCAGTTCAAGTTACCGCGAATCATGCTGCAGCACTGCAAGTGTCAACACAGTCCAATTCTTGAGCAATAGTCCATACCACGCATAGAGCAGGCATACGGCACAGGACCAGAGGATGAAGCTGGTGCACTCCTAGTGCCTGAGGCCCACTGTGCTTTCCTCTTGGCTTTCTTCTTTCTCAACCACCTCTCTTCAGCCCTGGTGAGTCCCCTGCTAACAACTTGAAATGGGAGGGATCTTAGCAGCTGATTGAGAGACAACATTCTAGGAGTTGATTGTACAGCTGATGTTTTAAGGGTGAAATGCAAAGCTTACAATACTACTGCCGTACTCCCCAGTTGCCTCCCAGACATGTCTGATGTGCTCGAAGGCACAATATAACCCTCAGGGAGCAGGTAACTATTTTCTAAAACAAAGAAATGGAAAAGCTAAAGACCAGACCTCTCAAAAGTCTACACTGTCAAATTTGGCAGTTTGGGCTTGTCTCCACTTACCGGTGGATCGACGCTGTTGTGATCGATCCACCGGGGTCAATTTAGCGGGTCTAGTGAAGACGATCGCTCTCCTGTTGACTCCGGTACTCAACTGGAACGAGAAGCATAAGGTAAGGTAAGCATAAGGAGAGTTTCTCCCATCAACCCAGTGTGGTGTAGACACCTCAATAAGTTGACCTAAGCTACATTGACTCCAGCTACATTATTCACGTAACTGGCGTTGCGTAACTTAGGTCGACTTGACCCCGTAGTGTAGACGTGAGTGAGTCACTCAAAGAGGGAGTTTCCCTTCTCAGCATGGTGCAGACATTTTCAAAAAGGGGGTGTAGGTAGCTCCAAACTGCTCCAAATGCTCAGGTGGGGCAAGGAACCCGGGGTGGGGTGGGGGGGGACAGGGAACAAAGGGGCAGGACAAAGCTGTGGTTAAAGGTGTGGTTGCTCATTCCAAAGGGGAACATGCCACAGAATTGCAGTAGCCTACTGTCACCAAGGTTTCCACACCATGGCACCCCCTAGGCCTGGGTAGGCCCCAGCACTCAAGGTGTTCCAGCATGCCAGTCCAAGCTTAAGAGGCTCAGCCCTCCAGCAGAGCCCCAGTTAGTCTTCCCTTTCTGGGGGTTGACAAGAAAAGAAGTAAACACAAACAAATCATCTCAGAGATATGGTAAATCTCTCAGAGGGCTTCTGCAAAGCTATGATCTCAACTAGGCTCACTGGCTAGCATAAAGAAATGGTCCCATCACAGGTGGACTTGCAACAGGCCTTCCCTCACCAGGCAGAAGGTAGCTAAAGAGTTCTTGCCTTTAGTTAGTCAGTCAGCTCTCCTTGCTGATCTGCCAGTGATTGAACTGGGTTTCTCCCTTTTAAGCTCCTCTTTCCAAGTCTGACATGTCTCACAGGTGTGGTGGAGCAGGCCCACCTGAGCCACATTAGCTCATTAACTCTGTTGCCCAGCATGGAGTTTGTATACCCCATCATACCTACGAACTGCATGTCCCGCCTTTCCATGTCATTTTGGGGTAAAGGGGAGGGTTTGGCCCTCAGCAAATTCTTTTCTGTTAAGTATTTTAAGTTTCAATGCAGAGAGACAGACTGGTGCCTGGTGAAAGCATTTCTAGTAAATCAAGCCCTAAAATCCATTCTTGATTTTCAGAAAATGCTTGAAAAACAAGTGACAAAACTACGGGATCCCATTCTGCTTCCAGAAGGTGCTGACACCTCTCACTTCAGAGAGTGGCTGCTCCAAGAAGAAAGAGAAAATTTACAAGAACGAGAAAGACAGATGAGGAACAGGTATAAGACACATAATAATTTATAATTTGGGAGTGTCTGTGGGGGCCTGCATGGAACTCCTTGCAAAGCTGGGGCCTTATTTTTATTGAGTCTAAATTATGAAAGATCTAAATGTATTAGAATTGTTAATTTACTGGGTATGAATTATGTTAGACATTTGTGAAGTCAGCTGTAAATTCTTCAGTTGGCTTAAGCAAACAGAAACTCAGGCAAAGATGATAGCAGGGACTGAGCAGAAAATTGACTGGGTAAGATGACTCCAGCTGATTCTTACCAATGATTTACATTTTCTATTTAAAGATATGTAGACATGATTAATAAAGAACTGGAAAAAATTAAGTGCATCGCGGAAGAAAAACATCTCCTTCAACAGGCTGAGGAAGAGAAAAGGCAACACGAAAAAAAGAAAAAGAAACAACCTATTCTTCATATAAAAATGGAGGAGGTTAGAAACAAGAAATTGAAAGACACTATACAATTTATATATATACACAAACACACATCTTAATGAGACAATTGACAAATAATTAAAATTGCCAGCAGCCAATGAGTTTACAAGCAAGTCCACAAAGAATTTTAAAAAGTTGATGAATATGGACCCACTCCTGCAAACACTTACGCAAGTGCTTTACGTCAAGTGTCTGAGCGGTCCCACTGAGGTCAGTAGGGTTGCTCACATGCCTAGTAGTAAACATGTGCCTAAGAATTTACAGGATCCAGGTATATGTAAGTAAAAAAGAACCTGTAAATATTTAAGCCTGATAGGCAGAGTTACGTATCAATACTTTATGGCCCTGATTTCGAGACACTGTTTCCCCTTTAGGCCTGCTTTTTACAGGCTCAAATCCTACCATTAGTTGTGTACCTGACATGAAGTCCTGGCTCCTTTAAGTCAATGGTAAAACTCCCATTGAATTCAATGAGGCAGGATTTCATCCCTGATTTCCAGTCACAAGCAGGTGTTTACAAGACTAAATAGCAGGATCGGTGCTTATGACAATTTGTAGGGACAAAGTGAATACAAGTAGAATGTTTCTGGATGCAAAATTGTGACTGCAAGCAGGGAAATTAGGCTGCATTGAAGAGGGATAACCACAGGGCTTCGTGGTGCAAGTGTCAGAACATGTAGCTTTGCAAGGCAGTGATTCTAAACAGGTCATGGCTGAAAGAAAAGTCATGAAAAATGCTTGTCATTCTGCTATCCCACCAGCCCACTTTCTGCCATTTGTAGAATTTAATATGTTGGAAAAATAATTTTATAGGTACCAAATTTATCGCTGTGGTTACATCATTGACTGCAGTGATCTGACACTAGGAATGAATTTGGCCCAAAGTGTTTAAAATATACCGCTAATGAACAGAAAATTATTAAATGAAGCAGCAGAAAACTTGTACATACAAAATAAAATACACATATAATTATCACCTTTTGGCATGATATGATAAATCTGTGATCCTTAGGAATGGAAGCAAAAAGAGATGTTACTTCTGCTGAAAATTGGAGAGGATGTGAAACGAGAAGCAAGAATTGAGGAACTGCGAAGGAAAAGAAGAGAAGAGAAAGCTAAAAAGGTATATTAAGTAGCTATTTCTTTAAAACTCACATGCCACAGAAGAAAGAAGCTAATGATTAAGACCATAAGTACAGTATCTAGATAAGTGTACTCAGTAATGCTATCCAAAATAAAAATCTCTTCTAGATTCTGATCATAGTTGTGAATTTTAAGTTTCTTGAGTGGGACACACAGCTCCTCTGGAAATAGTTTGAATTGCTTGTTCTGGTTATGTTTTTAAATAAGGGGAGATTGGAGAATGAGAAGACTAGGTTAAATAAAAGTTTTTATCCAAATAAAAGGAACCATGTGGTGTTAAAATACAAACTTTTTAAAATAATCTAATTAGGACATCCCAGTCCTCCCTTGGATCCCAGTCCTGAAAAGCCAAACACATTATTAACCTCTCACACAGTGAGGAGTTCCACTTACTTCAGCTGTTAAGTGCACCACTGTCACCTCTTGGTTTTCTGTAATTGTCACTGGCAATCTGCGATGGCAGGGATGTCAGAACTTTGTAACCTAAGGGCAATCTTCTTATTTTCTATTTGACACTCGTCAACTAGCTCTCAGATTTCTGTTCTTCTGGGGTCTCTGCTGTGTTCTTTGATGTCCAGATGGAGGCATTGGTGTATAACACATTTCTTTGTTTCTTTTCTCATAGGAGCATTTTAAGTTTAATTCATTTCCAAGGGTTAGCCTACACTAGAATCGCTACAGTGGTGCAGCCAAACGGATGTACTGCGCCGCTGTAGTGCTGCTAGTGCAGATGCTCTATGCTGATGGGAGAGAACTCTCTGTTCATAGAATATCAGGGTTGGAAGGGACCTCAGAAGGTCATCTAGTCCAACCCCCTGGTCAAAGCAGGACCAACCCCAACTAAATCATCCCCGCCAGGGCTTTGTCAAGCCTGACCTTAAAAACCACTAAGGAAGACGATTCCACCACCTCCCTAGGTAACCCATTCCAGTGCTTCACCACCCTCCTAGTGAAAAAGTTTTTCCTAATATCCAACCTAAACCTCCCCCACTGCAACTTGAGACCATTACTCCTTGTTCTATCGTCTGTTACCACTGAGAACAGCCTAGATCCATCCTCTTTGGAACCCCCTTTCAGGTAGTTGAAAGCAGCTATCAAATCCCCCCTCATTCTTCTCTTCTGCAGACTAAACAATCCCAGTTCCCTCAGCTTCTCCTCATATGTCATGTGCTCCAGCCCCCTAATCATTTTTGTTCCCCTCCGCTGGACTCTTTCCAATTTTTCCACATCCTTCTTGTAGTGTGGGGCCCAAAACTGGACACAGTACCCCAGATGAGGCCTCACCAATGTCGAATAGAGGGGAACGATCACGTCCCTCGACCTGCTGGCAATGCCCCTACTTATACAGCCCAAAATGCCATTAGCCTTCTTGGCAACAAGGGCACACTGTTGACTCATATCCAGCTTCTCGTCCACTGTAACCCCTAGGTCCTTTTCTGCAGAACTGCTGCCTAGCCATTCGGTCCCTAGTCTGTAACAGTGCATGGGATTCTTCCATCCTAAGTGCAGGACTCTGCACTTGTCCTTGTTGAACCTCATCAGGTTTCTTTTGGCCCAATCCTCTAATTTGTCTAGGTCCCTTTGTATCCTATCCCTACCCTCCAGCGTATCTACCACTCCTCCAAGTTTAGTGTCATCTGCAAACTTGTTGAGAGTTCAGTCCACACCATCCTCCAGATCATTAATGAAGATATTGAACAAAACCGGCCCCAGGACTGACCCTTGGGGCACTCCACTTGATACTGGATGCCAACTAGACATGGAGCCATTGATCACTACCCGTTGAGCCCGACGATCTAGCCAGCTTTCTATCCACCTTATAGTCCATTCATCCAGCCCATACTTCTTTAACTTGCTGGCAAGAATACTGTGGAAGACCGTATCAAAAGCTATGCTAAAGTCAAGGAATAACACGTCCATTGCTTTCCCCTCATCCACAGAGACAGTTATCTCCTCATAGAAGGCAATTAGGTTAGTCAGGCATGACTTGCCCTTGGTGAATCCATGCTGACTATTCCTGATCACTTTCCTCTCCTCTAAGTGCTTCAGAATTGATTCCTTGAGGACCTTCTCCATGATTTTTCCAGGGACTGAGGTGAGGCTGACTGGCCCGTAGTTCCCCGGATCCTCCTTCTTCCCTTTTTTAAAGATGGGCACTATATTAGCCCATCTTTAAAAATTAGCATAATTACTCCACCTCCCTGAGCAGCAGAAGCTATGTCAGGTGGAGACTTCTCCCACCGACATAGCGCTGGCCACACCAGCACTTAGGTCGGTGTAACTTACATCACTCATGGGGGGTGGCTTATTTACACCCCGAGTGACATAAGTTATACTGAAGTAAGCACTAGTGTGTACAAGCCCCAAAGATTTTTGAATTAACTAGGGTGACCACCTTTCCCGATATTATCAGGACCATCCCGATATTAGGGGCTATGTCTTATATATGCAACTATACCCCCCCCCCATCTCCCTAAAAAAAGTGTGCTGATTTTTTGCAAGTGCTATCTGGTCACCGTAGAACAGACGTGGGCAAACTACGTCCCGTGGGCCACATCCGGCCCACGGGACCGTCCTGTCCGGCTCCCGAGCTCCCGGAAGGGGAGCCTAGTCCCCAGCCCCTCCCCTGCTGACTCCCTCCCCTGCAGCCACGCCGCCGCGTGGGCCGCGTGCTGGCCCGCTGCTCCCGCTGGACAGCGTGGGGAGCACAGCTGGCTCTGGCCGGGTGTCACGGCTGCAAGCTCCTGCTGCTGGTAAGGGGGCGGGGAGCGGGGTAGTCAGGAAGGAGGGGGCGGTTGGAGGGGGCGGAAGTTCTGGAAGGGTGGTCAGGGGATGGGGAACAGGGAGGGTTGGGAGTGGGAGTCCCGAGGGGCCTGTCAGGGGGTGGGCATGTGAATAGGGGTCGGGAGGGCAGTTAGGGGACAGGTAGCAGGGGGGAGTGGATAAGGGGGTGGGATCCCGGGGGGCAGTTAGGGACACGGGGTTCTGGGAGGGGGTGGTCAGGGGACGAGGAGCAGAGGGCGGTTGGATAGTGGATGGGAATCCCGGGGGGGCTGCCAGGGGGCAGGGGTGTGGATAGGGGTCGGGGCAGTCAGGGGACAGGGAGCAGGGGGGGTTGGATGGGTTGGGCGTTCTGAGGGGGGCAGTCAGGAGGCGGGAAGTGGAAGGGGGCAGATAGGGGGTGGGGGCCAGGCTGTTTGGGGAGGCACAGCCTTCCCTACCCGGCCCTCCATACAGTTGCGCAACCCCGATGTGGCCCTCGGGCCAAAAAGTTGGCCCACCCCTGCCCTAGAAGGTCACCACAGTATTAATGAGAGTTCCCTCCTTTATGGCAATTTCTTTTAATATTTCAAAGCTATACACATATTAGAAGCATATATCTTTCAGTATTTCTTTTCCTTCTTATGTCATACAGTTCCTATCCTTTTCAGAATGCAACAACCATTCCAACAGAATTACATCATCTACATTTCACTTCAGAGCTTTCAGGGGTACAATAGAATAAGAGACATCAAATTAAAGGAACAAGACAGTTTATCTACATGTAGAGACTATCTGATTCAGAAAGGTGGAGAAAAGTAGTTTCCATCCTGTATTGAAAGAAAATGTGGTTTAGATCTGGGGGGCACCAGTAAGTTTGACTTAATTAACCTTCAGTTTCTTTGGTCTAAACAACAAGCTATTTCTAACCAGTTTGAAAGTAGCAATTCCCAATCTCAGCTCTGTAACTAACTTGATTAACTCTAAATACACAATAGACCCCCATAAGAAAACATACCTACAGGCTTGTTTAATCTTTGGAACTAATTTTTAGAATGAGACAGAGAAAGGAACTCCAACCATATGTAAATTAATATGAGATTCTTGACAGAGTGACTAACAAACATTCCAGTTTCTGTTCCACTGAGAATTCAGACTCTGATTTCAACCTATCTAGGTTTTTTATAGACTGTATGTCCCACATGCTGATATTGGAGTTAGTCTTCTATTGTCCAAGTCTCTAAGCGGAGTTAGCATTGGATGGGCACTGTGGGGAGCTTAAAAAAAAAAAAAAAAAAAGTATATACAAATTTTTGTTGTGTCATTAATTAATGTGACAGATAACAGATTTTTAATTTAAAAACTAGATGGGGCTGTAGGTACACTTCTACCCTGATAACGCGACCCGATATAACATGAATTCAGGTGTAACGCGGTAAAGCAGTGCTCCGGGAGGGGTGGGGGGGTGCGCGTATCAAAGCAAGTTCAATACAACGCTGTTTCACCTATAACGCAGTAAGATTTTTTGGCTCCCAAGGACAGCGTTATAATCGGGGTAGAGGTGTATTAAAATTTGTTAATACGTTCAAGGACCATTTGGCGTCTATACATATCACAATAACTAAAAGATTGATAAAATATTATAAAAGTTTGAACAGAAACCTTTATCAAAATATCATTCACTAAAGAACATTTTTTTGCTCTATGCAACGACAATCTTGTGTTAAATACCTCTAACATTTTTCTTAAAATATTGTAGAAACGAACAGTGCTAGAGAAAAAAATGGCATACCACCTGAGAAAATTGCAAGAGCATGCTTATCAAAGGGTAGAATTTGAAAGTCATGTAAAGTGCCTGAATAAGCTGTTATCTGAAGACCCAAAGATTAAAAATCAAGGTATATATTAACATAATATAATATGGACAGTATTTAGAACTGCCTTTTGCCTCTGCCTTGTCTCCTAGATCTGCAAATATGGTTACTTTACTATCACTTCTAAAATGTCACCTTTCTCTGGAGTTTCTTGCAAAGGAATTCCTGAATTAGTGGAAAGAATTGAAGAGTGATTGGAGCTACTGCTCCTCTTATGAGTTCCCAACCCTGCACGAGGGGAGTAAAAGCAGATAGTCCAGTAAATGCTGTTTTCTAGAAGATTCCTACCCCGTGCACTAGGGACATGTTTATGCCAAAGGTGTAGGACATACATACAGTCAGCTGGGAGAACATGGGTAAGATAAACATTTTATTTCAAAGAGACAAATGAAGTAAAGGACAAAATGACACATGAAGTATTGTAAATGGCATAAACTGAGAAGTGGTGTGGTGGAAACAAACCTTTATTGCTACTCAGTTATGAAGGTCTACATAACTTGCACCTGGCTCCTCTATTTGTCAGGAGTAAGTTTCTGACAAGAAAAAACTTTTTAGCATTCCCCATAATCTCACATCCTCTATAGAACAAGACCTTTGCAGTTATTTATTGATGGGTTTGTTTTTCCCTCCCAGGAGATGGTGCAACGAGTCTCTCTCGGCACCCTTCACTTCTTAACAAAAAGGAAATTTCAAAATCATCACTCTCTTCAGTAACATCTCAACCTACCTCTGATGCGGTCATGAGCAAGACCAGAGGCTCCTTAAAGGTAGGAAGCCACCTCCCAGACAGGTCTCAAACATAAAATTAAAGCTCACATCATGTTGAAGTATGTAGACATGTTTCATATCTAAAAGATATGTTGTTTATTCATAGATTCAGAATGAAAGGCCAGTAGGGACACAATCATCTAGACGGACCTCCTGTGTATCACAGGATATTAAACTTCACAAATTACCTCTTTTTGGGGCTCAATAGCTTCTTTTTGATTATAGCATAACTTGAACGTGACTAAAGCATATCTTCCAAAAAGACATCCAGTCCTGATTTTCAGACATCAACAGATTGGAACAACCACCAAGGATGTGGTGGAATCTCAATGATTAATTACTCTGTTTAAAATTTGTGCCTAATTTCTAATTTGAATTTGTCTGGCTTCAGCTTCCAGCCATTAGTTCTTGTGACGCCTTTCTCTAATAGATTAAAGAGCCCTATATTACATGTTTTCTCCCTGAAGATACTTATGCCTTAATCAAGTCACATTTCAATCTTTTTTGATAAGTGAAACATATTGAACTCTTTAAATCTCTCATTGGAAGGCATTTTCTCCAGTCAAATAATTTTTGTGGCTTTTTGCTTCACCCTTTCATATTTTTCAAGATTCTTTTTAAAACATGGACAGCAGAACTGGATGCAGTAATCCAGTATCAATCTTACCAATGCCATATACGGAGGAAAAAATTACCTCTTTACTCCTACTCACTACGCCCCAGTTTATACATCCAAGGATTGCATTAGCCCTTTTTGCCACAGCATTGCACTGGGATTTCATATTGAATTGATTGTCCGCTATGACCTCTAAATCATAGAATCATAGAACTATGGAGTTAGAAGGGACCACCCAAGGGTCATCTAGTCTAACCCCGGCCAAGATGCAGGACTTGTGTCTAAACCATCCAAGACAGATGGCTCTCCAGTCTCTTTTTGACAACCTCCAGCAAAGGAGCCTCCACAACCTCCCTAGGCAGTCTGTTACATTGTCCTACTGTTCGGAAGTTTTTCCTAGATTTAATCTAAGTCTGCTTTGCTGTAGTTTGAACCAATTGCCTCTTGTCCTGCCCTCTGTGACAAGAGAGAACAACTTTTCTCCATCTTTTTTCTGACAGCCTGTCAAGTATTTGAAGACAGCTTTCATGTTCCACCTTAATCTCCTCTTTTCCAAACTAAACATACCCAGTTCTTTCAGCCTTTGCTCATATGGCCTGCCTTCCAGCCCTTTAATCATCTTTGTTACTCATCTCTGGATCCTTTCCAGTTTCTCTACTTTCTTTCTAGACATTGGTGACCAAAATTCGACATCGTACTCCAGCTTGGGCCTAACCAGCGCCGAGTAGAAGGGTATTATCACCTCCCATGACTTGCATGCTATGCATCTCTGTTAATACAACCTAAAGTTGCATTTGCTTTTTTTTGCAACAGCATTGCATTGTTGGCTCATGTTGAGGTTGTGATCTACCACAACTCCCAGATCCTTCTCAGTAGTGCTGCTGCCAAGCCAGTTATCCCCCATTCTGTATTTGTGCATTTGGTTTTTCTTCCCTAAGTGTAGCATCTTACATTTCTCTTTGTTAAATTTCATTTTGTTGTCTATAGTCCAGTGCTCCACTTTATCAAGATCCCTTTGAATTTTAGCTCTGTCCTCCATAGGGTTGGCCACCCCCCTAGCTTTGTGTCATCCGAAAATTTGATCAGTATGCTCTCTCTTCCTGTATCCAGGTAATAAATAAAGATGGTAAACAACACTGGACCCAGAACAGATCCCTGTGGAATCCCACTTGAGACCTCCTTCAAATCTGACATCATTCCATTATTAGTTACTCTTTGTTTGCAGTTGTTGAAAATCCTTTTCAGAGTCACTGATTTTCAGGGTACGGAGTACCCCTATTCTGTAGGTATAGACTGCATTCCTTGTTCCTAGATGTATGTTCGCATTTGGCTGTATTAAAACACATTTTGTTTAAATGGGTTCAAGTTACTAAGTGATCCAGATCACTCAATGTGACTGTCCTCTCCTCGTTATTTACAACTTCACCAATTTTTGGGTCATCCACAAATTTTTATCAGCACTGATTTTATATTTTCTTCCAGATTGTGGATGATGATGTTGAACAGCATAGGGCCCAGTTCCCATTGCTGTGAAACCCTACTAGAAATACCCCATTCCGTGATGATTCCCCATTGACAACTACTTTTTGAGATTTGTCAGTTAGCCAGTTTAGTCCATTTAATGTGTGCTTGATGATATTGTATATTGTACAGTGCTCTTTTTTTAATCAGAATGTTATGTGGAACTAAGTCACACACCTTAGAAAAATTTAAGTTTAAGTATAGTATATCTATGCAGTTACCTTTAACAAAGAAACCTGTAATCTCCTCAAAGAATGAGATCAGGTTTGTCGATAACATTCAGAGGATTTCCATTTTTGGGACTTGAGCTGCCAGTATTTGACAGATTAAAACTAATACTTTAGCTTTCAAGATGTTTTGATAGGTGCTTTGAAAATGAGGTTTCCCTAAGTGATTTTGGAGCACAAGCACTATTGATTTTCAATTGGTGAGTGCTCCTAAGGGACTTAGGTGCTTTTGAAAATTCCACTCTTTGTGCTTTACATTCTTTGTAAAAGGGAATTAGACATTATGCTCTGAGGGCCCGTGAATCCTGTTTCTACATGACTGATGTAAGGAAGGGGAAAAAAGTTATGAAATTCATATTATCATCATCATTGATAAACATCATCATTGTTTCTTTTACATATTTTATTTTGCAGAAAGATTTATACTCTGGTATCAATGAGAAACTTTTGGACAAAAAGCCAAGTAGGGAACATGAACTGGGTAAGCGTTAAGCTGTCTCAGCTACAGCATGATGTTTAATATTCCTGTGCTATTATACTTGCAGCTGTTAAAGCTATAGTGAAGGCTGCACAAATCTTTCTATTATATCTCCAGTTTTATATGATTTATAATTTCCCCAAACTTCTGCTTTTGTGTTGTAATGCTTCCAGCATTTGCTTGTGTTAGAGGGTACTTTTTCCCTTTTAAACCTTCAACAACAAAGGGTTCCCCTGTTTGCTAGGACAACATGAATGGAGGGTAATAAACTTGCCATTTTTTACTATTTAAAAACATTCAATCTTTTCTGAAATGTGGTATCTCAGCTGGAAAACATGTATCATATCTACATGCCTGGCACTGCTGTCTAAAATTGAGCTTTTTGTTCATACCTAACATTACACAGTGCTTTGAGATATGCAAATGAAAAAGGAATACCAGTATGCAAATACAAAACATTATTATTAGCCACATTTTAAAAACTGGGTAATTCAACATGGAGAAGTTCAGTACCTTGACTGGGAAGTGCAGGTGAACAGGGGTTGAGACAAGTGCTGTGTAGTGTAGACAAGTATCAGAAATGGGTTCTTATCGAGGGTCTGACACCGCCTTGATGGGCTGTTTTATTAGCACTTTGTACTCACATTTGGTAGGATTAGTTTCTTATACATGAATGGAATATCTAGTAAAATACATACTGTCTGTGGCTTGGTGTGCCATGAATGATGTAGGCTGTTAGCTTTGGTTATCCTGTTTGTAAACAGGGCTACTCCTGCATACCCACATCCACCATCAGTTTTGAAAAAAAATGAAGAACACCGTAAATGCCTGCTTTCATATGTAGGTGCATGATAATTCTATTCAAAATACGATGTCTCAACACTCGATTAGCTCTGTACATGTGTGTTTAAAAAGGTGGAATGTGATCTCATTTGTGATGTGTGTGTGTGTCGCAAGGTGCCTGGCTCCTTTAAGAGGGCAGAGGCCTCGTTCACCTGTGACTAGAGAGAGCAGTAGTTAAGAGCTGCTGGTGAAGAGAGAACTGGTGAGAGCTATTGAGAGGTGAGAGATCTCTCTGCAGTGTTCAGCTGACCAGGCCCCCTTTACCTGCAAGTCTTACCCCTGCTGAGCTCCTTCTCATGGGAACTTCCCTCCAGAATTGACCCTCTTTTTCCTGGGCTTGGCCTGCCCTGACTGAACTGGTTCTCCCCCTTCACTTAGGGTCCTCTATACAAGCCTCCTGCACAGCAGGGCTGCCCAGCCCTGACCAGTTCTCCCCAACAGCTCACGTCTGCAGCACTCCCCCCCCAACAGCTCTCATCCATTCTCTCTGCAGTAATGCTCTCTGCCAGCTCACAACTACTGCTCTGTCTGGTCTCATGCAGCTCTCTCTAGGCAACTCTCACCTGCTCCCCTTTCTCAACTGCTGGATACCCACACTACACTCTGTTAGCGCCATTAGAACTAACATGGGCATGTCTGGAAGTGTAAACGTGCCCTTAAAAGGACCAGTCACCCTCCTGATAAAGTGATTGTGGACTATGACAGGGTACATGTGGAAAGAGGCAGGGCCCTTATTCATGTCCATGACAATGCAATCCGAGTGCAATTCACTCCTTTGTGGATGGCCAGTGCCATGTCTATGCACTACTTAAGTCCTGAGAATGTAAGTGGAAACTCAGTGGTGCATAAGCCTTCTGCTGGTGTTCTACAGTAGAATAAATGTCACTGGGTGCATATACTGTGCAGCATGGAGGTTTTTATTGCTATCTAACAAATAAATCCAAATTAATGTACCAGTAATTTCTTTGTTTTGTTGAATTTTGGTTTTTAAATACAGAGGAAATTCCATACTAAAAATTAAAATAAAATAATGTTTGTAATCAGGCGCAGACTCACCCCTGCAGCGCCTCCTGCTGGTTGTCTCAGGAATTAGCTCACCAGTCATCAGAGCACCCTCTGCAGGCCAGGTGTCCTGTCTGTCATTGGCCCCCATGTCCCTCCCAGACCCTGGTGCCCTTGGCTCCTCTCTGGGTCTCCCCACCCAGGGGAACCCCCACCCCTTATCCCCATGTCACCTCAGTCATGGCTACTGCCAGTCACCATCTAGCCCCCACGCCCTGGGGCAGACTGCAGTCTATCAGCCAATCATCACAGGCAACAAGGGGTTTGGACTGGCTGCCTTTACCCACCCTCAGGCTGCCCCTCTGCAACCCCAATACCTATGTGGGCCTAGGACCAGGCCCTGCAGCCTGGGGAGTTGCTGGCCTAGGGCTTCCCTGCCCCAAGGCCTTTCCCTAGCCCTGCCTCACTCTAGGTTCCCGGTGAGTTCCCCAGCAGCCAGGCCTGTGTCTCTCTCCAGTCAGAGTGAGACTCCTCAGCTTCTGGCTGCCCTGGCCTTCTTATAAGGCCGAGTTGCTCTGTTTGGGGCGTGGCCCCAGCTGCAGCCACTTCCCCAGTCAGCCGGGGTTTTGCTCCTCTCCCCAGCCCCAGCCCTCTGCAGGGCTTTTCCAACCCCTTCAGGGCTGGAGTGGGTGTTCACCCTGCTACAATGTTGAAGTTGCAAAATGAAGCACCCCTTACTTTATATCCTTGTTTTTGTGTGTACAGTCTGTTTACCTTGATTTTATATATATGAATGGGTTAACGTAACCACCAATCCCAATAATATATAGAAAACCATAGAAAAGTCCTTAACCTTTCCTTCTTGCCTAATAGAAAAACCAATTTCTGGGTGAAAATATTGATAAAACAGTGAAATAATGAAATAGCAAATGTCAGTTCTCTGCCTTCAGTAGATGCTCCAGGCCAGGTAAGCAAAGCAATAACCTTTTCTTCTCCACCTCAGGCCAGTCCCCCTTGCCCAGAAGCAGCAGCATCGATGACAAACTTTCCTTATATGCCTCTGGTGAGTATTCCCTACAAGCAACCAGCAGCACCATTGGTGATCTTTCCATCTCTGCCTCCGTGGAGCACTGTGAAGAAGCAGGCAGTAGCAGCACTAGCAAACTCCCCATTTCATCCTCTGGTAAGTGGCTCTCCATTATGGAAGGCTGCTAGTCTCTACCATAGGTACAGTTGAAACAAAGTTTCCATTAGAAGCCCAATTTTGATATCCACTTGTTCACACTTAATATTACCAAATCTGCCTTAAATATCACAGCATAAATATTCAAAAGCATGATACGTGTTAAGGTGTCACTTTTCTTAACCATCACAAACTCTTGTATTTCAATGACCGTGATATAACTTTTGAACAACTATAAAATTAATGTTATATTGTATTTGGAAGTTGCTAAATTCTGATGTCTTTGTTTCCATAGAAACTAATATATTTCCTAAAGCAAAGTGAGACAAAGTCTCACAAATGAAAAAATAAATGGCATAAACTATGAAGTGGCATGGTTTAGTACAGATATTTTATTTCCATGTGATTTATGAATATTCTGTACAACTCACTCATTGTTCTGTGTTAGTACAGCACCTAATACCATAGGGACCATGGCTGGAAGCTCCTCTGAGCTACCACAATACAAATAAATAATAATGACTTCTCCTTTGTGAGTAAAACACTCATCCCAAACTTATCGCAGTAAACTTTTTTTTATCCCTCCCAAATATCACATTTTCTATATATAATATTTAAAAATTTGAAATTTATTCTTATTTTTCCCCAGAAGCTAATCTCACTAGTCAACCTTCAATTAATGGAAAAGTTTTTACAATAACTTCACTCTCCTCAGTGGTCTCTCAACAGGGCTTTGATGAGATTGCTAATAATGTCACAGATGAGAAAAGAAAATCTCTTCAGGTATGAAATGATTGCACTTACTGATCTCAAATATAAAGCTAAAAGTAACAGATTGTTGGATGCGTGTCACTGTTTCATGTATGAAATGCATTGTTATGCAGGAATCACACTATTGTATCCTGTATAGTCTTAAATGTTCTTTTTCTTAGCACACAGGTCGTGTTCAGTCTTTGAAGAAATGCTGTATTTGTGTTAGTTTTGTGATGCATGTTTGTTCGGGAGGAAGCTGATGCAAACAGCATGAGAGTTTGCTTGCTGCCCTAATCTCTCTAAGGTCAATTCTTGTGGCAGTGTTGCTCATGGTAATCAGGCATTGATGATTCCTGAAACAGGGTTTGCCTGTATGTTCTTTGTGACCAATTCTGTTCAAGGATTCATGTATATAGTGTAAATAAGTCACACTAAGAATATACCCAGGTTCCATGTTGTAGGTTTGCTTCCCATTGGAGGAGAAATCAGCAAGGCCCCTAAATCTGTTGCTGATTGGCTGAGAGTTGACAGTATGTTCTCCAAAGGGACTTGGTGCAACAGATCTGCATTCTGTTGATTTTGTCTATGGCTCCTGATGGGTCAGATTATAATAGTTCAGGGGTTCTCAGACTTGATTGCACTGTGACCTCCTTCTGACCACAAAAATTAGTACATGACCCAGGAGGGGGGACTGAAGCCTGAGCCTGCCCAAGCCCTGCCACCCTGGGGAGGTGTAGGGAGGAGCCAAAGCTGAAGCGCAAGGGCTTCTGCCCTGAACAAGGGGGCCTGTAGCCCGAGCCCCATTGCCAGGGGCCAAAGCCTGAGCCCCACCACTGGGGCCTGGCTCAGGCTTTGGCTTTGGCCCCAGGCCTCAGCAAATCTAACATTATCCCTGGCAACCCCATTAAAACAGGGTCACAACCCACTTTGGGGTCCCAACCCACAGTTTGAGAACTGCTGGATTAGTTCAAAGTTCTGAGGCAACACTTCAGGAAGGTATTGATATGACCAGGATGTTGAGCTATGCATTCTGCGGGGATAAAGACATTTGGAGAATCTCCCTAGTCATTTGTAACTTTGGGGAACAGGTCTATCAAGGAATCTATGTCTAGTCACTCTGCATTCAGATTTATCTGATAGCTGTTGTGTTTTAATCTGGGGATTTGTTGGCCCATTATCCTAGACAGATGGTAGCTCTGATGACATTGTGTCACCAATGTGGCAATTACCCAATACTCCCGTGAGAGAGGATACAGAAGATCTGAGGAAAGAACCTGTTCAGACTTAAAACTCTACCTCTTTTGGGATTTCCCTCTCAGAAGACACTATTGAAAGGCAAAGTCATTACCCTTTTTTGTTTGGAAACAATAGAAAGAATTCTAGTCAGTACAAGAGCAGATATTTTATTCCCAATGTTTTTTTATCCCCAGAATGAAGGGTCATTTTAGACCCTTTCTGGATCTTCAGAACCTCATTAAATCTCTTAGTAGGGGGAAGTTCCATAGCGGGATTCTCCGCTCTATAGTCCCCTTGCTAAGCAGTTAGGATTGCTTTGGAGCTCTCGACCTTCTGAATGCCTACTTTTACATCTCTATGGGGCTAGCTCACAGAAAAAATCTTAAGTTTATTCTTGGAACTGACCACTTCCAATACAAGGCCAGACCCTTCAGGCTGGCTTCTTCCTCAGAGGTTTTAACAAAGTGCACATCCAAGATGGTTGCCTACTTTTTAAAACGGTGTTTCCAAGTATTTCCTTACTTTGATTACTGTAAATGGATTCTACTCTGGGAGTTATGCAAGCTCTATGGGCTGCTTGCTCCCATTTTGAGACTCTGAGTCTACACTCACATTTTAATGTTCATTGGAATTAGGGGAATTCAGATTCTGATTTCAATCTACCTAGATTTTTTGCAGCCCATTGTCCCACATGTTGACATTGGAGTTAATCTTCTACTGGTCTAGTTTCTATGCAGAGTTAGAATTGGATAAGCACTTTTTGAGGTAAATAAAAGGTACATTCTATTAATCTGTCACAATTAATGATACAGTTTTTTAAATTTGAAAACCAGAAGAGCCCATAAGTATTAATTCCTAATGCATTCAAGGTATATTTGATGCCTATACATAGCACAGTGATATCTATAATAAAAATGTTTGAACGGAAACATTTCTCAATATATATCATTGCACTTAAGACTTTTCTTTTGCTCTATGCAACCACATTGAAAAACTAACATTTTTCTTAAATATTGTAGAAACAAGAAGTGCTAGAGAACAACATGGAATTGCAGGAGCATGATTATCAAAGGGAAGAACATGGAAGTCATGAAGAGGGCCTAGGTGAGCTATTATCTGAATACCAAGAAATTAAAAACCAAGATATATATAAGCATAAGATAATATGTACAGTAACTGGAACTGCCTTTGCCTCTGCTTGCTGATATGGTTACTTTACTACCACTTCCAAAATGCCACCCTTTTCTGGCATCTCTTGTAAAGGAATTCCTCAACCAGTGAAAAGAGCTGAAGACTGATTGGGGCTACTTCTCCTTTTATATCTTCCTAATCCAGTATGAGGGGAGTATGGCCAAGAAGCCCCAGTGGACTCTTCCGTCTACATGATTCCTACCTGTGCACTAGGGACATGCATATGCCAAAAGTATAAGTCATGTGTGACAGGTTGGGGATAGGTCTGTGTCCAATTATGAATTACATTTTGTTTAGTGAACACCAGTTTTAACTGTAATATTCATTGTGGATTAGAGAACTCATTCTGTAGCAGAGGCTGGACTACTGGACAGACTATCTGAGAAGCACAGTCAGAGCAATCAAGAGCCATCAACATTTAATGGCTCTTCCCTACTGCAAGAATGGTTTTCTACAATAGGGCCGTTAACTTTGAATGACTATCTACACAGCAGCTGATGAGTGGTGGGGTGGATCTTGAACCTCTCCACAGCTTGGAGCACATGGGAAAACAGGGGACAGAGTAAGTTTTAAAAGGGGTGCATTGCTAACAAGGGAGTCTGACCAATGCCAAAAGCAAAGGAGCCCAGGTCAAGCAGGCAGGAAGAGCTGCCTGGCCTAAGGACTCTGACCAAACCCAGGATTCACAGGAGGGATGAACTCAGACCAGGGGGATTGCATTCAGGATTTTATTGTTTTCCCATAGATCTGTAGCTCTCTAGTGTTGTTTGTGTAAAGTGTCTGTGGATAAGAAATTCCTTTGCTAAGCCTGTGTCCCTTACTGTACCACCACATTGTCCCGAAAGGGGTAACTTAGGGCATGGCTACACTTGCAGATGTAGAGCGCTTTGAGTTAAACCAGCCTTCGGAGAGCGCAGTAGGGAAAGCGCTGCAGTCTGTCCACACTGACAGCTGCAAGCGCACTGGCGTGGTCACATTTGCGGCACTTGCAGCGGCATTGGGAGCGGTGCATTATGGGCAGCTATCCCACAGAGCACCTCTTCTCATTCTGGCGCTGTGGCTTGTGGGAAGGAGGCAGCAGGTGCGGGGCATTCTGGGTCCTGTCCCAACATCCCATGATGCATCGGTTCGCATCCCAGCAATCCCTCTGCTTCCGTCCACATTTGGCACCATCTTTCAACGTTTTTTGTGCTGCGCATTCTGTCTTCCCTTTCGGTCTGCAGGAATGGAGCCCGAACTTCTGAGGAATATGCTGACGAGTCTCGCCAGCACGTCACGTTTGGCAGTCGAGTTACTCCTTAAGATCCAAACTGACAGTGAGGACTCCCAACGATGATATCGAGTAATGCATACGACACGAGATTGCTTGTGGCATTCACGGACATGCTCACCACCATGGAATGCCACTTTTGGGCCCGGGAAACAAGCACTGAGTGGTGGGATCACATCGTCATGCAAGTCTGGGATGACAAGCAGCGGCTGCAGAACTTTTGGATGAGAAAAGCCACTTTCATGGGACTGTGTGATGAGCTCGCCCCCACCGTGCGGCGCAAGGACACGAGATTGAGAGCTGCCCTGATGGTGGAGATGCGGGTGGCTATTGCAATCTGGAAGCTGGCAACTCCAGACAGCTACCAATCGGTCTCTAACCAGTTTGGAGTGGGAAATTCTACCATTGGAATCATGCTGATGCAAGTTTGCAGGGCCATTAATCACATCCTGCTCAGAAGAACCATGACTATGGGTAATGTGCATGACATTGTGGCTGGCTTTCCACAAATGGGTTTCCCTAACTGCAGAGGGGCGATAGATAGGACGCATATTCTAATTCTGGCACCAGCCCACCTAGCCTCCAAGTACATTAATCAGAAGGGGTATTTCTCTATGGTTCTCCAGGCGCTTGTGGATCACCGCAGCCATTTCATTGACATTAACACAGGCTGGCCCAGAAAGGTGCATGACGCACGCATCTTTCAGAACACTGGCCTGTTTAGGAAGCTGCAAGCTGGGATTTTTTCCCCCAGACCAGAAGATCACCATAGGTGAAGTCAAAATGCCCATTGTGATCCTTGGAGACCCTGCTTACCCTTTAATGCCATGGCTCATGAAACCCTACACAGGGAGCCTTGACAGAAGCAAGGAGCGGTTCAATAACTGGCTGAGCTGGTGCAGAATGACTGTGGAATGTGCTTTTGGCCGCTTAAAGAACCGCTGGCGCTCTCTGTATGGGAAGCTGGACCTGGCCAATGACAGCATCCCTGTGGTTATATCTACGTGCTGTACCCTCCATAACATTTGTGAAGGGAAGGGTGAAAGCTTCACTCAGGCATGGACCTCGGAGGTCCAACACCTGGAGGCTGAATTTGAACAGCCAGAGAGCAGGGCTATTAGAGGGGCCCCGCGTGAGGCTGCAAGGATTAGGGATGCCTTGAGGGAGCAATTTGAGGCTGAAAGCCACCAGTAATGTCCAATGTTAGTAGGAATCTGTGTTTGCTACGCTGACTTGCAGTGCCTGTTGCTTTCCTGGGGTAAGGTATCTTTTATAAAGAATGTTTTCAAAGCCAAAAAATCCATTTATTGAAAAGAAAATTCATTTATTGAAAAGAAACACAACTGCTTGGGAAACAGAAAGGGCAAGGGGGTGGGGTGGGGAACAGTACAATCACAGATTTGCGTATGTCCTGTTATCACACTCAGCCTTTCTGTCTGGAGTGCTATGCAATGAGTGCTGCACTTCAGGATGGCTATACTGCATAGTGATGGGGGTTGAGTGCAGTGGGTAAGGGTCAAAGTTTTCAGGGCTAGGTAGTGAAGCTACAGGTGTTGGAGGCATCTGGTGGTGATAAGAACCCAGATGTTGGGGAAAGTGTGTTGGAGGTGACATGGGGGCACAAGGGAAAGAGTTTTGGGCAAGAGCTGCGGGGGCGGAGGGGGGCACAGTAGTGCTCCGCCTGCATGGCTACGAGCACCTGGATCGAGTCCACTTGGCGCTCCATGATGCTTATCAGCCAATCCGTGCTTTGCTGCCGGAGCTCCACGCTTTTGTGCTGGCAATCTGCATTCTGCTGGCGGATCCTCCTTTCACTCTCCCTCCACTCCTGCGCTTTTAGATTCTCGTTAAGTGACTGCTGCATTACTTCATGCAGCATCTCTTCTTTGCTTCTACATGGCCTCTTCCTGATTCTTTGCAGTCTCTCGACCAGTGATAACATGGATGGCTGAAATCTCAAGGTTGCATCTGTAAAGGCAAAATGCAACACTTAACAGAGGCAGCATTGTTCACACCAGACAGAGCAATGATTCCCCCGTACTTAAGGAGGGCAAGCACAGTCTACACAATAGCATAATTTGCCCATCCCAAAGCGAGCGTACATAACCCACAGGAGCCCCCAAATGGTGAGTAAGCATAGGGTCCAGGGGGGCAGATTGTTTCATGGCTGCACTGTCCTCTGGGTTTCTGTGCCTTGGGGAGAGCCAACAGCTGCAGGGGGCCCCTATACTGAACACTGTCCGCACATTTTCCACAGGAGTTCAGCCTGGAAGATATCTCGCTGCTGAGGATGACCTGGGAAGCAAGGGAGGGTCTTCTACTACAATGCGGCTTCCGCCCTGGCCCATATGCAGCTTGCCTGTGTGCAGCAATGTTCCCCCTGCCCCTCATGGCACAGTGGCGCGGACATGTTAGCCTGACTGGACAAAGACCACAGTGGCTCTCCCAAGAAACCTGCGCAAGCGCATTGCCCAAGTTCTGGCTGAGACCTTTGAAGAGATCACTGAGGCTGATTACCGCGATGTGAGAGCACATCAACGCCCTATCTAGGCATGCATGCAGCCCTAATCCTCCTTGCCCCAAGAGTCCACACCGAATAACTTCCTTCCTAAAATAAAAGCCGCTTACCGGGAACCTCCTCTGGTGTTTGTCCTTCCCCAAGCACCGGCTGCCACAACTGGCTACCTTCCTCCTGGCTGAGAAGAGCTCCTGGCTGCATGCACCTAGGGATTCCGGGGTGTCTTCCTCCACCTCAGCACCCTCGCTCCCGCTTTGCTCCTCCTCCTGCCTTGTTGAACTGGGCTCTGAAGTGTCCATGGTAGTACTCAGAGTGGAGGTGGGGTCGCCCCCAAGTATCGCATCCAGCTCTTTGTAGAAATGGCAGATTGCGGGGGCAGCACCGGAGCGGCGGTTTGCCTCGCGAGCTTTGCGATAGGCATTCCACAGCTCCTTCACTTTAACCCAGAACTGCAGTGCGTCCCAGTCCTGGCCCCTTTCCATCATGACCCTTGATATCTGCAGAAAGGTATCGTAATTCCTATGGCTGGAGCGCAGCTGGGACTGGATAGCTTCCTCCCCCCAAACACTGATGAGGTCCAGCTCCTCGCCATTGCGCCATACTGGGGATCGCCTGGCGCGTGGAGACATGGTCACCTGGAAAGATTCGCTGAGAGCACTCCCCGCCTGACTGAACAAACAGGAAGGGGATTTTCAAAATTCCCAGAGAATTTAAAGGGCGGGTATGACGATTGGTCACCTGAGGGCAGGGCAGTAGAGTTCAAACTGATGACCAGAGTGGCTAGAACAGGCATTCTGGGACACTTCTGGAGGTCAATCAGAGCGCATTAACAGATCAGGGCATCCACACTGGCACCGCGGCGCTCCAGCGGGGGCGCATCAAACGTTATTCCACTCGCTGAGGTGGAGTACCAGGAGCGCTCTAGCCGCGGAGTCAGAGGGCTCTACGTGCCTTGCCAGTGTGGATGCGTCGTGAGTTAGAGCGCACTGAGCTGCTTTAATGCGCTCTAACTTGCAAGTGTAGCCATGCCCTAAGACACCGACGGTCCCACAGCCGGGTGGATTCTAGAGGGAATGTGTCTAAGCCACTGGAGCTCGAGAGGGCTGTGGCACTGGTTCCAGGGTCTAGGCAGCTGAAATACAGGATCCCACTGATAAAGACAGGTGCCAGACATATGGTCTGCACCTGAGACACACAGAGCTAGGAACAGTGAGCAGTCACTACCCAGGACCAGGGGGGCTTATAACAGCATGGATTCAACAGTTGGATCCAATCACAACAGACTGATGTCCATTCAGAGAGCAGGACTGGGCCAGGTTGTGACAACATGTAATCCTCTGGAAGAATACTGGTAAGAAAGCACAGAAGGACAAAAGACACACCGTACAGGATCTAAGACAGGGAATACCAGAACTAAACTAACAGATAAATATGTCCCATTTAAAAAGACCTTCAAACCACCCCAGCCAGCAGAGTTCCTATTTCTCTAATTGCTCTAGGAAGAAGACAGGCTTTCTTCCTTTTCCTTGGGGATCAGGTCAGGGAAGGCACAGCTTAACCCAGTTCTTAAGGCCCTTAACTCAGAGCCTTGTGTCAGAGCAACCAAACTTAGTCAGAAAACAAAGTCTTTAGGAGCTTGGCACTTGAAAGGACATACAGTCCATTACACCAAACATTACAGTCTCCTCCCCACCACTTGCTCAGCTTCCTCTTGCTGTTTATATGGCACACTCCTTGACTGGCTGTAAGCTCAGACTTTCCCTTAAGGGGGTAGTACACCCTACCACACACCCAAAATATTGTCAATGGCATAAACTGAGAAGTGCTTTGGTGTGAAATAAACCTTTGTTACTTGGTTAGAAAGACCAACCTAAGTCATGCATGGCTCCTCCATTTGTGAAGAATGTGTTCCTGGCAAAAACTTTTTAGCATTCCACACCATCACATTTTCTCTACAGAAAAATGAAGCATTTGACATTATTTATTGTGAATTTTTGTTTTTTCAGGAGATAGTGCACTGAGTCCCTCTCGTCAACCTTCACTTCTTGAGGGAGAGTATGTTACAAAACCATCACTCTCTTCATTAACATCTCAACCTACCTATGCTACCATCATGAGTAAGACCAGACGCTCTTTACAGGTAGGAAGTCACCTCCTGTAAGGTCCCAAATAGAAAACTAAAACCCACATCACATTGAGGTGTGTAGACAAATTTCACGTCTAAAAGACATAGATAACATTCTCACAGGACTCCAACTTCTGTATTGAGCCTTCAATGTTTGACAGATGAAAACTCTCATACTTTAGCTCTCAGGATGTTTCGATAGACAAACCTTATTTTCAAAATGCCTAACTGCTTTAGAAGCACAAGCCCTATTACTTTTCAAGGGGGGAGTGCTCTGAAGACACTTAGGTGCTTTGGAAAATCTCATCCTTTGTGCTTTTAATTCTTGAAACAAAGATATCAGAGACTGTGCGACAAGCAAGTTCTTTCTCTACATCAGTGTTTCTCAAACTGGGGGTCATGACCCCCAAAAGGCTATTGTAGGGGGGTTCTGAGATCACAAAAAATATTACCGGGGAAGGGAGAACTGAAGGGGGAGAAGGACTATAGCTAGGGTGACCAAATGTCCCGATTTTATAGGGACAGTCCCGATTTTTGGAGCTTTTTCTTACATAGGCACCTATTACCTCCCATCCCTTGTCCCGATTTTTCACACTTGCTGTCTGGTCACCCTAACTATAGCAGCTGAGGCTCTCCACCCGCCCAGCTCTGAAGGCAGTGCCGCTGCCAGCAGCAGCACAAAAGTAGGGGTGGCAATACTATGAGTATGCACAGTAATTTGCTATCACTTTTTGGGAGGGTGCGGGGGGGAAAAGGGGGATTCATCATAGCCTGAAAACTTTTCAGAGGGGGGGCCCAGCAAAAAAAGTTTAAGAACCTCTACTCTACATGATTGATCTATGGGGGAGGGAGGAAACATTGGCAAAAGTAAAGTTACTAATACCTCATTGTTTCTTTTACATATTTTATTTTGCAGAATGATGTATATTCAGCTGTTGATGAGACTGTTTTGGACAAAAAGCCTAGTGGGGAACACGAACTGGGTAAGCGCTGAGCTCTCTCTCTCTACAGCACAGTGTTCAACATGCCTGTAGTATTATGCCTGCAGCTGTTTTTGTGGCTATAGTTAGGGCTGCACAAATCTTTCTATTAGACGCCTGGTTTTCAGTGATTTATAACTTTCCCAAATCTCTGCTTTTTGGCTGAATTTATTTCAGCATTTGCTGTGCTAAAGAGTGATATTTCAACAAGAAATGGTCCATCTGTTTTCATAGACAAGGGAATGGAGGGAAATAAACTTGTCGGTTTTGATTTTTTAATATTTAAAAATATTTTTGACCTTTTTTGAAATTTGGCACCTCAGCTGGAAATGGAACTATATGCTGGATTCCATCTGTAGGTTTGACATTTGCCTCTTAGTGGCCCTGTGGGAATCCATTTGGATTTGGCTTAGTTATTTGGCCTTGAAAAGCACTCATGGCAGTAGGACTGGCACAAAGGTGCGTGGATTTAGGCAATCTTCAATTCATTTTGCATACATTAAGTCCAGCTGAGCCAAACATCCATCTGCAAGGACTGCGTGTCTCAGTGGTTCGGAACACAAGGGCTGCTAAAAGCGATTGCCTGCTGGTTTCTCCTGTTTAGCCTAGGAAAAGGAGCACTCTGCTGGGAACTATGTGGTCCTGAGTTCTAGCTGGATTTCTTCCAAGGACTGACCTAAATTCTTTGCACTTTACAACTCATGTTTAGAAAAGCATCTCACTAGAGCTGGGCAAAATTGCTTTGACAATTAGTTTATTTGCAGAAAAATAGAGTCGCAGGGTGACTGAAAATATTTGCATATTAGGCAAATTGTTTTGGCTGAAAAAATGAAAACAAATTTCATAAAGATCTAAATATTTTGTTTCAAAATTTTCTCAATGAAGTGTTTTGACTTTTTGTTACAAAATGACCATTTGTTTAGAAATGTAGCTAGATTTATTTTTTAAAAACCCACAAAAATAAAAGGGTAAAAATACCCCAAACCAAACAATTTATTTGACCTTGTGACGGGGGCCACTCACCTCTCCTGAGCACCTTCTGTTGGCTGGAGGCGAACCTGCACTATTTTTGACAGCACTCCATTGGCTGTTGCCCTCGTAAGGCAGGTCTTTAGTGGCTTAGCCCTCCAGCTGGGTCACATGTTGTCTAACTCATGAAGGAAGCCCTATTGTTCTGCCCTTGTTGGTGTCTGCAGCCCTGTCTCTGGGCTCAATTCTCAGCTCCTTCTGGGCTAGCTTTAAAGTCTGTCCTTGCCCCGTCATAGAGCAGTGCCCGCAGAGCTTTTTCCCTTGAGACTCTGTGCCTTTAAATTCTAGCCCTATGCTTGGTCTTCTGAATGAAACTTGTCGCCTTCTCGGGGCTTTGGCCACTATTCCAGTGGAGGGAATGCAGGCCTGCCCATTACTCTGGGGCCCAACCCAGGGACCCTACAAATAGCAACCATGTGCTGCTCCCTTTAATAGTTGCTGCTACTATTCCCTGTAGCCCCTTTCTGTTCCGCTTTACCTCAGGGTTTCTCTGTTCCCTGCTTGAGCAGGGTCTCTCCCAGGCTGCTTTACCTGTGGAGTTTTACAGCCTTCCAGTCCTTCCTCACCTTTCCGGTCCTAGCCAGCAACTGAGCTGCTCAGGCCCAAAAGCTCCTTTTAACTGAGCCTGCTGTGCTCTGATTGGCTGCTTCCCTGCAGCCTGTCAAGACAGACCTGAAGGACCTGCCTTCATTGGTCTTTTCCTGGGGTGGGGTGTGGTAGGACTATGAGGCCTCTAGCAGGGGCCTCAAAGGGCCTGGTACATCCCATCACAGACCTAAAAAAAATGCCCCTCTTGGGTCAACCCAAAATGAATTTCATTTCAAATTTTTCAATTTGGTCACCAAATCAGAAAAATCAATTACTTGCTCAGCTCTATACCTCACATCACCCCCAAAAGGGAGAAAATATTATTCACTCTCATTTTATAAACTGTGCAATTAAGTCTGAGAAAATGTATGTGACTTGCTCAAGATCACACAGGAATTTTCTAGCAAAGCCAGAACCAAGCTCTTTTATGAGATGTATGCAAATCTCATCCATTAGTCAACTCAGAAACCATGCATCATATCCACATGCCTGGCTCTGCTGTCTATAGAAATTGGAATTCTTATTTGTACCCAACGTTACAAAGTGTTTTGAGATCTACAGATAAAGCAATACTAGTATGCAAATACAGAACATCATCATCATTGGTCACGTGTTTCAGACTGAGTAATTCAACATGGAGAAGTTCAGTACCATGGCTGGAAGCACAACTCTAGTGGCTGAGAAAGATCAGAATCCATTTCTGATGCTAGGGTCTGACACTTCTTTAATGGGCTATTTCATTAGCACTTTGCACCAAAGTTTGCTGCAAAGGTAGGATTAGCTTCCTAAGCACGAATGGAATATGTAACTGCATTGTGCACATATCTTGCTAGGTGTGCAGTGAATGAGGAGGGATGTTGTGTGCTTTAATTATCCTGTTTGTAAAACGGGGCTACTCCAGATACTTATATCCACCATCAGTTTTGAGATCCACAGATGGAAAACACTGTAAATGCCTGCATGATTATGCAAGCATATTAAAATGTTTATTCAAAGTACTATTTCTCAGTGCTCTATTAGCTCTGTGTATATGCGCTCAAAAAAGGGGCAGATTTCACCCTGAGTGCATATATGTGCAGCACAGAGGTTTTAATGTCTATCAAATTGTTCCAAATTGGTGGAATTTGTTTGTTTTATTGATTTTCTGTTTTTAAGTACCTAGGAAATTCCGTATCAAAAACTAAAATAAAAGAATGTTAAGTAGCAAAATGAAGCACCCCTTACTTTATAGCCATGTGTCATGGGATGCAGCCCTCATCACCAGACTGGCACCTCCTCCTGGTCATACTGGGGATTAGCTACAGACCGACACCCACATCCGTGGTCTGCACACCGGCCCTCTATCTCTGCTTCCACCTACGGGGCTCCTCTCTTAGCTCCCAGAACTGCAGCAGCCTCTTCTCGACTCAGCCCTCCGGCTAGGTTGTCATCTGTGTTTCCCCCTTCCGGAGGTAGGCATCCCTGTCTAACAGTCCAGTCACTTCCCAGTGGCAAGTGTGGGGGACCCGTACCTGCCCATTACTCTGGGCCCCAACCCAGGGACTCTGTAAATAGCAGCCTCCTGCTGTTCCTCTGTAACCTCGGTCAATGCTGCTCTATTCCCCTGGGCCACTTCCCCATGGCCCCAGCACGTTCTTCGCCCTTATTTCAGGGCCTCAGCTGTTCAGTCCCAAGAGCCAGCCACTGCTCTGTCCAAGATGCTTACAGTTCTCTGTGCCCTCCAGGGATACAGTCCTCACTCCCTAGGCTCCCAGTAGCAACTGCCCTACTCTGCCCTGCAGCTCCCTTTTTATATGGGCCTGCTGGGCCCCAAATGGCTGTTCCTCACAGCCCCTCTCCTATTGGCCGCTTCCCACACAGCCTCCCCAAGGCTCTATTAACCCCTTCTCTGCCAGTGTGGGGCAGACACCCCATCACACTATGTTTTTGTGTACATCCATTGTACTGTATATCCATGTTTCTGCCATTTATGTTGATTTTATACACACGGATGGGTTAATTTAACTATCTATACCAATTATACCTATACAATCATAGAAACATTATTAACTTTTCCTTCTTGCCTAATAGTAAAATGAATACATTCCTTTCTGGAAAAATATTTGACGGTAAAACAGTGAAATGAAATAGCAAATTTCCCTTTAGTAAATGCTCCAGGCCAGCTAGGCAAAGCAATGATAATACTTTGTTCTCTGTCTCAGGCCAGTCCACTTTGCAAGAAAGCAGCAGCAACAATGACCAACTTTACTTATCTGCATCTGGCGAATTCCCCCTACAAGCAGCTAGCAGCTACACTGGCAAAGTTTACAACAGTGAGAGCAGCAGACCTGACAACAGCAGCAATGTTGGTGACCTTTCCACCTCTGCCTCCGTGGAGTACTATGAAGAAGCAGGCAGTAGCAGCACAGGTAAATCCCCCTCCCCTTTTCTTTTCTGGTAAACAGCCCTCCATTATGGAAGAATGCTAGTCCCCACTATAGTTATGGCTAAAACAAGCTTTCAGTTAGAAGCCCAATTTTGATACCCACTTCCACACATTTAATTTTTACCAAACCTGCTTTAAATATAATGGGAGAGATTTATGCCAGGATAAAGATTTCCAGATAGTTTGAAGCATATAGGGCCAGATTCTTGGGAGATAAAGGTGTTTCAAAATGAGGTGGGGATCTTACTTCTTGGCCATTTTCTGAATGGGTTTGGTTTTTTGCCGGTGAGGATTGTTGGGCTTTTTTTCTTGGCATAGCATAACTCAAAATTCTTGGCTTTTAAAGGTGAAATTTTTAAACCAGTTTAGTTAAACCGTTGCAAATCCCTGTGTGGGCACTCTTATATCATTTTCATAGTGGCTAATTGCAATATAGCTTAGCTCAATTAAGAAATTGTTTAAGCTAAACCGAAATAAGTGACTCTTAAACCAAAATAAGAGCATCCATTAACATGGACTAAAATGGTTTAAAATCACAGCTTGGACTAAAGTGGTTTCAAATCACACCTTAAAAAATATACAAAATAACTGGCATAAACTGTGAAGTTCTGTGGTATGGAATAAACCTTTTTATTGCCACTTTTATTAAGGATATTCTATATCTATATCTCATTGTTCCGGGTTTGGACAGTGCCTAGCACACCAGGATCCTGGCCCATGATGAGCAATAGGAATCATAAATAAATAATAATAAAGGTGCCTCCATTTGTGAGTAATACATTCATCCCACACTCCTGGCAATAAACTAGCCCCTCAGACCATCACGTTTTCTATATATAGAATTTAGAAATGTTAAGTTCTTCTTTGAGTGTGTCTGTGTGGATCCCACTCTAGGTGCCTATACACCTAGATCAGAATCTTTTGAATAGCAGTGTCTATTAGGCCATGCCTGCACCATGCATGTCCTCCCATCCCAGGACACAAAGGGCAGGGCAGCCGCAACCGTCTTTCAGTTCTTTCTTACCAGCCAGGGCAATGAGACAAAATTAGCAGTGTTTGCTCACTAGCCCTTAGGGGAACCACCATGGGACCCAGGTCTCATTTATGCCCTTCCACCAATTCCCCTGATTCCAAGAGTGATGTGTAAAATCAGACAGATCTCCAGTACTAAAGCTCAGTCCACTAGAACAAAAGCTGCATCCTCTGCTTGCTTCAGGAACATCGATGTATCCAATATTTGCAGTGCAGCTACATGGAGTAATTCTCTTGCTTTCTTTAAACATGATGTCCTTAACCTGGCAGCAAGATCAGATGCCAAATTTAGTAGGGCAGTGTTAAAATAATTGATTAGTTAGTGTCAGTCAGGACTCCTCAATCCCATCTTCCAGAAAGGACACTGCTTATCAGTCGCCTAGGGTGGGATCCACATGGACACATACTTGAAGATGAAAGAAAAGTTACCTACCAGTAACTGGTTCTTCCATGTAAGTCCCACAAGCTGCCCTCCATCCCTGCTTTTTTGGAGTTCTCCTTATCTGGGATTCTGAACTAGGAAGGGAACTGAGGGACGGAAGCAGCTGCTCTGCTGTTTATGCCCTTGAAAGGATTGGGGGGATATAAGAACATACCTAGGCAGGTGCAGCCTGAACAGACACTGCTATTCAGAGATTCTAATCTGACATGCTTGGGACACTTGCACACCTAGAGTGGGATCCACATGGATGACAGCATCTTGAAGCACCACAACCACTGTAAGGTAAGTAACCATTCTTTCTTCTTCAAGTGCTTGTTCACGTCAGTTCCAAGTAGGTGTGCCCGTGCCGCGGGCACAATCGTCAGAAAGGTTTCCCTTAGCAGCACCCGTCGGGTAGGCCATGGAGCCCCCTGAAGTGAAACTTTTATGGTGCTCAATATATGACCCTGCCGACCTGACCCCCCTTCAGTTTCTTCTTACCGCCCGTGATGGGTCGTTGGAAGAGCGTTCGCTTGCCTCACAAGTGCTTCCCTTAGCTTGTTCGTTAAGTTTGGCATATGTTTCAGTTCTTAGTTTAGCATAGTTTAGAGTTATACTATTGGTTAGGGACCGGGGTTCCACCCTATCCGTTTCCTTCCCTCGGCTCTGGGGCATGCCTCGGAGCCAAGGGTTTAAATCATGTGAGACCTGCAGTAAGCCCATGCCAACGGGTGACCCCCATGACGCATGCCTGAAGTGTCTGGGGAAAGAGCACCAAACAGACAGGTACAAAATCTGCAGGTCCTTTCAACCCAGGACGAAAAGGAGTGGGACTTCTGTCTGAAACAGCTTTTGATGGAGTCCGCTCTCCATCTTCAACCCACCTCGGAGCACGGGGTTCCGGCGCCAAGCGAATCGGTGTGTAGTGCTCTGGCCTCAGTGCGTCATACGGCACAGAGAAAAGAGTCCAGAGACCCTCAGCACCGCTCCCCGGCACCGCAGACTACCGGTATCATTCCCACTCACCAGTACTGCACAAGCGGAAGAAAACGGACAGAGGATGCATACCGAGGCTGAAAGTGTCTCAACCTCCGGGTGCATCAGCAGTGTGTCCCAAGAAGGAGCACTCAGTGCCCAAGGGTCAAGAGTTGGCTTCGGTCCCCTGGGGGGGACCACTGAGTCTGGCGCCCAGTGACTCCCCAGACAGGCAATGCCAGGTGGAGGAATTGGAGCTCCCCTCCACCCCGGACCCTTTTGAAGCTGCCAGGGAGTTGATAGAACTGATGGCACCGCAGCCCTTGGTGGTCAGGGACAAGCCCCCTGTACCTCCATGCCCGGTGCCGTCTAGAGGAAAGCCGGCTATGATGCCACGTTCTTCTTCTCCTGCACAGTGCCATTCTCCTTGGCACCACTCCCGCTCACCATCGCCCAGGCACCGGCAGCCATCTTGGGACTCCTTCCCAGCACTGGCCAGGTAATCCAGATCTCTGGCACCGCTGGAACGGCACCGACCTCAGGCACCGCTGGAACCGTGCTGATCGCCAGCACCATTAGAGAGGCAACGATCACTGGCACCGGTGGAGCGGCACCGGTCCCCAGTGCGGGAGCATTGGCACCGATCCCCTGCGCAATACCAGTTGGCGCCGCTGTGGTCATCCAGGTCCACATCGGGGTCATCGGACTTGGATGCAGAATCATTCTACTCCTGCCACAGTGGGTGCCGTTCCCACAGACATAGGAGCGAGGCACCTCTAGCTTCGCCTCCGCGCGGGCAGCCTCAGCTGCAATGGCTCTAATGGATCCCCTGGGCTTATCATCAGGCCCAGGGTTCATTCTCCAGGGGCTCTCTTTCGGTCATCTCCAAAACCAGAGCACCCAACTGCCTAGGGATCATCGGCCCCTAAGGGATCGGAGACAGCTACATCCCATGACCAGGCGGCTCAGGTCATCACAGAGGTTGCCACGGTGACAATACCAGTGGCAGACCAGGCTACTGTCGTCGCAATGAGGGTCAGCCCACGGGGCCCAGATATCGAACAGGACGAGGCCAGAGAGCTTGAGGGACAAGAGGACCCCGTGCCACCCCAAGCCTCATCATCCTCATCCCCTGACGAGGCAGTGGCAGGGGCCTCGGCTTCTGGACCTCCACCGATAGACCATTGGGCACAACAGGACCTCCTGCGCAGGATCGCCCGCAACTTGGGGTTGCAGGCAGAGGAGGTTATCGAACCTGAGGACCCTATGGTCGATATCCTAACGCCGGAAGGCCCATCCAGAGTCGCTCTTCCCCTGATTAAAACTATACAGAGCAAAGTGAAAACACTCTGACAGACCCACTGCAAGGGATGTCGAATGCAAGTACTTTGTCCCGTCCAAGGGATATGAGTATTTGTTTTCTCATCCGCAGCCATGTTCCCTGGTGGTCGCCATGGTTAATGAGAAAGAAAAACAGGGGCTGATTCCGAAGTCAAAGGAATCAAAACGGTTAGACCTATTCAGTAGGAAGGTCTATTCAACTGTGGGCCTGCAGCTAAGGATATAACTTCAGCTCGTGGGCCCTGATGTTGAAGTATAAGGAGCTTATACCATCGGACTCCAGAGCTGAATTTACGGCTATCGTTGAAGAAGGGAAGTCGGTGGTGAGGACCTCCCCTCAAGCTCCCCTGGATGCAGTGGACTCTGCCACCCACACACTTTCATCTGGTCTAGCCATGAGATGGGATGCATGACTGCAGGCATCTGGTCTACCTCCAGAAGTGCAGCAAACCCTGCAAGACCTTCTGTTCGAGGGCGCAGGGTTATTCTTAGGCCAAACTGATTCTAAGCTGCACAGCTTAAAAGACTCTTGGGCAATGATGAAGTTGCTGGGGATGCATACCCCAGCACTCCAGCGAAAACATTTCAAGCCCCAGCCCCAACAGCAATGGTCCTACCCTGCTCACCCTAGACAAGACTTTTACAGACAAAGACCTAGAAATTCTAGGTGCAAACCACCCCACTCCCAGTCAGGGCAAGGCCAGGGCCCGACCAAGCCATCGTTGGGCTCAAAGCAGGCCTTTTGAAGGGGCGCCCGAGGACGGCGTGCCTGCCATGACACCAGATCCTCCTCCTTACTTTTTGAATCGCCTATTCCACTTCTACCCTGCATGGTCCCAGATAACATCGGACCATTGGGTTCTTTGCACGGTAGAGGTGGGATATTCTCTCCAGTTCTGCTTCTTCCCTCCCTCCCTCCCTCCCTCCCTCCCACTCTCCTACCCTCCCACCCACCTTCCCAATCCCACTTCAGGGACCCTTCTCATGAGCAACTCCTTATCCAGAAGGTGCAATTGCTCCTAGATATAAGGGCAGTGGAGGAGGTTTCTCAGGAGCAAAGGGGCGAGGGATTCTACTCCCGTTATTTCCTCATCCCCAAGGCAAAGGGGGGGTCTCAGACCCATTTTAGACCTGCGTGGACTCAACAGGTTCATGGTAAAGTTGAAATTCCACATGGTCTCCCTGAGCACAATTATCCCTTCCCTGGGTCCGGGCAACTGGTACACTGCCCTCGACATGAAAGACGCATACTTCTACATAGCCATTCGACCTCAGCACAGACGGTTTCTACGGTTTGTGGTCAGCCATAAACATTACCAGTTCACGGTCCTCCCGTTCGGCCTATCGACTGCGCCCCGAGTATTCACCAAGTGCATATCGGTGGTAGCAGCCTTCCTCCGCAGGAGGCAGGTACAGGCATATCCTGACCTAGACAACTGGCTGCTGCGGGGCCGTTCCAGGGAGCAGGTGGAGTCTCACGTCCAACTAGTCAAATCCACATTTCAGAGACTAGGGCTTCTCCTCAACGTGAACAAGTCAACCCTATCACCAACCCAGAGAATAGAATTCATCGGGGTGGTACTGGACTCGATACAAGAGAAAGCTTACCTACCAGAGACACGATTTCAAGCCATAGCGGGCATCATTCAGGGCCTCATGCAGTACCCCACCACTACGGCTTGGGGTTGCCTGGCCCTCCTCGACCACATGGCAGCCTGCATGTAAGTGGTCAGGCATGCCAGACTCCGACTCAGGCCACTCCAAGCGTGGCTTGCTTCTGTATATCGCTTGTGGCGCGACAGGCTGGACTCAGTACTTACATTGCCACAACAAGTACTTCAATCCCTCCAGTGGTGGCTCCACCCCGATACAGTGTGCAAGAGAGTTCCTTTCAACAGCCCACAGCCCACCTTGACCCTAGTAATGGACGCATCATTGTTGGGTTGGGGGGCACACCTGGGGGACCACCAGACGCAGAGGCTATGGTCGCAAGACGAACTCTCTCTTCACATCAATATCAGGGAGCTCAGAGCAGTACAATTGGCTTGCCAAGCATTCCTGTCCATACTACAAGGTCAGTGCATGGCAGTGATGACAGACAACACCACTGCCATGTTTTACATCAACAAGCAGGGGGGAGCGTGTTCCTCTCCCCTATGTCAAGAAGCCCTTCAACTTTGGGAGTTCTGCACAGCACACTCCATTCACCTGGAGGCATCCTATCTCCCAGGAGTGCAGAATGAACTAGCGGACCAACTCAGCAGATCGTTCTGCAATCACAAGTGGTCCATCCGATCAGATGTTATTCACTCCATCTTCCAAAGGTGAGGATTTCCCCAGGTCGACCTGTTTGCCACCAGGAACAACAGGAAATGCCCAGTGTTCTGCTCCTTTCAGAACCACAGCCCGGGCTCCCTCTTGGATGCATTCCTACTACCCTGGGGAGGCCACCTCATGTATGCCTTCCCACCAGTCTCTCTCATGCACAGGGTACTGCTCAAGATCCACAGAGACAAGGCAAAGGTAATCCTCCTTGCTCCTGTATGGCCCTGTCAGCATTGGTACACCACGCTTTTGAAGCTGTCAGTGGACGACCTGATAGCTCTACCACTCTGCCCCGACCTAATCACATAGGACCACGGCCACCTTCACCACCCAGACCTTCAGTCCCTCCATCTCACCACCTGGAAGCTTCATGGTTAAATCTGATGGAGCTCCTGTGCTTGAGTCCTGTCAGGAACGTCCTCGGCAACAGGAAACTATCCACCAGGGCCATTTATTTAGCCAAGTGGAAAAGGTTCACATGCTGGTGTGAGGAGCATCATACACCTCCCTTACAGGCACCAGTTCCACTCATCTTAGAGTACCTCCTAGCCCTGAAACAACAAGGCCTTGCACCGTCCTCTATTAAAGTACACCTTGCGGCCATCTCGGCCTTCCACCCGGGAGCATCCAGCCGTTCTGTATTCACCAATCCCATGGTGGGGCATTTCTGGAAGGGGCTGGAAAGGTTATACCCACATGTTCGTCAGCCAGTATCTGCGTGGGACCGTAACCTGGTATTATCCAGGCTCATGGGGCCCTCCTTTGAGCCATTGGCAACTTGCTCTTTGCTCTGTTTGTCCTGGAAGGTGGCCTTCTTAGTCTCTATTACATTAGTTAGGAGGGTGTCTGAGCTGAAGATACTAACTTCTGATCCACCTTACACGGTCTACCACAAGGACGAGGTGCAACTCAGGCCTCACCCAACTTTTCTTCCCAAGATGGTGTCTCATTTTCATACCACCCAAGATATCTTCCTTTTCATTTTTTATCCCAAGCCTCACATCAGTGCCTGGGAACAACGGCTTCATTCACTGGACGTCCAGAGGGTGTTGGCATTCTACATTGAGCGTACTAAGCTGTTCAGAAAATCGAACCAACTATTCGTGACAGTTGCAGATTGGATGAAAGGATGCCCAATCTTGTCTCAGCGTATTTCGTCTTGGATCGCAGACTGTATCTGCACATGCTATGAGCTGGCCAAGGTCCTGGCTCCGCCTATTACAGCTCACTCCACAAGAGCTCAAGCCTCTTCAGCGGTATTTCTGGCCCAAGTCCTGGTACAGGAGATCTGCAGAGCAGCTACTTGGACATCGGTGCATACGTTCACCTCTCACTATGCTATCACCCATCATGCCAGAGATGATGCAGCCTTCGGCAGAGCCGTGCTCCAATCAGTGGTTCCTTGACGCCTACCCCTCCTCCCGGGTAGAGCTTGGGAGTCACCTGATTGGAATTGACGTGAACACGCACTCGAAGAAGAAAAACAGTTACTCACCTTCTCGTAACTGTTGTTTTTCGAGATGTGTTGTTCACGTCCATTCCAATACCCACCCTCCTTCTCCTCTGTCGGAGTAGCCGGCAAGAAGGAACTGAAGGGGGGTCGGGTCGGCAGGGTCATATATTGAGCACCATAAAGGTGCCACTCCAGGGGGCTCCACGGCCGACCCGACAGGTGCTGCTAAGGGAAAACGTTCCGATGATCGTGCATGCGGCGCGCGCACACCTGATTGGAATGGACGTGAACAACACATCTCGAAGAACAACAGTTACGAGAAGGTGAGTAATTGTTTTTTATTTATTTTTTCCCCCCAGGTGCTATTCCTTCTAATCGACCTTCGCTTAATGGAAAGTCTTTTCCACAAACATTCCTCTCTTCACTGGTCTCTCAGCAGAGCTTTGATGAAATGGCTAATAATGTCACAAACAGAGCACTTTTCGAGGTATGAAGTCATTGAACGTACACATCTCAAATATAAAACTAAAAGTAACAGTTTGTTGGATGTGTGTAGTTGTGTTTCATATATGAAATGTATTGTTACGTAGGAGTCACCAGATGACTACACTGCATTCCAGAATAGAGGTGAGTCATTTCTTTCTTTGGACTGTTTCTCGTAGTTGCAAAGTATGGTTCAGGGTTTGAGACATCAGCTGGTGGAGCCAATAAAGGTCTTTCTTTCTTTTTGGTCTCAGAACTAACAAACAACCATTCTTTCACAAACTGAGAAGAGACAAAAATGGGGTGAAACAAAACGCATTCTCAAGACTGCTGAAGAGTCCTAAATGACTTGAAAGGGAACTTGAATGGCGGGGGAAATAATTGCTGAGTAGAACTGGGCTAGCAATTCACAATGAACAGATTTAAAATTTGTATTAAAGCTAATGTTTAAATTATATAATACACAGGTTGAGAAAAGAGTGTCTGTACATCTGGGAATAGTACTTAGATTATCCACAAATAAAAAGTTTGTTAAAAAATTTATAAGATACCTATAGTACATAATCTACAGTAACCCAAATTTAGATGAATAAATGTAACAATACAGTTTAGATATTAGAATCAGAATACTCTGGTACATCACTCATGAAAAGTTATACAGAGAGTTGGTTGTAGAAAGCAAATATAGGAATGAATGTAGATTATCCCTCAGTAATTGAGCATTTCGGATGGGTTGTCCCTTAGTAGATATAATCCATCAGAGAAGTATTTCAGTTACTTTCCGATATCTACTCGGTGAATGTAACTTTTTTCTATGTGAACAAACTGATTTTTAGGATATATTCACTATTTGAAATTATTTTTTGCATATAAATTTCTGCCAATAAATGGCTCAGTCTTTCTAAATTTTGCACTCTCCCCAGGATTCCTTTCAGTATCAAATATTTGTCAAGCTTTGTGACTTCTCACCAATATATAATAGAGAATACCAACACCTGTTCCACATGGTATTGTTTCTGTTTTCTGATTGGATGACCTGTCCTTTCAACACAACTTCCTCCTGAACCATATTTCTTTTTGCAATTAAATGAATCTTTGCCACAGGGCCAAAATTCTTTTTCTGCCCTGGCAATACTTTGCTTACATGAAAGTTCATAAAAAGCATACAATAAGTAATTTATACCTTATGAACAAAAAAAATGGAATGAATAAGCACATGAACTTGCCCATTATTGTTTGCTTCTGTTACAGAACACCATAACTGAAGAACTGAACAATACAATAGAGAATATCCTGACACGGGTTGTGGCTGAAGTAACAAGTATCTTATACCCAGCAGTAACTGAGTATGAAGAGAGAATTAAAGATACAGTATATACAATATCTGAAGAGTCAGCACTCTCTTCAGACAACTCTAGTAGCTGTAGTACATGTAATGAAGAGCTCTTTGATGTGTTTGCAAGTCTTCCATCCTCCAGTACCAGAAAGGTCATCTTTACAGATACAAGCATAAAAACCACCAGCTCACCAAGTGATCTCAAGATAGTGACAGGAGGGAAACCAACTCCATTGCAATCTCAAAAATCATCTTTCACGTCTCTGTCAAAGAGCACACAGAGGTCTCTGGAAAGTGAATTTTGGAAAGAAAGTGTTCACAAGGGGAAAACAGCAACACCACCTCAGTATCATACTGAATGTATTTCGAGATTGCGCCGGGAAGTTGTGGGCATGGGAGCTATGTCTGAGTTTCCCACAAAGACTTTCAACACAGAGAAGTTTCCTTTTAGCCAAACTTATTTTAAACGTGAATCGGCAACAAAAGATACCAAGCCAAAAAAAGGTCTGATTGGTGAGGATATTTTTTCAGACTTAAATCAAGATCTTCCTAAAGGAGGTATTTTTAAAAAAGTGTTTGACAAGCAAACAGTAACAGACGCAAATAACAATGACAACTTGAAAATGCTACAGGTGGCCGAGAATGTGGTCAAGGAAGTTTTTAGGAGAGTAAAAGATCTAAGTGATTCTGTCAGCATTTTAAAGAAAGCTCCCATTGAGCTTAGTGAAAGATTGTTCTGTAGTAGTTTTAAAAGAACTGAATTTCCTGAGACTTTTCATAAAGAGTTCCAGAAAGAAATTGGATTAGTTGCTAAAGAGATTGTAGCAACTGTTTTGGATAACTTTCACAAATGTTTGGTGTCTACCATCACTATGGCATCAGACCAAGAACCTGTAATAAGAAGGAAAGACCAGGTCCCTGCCAGAAGAACTAGCAGAGTTTCCAAATCAGAAAAAAATAAGATCATGCAAGCTGAATTGCCTGCTTATGACCCAACATTTTCCTCGTTTACTATTGATAAAATAGCCAAAGAGGCTGTGGAAAGTGTTGTATTCACACTAGAGTCATTTGTAGCCTTTCAGTTTAAACATGATTTTAAATGTAAATTTTCTGAAATAGTGAAACTCCCTGTTGAAAATATTTCTAGTGCACAACAGACACCATTCTTAAGGCCTCTCTCAACCCAGATAGCAAATGAAATAGAAGTATCATCTAAAGCATTTGAAGATGAAATGCCAGGAACTACAATTAAAAGAACGCTGCCAACCTTAGAACAATTCCAGAGTTCATCGGATGTATCAAGGGTAAGCAGTATGATTACAAAGGAAAGCATAGAAAGTGCTATTGTCCAAGTGCAAGGTCTCCATTCAGAATTGAACATTTACGCTACAATTGCTGTTAATGATGTTCTGGAAATCTTCAAGCGGAAGCTAGAAAAAGAAATTAGCCAAAGGCAAACAATCCCATTGTATGATGACTCCGAAGAAAACATTATGGCAGGCGAGATAATTGGTGCTGTATTAGATCGATGTGCTCACCCTCAAACTGAAATTACTTTGGAATTGAAATCTGGGAATCTTGAAATGGAAAAGTCTGGACGAACATTTGGAAATAATAAAATTCATGGTCAAGGTGTTGCAATGTCAGAAGGAATAAAACTGCCTACTAGAAAATTAAAAGAACTTGACCCAAGGGAAAACTTTCCACCTATCAATGTTCCTGGAATGGTGATTTATTCTGAGGAAGAAACAGAAATGGAAGAGGAAATTCCATCTCGTCTCTGTCCAACAATCCACAAATTCTCAGAGCGGGATGCTCACACTCCATCAGAGGTGACCAAAAAGTCTATGTACTACATGTTAGCTCCCACAGCAAGACCTTCTAGACCATCGCTGGGAACAATAACTAAACAAAGAGCAATTAGCTCCAGGATGACTCTACCTCCTATTGGTAAGCAGTTTCCAAGGAAACCCTTCTCTCCACTGGGCATAATGAAATCTCCCAGAGATGAAGCAAGGCATAGGCAGGTGTATGAAGAGCACTGCCAGTTCATGTCAACACATGAAACCAAGTATCAGCTATCACAATCACAGGATTGTGCATTACCTGCAATAGTAGTAGAAGAAATAATAAGTAAATTGGTGTCTACAATCTTAAACTCCGTTTGTAGCACAAGCCTGGAACACAAAAGATGTTTATCAAAAACTGAAGTGAATGAGATTACGGACACACTTAAACAGTCAGTAAAAAAAAGCATGTCCAAAAATAAAATCAGTCTTGTAGGAGCTACAGATGAAGACCAACATTTAAATCCAGAGTATGAAGATACTGTTAATCAAGTGGTTCAAAGCATTTACAATAGTGTCTTGCAAGAAACTGGATCTCAGCCAGCCCTTTATCACGATGTCACAAGTTGCAGAACAATTTTTCCTGAACGAACAGCCAGTATAATAATAAATGAAATCTCCAGTGGCCAGCTAATACATTCTTTTAATGAACAGTCACCAACTGATAACTGCAGTACTATAGAGGTTGACAGTACTGCTGACAAAGATCTTTCATCAGTCTCCATTCAAATAAATATTGAGGCAGGAAGTTCTGGAGAGTCAATGAGGGATGCAAATGGGCATCTAGCAGAAACATTGCTACAAGAAGAAGAGCTACCAGTTGAAATAATCGCTCATATTGGAGACAAACCATTAGACATAGATCCAGACGTTATTTCAGACCATTTAGCAGTTATTTCCATAAAAACAGAGCCTATTGAGAAACTGAATGAAACATACATGAGTCATTCTGGACTAGAGCTACCAGAACTAAGAAAAAAATCGATATCTAAGACAAGTATGCTAAGTACAGCTACTGAAAGTGATATAGAGAAAAGGAGAGAAAGACGGTCCTCTGTGAATGCTTTAGGACGACTAGATGTCAAACCAAAGGATGTAAGTAAAAAGAATGGGTAATTTTCATATGCAGATTGGTAAAAAATTGTTTATCATACTGTCACTATGATCCTGATCCAGGAAAGCATTTAAGCACATGCTTAAACTCTAAGCACGAGTCCCACTGAAGTCAATTAGATTACTCACATGCTTAAGCAGGTTACGGGATCGGCACCTAGGGCCTCAATTCAGGAAAACACTTAAGTATATGCATAACATTAAGCATATGCTCCTGTCCTATTGCAGTCAATGGGATTTAAGTATATGCTTAAAATTAAGCATATGTTTAAGTGCTTTGCTGAATCAAGGCCAAGTAGTCTGTTTTGGATATTGTATTTGATAGTTTATGTTGCCTTCATATTTTATTCTCATCTCTTTTCATTCAGAAAGTTTAAATACAATAGAGTGGGCAAAGTATATACTAAGAATATAATGTTGATTTCTTATCATGAGTGTGTTCAAAATTGTCTTTGGCATCTTGGTAGCAAGTCTAGTCCTGATAGTAAAAGAGAGGTAGTGTGTCTAGTGGTTAGTGAAGGGAATTTAGAGTCAAGACTCCTAGATTAATATTCCCAAAACTGCTCCTGACTCTTGTGTGACCCGGAACAAATCGCTCAGGGCCAGATTCTGATAGTCTTACTCAGGCTGAGTGGTACCATGCTTCTCCAGTTGTCTTATTAACTTAAATTGAACTACCCATGGAGTAAGATGCTACCCCGCCTGAGTAAGGGTGGCAATATCTGGCACTGAGCCTCTCTCTGGCCTCCAACCTCTTTACTTGTGGTAAATTAGTAGATACTATGAGTGAAATCCTGTCCCCATTGAAGGCAATGGCAAAACTCCCATTGATGTCAGTGAGGGCAAGATTTCATCCTTCCGGGGGTCTGCTATGTTTCCTCTCTTTTATGATAGCCTTTCCTGTCGTTATCACCTCATCCAACAGAGTGAACAGCCTTTTATTTTAAAAAAATGTTTCAAATACAAAGTCCTGTTTTTTCCTGCGTACTCAAATGGAGTAAAAACAATGTATCCATATGCAAGGCTAAAACAGTCTCCCCATACCATCTTGTTTTATAATTAGCGCACAGTAGACAAATTGTACAAAAAACTACTCTGAAATACTGTTCTCTTCAAAAGTTCTCTCTTCAACAACAGGTCGTTTGCAGAAATTCATTTCAGAACCTGAAGAAACCTGATGTCACCAGGGTGGAACTTCTAAAAGATGTCAAGAGCAAGGAGGAACTTATTTTACGACTCGTCTCATATGATATTCAACATGACGAGGACGAGGATTTTGAACAAATTGTAAAAGTAGATTCCGCTTCGGTTTTTGAGAGCCAGGTATATGCAGCAGGGGAAGAGGAAATCATGCCTGCTTATGAGAGTGCCCCTTTGGCTGATATGCAGAATAATTTAATTGCTGCCCAGGCCCCTGAGAAAGAGGATCAGTACAAGGTAATTGGAGTACGTGAAACCTTTACTATTTCACCTGATTACACTGGGCCAAGTCCTGCTCCCATTAAAATCAATGATAAACCTCCCACTGAGTCCAGGATCAGACCTCCAAGGATGCAAAGTGCAGCTCACCCACACAGTCTGGCCATTTTCCATAGGGCTGAGCAAAAATAAGAGGCAGGTGTTGCAGAGATCAGAGCTATGTCCAGTCTTGTTTAAAATCCTCCTTCATGATCAGAAGAGGGAGAAAACAGAGAATTGAATTTGAAGTTGATACTGATCAACAAATATAGCTGAACATATGAACTGTACATCATATTACAAAATGGAAACATACAGGGCTTGTTAAAATGGTATGGACTTTTGCCTGACTTCTTGTCCCACATGGAATCTCACTCCCCTCTCATATCATTTATCCCTAACTTCATTATTTGTCCTTTGGATTATTTTTTAATCCAGGTGTTGCATCAATTATTTTCTAGCTTTTCATTAGAACTCCCCATGGGTCCACCTCCCCTTTATTGCCTTCCTCTGTGAGGCAGTACTATTCAGGTGATCTTATCATGAAGGGAACAAAAAGAAGCCCTAGAGAGGCAAGGAATAGAAGCAGGTGAGATGAGTGAGCCAGGAATTGGAATGTTGTGAGAAATAAATGTAATTGTTTTTCAGATTATGGAAGAAACAATATTAACTAACTTGGCAGGCCCTAAATTGGACATAGATCTGCTGTCTGCTCTAAGCAAGGGCATTCCATGTTTAAGGTAACTACTTTGATGCTAAAAATAAGGGAGGTATCTATGCTTGAGGGTGGGAGTTTCCAGAGGTCCCTGGGCAGGGCTGTCTCTAGATTTTATGGGGCTCTTTCTGAAGTAACACAGGGCTCCATCCAATTCTCTCCTCACCCCTGACCAGCCCCGAAACCCTGACCAGTAGCCCTGGCTACTCTGCCGGACAATAGGACCAAACTCCATGGCAATGACTCCTAAGTTCCTTGGCAAAGTTAATTTATTCTGTCACCATGAAATATCCTTCATTTCTGTCTTCCCATCTCCACACAAACATCCACAGCCACAGCTCACAGTTGGAAATACTCACTGACAAAGTTTGTGGGTGGTTATTTTTGAGAACTGTTTCTTTTGCTATGCTCCCCAGGCATCCTAGCCCCACTTCCCAGGGCAGAATGGCTCAGGGCGGCCATAGCTGGAATGCACGGTGTGGGTGCACCTTGCACCCACCTCCAGCAGATGCTGCAGACTGCGGCATGGGCTGCTCTTGTGAGCTGCTGAACTTCCTCAACTGCTGCTGACTTTATGGGGAAGGGAGGGGGTCAGCGCTTCTCAGGAGCTACACAGGATGCAAGGGGCTAGACTACAGCAGTGTCAGACAATGCCCCTTTGCAGTCATGGTAAGTTATCAGTGGCACTAGCTGGTTTCAGTATAGAACTCTATTTAACATTACAGGCCAGGTGTTGGGGTCTGGCTGAACCACACACAGCATTGGTAGGGGGACATAAAATTTACCTTCGCACTCTGCCAGTCTAGGGGCTGCGGACTGCAGGACCAGTCTCTAGTACTGCTCTAACTTATACCAGATTCCAGCACCCATAAGCAGCCAAAACCTCAGCTAGAGATCAGTGCATAGGGGCAATCTGGGCACATTGCCTTTCCTCTGGCCATGCCTCCTTTGCTATCAGCAAGGAGAATGGGAGCTGGCATAGGAGGCCATATAGCAGCCCTATGCCCTCTGGTGCGGGGGTGTTCCTCCTGGGGCTAGATACATCAGCTGTACATTCAGAATTCTGTAGTGGTGTTGCACAAAGTGACTGCACCATGCTGGGCAACCCAGCCTGGTGTTTGAAACCCTGTCCTGCTGCTGGACCGGTGGAAGAAGCTCCCAGTGTTCTCTCCCCCGTATAGTGCTTCCGAGCAGTAGAGCACCCTAGATGTGTCCCAAAGCAGGAATGAAAAGGAAGCTCTGGGAGTGACCCTCTGACACGTTCAGTTGCTTGTAACACTAATTTTATGAAGCAAATTTCTGCAAGCATATCCAGGCAGTGCCCTCCCTGTAGACAAAGCGCTGGGAATGCCTATTGCTTAATTGTTATGCACCGATGGAGATGCACTGAGCTCTGTACCAGGTACAAAGTGCAGACAGACCCTGCGAGTGCTGACCAACCCAAATAAGATTTGAAGATTAAAAATGCTATAAAAGTGCTAGACCTTATTACTCTTTATCACTATTATTTATAGTAAAAATTACTTTCTTCTGTTGTTTTTCAGTGAGAGTGTTGAAGAAACATCGCTAGTTCCTGAGACCCAGGACAAAGGTGAATGTTTGATTTTTTTACTTATTTGAGAGTTTGAAGTTTTTTCTTAATCTGAATACTGATATTTTGTATGCAATAAAATGCTATTGCACACACAAAAACTAAATTAAAAGAACATTATTAAGGTTGGAAAGTCAAGCACTCAAAAGTTAGGAAATGTCAGAATTAATGTTACCTGTGTGACTTTAATTCAGCCCCCTTGTGCGTATGCATGGTACAGTCTTCAGTTACAGGATCATATACTGTTTTTTCCACAAGATCCCTGTGGACAGACCCACTCTGGGGTTGTTCCTTAGTACTATTCTTTAAATATAGCTTTTTGTGTGGAGTTTTCTAGGTTTTTAAAAAATCCTAAACTGGAAAAACAGAAATTCTATCATGTGGCATCGTACTGACACCCACATGGGTCATCAGCAGGGTTAGAACTTTTATGTCCACTGCTCAGACCTTTGCCACCTGAGTTAACAGAGTAACTAATAGCCGTAATAAGTGGTTATACTCTATGGCTATGTCTACACTACGAGGGTATTTCGATTTCACTTAAATCGAATATGTGGAATCGATATTGCAAAGTCGAACTTGTGTGTCCACACTAAGGACAGTAATTCGACTTTGTGAGTCCACACTAACGGGGAAAGCATCGACATTGGAAGCGGTGCACTGTGGGCAGCTATCCCACAGTTCCCGCAGTCCCCGCTGCCCAATGGAATTCTGGGTCGAGCCGCCAATGCCTTCTGGGTAAAAAAAAGGGTCGAGGGTGCTTTTGGGTAATTGTCGTCATCCGTCTGTCAATACCGCCCTCCCTCCCTCCCTGAAAGCGCCGGCGGGAAATCAGTTCGCGCGCTTTTCGGGTCAGTGACAGCGCGGACGCCACAGCACTGCGAGCATGGATCCCGCTGCGACCATCGCTGCAGTTGTGGCACTTGTGAACGCCTCGCAGGTTATCATCCACCTTTCCCAGAGGCAGATGCAGATGAACCAGGCGAGGAGGCTACGGCACCGCGGTGAGGGCCTGAACTCTGAGAGGGGCACAGACCTCTCACAAAGCACGGGACCCAGCTCCGAGGACATCACGGTGACAATGGGTCATCTGAATGTTGTGGAACGGCGATTCTGGGCACGGGAAACAAGCACTGACTGGTGGGACCGCATAGTGCTGCAGGTCTGGGACGAATCCCAGTGGCTGCGAAACTTTCGCATGCGGAAGGGGACTTTCCTGGAACTTTGTGAGTTGCTGTCCCCTGCCCTGAAGCGCAATGACACCCGGATGCGAGCAGCCCTGACTGTCCAGAAGCGAGTGGCCATAGCCTTCTGGAAGCTTGCAACGCTGGATAGCTACCGGTCTGTCGCGAACCAGTTTGGCGTGGGCAAATCTACCGTGGGGGTTGTTGTGATGCAAGTAGCCAACGCAATCATCAAGGTACTGCTCTCAAAGGTAGTGACCCTGGGAAACGTGGAGGTCATCATAGATGGCTTCGCCGCGATGGGATTCCCAAACTGCGGTGGGGCTATAGATGGAACTCACATCCCTATCCTGGGACCGGACCACCAGGCCAGCCAGTACATCAACCGAAAGGGCTACTTTTCAATGGTGCTGCAAGCACTGGTGGACCACAGGGGACGTTTTACCAACATCAACGTTGGATGGCCGGGCAAGGTTCATGTCGCTCGCGTCTTCAGGAACTCTGGTCTGTTTAGACGGCTGCAGGAAGGTATTTACTTCCCGGACCACAAAATAACTCTTGGGGATGTGGAGATGCCTACAGTGATCCTTGGGGACCCAGCCTACCCACTAATGCCCTGGCTCATGAAGCCCTACACTGGCGCCCTGGACTCTGAAAAAGAACTCTTCAACTACCGGCTGAGCAAGTGCAGAATGGTGGTGGAGTGTGCTTTTGGACGTCTCAAGGGGAGATGGAGAAGCTTACTCACTCGCTGTGATCTCAGCGAAACCAATATCCCCATTGTTATAGCTGCTTGCTGTGTGCTCCACAATCTGTGTGAGAGCAAGGGGGAGACCTTTATGGCGGGGTGGGAGGTTGAGGCAAATAGCCTGGCATCTGATTACGCCCAGCCAGACAGCCGGGCGATTAGAAGAGCACAGCGGGACGCGCTGTGCATCCGGGAGGCTTTGAAAGCCTGGTTCCACAGTGAGCAGGGTGACCAGTGACTTTTAAGTTTCTGTACAGAGAAGCTGAACCTGCCCCCGTTTCTTTACCCAGTTAAGGATGACTATCCTCTCCAGTTACAGACCCCCTCCACCCCCTTCCAAAAAAATAAATTCAGTTTTATTTTGTTAATGAACACCGTTGTCTTTATTACTGTTTTCGCGGGAATGTTTTAAACCTGGGACGCAGACTGTGGTGGGGAGCGGGTGTAGTGTACTGATGCAAATGATCCTTCTAAACTCCAGGAATGACAGGATTCGCAGTGGCGGACTGGTTGTTTCCACGGAGCATGCCAGCCCTCCTGAGCGGGACTGCGTGTATGTGGGGGCTATGTGACTTTATGGCAGGGGGAGGAGGGTTACAGATCCCCTGCTGCGTGGCTCTGTGATCCAGGACAAGGACCGCTGCATAACATCTGTAACTGCCCTCCCCCGCCACAAAGTCACAGAGCAACCCCCCCCCCCCCCCACGCACAGAACATGAAAACCACCTCCCAGACTGACCAGGGTAACTAGTCACTGCACTGTGTATGTGCCCTGCTGCTGGACCTGCCCCCACCTCTGTAGCCTGCTAAAGGTGACTGTCCTGTCCAATTACCAAGCCCCTTCCCCCCCTGCAGACAGACTCTCCCTCAAAACAGCATGACTGAAACAGTAATGAACAAAAACGTATTTTTTATTAACAACCACACATGAAACTGGGGGGTGAAACTTGGACGAGGGCTTGCTTGAGGCGGCCAGGAAAGGACTTTTCAAATTTTGGGGAATGACAGCCTTCTGGTGCTTGAGCAGTCTGCAGGGGTGGAGTGAGAGTTTTCACGGACTCTTCCGCCCCTCCTTCTTTGGACTTTGGGCGAGGGGGGTATGGGACTTGGTGGCGGGGGAGTGCGGTTCCTGATAGACTGCAGCGGGGCTCTGTCCTCCTGCCTCCGTTCCTGCAGAACATCAACAAGGCGCCGGAGCGTGTCCGTTTGCTCCCTCAGAAGTCCAAGCAGCGTTTGAGTCGCCTGCTGGTCTTCCTGCCGCCACCTCTCCTCACGGTCCATGTGTGTCCGGTGCATTTGGGACAAATTCTCCCTCCACTGGTTATGCTGTGCTGCCTGGGCTTGGGAGCAGCCCATAAGTTCAGAGAACATGTCCTCTCGCATCTTCTTCTTCCTCCGCCTAATGTGCGCTAGCCTCTGGGAGTGTGATTCCAGGCTGGGTTGGGAGACAGTTGCAGATGTGGCTGTGGGAATGAGGAAAAGGCAGTGAATTCCTCCGAAAGATAAATGTAGTTGTGAATCAAGAACCTTGATTCACAAGAACATAGTCTTTCTCCGTGAACAAGACCATGAACCACACCTATCACATGCGCACTGAGGACAAGGTCGAATTTTCGAACCTCGCCTTCAGTGCCTGGGCTTTTGCACTGCCGATCTGGGAACTGGGGCAGGACACGGTACTCTCTGTAGCAGGCAAAGATGGTAAGCCGTAGACTTGTTGCAGATTAAAACTTTAGGAGTACCACTGGCCACCTTTCACATTGAAAGCAATGCCAGTCTGTGCTGCCAGCAATCGGCCAAGCAAGAACTGTGGCCCTGTCCCACCCCCTCGCGGATGTGCCAGGGAAAGATCCCTGGATGCTGACCCTCTCCTGCCCCCACCGCGTGGCTGTAAACCAGCGGTCACAGTTCTGTAAAGGAACTTGTTGCAAGCAGTCCCAATACTAACAGTCCCCTACCTAATTCAAAGCAGGTTGTCATGAGCGACATTACCCTCATGAGGATCCCGGACACCGAGATCCAGAGGATGCTTCGAGAAAGCCTGCAGAGACCGGGGCCCTATGCCGCCATGATATGCAAGGCACTGATTCCAGAGTACCTGCTTGTCTCCTGGCGCGGGAACGTATCGTACTTTGGAGGACCAAGTAAAGCCGCTCTCCCCAGGAACCTGATGAACAGGCTATCCCTTTACCTGCAGGAGAGCTTTGTTGATATGTCTGTGGAGGACTACTACTCTATCCCCGGACATATAGACCGGCTTTTCATATAGCTGCAGTAGCAGGGACAAAAGAGAGGAGCAGCTTGGGCAGCACAATCATGCACAACCGGACACTGTTTGATTTTTTTATAAATACTTGTTACTGATTACACTGGTCTACAATTTTTGAGAAGTCGTCTGCTTCAGTGATAAAATGTGCTATTTGTTATGTATTTTGATGTGCTGAATTCAAATATGACAATTAAAACAACTGATTGGCTACTGTTTCTAAGATATTTAAGTTTTTACATTTTATGTCTATGTATATTGTGTAGATAGTAGAGTTTTAATCATAAATTGTAAACCTAGGTCTTTTCATGTGTTTATGGTTGCTTTACATGATAATATTTCACCTGTCCTGTTTATGTAACACTTTAAAAATCAGCAAAAGGGTTATATAAATAAAATTTATTATGAAACAAAAGGCAAAAAACTATTCTGTACATAGTTTAGTCCTATTCAGTGTCTACTCGGCACTTCTTGGCTCGTCTCTTGTATTCATTAAATGGAGCATCTCTTGTCACTGTCCAGCAATAGTCTGCAAGCATTGATGGGCTCCATTTGCCCTGATAGCGTTTCTCCATTGTTGCAATGTCCTGGTGAAATCGCTCGCCGTGCTCGTTGCTCACTGCTCCGCAGTTCGGTGGAAAAAAATCTAGATGAGAGTGCAAAAAATGTATCTTTAGTGACATGTTGCAACCAAGGCTTTTGTATGCCTTGAGGAGGTTTTCCACCAACAACCTGTAGTTGTCTGCCTTGTTGTTTCCGAGAAAATTTATTGCCACTAACTGGAAGGCTTTCCATGCCGTCTTTTCCTTGCCACGCAGTGCATGGTCAAATGCATCATCTCGAAGACGTTCACGAATCTGAGGACCAACAAAGACACCTTCCTTTATCTTAGCTTCACTTAATCTTGGAAATTTTCCATGGAGGTACTTGAAAGCTGCTTGTGTTTTGTCAATGGCCTTGACAAAGTTCTTCATCAGACCCAGCTTGATGTGTAAGGGTGGTAACAAAATCTTCCTTGATTCAACAAGTGGTGGATGCTGAACACTTTTCCTCCCAGGCTCCAATGACTGTCGGAGTGGCCAATCTTTCTTGATGTAGTGGGAATCTCTTGCACGACTATCCCATTCGCAGAGAAAACAGCAGTACTTTGTGTATCCAGTCTGCAGACCAAGCAAGAGAGCAACAACCTTCAAATCGCCACAAAGCTGCCACTGATGTTGGTCATAGTTTATGCACCTCAAAAGTTGTTTCATGTTGTCATAGGTTTCCTTCATATGGACTGCATGACCAACTGGAATTGATGGCAAAACATTGCCATTATGCAGTAAAACAGCTTTAAGACTCGTCTTCGATGAATCAATGAACAGTCTCCACTCATCTGGATCGTGAACGATGTTGAGGGCTGGCATCACACAATCGATGTTGTTGCAGGCTACAAGATCACCTTCCATGAAGAAGAATGGGACAAGATCCTTTTGACGGTCATGGAACATGGAAACCCTAACATCACCTGCCAGGAAATTCCACTGCTGTAGTCTGGAGCCCAACAGCTCTGCCTTACACTTGGGTAGTTCCAAATCCCTGACAAGGTCTTTCAGTTCACCTTGTTTTATGAGGTGTGGTTCAGAGGAGGAGGATGGGAGAAAATGTGGGTCCTGTGACATTGATGGTTCAGGACCAGAAGTTTCATCCTCTTCCTCTTCCTCGTCTGACTCAAGTGAGAATGATTCTGGTGCATCAGGAACCGGCAGTCCTTCTCCGTGGGGTACTGGGCGTATAGCTGATGGAATGTTTGGATAATGCACAGTCCACTTTTTCTTCTTTGACACACCTTTCCCAACTGGAGGCACCATGCAGAAGTAACAATTGCTGGTATGGTCTGTTGGCTCTCTCCAAATCATTGGCACTGCAAAAGGCATAGATTTCCTTTTCCTGTTCAACCACTGGCGAAGATTTGTTGCACAAGTGTTGCAGCATATGTGTGGCGCCCACCTCTTGTCCTGATCTCCAATTTTGCAGCCAAAATAAAGGTGATAGGCTTTCTTAACCATAGTGGTTATACTGCGCTTTTGTGATGCAAAAGTCACTTCACCACAAACATAGCAGAAGTTATCTGCGCTGTTCACACAAGTACGAAGCATCTCTGATCACTTTGGCTAAACAGAAATGTGTCCCTTTGCAAAATCAAACACTGACAAATAAGAGAGCACGACACTGTATGATTTCTAGAGCTGATATAGGGCAATTTGTTCAGCAGAGTGATGTAAGCTTCGTTATGATTGCATCATCCATGACTTCTAGGAATAACATGATGCAATTCATATCGTGTATGGACGCAATACCAGCTTCAGATTGCATCATTCATTGTTTTGCCTAAAAAGCAAGTACTGTCCAAACCCAGTCATAGATTTATTCATAGATCCAGTCAAAGATGTATTTTAGTCATTTCTGGTTTAAATTGAGATCCCTTCCCTTTATAACTCACTTATCCTCCACCATTCCCAAGTCAAGGGTCGTATATACTGACCCAATAGCATATCTTGAAAACTAGAGCCAATCAACAATTTTAAGCATCATTTTCGTTCTCAGTGACCCAGAATTAGTAAAGTTTGACTACATTTATTTCAGAAGCATTTTGGCTGTAGAGCAGTGTTATTTAAGCGCCCAGGGGGAAGAAATCATGAATCAAAGATTGTTATTAGTATTAATATTCAAGTTTTGTACAAAATAAAGGTTTATATGTTTAAAGCACTTACCGCTTGATCCTTCCCCTGAATCTGTGTCCGGGTTACATGCTGGGGAGGGTTGGTAGGGGATCTCTGTAAGGGTGATGAAGAGCTCCTGGCTGTGGGGGAAATCAGCTTGGTAAGCGCTGCCGACTGCCTCGTCCTCCTCATCTCCTTCCTCATCTTCCCCGTCCGCTAACATGTCCGAGGAACCGGCCCTGGACAATATCCCATCCTCAGAGTCCACGGTCAGTGGTGGGGTAGTGGTGGCGTCCGCACCAAGGATGGAATGCAGTGCCTCGTAGAAACGGGATGTGTGGGGCTGGGATCCGGAGCGTCCGTTTGCCTATTTGGTCTTCTGATAGCCTTGTCTCAGCTCCTTGATTTTCACGCGGCAATGCGTTGCATCCCGGCTGTATCCTCTCTCTGCCATGGCTTTAGAGATCTTCTCATAGATCTTTGCGTTCCGTCTTTTGGAGCGCAGCTCGGAAAGCACGGACTCATCGCCCCACACAGCGATGAGATCCAAGACTTCCCGATCAGTCCATGCTGGGGCCCTCTTTCTATTCTGGGATTGCACGGCCATCTCGGCTGGAGAGCTCTGCATCGTTGCCACTGCTGCTGAGCTCGCCACGCTGTCCAAACAGGAAATGAGATTCAAACTGCCCAGACAGGAAAAGGAATTCAAATTTTCCCGGGCCTTTTCCTGTGTGGCTGGTCAGAGCATCCGAGCTCGGACTGCTGTCCAGAGCGTCAACAGAGTGGTGCACTGTGGGATAGCTCCCGGAGCTATTACCGTCGATTTCCATCCACACCAAGCCTAATTCGATATGGCCATGTCGAATTTAGCGCTACTCCCCTCGTTGGGGAGGAGTACAGAAGTCGAATTTAAGAGCCCTCTATGTCGAACTAAATAGCCTCGTGGTGTGGACGGGTGCAGGGTTAATTCGATTTAACGGTGCTAAATTCGACATAAACGCCTAGTGTAGACCAGGCCTATGTGGACCAGCTTAGAGGAGGAGAAGACACTTTGCTAGTGGACTTCACAGATATTTGCTGACAGCAGAGGAATGGTGAGACTCAGAAATCTTATGTGCCATTCCAGTCTCTGTGCTTTACAGGGCAGATTCATCTATCACTTCTCCTCCAATCTATCCCTGTCCCAGTCCTGTCTCTTCCCTACCTCTGGCTCCTCATCTCTGTCCCATTCTCCTAATGGAGTAAGTCCCAGTCTCTTCTCCGTAGACCTCTCACCCCTCATTGCCCAACCAGGCCCAGTCTCCCACTCTGGACCCAGTCCCAATCTTCCCACTGCTCCCAGACCCAGTCTCCTTGGCTAGCCATTCGCAGTTTCCTCACCATCCATCTCCAGCTCCTTGTCTCCAGACTGCTTTCACATCCAGTCCCTGTTCCTCATTCTTGGCTCCTTGTCTGATCAGTCTCTCTCCCCCTGCCCCAGTTCCAATCACCCCGCCCCCCACACCTGTGCTCCTCATTCCCACTAGCTCCCAGTCTCAGTCTCCTGTCCCAGGCTCCTCATCCAGTCTGTCTCCCACTCCCCATCTTCTTGTCCCAGGCTCTTTGCCCAGCCAGTTCCAGTTCTTCGCCCTCATTCTGGCTCTTCTTCAGAACTGTCTCCCCTCTCTCCATCGCCTTCCTGCTCACTGGTTCCCAGTTCCAGTCCCATTGCCCAGCCAGTCTCAGTCTCATCCCAGCTCCTCAGCCGATCTCAGTCTCTCCACCTACCCACCAGCTCCCAGCCCCTCCCTCCCCCCATTTCTTTCTCTGCCTCCCAGTTCCAGTCTCCTTGCCCAGACAGTCCCAGATTCACTGACTACTCCCAGTTCTAGTTGTCCCCCATGTCCGCCTGTCTCCCATCTTCACCCCCCACTCCTCCCTGGGCTCCTTGTCCTACTTTACTGAGACAGAGCCTGCCTGTCCTGTGATGCCCTTACTGCTGGGCCTAGGCAGCGTGAAGGAGGAAGCTGCCTGAATGGAATGCAGGGGGTACACGGACTGGATCTGGGAAGGTGGGGGGAGAGAAATGACTGATACACCAGCCTTTGGGGATGATCTTACCTGGGGTTGCTTGGAACATATCGGCTGTAGCATGTGTTTGAGTAAGAACCCCTTTTCACTTCCTGCTTCTGGGGGGTAGTTTTGGCTTCCTTGGAACACAGTACACCGCCCAGGGGCTGCGGCAGGGCGGCCAGGAGCAGCAGCAGGGCCATAGAGGGGACCGGTGCCCGGGGCGCTGCCGTGCGGAACCCACATTCCGCTCTCTGGGGCTCCGTTCCCCGCCGGCCGCTCCCTCTGAGGCTGCCCTGCCCCGGCTCCTCAGCCCCCTGCTGGGGCGGTCCCCCCGGCTCTGCCCTCCCAATTCCCGGCCGGTCCTGGAGGCAGGAGTCCCAGCTGGAGGGACCCTGGGCTGAGGCGCGGCCCGGGAGCCCCGCTGCTTACCCCGACCCTGCCAGCACCAGACTGGCTGGAGGTGAGGGGGGAGCGGGCGGAGAGTCAGGTCCCCCCTGGGTGCCGGGAAGGAGTTGGGTGGATGCAGCCTCCGCCCCTGCTAGTGTCATGAGCGGGATGCTGATGACCCGCCCTGGGAGCGAGTTACCAGTGACCCAGGGCTGGGGCAGCAGGAGGGTGCAGGTGGTGGTGGTCGGGGGGAGAGCCCAGGGCTGGGGTGGCAGGGGGTATGGGAGTGGGGGTGAGAGCCCAGGGCTGGGGCGACGGGGGGTGAAGGTGGGGGGGAGGGCACTGGTGGGGGGGAAAAGGGGGGACCCAGAGCTGGGGTGGCAGGGGGTTCGGGTGTGGGGGGAAGAACCCAGGACTCGGGCAGCAGGGGGGTGCGGGGTGGGGGGAGCCCAGGGCTGGGGTGGGGGGCAGCAAAAAATTTTTTTGCTTGGGGCAGCAAAAAACCTAGAGCCGGCCCTGACCGTTGCTTATTTATTATGGCAGCACCTACAGGCTAGGGCCCCTTTGTCCTAGGTACTGTAAAAACATGCCCCGAAAGTAACAAGCCCCCTGAATGCAAGCAAAACTCCTAAAGGTAAAAGACAGTCCCCACTATATTTACAAACACATCAGGAGAGAAAAGAGGCAAGATACTGCTCTCCAGTAATGCTAGAAGAGTGATGCAATGTATAAGAACTTGAAGTGGAAACTAGAGATGGTTGAACAAACGATGTCTGTGTTCTCGTTGACAGATCCATATGTTAACACGCCCCAGGCTCAGGATACTGAAGACACATTAAGGACCTCTGAGGTAAATCTGTTTTAAAATAGTTTTACATGAGAGGTACTCCTTGTATACAGCTTTTGGCAATGAGCATAGAGCAGGCAGCCGGGGACCCAATCAGGAGTGGCAGGAGAGGCTAGAAAGCACAGCAGGAAAGGGCCAGAAGGAAGCGCAGTGGGGACAGTTGGAGAAAACAAGGGGGAAGCACAGAGAAGCTGGGGATATTCTGAGAAAAAGGGACGCAGTAGGGGGAACAGGGAATGGGTGGAGCTGAGGTTCCCACACAAAAGGTGGATGGATCCACGGTTTACTCAAAATATGGATATTTAAATGTTATATAAGGAGCTGAAATTCCATCTAGTGACTTCCCTCTTGTCATTCCTGGCATCACCAGGACCCTGGATGGAATTACAGCCCCTCCCCCCAGTGGCTCCACAGCTGCCTGTTATACTCTCTGTACCTGCAGAGGAGCAGTTAAACCCTCAGAAAGGTGTACAATGAGCAGGCCATTTCCTCCTGTGTCAAACAGAACCTTTCCCAGACAGATTGCTGCCGTCTTCCTGTCTCTTCTAGGAGGCATGTTTCTTCGCCATCTAAGCCCCAGCTTGTGCTGCTGTGACTGTGCTGGCCACCAAGCACTAGCAGTGCTGTCAGGTGCAGGGCCAGAGATGGGACTCCTGTCACACTGACATACTAGGTCAGTTATACTAGGAGGCAGCTGGGTTACTTGTGCCTTTTTTAAAAATAACCCCCAAATACCCAACCTCAGGGGGTAGTTCGTAGGACTCCAGGACCCCCAGCGACTGGAGTCTCAGTGGGACTGACCAATTGGGGAGAAGGGATCATAGGGTATGTCTAGAACAGGGGCTCTCAACCTTTTTCTTTCTGAGCCCCTCCCCCCCAACATGCTATAAAAACTCCACAGCCCACTTGTGCCACAACAACTGTTTGTCTGCATATAAAAGCCAGGACCAGTGTTACGGGATAGCGAGCAGGACAACTGCTTGGGGCCCACGCTACAGGGGGCCCCATGAAGCTAAGTTGCTCAGGCTTCAGCTTCAGCCTTGAGTGGCGGGGCTAAGGGCTTCAGCCCCACATGGGGGTGGGGAAGGCTTCAGCTTTCTGCCCTGAGCCCCAGCAAGTCCAATGCCGGCCCTGCTTGGCGGACCCCCTGAAACCTGCTCGTGGCCCCCCAGGGGGCCCTGGACCTGTGGGTGAGAACCATTGGTCTAGAATAACCTTGGGGTGTAATTGCGGCTTGAACTGACATACCCGAGCTAGCTTTGATCTAGCTAGCTTGGGTCCTAGAGCAGTGAAGCCACTATACAAACCCACTCAGAACCCTGGGCAATTACTCCTGGGGCTAGCCCATGCAGAAGCCCATGGTACCACAGCTGCTCCAGTATCCAAGCTAGTTAATTAAAGCTGGCGTGGATATGTGTACACGAGCTGCCATCACACCCTGTGATTACAGCGTAGACATACCCTTACAGGCTGTATGTGCCGCCTCCCAAACAAATGTGATCAAAAATCGGGTCACCTTATTTTATGCATCTGCACAACAGCATCATCTTCTAATACACACAGCTATTCAGAGTAGCCTATCCAAAGGGGTCAGAAGAGAGAAAGTAGACGAGAAGGATTTGTGATGAACCAGCTATTAGCTCAGCAAGTTGTAAGCTTGTAACATCTTTTCACTAAACCTCGGCTAGCTTGGGTCTCAGATTGCTCCCCCTCTTTTCTACTGATAAGACAAACCTGGGCTGACTAAAAGGAAAGAGTCCCCTTATGCCTATAATGCTCATGCGATATGGCTCCACGGGCTAGTAGTGGCATCAGAAGCAGATACTGGAGTCTTTCTTTAGACTGAAGGTGAGCTGCAAAGGACTTTCTAAAACACACTGGGTTTGTGCCCTTTTTTTCTGCTTTCTCTTGGATGCAGAATACTTGGAGGGGTTATTTAAAAACAAACAAACACCCCCCTCTTTTCTTTAACCTTTACAAATATTAGGCATGTCAAGCCTGGTCTTCTCTGATTTTGCTAGAGAACAGGTTGGGGTCTTCCACGTCTATTATGAGCTTCTACACCTCAGCTGACAGGGTGGTGATGTGCACACTCTAACAAAAACACCCCTGTATCCCAAGTGTTCATCAGTCACAGGAGTCAAATAGGTGTAAAACAAAAACAAAAAACAATCTGAGTCTGGCTAAAAATCCCTTCTCTTCCCTGTTGCTAAACTTTCACTCCTGTGATTTTTCTTGTTCTCTAGTTGCCAGCAGGGTGGACAAGGCCTGAATTTCTAAAGTGAAAAGAGAAAACAGAAATCTTTTTGGAAAAATTATTTCAGGGCTTTTTCATAAAGAAGCAATAAATAGCAGTAGCCCCAGTTTTTCTGCCCTCTGCAGGTCTCTGCTAGCCAGGAGAAAGATTTGGACTTACGGTCAGTCTGCTCCTGACTATGAGTTATCAGCCCTTGTGGAGATCAGCCTTGAGGTCTCATTTACCTAAAAGGAGACAAACGCACGGACTGATGGGTGAAGACACAAATACTCAGAGGGATCCAAGCCACTGGCCATTACTTACAGTCCAGTAACAAGGTCTTGTTATTTTCCGAGACGTGGTCCAATGGACCCTAAAAGTAGAAAACATGAGTCAGTTGTTACTTTTCCCATCCTTCAGTGAAAACATCTTCATCCCCCTGAGCTGCTTTCACCCCATCTGGTATTCATAATAATTCACAAGCTCCAAGCTAAAGTGGCAAATGCTTGGGGAAACTGGAGCCAATACAACAGCTGTAGCTCATGTGAGTAGTCACCTTAACTTAAGGATGGGGTCAGTAATGAGGAGGGCTGATATTTACATGGTCCCAGGAAATGGTTTGGATTGAATTTGTTAAAGGAAATCAATAGGGTGCTGTTCTTTGCCTGGCCAGATGGCAGCCTCCCTTCAAGATCCCTGTGTGCTCATCAAGTAATCCAGGCACTGGGCTAGAAGGTCAGCTCTTTCGTTGTCCAGCAGCTTGGGTTAGAGACTGCTTAGAAAACTGTGACACCCTAATCCACATGCTGAAGAGGCTATAATTACATCTAGTGCCTCTAGCCTCATTCCTGTCATTACCAGAACCACAGCTGGAATTACAACACCGCCCCCCAGTTAAGAGCTTCTTGTTATTCATTCGGTAGCTGTATAGCCCTGAAGAGCATGAATGAGACAGAATCATACACTGACTCTTTACTCTTCTCATGGTGCAGTTTGCCTTGCCCTACGAAGACGCTGGAAATAAAGGCTCCTCATTACAAGAGAAAACAGGTATCTAGGTACTTATATGACCCCCATCACTGTCTGATCTAAGTGCATCCCAATTGTTAATGGCTTTTAGACTCACAGAACCCCGGTGAGGTAGGGACATATCATCCCTATTTGACAGGCTGGTAACTGAAGCACAGGGTGGATTAAATGACTTGCCCAAGGTCACACAGGCAGTCTGTGGTTGAGCCAGGAATTGAACCCCTGACCTACCTGAGACCTAATCCAGTGTTCTACCCACTAGACTATCTTTCTTACCCACCACTAGCCTTTCACTGACAGTATTTCATCAAATCTATAATTACTGGTTAGCACACTGTTGTCTATACAGAGCTTGGCCATAGTTTATTACTAACCTCCCTGGCTGCCAATATGGTGCAAGAGTGCAGAGTTTATATGGTACATATTGACAAGTCATACTCCTGTTTTGTTTCCTCCACAGGAGATGCTGCTGTTTCAGAGTCCTCCACTCCCAGTTCAGGGGCTTCAGTGCCTGAGAAGGTGCCTGGTGTTCTGTCCACAGTTTTCTCACAATCATGCAGCAGCACAAGCGACATTTCATCACCAACCCCAGCGACCCCTTAGAAAATTCATACCAGATGCAAAACTTCTATGTCAAAGAGAATAAATCGCATATTCAACTATTTGGGTTTGGGTGTTCGTCAGTTACTTTAGTGATTAATTGTAGATTAAATCTCATGGAGTTAAACAAAACCTAATAGAAGAAAGAGACAAATGCAGGGAAACCTAAACAAAAGGACTAGTGAGTTATTCTTTTTATAGGTGGAAGATGTCACAGCCCAGCTGCCTGCCATCCTGTCCAGCCTGATGGACAGCTGGGAGTGCTGTCATGGAGGCCAGCAGACATCTCAACGTCCTCCTTCAGAGCAGCAGCAAACTTAGTGCTCCCATTCTTCAGTGACATAAGGTACCAGGAACTAACTGCTTTCCCTGGCTTGCGCCAGGTGCTAATGCAGCACATTTAGCTGCGTCGGTAAACATAATGCTTTGTGGCTTCTGCATCAGAGAGACAGGTGCTGGTATAGCTGTGTTTGTTAGGATGAGCCCTGCTGTCATGTGTACCAGAGACAACCATGCTGTAGCCATGAGCAGTTAGATAGCCCTGATGTCATCTATTTATCAGAGGTGCAGGCCCTGCCAGAATGTCTCTTGGACCCCACATCTCATCAGGCCTCAGGCACACAATTAAGAGCATGTAACCAAAGGGAATTTCAATAGCCCTTTTCTTTTAACTGAGGGCAGATAATGCTCCTGTTTGTCTCCCAATTAACAGGCCACTTTGAATTGCCCCAGCAGTTCTTGTTGACCAATAGGACCTGAGAACTTGTGAACATACTGTACAAACTCTCTAACATTCAGTCATTGATTAATTCTCCTGCTCGTGGAGCGCTGAGTGCACAATTCAGTTCACCTCTTTCCAGAGAGTCTGGCTCCTACCAATGTTATGGCTATGTCTATGTTAAGGCTGAGGCAGGTGAGATCAGAAGCCACGACATCCCTCCAGCATATGCAAGACCTTCCTCAAGATCTTCGCCAACCAGCTTTTGTTGGATTAACCACATAAAGCTGGAGGGTTGGTAGGGATTCCGGCACACCAAGCAGATGACCAAGCCACCTGAGCCGGCATAGTCATTTGAGAAGACGTTGGCAGCTGGTTGGTCCAGTGCCTTACATCCTTGTTCATAACATGGTGGAACCACCATACGCCTTCAATATGCTGTTACTATTTCATGTCAAAAGCATCCAGCTGGTGCCTTTGCATCTCTGTGGTGGCTTCAGAGCAGGGGTGGGCAAACTATGGCCCGCGGGCCGGATCCGGCCTGTCAGGGCTTTGGATCTGGCCCACAGGATTGCCAGCCCTGTGCCGCTCCCAGAAGTGGCCAGCACCACGTCCCTGCAGCCCGCACCCCAACCCCCTGCCCTGAGCCCCCTGCCGCACCCCACCCCCATCCTGCACCCCAACCCCCTGCCCTGAACCCCCTCCCACACTCTGCACCCTCTCCTGCACCCCAACCCCCTGCCCTGAGCTCCCTGCTGCACCCTGCACCCCAACCCCCTGCCGCACCCCACACCCATCCTGCACCCCGAGCCCCCTCCCGCACTCTGCATCCCCTCCTGCACCCCAACCCCCTGCCCTGAATCCCCTCCCACACTCCGCACCCCTCCTGCACTCCAACCCCCTACCCTGAGCCCCCTCCCACACTCTGCACCCCTCCTGCACTCCAACCCCCTACCCTGAGCCCCCTCCCACACTCTGCACCCCCTCCTGCACCCTGCATCCTTCCTGCACCCCAACCCCCTGCCCTGAGCCCCTCCCGCACTCTGCACCCCCTCCTGCACTCCAACACCCTGCCCTGAGCCCCCTCCTGCACCCTGCATCCCCTCCTGCACCCCAACCCCCTGCCCTGAATCCCCTCCCACACTCCGCACCCCTCCTGCACTCCAACCCCCTACCCTGAGCCCCCTCCCACACTCTGCACCCCTCCTGCACTCCAACCCCCTACCCTGAGCCCCCTCCCACACTCTGCACCCCCTCCTGCACCCTGCATCCTTCCTGCACCCCAACCCCCTGCCCTGAGCCCCTCCCGCACTCTGCACCCCCTCCTGCACTCCAACACCCTGCCCTGAGCCCCCTCCTGCACCCTGCATCCTTCCTGTACCCCAACCCCCTGCTGCACCCCACACCCATCCTGCACCCTGAGTCCCCTCCTGCACTCTGCACCCCCTCCTGCACCCCAACCCCCTGCCCTGAGCCCCCTCCTGCACCCTGCATCCTTCCTGTACCCCAACCCCTTGCCCTGAGCCCCTTCCTGCACACCACACCCCCCACACTCCCTTCCGCACCCCAACCTCCTGCCCCAGCCCTACATTCATGGCCCTGCGTACAATTTCCCCACCCAGATGTGGCCCTCATGCCAAAAAGTTTGCCCACCCCTGCTTCAGAGGTTTCAGAGCCATGCATATATATACAGCGCTGAAACACTAACAGCTGAAAAACAAAAAACTAGTCCTCTCCATGATGCATTTATAGTGTATGCAAGCATGTCTTAGATGCAGCCACACACTCCTGGGCTGTTATCACATCATACATGCCAATCTTATGCGCAATAATATTTCACAGGATGTGTGTGGTTATGGCTTTATGCATAAGGAGACAACAGATAAAAGATGTGTGACGATACACATGTCGGAGTCTGCAGTACACGGGGGTTGAACATGCTAGACAGGGTTATGATCCCATCCAGCCAAGCCATTTTATCCATGGAAACATTGTGGACCAGATTCTGCCACTCTTGCTCACGCTGAGTAATGCGTTACTCCATGAATAGTCCCATTCGTTTCTGTGGGATGACTCAGAGTAAAGTGCACCTCTGCCAACAGACCCTTCACTTGTGGATTCCCACAAAAATCAATTCTCTCTCCAGTCCTACTCAACATTGACCGGCACTCACTAGGTGAACTGATCAGACAACGTGGACTCAAGTGACAGCAATATGCAGATGACACACAGCTTTACTTATCCTAAACCAGCTGGTCCCTGCGGGACAGGACTCCAGAAACAAAGCCTCAGTTGGCATGGTTGAACATTCAGTGAGGCCCGCTCACAGGGGATCCAAAACTCCCTTCCTGATCTTGTCACTGGAAAAAAATACCTTCCAGTTGGATAATCATTCAACCTACATCTACTAACTCAGCCCCAGCCCTGTGAAGCTAGGCTTGTATGGACACCAGTTGCCCTCTTTCGGGTCCACAGATTCATCATGCACAGCCCTCTTCCCTGGCCTACTGGATGAGGGGACTTGGTCTGGTTCCCCCTATCCCACCCCTAGTGGCTTACAGGGTAAGACAGTTTGAGAAAGAACATTAAGAAGAGACACAGAAAACAGGTCAGGTGTAGAAATGTTCCATTTCCTTTTATTCAGATGTTTGCATCCAGGTTGCTGGCAGAATTCTTTACACATGTGACACTTCAGCTTACACGTGTGAATCCCAGACATTCCCACAGTCCCTAGGAGGAGGATATTGGTCTTTACATTTTGAAGACTCGCTGCTTGAGACTCCACCTTTGTAGCCTATGAGCCCTGAGAATCTTGTCTCTCGAGCAGAGTTTCCATTAGGTTAGACAATCTCACTGCCTGAGCTAATACTGACTGCACATGCTCGTGGATACCCTTTGGGACTTGGGAGGTTCTGAGTGGGAGCACAGATACATTGCACCGGCAGAGAGCAACATAGAACCTCACACCAACAGCAATAACAGCACAGAACAATCTGCCATCAACTTCTCATGCCTGGTGGAGACCACATTTATGCGGTCAACAATATGGAGCTTTTCTTCAGGGAGTGATAGCAGAAGGCTGCTTCCTCCGCTCTTGCCTCATTTTCAGAGCCAGCATTGCCCTTCGATACAAGTCTGAGAGAAAATAAAAACCCATCATTAATAACAAAGGAAAGATTTTAAATCCTGCTGCTGAGCAAGACAATGAGAACCCACCAACCTCTTGGGGCAAAACTGATCACCAGCGTGCAGGACTCCTGTTCCTGGACAGTATATTATGGGCCTGATTCAAAGCCCATTAGATCAGAAGTTCTGGGCTTGATGCTGAAGTTATGGGGTGAGGTTCTCTGGCCTGTGTTATGCAGGAGGACAGACTCACTAGATGATCACAATGATCCCTTCTGGCCTTACAATCTATGTAGTCAATAGAAAGGCTCCCATTGACGTTGATAAGCTTTGGATCAGGCCCTATGACAGCATAAGACACCCCCCCCCCCAATGATAATGCTGAGCACAGACCTTGCTTGTTTCCCAGACAACAAAGCTTACCCATAATTCATAACTCCCTATCCGCTCCTTTCTCCAGCCCTCTTCAAATAAAGAGGAGCAGGAGCAAGTCTACTTCTTTCCAGCAAGTGTAGCAAGATGCTCTAGAAAAGGAATTCATTCTGCATCAGTGGCTGGGGTAGCTTCCTGCTTGGCTCACTGCCACCACTCAGCCACACATAAGCTAGCTCTAAAGAAAGGGTAGTTTTAACTCCAGCAAGATGACTACTAAAGGGGCTCTCTGTTCATCTAAGCAAAAACTGCCCATCTGAACCAAAATAACCTCCAAAATCCTGTATAATAACCTTAAAGATATTCTCCCATCCCTTGTGTGGAAAGGCCAAACAGCATTAACAATCCACTTCAGCTAATGTATGCAAAAACATCTATATCATTCACCAGCCACCATCATAAAAAAAGGCAGCTGGCTTCTTTCGGGGATAAGTTCTCTGAGAGAGTAGAGTCACTCACCCGGTGCAGACTTTTGAGATATAACTTTGGAAAATCAAATGAACTTTGATGTCTGACAATCCCTTGACAGCAGTCCCAGCTAAAGGTCTGAAGTATTCCCCTCCTTTCTGGACAGGCTGTCCCCTATCACCATTCCTTTTCAGCCTCACTCTCAAGCCCTCAAATCAGACTTCACCCCTAGGAATAGAGGGCATCTGTGATGGAATACACCCCTGTATTCACACTTGACACACTATTGTAATAATCTATGTACAAGGTATGCCTTGTAAGGCATCATTTGAAAACTTGTAATTCACTGGTCAGTATTGTCCTGATAACATACGTGTGGCAACAGTGTATGTGAAGTTATAAGATTTCCCCGTTCCAAACCCAACAGCCCCGCCCAAGCAGAAGTTGGTAAACAGGTCTGTCCTAAACAAAGGAATGTGTGCTTGCCTTAATTTGCATTTAAGCAGTAAACAGAGTCATCAAGCAGGAAGGGAAAACAAAGAAAGCTCTAACAGGTGCGAAACCCCTCCCAGCAGGGAACATCCTTCTACATAGACTATTTCCTGGTTCTCAGCTGGATATGTTTTTCCAAGAGGGGGACTGAAATTAATAAAAGGAGGAGAAAACACCCCCAAGGGATCCCTTTCTCCCTGCCCATCACATTCTCCGAACCTCAGAAGACAAAAGGAAACAGCCATTGGACTCTGGGGGGTGGCTCCTGACCTGAAGAGTTTGGTCAGTAATCTTGCTGAAAGTATGTGGTGAGAAATGTTGCTAGAATCTAATACAGTTTGTTAAATTAGGCACTAGTAAGCATTTTATCTTTATTTTTCATGTAACTATTTCTGACTTTTATGCCTCATTATTTGTATTCACTTCAAATTTCTCTTTGTAGCTAATAAACTTGTTTTATTGTTTCATCCAATCCAGTGTGTTAAAATGTCTGGGTAACTTCATTTATCATGATACGCTGATGTATATTATTCCCTTAAAGGAATAATGAACTTAATATTTGCGGACTGTCCTAGAGAGGGCCGGACAGTACAAGATGTACATTTCTGGGGGAAAGTCTGGGACTGGGAGTGTGTTGGGGACATCCTGTAGTATAACCAGGCTGGTGAGAGCCAGGGTATGACTGGCAGGCAGCAGTTACACAACCACATCTGGGAGTGGCCTGCCTGCTGGTGGCTGGTTATGAGCACTCCAGTTGGAGGCTACGGGAGCAAGGCATGGCAAGGCATCCCAGGTTACAAGGCAGGGATGACACAGCCACTGACTAGTCTGGATTATATGCTGGTATGTCACAGTATCAGAGTTGCCTTGAACCATTGTATGTTCTCAGTATCCTCTGGGCACATCTGGCTATCCCTTTTAAACCTTGATCTCCAATACCCACCCAGATAACCATCACTGGTCAGTCTGGGACCATCCCAGGCTACAAGTTGTGCTGCAAAACAAATCAAACCAATACCTCTCACAACTCCTTGCTGACTGAACATACCATTCCCAACCATTCCTCAGGCCAGCAACAAGTTGGGGGAAGATACTGACTGCAAACAGCATTAAATAAACAAAATAAATTTGTTAGTCTCTAAGGTGCCACAAGGACTTGTTCTTTTTGCTGATACAGACTAACACGGCTGCTACTCTGAAACCTGCAAAGAGGATTCCCCATGGTCAGTTTGAAATCCACCAGTAATACAAACAAGCCATAACATTTCACAAGCTTTCCTGATCCAAGAAACACAGACGATAGCAGATCGAACCCTTCCCACTCTTTGCAGGAACATGGACAGCAGATGTACAGCATCCCCTCCTGCATACACACTTCACCTGGGAAATACTGACCAAAGGTACCCGAGATTCCTTCATTCTGTGGCTCCAATGAGGACTCCTGGGACTTGATTTTATTTTTAATTTTCTTCTTTTTCTTCTTTGTGCTCTGCCCTGGATTAAATGAAATGAAGTTGGATTTAACAGTGGGACACGGATTTTTTGTGGTCATTACACTAGGTGGGAAAACTTTGCCCAACAGCTTTCTGAGAACATCAGTATTTTCCTCCCCATTCTCACAGCAACACCTGCCAAGGACGGCAAAGATGTTCTGGAAAGTCTTCTCTTCCTTTCCCCCTCCCATCCGCTCTGCTCCATGCAGCTAAACTCCAATTAGCTGCTCTAAACTATCTACATTTCAAAAGTCACTGTTTAGTACCTGACAGTTCTGTGTCCAGTTATAGAGAGAGTTGATGTATTAAGGCATGAGAGTTTTCTATGTTAAAAACATAACTTATATTTCTATTACCAGGTTTATTTCTATTACCACTCCCTATCTTCAAGGGTTAACAACACATCTGCAGGAAATGTCCTGTAATACAAAGCAGGGGTTATTGGTTTCAGGCTTGTGTTTTTTAAATGCTCTTAACCAAAAAGACATCCATGGGTTTGATCTAATTTATTGGATCAAAAATCCATTTTTAAATCCACAGTATGGGTATTTCATAGGTCTTCAAACTCAGTACATGTTCCAAAATATTTTATCAAAAGAGGATGCGTTTCCAGTAGGAAGACACATCCCCCCACACGCACTCACAAACTGTGCAGTGCATATGGAATGGGATGGTACAGGTAACTATTTTTAAAAACAGATCAAGTTTTCTATGACCTTCCAGAGAAGTGGCACTCACATGACCCTGTAGCAGCATGTCTAACCATGCTGTGAAATGTCCTGTGGCTCAGGAAATCTGCTAACCCCTGATCATGCTTGGACTTGGACTTTCAGAAAGCCTTTGATAAGGTCCCTCACCAAAGGCAAAGCAAAGGAGCAAAGTAAGCAGTCATGGGATAAGTGGAAACGCCCTCTCATAGATCAGTAACTGGTTAAAAATAGGAAACAAAGGGTAGGAATACGCGGTCAGTTTTCACAGTGAAGAGGTAAATAGCAGGATCACCTAAGGATCTGTATGAGAACCAGTGCTGTACAACATATTCATAAATGACCTGGAAAAAGGGATAAAGTGACGTGGAAAAGTTTGCAGATGATACAAAATTACTATAGATAGTTAAGTCCAAAGGAGACTGCAAAGAGTTACAAAAAGGGATCTCACAAAACTGCGTGACTGCAAAAGAAAATGTCAGATGACACTCAATGTTGATAAATGCAAAGTAATGCACCTTGAAAAATGTAATACCAATGATACATACAAAATGATGGGGTCTAAATTAGCTGTTACCATTCAAGAAAGAGATCATGGATCGTGGATAGTTCTCTGAAACCATCTGCTCAAATGTGAAGAGGCAGTCAAAAAAGGTAACAATGTTAGGAGCCATTAGGAAAGGGATAGATAATAAGATAGAAAATATCATAATGCCACTATATAACTCCATGGTACGCCCACACCTTGAATATTGCATGTAGTTCTGGTTGTCCCATCTCAAAAAAGATATATTAGAATTGGAAAAGGTACAGAGAAGGGCCACAAAAATGATTAAGGATATGGAACAGCTTCCATATGAGGAGCAGTTTAAAAAAATTGGGACTGTTAAGCTTGGAAAAGAGACAACTAAGGGGGGGATGTTATAGAGGTCTATAAAATCATGACGGGTGGAGAAAGTGCATAAGGAAGTGTTATTTACCCCTTCACATAACACAAGCACTAGGAGTCACCCAATGAAATTAACAGGCAACAGGTTTAAAACAAACAAAAGGAAGTCTTTCTTCACATAATGCACAGTCAACCTGTGGCACTCATTGCTAGGGGATGCTGTGAAGGCCAAAAGTATAACTGGATTCAAAAAATGAATTAGATAAGTTCATGGAGGATAGGTCCATCAATGGCTATTAATCAAGATGGTCAGGGACACAACCCCATGCTCTGGGTGTCCCTAAACCCCAGACCGCTAGAAATGGACTGAATGGGATAGATGGATCACTCAATAAATTGCTCTGTTCTGTTCACTCCCTCTAAAGCATCTGGCATTGGCTGCAGTTAGACGACAGGATATTGGGATAGATGGACCATTGATCTGACCCAGTATGGCCGTTCCTATGTTTTTATGCTTAGCATGTGGCATTCAGGGGGTAACTACATACTCACTAGAGAAGAATAAGTTCTGCAGATATTTATGTCACATGGACCAGACAGTGACAGGTTCATTGGCAGGTGGCCTACACCACAGCACCCAAAGCAGGTTGACTCAGAGGTTCAAATTCCACAAAAATCCACAAAAAAGTTCCTTAGCTATGGCAGTAAAGCCTTATAGGGATCTGCTACCACCTGTTTAGTATATTAGTGGCTGCAGCACAAGGATTTCCAATTCCATGGTGAGGGAATGGGGAACAGGTACATGTACTTCTTGATACCACTGCAGGATTTGGGGGACAGGCTTAGTAGAGAAGGTCACAAACCCCAGGAGACGGCAGGAATCAGGCCACCGTCACAACCCACCATCTGAAAATAACATGCTAGGTGAAATTCAGAGGGCCTATGTGATGGGAACACCCTGGATGGACCTGCCCTGATTGTTTGCAGGTTTGGTTATAAACTGGACCCACCCTGACTTGAAGTGGGTGCTGGGTTCCAGCTAAACTTTTCACACAGCCTTAGTGTTTACATGTGCGAGATGTGCTGTTCAGATTCCCCTGGCTTGAAGTGGTTTCCATCATATCCAGGGTTTACAGTTTGGTTCAATGGCTCTCAGCACTCCCACTATATAAATTGTTCCAGCACCCCTGCTAGAACCTTCTTTCAGTCTGACGCCTACTAATACCGTTACCTGTCGGGAGAGGAGTTGTCCCCTGGGGGAGTGGTTTCTCCTGGCCAACTCTGTTGCTGTGGAGGAGCCCAACTGCAGCACTTGCTCGGTTCTCTCCTCCCCAAGCTTTCCCTTCCTCTTCATCAGCCATGCTCCCACACTGCACCAACCCTTTCTTCTTCACCTTCCCTTTCTTTCTCCTTCTCTTGGGTACCTTTGGGCCTTCCTCCTTCTGTGCGGGGAAGAGGTGGGGGAAGTCCATTACCAGAGGTCAGTCCCTGTTTGGTGGAATAGTCACAGGAACAGCTATATTAAGGGGTGAGGAATGAGTGGAGGGGCTGGTTACCTGTGAGAGGGTGTTCTGGATGGGCTGTAGAGGTTTGTACTCCCCTATCTTGGCGCTTCCTTCTTGGGAACTCTCCCTTCTGGCCAGTAACGCCCTAGGGACAGGAAAACACAGACAAATTAATAAATTGACACCCCACCCCCCGCAATATTTTTCCTCCCACAGCCCTTAGCTGCAGTGTCTCCTGCTGCCCGGCTGTGGCAAGGAAGGGCACATCATGAGACAGCAGGAATTCAGAGACCAGAGCATGGATGCCTATGAACTACAGGCCCAAGTGAAATCCTGTCCCCACGCTCTTGCCCCGTTGAGGAGCTCAGAGGCGCACGTCCTCAGATGCTGACGGAGGCCCTTAACATTCTGTAGCATCTCTCCAGCCAGCCATTCCATGGAGCCAGTCCCAGGCCTCTGCTGAGCATGTGACCAAGAGCCCCCTGTATGCCTGAGGGTGCTTCTGTCAGCTCCCAGCAGGCATCCATCACTTTCCCTGCTCACAGACCTACAGCAGCCACACCTCATGCACCAGCTCTTGTTCCCGGAGGGCTTTACCAGAGGCCCCATGTACATGCCCTGCCCAAAGTTCTCTCCCCCAGTCTGGTCCCAGGGAAGCGCCTCCCCACACCCCATTGTCACCATGCCAGCTAAAATGGCCACCTCTTTCATGCTCCCAGTTTTGAATATAGCCACCCCTCCCCCCATTGGTTTGCACACACGGGCTCAGCTCTCAAGGCACCAGGGGAGATGCTGGCGCAGCCCCTGCTGGGAGATGGAAGTGCGCGAGGAAGTTCGCAGCTACTCCCAGGGCCGGCTCCAGGGTTTTGGCCGCCCCAAGCAGCCAAACCCCCCCCCCCCCCCCCCAAAAGCCACAATCGCGATCTAAAAAAAGCCGCGATCACGATCTGCGGCGGCAATTCGGCGGGAGGTCCTTCACTCCCAGGCGGAGTGAGGGACCGTCCGCCGAATTGCCGTCGAATACCTGGACCTGCTGCCCCTCTCTGGAGCGGCCGCCCCAAGCACCTGCTTGAGAAGCTGGTGCCTGGAGCCGGCCCTGGCTACTCCAATATCACTAGGAATGGGTTAGTTACTGCGTATCGTGAAGACCCTCTTGAGTCCTATAATTACAGAGCTCTGCGCATCACTTTTCGTTGTGGTGCAGTGTCGTTCTGGAGCCGGATTCTGCTCCCATTTTCACTGGTGTAACTCCTTGGGCTTCGCTGGAGTTATTCCTGACTTACACCGGTGTAAGGGAGAGGAGAAGAGTGAGAAATGTGCTAGCTCTGGGGAGGGAGGGAAGCCTTTGGCTTTGAAGAATGAATCCCCCTCTTCTAGGCTTGCTGTCTGCACCCAGATCCACAGTTGAAATACACTGATGTCAGACCAAGGGCAGGGCATGGCCCAGAATATTAACTCTCCATAGAGCAAACCTCTCCCCCTGTGTCTGGCTGTGGGCCCGCGCTGCTCTCCTGGGAGCCTCTTGCTCTCGGGGGGCTGGCTGGTCAGGGCTGTCTTGTTGTACCCGGGCACTCAGGACACTGTAGTTGATGGCAATGGTGTGCAGGAGCCAGCGGAGTCCCTGCAGGATGGTCCGGGACTGGCTTTTATGCAGACTTTTGGTTGCTGAAGATGGCTCCTGTGGGCAGAGAAAGCCCGAGTCAGCATCTGCAGCAGCAGCAGCAGGACAGCAAAGCAGCGAGGAGGAAAGGTACCTGAACAACTGCTGAGAGCAGCTTACCACAGGGAGAAGGCCAGCTGCCTGGCTTCTACTATTGCAACCAGGGGGAAGTCCCTGTATGGCTCACTGGCACAGTGACTGCTACAGATCACAAGAGTCCCAGATCAAGGTTAGCAGTAACATGCAGGACACGCATCTGATTGCCCGATTAGGCTAAGGATTAAGTCAGCTCTAGTGTCTGGCCATCAGGTTGCAGACCTGGGGCCGTACCATAGATTTCTGTATCTGAGACAGAATCACCTGATCGGCAAGTTGGAGGAAACCCACTGAGTCCTTTGACATGAGATGGCCTGGATAGGAGAGGGCTAGCAGGAAATGGCTCCCTGGTTGCAAACCCAGGACAAACAGCTACAAAGGGGGGGGGGGGGTAGTAATCAGTCCCAGGGGGTTAAAAAGGCCTCTCCCAAGCCACTGAAGAGAGAGAACCATGGGGAAATAAGGTTCAGCTGGGCAAGGGGTTACTAGGGAACTAATTAGGTTCAGCTGGCTCCAACTGCTTGGGACCTTTTTAAACCCTCCCTGGCATGGGGGGGGGTGAGAGAACCAGGGAAGCTGCTAGTAAGCTAGGAACAGTAAGGCTCTGAACCCTTCCAGCAAGGAAGGCTGCACTCTGTCCCCAGAAGGGAAGATAAACAAGCACAAGGGACTGACTGAGGGAAGGAATAGCCAGACCCTGTGCTACCTACAGGGATTTGCTTTGCCCAAGCCTGGGTCTCCAAGGCTAAAAAGGACTGAGCCTGCTGAGGAGAAGAAGGTACTTTGCCACAATATGGAGAAGTTTCCCCTCTCCCACATAAGATCTAGAAGTGCAGAGAGACTGACAGCATCCCAGCATGCTAAGCCACTCCCAGGCTGCATGGGGAATCCTGCTCCAAAACCCCCACAGGCCGCCACCAAGTAAACCAAGGACAATCTCAGCTGAAGCAGTGTTTATATCCTCTGAGGACCTCCGCATAACATGATCACGCACTTGAACAGGTCCAGTAGAGGGCACTGGTGACAAACACCTGCCTGTATATGACATTCTCCTTCCACCCAGTGGAATCCTAATCTCAACCTCACAGTGAGCGGTCTGCTAGCTGCAAGACAGCCTGAGTGGTGTGGATTGTGGTTTGGGCCTTATTTTTATTAGGCTGTCATGGGTCCAATGGCTCTTCAGGAGAATTAGGGCCTACTTGGCTCACAATGACCCTGTGAGCTACACCTGAGAGCAGGCAGTGCAGCTGCCCCTTTAGCTTATAGCAATGGAGCAGCTGAGCTAGAATAGTGTAAAGCAGTGGTTCTCAAAGCCGGTCCGCCGCTTGTTCAGGGAAAGCCCCTGGTGGGCTGGCCGGTTTGTTTACCTGCCGCGTCCGCAGGTTCGGCAGATCACAGCAGGGCCGCCCAGAGGATTCAGGGGGCCTGGGGCAAAGCAATTTCAGGGGCCCCTTCCATTAAAAAAAGTTGCAATACTATAGAATACTATATTCTCGTGGGGGCCCCTGTGGGGCCTGGGGCAAATTGCCCCACTTGCCTCCCCCCCCTCTGGGCAGCCCTGTATCACGGCTCCCACTGGCCACGGTTCGCCGCTCCAGGCCAATGGGGGCTGCGGGAAGGGCGGCCAGCACATCCCTCGGCCCCGCGCCGCTTCCTGCAGCCCCCATTGGCCTGGAGCGGTGAACTGCGGCCAGTGGGAGCCGCGATTGGCCGAACCTGCGGACGCAGCAGGTAAACAAACCGGCCTGGCCCGCCAGGGGCTTTCCCTGAACAAGCGGCGGACCAGCTTTGAGAACCACTGGTGTAAAGGAAAAGTTCCTTAAACGGAAAGGTGAGAGAAGGAAGCGCTTGCAAGCAAGGCGCTGCAGCTGCTGCAGGCTGGGAGGAGCCCACAGGAGGTAGAGCAGCCCTGGGTGGGGACAAGCCCTGAACGAGGGCTCAGCGTTGACAGTGACAGCCACAAGAGAACCATCAGGAGACAGCCCTGGAGAAGGGAGAAAGTGGTGGAGCTCCTGTCATTAGGCTCTGAGAAGAGAGCTGGCCTAGGCCTCCCAACCAGAGAGTCTACATGTAAACACTGGCTGCTGGGAAGGGAATAAGGAGAGAGAAGAAACCCCCAGGGAGCAGAGTAGACTCTCTTGGGCGAAGTCCTGAGTTAGGGCCTACAATGGATAGAAGAAACCCTTGGGAAGCAGGTTGGTTTGGCCCCTGTGAGAGGAGTCCTGGGACAGGGCTTGTAACTGGGAGACCCCAGAGGTAACCTGCCAGAGTCCCTGGGGGAGGGAGGCCACGTGGGGAATCCTGCTGGAGAAGCGGTAGATGTTGGTTTGGCCTGAGAGGGGCTGAAGAATTATGACTTTGGATTTGTTAGGACTTTTGTGTGGACTTTTTTGTTGCCCCTGGAGGGTTTGGATTTTGACTTGGCTGGAGAGCTGAGCCACGCAAGACCTGGCGAGAGGCAGGCATCCAGTAGGAGGCACCGGGGATGAGGACCCCTTACAGCATTGTGCCTTGACACAAGGGGATGCTACAGATGGTGAGTACACCCCCCTCCATAGGCCAAATGCTTCTCAGCCGCTCCCTGTTAAATACTGGTGATGGGACACTAGATACCGAATAAATAATGTCCTTTAATGTCCTCACCAATGCTGAGGTGGTGGCATAAAATGAGGAGAAATGTTTATAATTCCCAGGGAACCTTTGCTTGTGTATCTGCCAGATTCACATCCCAGTGCCTTACTGCAGGGACTGATGCAGAGATGCTCATGGGGCCATGCATCTTCCTCCCCTGGCACTCCCAGATGTCCTGGGAGCTGGTCCCATCACTCCCCCTACTCAGCATGAGGCTCTGTATGAAGGGTCTCTCCAAAAATACTATGGCCAAAATTTTCAAAAATGGCCACTGATTTTGTGTGGCAGGAGCCCAGCTTAAGCCCCCTTAGTATGGGGGTGCAAGACAGTGGGAGCTGCGGGAGCTCAGGCCCAAGGTATCTCAAATTGGGCTCCAAGAAAATGAGCCACTCCAAAAAAATCACTGGACACTTTTGACAGTGCTGGTCTGCATGTTCCACATGCCCATGTTACCTCCCCTCTACATAATTCCCTTTGATGCTGATGGCAAAAGGCCCACAGAATAACGCGTTCTCTGGAGCCACAATTCCTGTATAAGTATGAAGATGAATGAGATCAGTGGGAATGGTACCAACTACATCAAGCTGGTCAAGCCCTTCTCACACTTACGATGCGGCACAGTGACTTGTTTTCGTTCACAAGCTTCTCCAGGGACAGGCATTCGATCAGCTCACATGGGAGGAGCGCATCAACCTTGTCCTGTTTATTGGCCAGCCTGGGAGCAATGAGAAGGGAGGAAGGAGAGAGAAGGATAAGACCTCACTGGCCAGCAGAGCTCCTACAGTAGCTCAACGTTGTCTTTCTTCAGCCTCACTCCTGAGGGGGGGTGGAGCCAGGCTAGTGCTGTGGGGAGCTTGTCCAGGATGGTTGGCATGATTTGGTAACCCTGCAGTTTGAGGTTTATTCAAAGGCAACATGGCAAATTCCAAAGACAGCCAGTGAGGTTCATGTATGAGCTTGTGGGAGCTTGCAAGGGCCTGGTTCAGCCCAGACCACCACTCTGTGACCATCTATCCCAAGCTCTGGAATGGGATCAAACAAACCCACCAAACTCAGCCGCAGAAACTCAGACAAATCTGAGGCAGCAAGAAGCTTCACTTTGGGTTTGGCAGAGACTGGCAAAAGCCCCCAAAAGTTTCCCTAGACGCCTGGCAGGGACAGGTTTTAGTTACACAAGCTTCTTATCTCTAGAGTGGAGGGGACCATGTGAAAGTTTGGGACTGCTGAAGCAGAGGGATGGAATCCACAGTCTCTGTCACATGGACAGGAGAACCCCCAACTGGCTCGTGGTTCCGAATGCAGAATCGTGATTTGGGGTAGGCTTTGTTCATCCCTAACATTCACTTCACCCCAGGCCTGCTCCTGTTTGAGTCAATGGCAAAAATTACATTCACCTCAGTGGGATCAGGACTGGCCCCTCCACCTAGCCCTGAGCCTGGGCCCCCACCCTTTCCTTATAACCCACTGTCCTGCTCTGCCACAGCCCCCCGCTTCACAGATTAACTGCTTTGTCCCATCCATCCCGGCAGTGCAGACACCATGCCAGTGGAACGCAAGGGACTGGTGGAGACACTATGAGATAGGACTGAGGGGCTCAGTGACAAGGGCCTATTTGTTCACATGTTGCCACCACCATTTCCAGAGCAGTTCAGGATGTGCTAAGCTGAGGGAACACAAAGCCATGGTTCCAAACTGATGTGAACAGAACCATGTGGCTGGGCTTTTCTTTCTGCATCGTGTCAGCCAGGCCCAGTTAACACTCAGAGCACAGCGCCCTATGGGGAGCGTACCATCACCCCAATGCTTGGCAGAGTCTCCCAGATAAGCTGCACCTGTCTCATTCCCTAAAATAACCCACCATACTACAGTAACTGCTGAGTCATGTTAAAACTCAGACACCTTAAGGAGACCCAATGGCAACCAACAAGACTAAGCAGATGGACTATCTGCTCTGTGTGGGAAACCCATGAACCCCTCTACTCTACTGTCTCTTCACCCAGTTTAGACTGACAGCTCCATGGAGCAAGGACCTTCTTTATGCACCTGCAACATGCCAGGCACATCTCTGTGCAATATAACTAATGATCATCACTAAGGCACCCGCAGCTCTACTCTGCAGAGAACACAAGAGAAGTGGGGTCTGCAGAACTATCCTACTTTCACTCCATGCTGGTCTCACCCGCACTGTGCTTCTTTCTAATCACCCCACCAGCCCTAATCCAAAGGGACAATCCTCTCTTAATTCAGCTTCCTCATTCGTTCCGATCCTGGGTTCCCCTCACACATGCTGTTTCAGCACTGGGATCCCTGAATATTGCCTTTGAGGTTCCTGCCTGGATGTGCAGCAACCCCATTTACTGGAATGGCCAAGGAGCATTTCAATGCAAGGGAGAGGTAGCCTTACAGTAACAGGGGCTTCCCTGAAATCCTAGGGTGAGCCAGAAGACGGCCCAAGGTTCTCTTGGCCTCTTCCATCCGCAGCACGTCGCTGGAGTCCAGAACAAAGATAATCCCGTGAGCATCACCGAAGTGATTACGCCATGTGCCCCGCAACCTCTGCCCCCCGGATAGGTCGACGAGGGAGACTTCAAACCGGTCCACTCTGAGTTCTGTCTGGTTAGGCTTTGTTGTGGGGAGCACCTCACACGAGAGCACTGCAGAGAGAACAGCACCCACAGTAACACACACGCAGCCCCCAGACAAACACTGAACATTATTATCCCTTGTTCCCAGATATGGTTTATAGCAAGGATCCCCTGTATTAGCATTAACCCCCTTCAGCTACATTCCTGTTCTCATTTAAAGGGGATACACTGGCAATTCTGGGAAACACCAGGACTACATTCTCTATGGACAGCTCCAGGGAGTAATCTCAGGCCCTTAGCCCCTGGAGTTAAAGTAGGGTGGTCCAGTGGTTAGGGCACTAGCCTGGGCCTTAGGAGACCCAGGTTCAATTCCTTACTCTGCCACAGATGGCTAGTGTGACTCAGGGGAGTCATTTAGTCCCTCTCTGCCTCTATTCCCCATCAGTAAAATGGTGATAATGGGATGGCCCTGAAAGGATAACTGCATTACAGATTGGAAAGTAGTACAGATAGCACAGTGAGTGATAGGGGCCAGAAAAATACTGTAGGTAGGTTAATCCTAGGACTGTGTTTGCTGTAGGCTATGGCTGTTTCAGATCCATTTCCTGTCTTAAAGTAGGTGATTCAAGCAGGGATTAAGTCAGTCTTGGTCAGCATCATTACTTTAGGTCACTGCAGCACAAACTCCTTGCTCTGTAAAAACAACAAGGAGTCCGTGTGGCACCTTAGAGATTAACAAATTTATTTGGGCATAAGCTTTCATGGGCTAGAGCCCACTTCATCAGATGCATGAAGTGAAAAATACAGGAACAGGTATAAATACTTTGTCCTCACCCACAACTATTTCAGATTTGGGGACAATTTATACCTTCAAGTCAGCCTGACTGCTATGGGTACCCGCATGGCCCCTCAGTATGCCAACATTTTTATGGACGACTTAGAACAACGCTTCCTCGGATCTCGTCCCCTTACGCCCCTACTCTACTTGCGCTACATTGATGACATCTTCATCATCTGGACCCATGGGAAGGAGGCCCTTGAGGAATTCCACCAAGATTTCAACGATTTCCACCCTACCATCAAACTCAGCTGGACCAGTCCACACAAGAGGTCCACTTCCTAGACACTACAGTGCTAATAAGCGATGGGCACATAAACACCACCCTATACCGGAAACCTACTAACTGCTATACTTACTTACATGCTTCCAGCTTTCATCCAGACCACACCACGCGATGCATTGTCTACAGCCAAGCTCTAAGATACAACTGCATTTGCTCCGATCCCTCAGACAGAGACAAACACCTACAGAATCTCTATCAAGCGTTCTTAAAACTGCAATACCTACCTGGTGAAATGAAGAAACAGATTGACAGAGCCAGAAGGGTACTGAGAAGTCACCTACTACAAGACAGGCCCAACAAAGAAAGTAACACAACGCCACTAGCCATCACCTACAGCCCCCAACTAAAACCTTTCCAGCGCATCATCAAGGATCTACAACCTATCCTGAAGGACGATCCCTCACTCTCACAGACAGGCCAGTCCTCACCTACAGACAGCCCCCAAACCTGAAACAAATACTCACCAGCAACTACACACCACACAACAAAAACACCAACCCAGGAACCAAACCCTGCTACACACCCCGGTGCCAACTCTGTCCACATATCTATTCAAGGGACACCATCATAGGACCTAACCACATCAGCCACACCATCAGGGGCTCATTCACCTCCACATCTACCAATGTGATATATGCCATCATGTGCCAGCAATGTCCCTCTGTGTAGCGGGGTGATCACCCGTTCCAGCCCTGAAGGGGTTGGAAAAGCCCTGCAGAGGGCTGGGGCTGGGTAAAAAGGAGCAAAACCCCGGCTGATTGGGGAAGTGGCTGCAGCTGGGGCCACGCCCCAAACTGAGCCACTTAGCCTTATAAGAAGGCCAGGGTAGTCAGAGCAGAGGAGTCTCCCTCTGACAGGAGAGAGAGAGACAGGCCTGGCTGCAGGGAACTCACCCGGGGACCTAGAGTGAGGCAGGGCTAGGGAAAGGCCTTGGGGCTGGGAAGCCCTAGGCCAGCAACTCCCCAGGCTGCAGGGCCTGGTCCTAGGCCCATATAGGTATTGGGGTTGCAGAGGGGCAGCCTGAGGGTGGGTAAAGGCAGCCAGGCCAAACCCCTTGTTGCCAGTGATGATTGGCTGATAGACTGCAGTCTGCCCCAGGGCGCGGGGGCTAGATGGTGACTGCAAGTAGCCACGACTGAGGCAACATTGGGATAAGGGGTGGGGGTTCCCCTGAGTGGGGAGACCCAGAGAGAGAGTGGGGTACTGCCGGGGGGGGCAGCACCTAAGCCAAGGGCACCGGGGTCTGGGAGGGACATGGGGGCCAACGACAGGCGGATCACCGGCCTGCAGAGGGCGCTCCAGAGGCTGGTGAGCTAATTCCCTGGACGACCAGCAGGAGGCGCCGCAGGGGTGAGTCCACACCTGACTACACTTTGCCATGTACATTGGCCAAACCGGACAGTCTCTACGCAAAAGAATAAATAGACACAAATCTGACATCAGGAATCATAACATTCGAAAACCAGTAGGAGAACACTTCAATCTCACTGGTCACTCAATAACATACCTAAAAGTGGCAATTCTTCAACAAAAAAACTTCAAAAACAGACTCCAACATGAAACTGCAGAACTGGAATTAATTTGCAAACTGGATACTATCAGATTAGGCCTGAATAAAGACTGGGAGTAGTTGGGTCATTACAAAACCTAAACTTAAACTTAATTTCCCCATTACTAATTTCTCCCTACTGTTACTCACACCTTCTTGTCAACTGTCTATAATGGGCCACTCTCTTACCACTTCAAAAGTTATTTTCCTCCCTTGGTATCTTGCTGTTAATTGATTTAGCTCATTAGATTGACCTCACACTTGGTAAAGCAACCCCCATCCTTTCATGTATTTATATCTGCTCCTGTATTTTTCACTTCATGCATCTGATGAAGTGGGCTGTAGCCCACGAAAGCTTATGCCCAAATAAATTTGTTAGTCTCTAAGGTGCCACAAGGACTCCTCATTGTTTTTGCTGATACAGACTAACATGGCTACCACTCTGAAATTAGTCTCCTTGCTCTGTGACACCCCTGTTCAGAGACCTATCCTAAATCCTGGCAGATTTGGCCTCGGCACATGGCCTGGGGGGAGGGGGGAATAGCCCCATCCCGTCACCCTCTTTCCTATTGTGCAATGGCAGGTTAGGTTAATCCTAGCAGTATATCATGACTCTGTTGATTGTTTTAGAGTGGCCAAATGGCTCGGCAGGAATCCCAGGGACTGAGGCCTGTCGATCTTATCCCCTAGGTTTACCCTGAGTGGATACCCCAATACTACATTTCTGTTGCATCTGGCTGTCTAAATCCCAGTTCTGCGGAAGGGGCTGTTGTATTCCAGACACTCTGCAAGTCTAGATGCATCACGCTGTACGCCTGCATCCTGTGTAACAGCCTGATGCAGTGAATTCAGATCTCTGATGCTCAGCAGTGGCTTGGTCCTCAAGCCCCGCAGAGAGTGAGTGATACAGACTGTCCGAGTCCACATTCCCTAGGCTGGACTTGGACAAACAATGTCAGCTACATAAAGTTACCTAATAGACATGAGAAAGTCAAACTCTGCTACCAGAGCATAAAGACACAATTAGGATCCAATTTTGACCTCACAGGATTATTACGATGCTGCCTCCTGCAGAGGATGGAGGGGAATAATTGGAAGCACAGAAAGATTTATCCCCTCAGTGATGGGGAGATTTGAAGTTATTTGCAAAGAACAATAAACTCTTTGCCTCTGGCATCATGTCAGCTCATCTGAGACTCGGGGTATGCCTACACTGCAATCAGAGGGGTGACTGCAGCACAGGTAGACACAGCAACAAAGCTAAGGTACTGCAGGTAGCAGCCTGGGCTGTGCAGCCCTGCCCAAGACCCTGCTGCTGGTGGTGGCTTCAGTACCGCTGTTATTGGAGCTAGCTGGATCAAAGCTAGCTCGGATATGTCAACACATGCTGCGCTCTCACCTCTGACAGCAGCATAGACATATCCCCAGATTCCAGCAGTAACCGGAGATAGCTAGCTCCTCACCTCTCTGTATCTCCATTATGAGGGAGGTTTTCCCTGTATTGTCCAGGCCCACGACAAGGAGGGTCACTTTCCTGATGAGGAAGAAAAACAAAGTTAGCCTGCACCGAGGAGATATTCTCCCCTCCAAGCTATGGGACTGTGGTCTCCAACTTGAAATGGTCATCACAGCCAACAGGGATTTCCCTACCCCCCCCCATGGGGGTGTTTACCCCCCCTGAATTTCCCCAACATCTCCCCCCCCCCCCAGTTTTGTGAACTAGTTACATGCAGTGTTGCCAATTTAGTGATTGTTTGGAAATTTGAATTGAAATTGAAACATTAATACACTTTATATGCTTTTAAAGTGTGTATCATAAAATTAGTGTATTTGAAAAAGTATAATAGATTTGAAAAGTCTGAACATAGATTAGCTTCCTTATACAGCTGTTGTTTTTTATGACAATGTCAGTGCATTCATTTTGGTGATGTTGGCCAACCTAATAATTTCAGATTATGATTTGTAAGCAAAGTCTAAATGAGCTCTCCCTGACAGCTAGTGATTAGCTTGGGGTTGGAGAGAAAGGCTTCAGGATCATGTTGAGATGAGTTCCTGTCTGCATCCTGTAAAACTTGCCCATACCGGTATTCCCCTGGCCTCTTCTTTTGTCATTCAGTGTTGCACGCATTCTAAAACAATATGCATTTCCTCACCTTTTGGGGGCGAAGCCAGACTTTGAGGCACCTGCTCCCCTACTTGGTGTAAACTTTGCTTGTGCCAATCAGAAACGAACACAAACAGGTTTTGGGCCCCGTCCCCTATGACACTTCTATGATGTCATAGTTGGTACTTTATGGGCCTGCCTGCCATGTGCAGGCAGGGAGAGGAGAAAGAAAAACGAATCCTGTGTATCCTGTGTACACCCGTAACCGAGCCTGATCACCTCGAAGCCTCTCTCTCAGCTCACGTGTTTCAAACAGAGTTTCTACGTTTGCCGGTCGTTATGCGTTGGTTTGTATTTGTAAGTATCAGTTATTACTAATTGCTGCATCTTTGTTTATAAATATTGTTAGTAGATATTTTAGTCATTGTGTGTTTTAAGTTTCATTAACTCTATTAGCTAATCAAACGCTGCTCCCTTACCCCTTGTAATTATCCCCAATAAAACTTTAAATTTATTAATTTTAGTTGTGTGTGTGTCTGCAGTTTGCATCGTGACCCATACTCTCCTTGCATCCCTTACCAATATAGTCTATTGCCACGTGCAGCCTGGTAAATAACAGGCCTGCATTTTCTTTCGCCCCTGCATGGCCGTGGCAATCCACAGATCAGATTGTATTTACATTCACACCTAATCTACCTAGGTATCCAGCAAACAGAGCTACGTTGCCCAAGTGATAGATTTTGGCTGGGGTTGGGTTACAAATCACTTGAATGCAGGGGGAGGGGGGGGGGGATGAAATGTGTTATTCTTATTGTATGAGCAAAGGGCAGTAGAACTGTACTTAGCCTGCGCTGATTGAGGGCATCAAGAGAGAGGGTGGGGACAGGTGTTTTGCTTGATGGTCTGCCTGAGTCACAAGTACTATTTGACCTGCCCCTCTCCACTGTTTAAAGACAGAGCTGATTAGGCTCCATAGATAGTCTTTTGTTTTGTTAAGTGACCACTACAGCTGAAATAACTGATAATCAGGTCTAAATGCTTAGACCTGCAGTGGGACAGTGTTTCTGTGGAAGAGACGGCCCAGACTGCACTAGCAGCAAGGTTCCCCCACTGAGAGCTCAGCTGAAATCACTGAGAGCTAGGTGGAACCTCAAGAGACCAGCTCACAGAGGTCACAGTGGCAGGTGGCAGCAGAAGATGATGGCGCAGGGCCATTGGAAACAGAGCGATGGAGTGAATGGTGGCACAATGAACAACAGTGGCCAGAGCGAACAGTGAGCAGCTGGAGGAACGAGCAAGGTGCCTTCTTGCCCCCCACCTGGGAGGTGAACTCATGTGAAAGCACCTCTGAACTCTGAGTCTCCACTGACCAAGGACAACACTGATGAGTGTTAATGAGGCTGTTAAGAATGCTGGAGACACAACACAGTTCATGCGAACAAATATGGCTGTGACATCATACTTTCTATTTAAACAAGAGATACCACACACTACAAACTGGAGGCCAATGTTAAGTGCATTGTCACTTGTTCATCCTGAAGTTGAACACTGGTTCCGAACAAGACCAGCAAATGCGCACTATCTTTCTGCAAGAAACTCAACTGACAGGCTAGACGCATGTGGTGCAACAGTGAAAGACTCAACAGTTGAAAAAGTGAAGAACTCTCTCACCACATTAAAAAAATTTGCATACATGGCTGATGAATGCACCACTGCAAATGGGCATCAAGTATTAAGTCATTGTGTACGTTATCTTGATGTCAGTGGTAGGCCAGTAGATGCATTTCTAGATGTTCAAGTTATAGAAGACAGATTGGCTGCATCTGTGACAAGCCACATCTTAGAAGAGTTAAATGCTTGTCAATTGGACCCCAAACAGATGGCTGCTTGTGCATTTGATGGAGCTGCAAATGTCTCTGGAAGACATGGTGGAGCACAAGCTTTGCTCAGAGAAAAGTGTAACCCTAATCTCTCCTATACACACTGCAGAGGTCATCTACTCCAACTAGCGCTAGTACGAGCTGCAGACTCTTCAAAAGACATACGACGAATGAATGAAGATTTGACTTCAACTTCTTTTTTATCATCACTAGTGGCTCAACCCGATCTTTATGCTATGTTTCCTGGGCTGAAAGAAGTAGGAATTCATCTCTTGCTACTCCCAGTCACAATAGCTACAGCTGAGCATTCTTTTTCATCATTGAATAGAATTTTGCGTTTTGAAAGAAGTCGCCTTCTGCCTGATCATGTGAATGAACTAATGAGGATATCAATTGAAGGGGAAGTACTGGGCATACGAGAAGCCACCAAAGATGAATGCATTGCATTCAAGAAATTCATTAGCAGAGTTGTGCAAAATTATAACAAGAAACCAAGAAGGATGTAGATGTAGTGCTTCATAGAAGGCTCGAGTAGCCAACTTTAATTTGTGTGATGACTTTAAAATCTAATAAAATGGTCATGAAACATTTTTCAGTTTTTACTATGGTGCCATACAGCCCACCTTCACCCTCATGGTCTCACCCCCCATCGGCCCTGCCCACCCCCTGTAAATTTGAACACCCCCCTAATTTCAATTCCTGGGGAGAACACCTACAGCCACCATCTTGTGAGGAATTATCCTAAGGGCTCATTGGGTCTAGTTCTCCCTGGTATAACTCCCCTGAATTCATGGGATTAGAGTAGGGAGGAAGTTGGCCCTTTGTGGACATAGAGTGGATCACTAGGATGAGGGCAGGGTAAAAGAGTAACACAGAAAAAACACCCTTAGTTTGTTCCCTAGGGGCCAGCCCAGGATTGTCCCCTCCAGCAGGGTTCTCATGGCTTGGGTTCCTTCCCTGGAGCGAGGCCTCTTGCCACTACCTGGACAGAATTCTTCCCCAGAGCCAGGGGCCTGCCTCCTGCAGCTCTCCTCTGGGGACTCATGACAGCCTAAGGCTTCCTGCCACTGCCTGGGAGTTCCTTGCCCCTTGGCCCACACCTGCCAGGCCTGCTCCCACTCCGCTGCAAGTTCCTGTCTCTAGGAACCACCTCAGCTGAGCCCTGGTAACCCTTTATCAGACTTATTAGCTAATCAGCTGCCAACCAGCCACCTAGGGATTTAATTATTGCCAAGGGGCCTGGGTTGGCTCGTTCTCCCTTACAGGCCTGTCACAGGTAGCTGGTCCCTGACTCCCTTGAAAGGGCTGGTGCCTGTGACAGAGCCCCTGTCTCCTGGACCCTCCCCTTACATTGGTGTTTACATCAATGCAGAGTCTCCATCTATCCTGAGAGAGTCGAAACAATGGCATTTACAGGAATGGGGGTAAGGAGCACCAGGGCTATGCCCTGACAAAGTTCTGCCCCCAGACATACATCACACACAACACCCTGGGCACAGGAATGCCTGTCAGACCCACTTCTTCTCTTGTGCTGTAACCCCAAGATGCATCAATGCCACTTTGCCCCGTGATGCTGAGACCTGGGCCAACAGCCACCTAAGGTGGGGACCTTCCCCCTCCTATTTTATTCTTCTTTACTCATTGTCCCAACAGACAAGAAAATTCCCAAGTCCTGAGCACAGCGATGAGCTGGAGGGGGCTCAAAGGGACTCCTTGTTTTAGTTCTGCCACTAATTTTGAAGGAGGTTTGGGCGATTCCCCTGCCTCTGCTGAAGCTCACCCCTTCACTGGACATGGCTAATCCCCCCGAAAGAGATTACTTATCCTTGGGGCTCAAACATCCTGCTGAGGAGCTCAGTGTTTTCCTTACTGACCCACGAGATAGTGCCAAATGACAGATATTTTCAAAAACATTCCTAGGGGAAGGAGTCCCCAACCCTCCCCATTCAATTATTATATTAGGGACAAAGGCCTGATTCTCCTAACCCTGCACCTCTGCAAGGCTGCCTACAAACCATTCCTGCTGACTTGTGGGAGTGAAACATTCTGATTTGGGAGCATTTTACATCCACTTTGCACAGGTGTAAATAATTAGATAAGGTACAAGGCAAAGGAGAATCTGGCCCAAAGAATTGTCCCTCTGCTGAGCAGTAGCATATCTGGGGCCTTGCACGTAGGCTTCCCCATGGAGGAGGGGCTCATAAACAGCATGCAAGCAATCCCTTCTTTCAGGGATCTCTGCCCACTACCCAATGCCTAGTTCTCAGGGAGCAACTCTGCCTCAACAATTGCCTAGTTACATGAAGGCAGAGGGCAAAGTCTCCTGCTACCTCCACAGCTCCCCTAAAGAATCTGCAACAACAAAACTAACAATGACATCTCTTCAGAGACTGAACATTAACTCACATGCTAAGAAAAAGAAGGTGTAAGACTATGTGTAACAGTGCTACCCGGTGACCCCTGCTGTAGCAGTCTAGATATCTCTAGCAAAGTGCAGCTTCAAAACAGTTTGTTGGTCCAGTGGAGCTGTCTCCTTCCATGGCTAGGAGACAGTGATTTTGTTTACATGGGAAAACCAATGAATTGTATTACTGGGGTGTATGTGCTGGGGATACATGGTTCATTGCAGGCTAAGGGGACACTTTTGTGGGACCCCTGCATTAAAATACTGGTAGCGCATCACTGCATTAATATTTTTTTTAAAGCAAGAATCCCAGAATTCCTAATACTATCACAAAATGCAGAATTCAGCTCTCATTAAAAGTAATGGGATGAAACTGAGCAAAGGCTAAATAGCAGAGAACATTTGCTAGCACCGAGGTCTATTTCTTTAGGGGTACTATTCCCCAATGTAAATGGTGAAAACTTTATTGCTTGGTCATTTTAGCCTAAAACTAAACAAAACACTGGACAATAGAGCTAGTCAGAAAAAACTTCAATAGAACCATTTTCCATCAGAAGATTCAATTCCATCTAAATCGAAACGCTTCACGAAATCATGTCCTCTTCACCAAAAATTTCATTTCAGAGAAAAAGCGAAAAATGTTCCAACAAAGACAAAACATCCCTTTCCCTCATTTTCCAAACTAAACATTTTGATTTTACATTTTTAAATGAGTGTTTAGAAATTTTTTATTTTGTATTATAAAATAAAGTCAAAATTAAAATATTTTGGATTTGGTTGAAAGGAAACATGTCAATCAACCTGGAGTGAAAATTCTTCAGAATTTTCCTCTGTGGAGAATTTTTAAATTTTCAGGTTTGTTTCAAATTGAAACAATGCCAGATTTTGAAATCTTTTGTGAAATGGAATTTATGTCCTCTGCATGCATAGGGAACATACCTGTCTAGCGCAGGAGTGTGATATGACTTTTAAATCTTTTCCCATCTGGTTTTCAATTTAATAACATTTTCTTTATTGTTTCTAAAATATTTTAACATTAACACTATTTTGATGGGTAAAGCAAAGAGCTTGGAAACATCACAATGCAGCACGCTCCCTCTCTGATAACATGGACAGTCCTATGGGCTGGAGAAATGGGGCTCTCTCCCAGGCACCAGGCATCCAAAAGGGTTTATTAAACAATCACACAAAGGGCCAGCATCAGGGCAAAGTTCCTCAGGGTTCAGGACACTGTACAGATCCCTGTCCCAGACAAAGCAAAGGGTCAGACATCCCGCCAGTCACTGATTCATTTCTAACACAAAGCTGTGGGCAGTTAACATACAAAAGTCATGAGACAACTGGGTCCTGGGGGATTACCTGATTGGTTCCTGTATTGCCTGCAGCCTAGACCAGCAGTGGGAGAAGAGCTGGAACATACTCTGCAGAGAGTGGAGAGCCTCTCGGCTCTGTACCTAGGAATACCAGAGAAAGTGAACATCAAGCCCTCCTTACTGCTGTGCCAGCCAGAAGGTGACCAAGGGAAGAGTTGTCACTGATACAAGGACAGAACCACCAGAGACTCCAGTTCTACTGTGCTGTGCTTCATCCTCCCAGCTATAACAATGCTCATCTGTCCAGAACGACTACCCATTGGGCTGTAGATAATGCTTTATTGGGGTTTCTCAGGATCCCTAGGACTTTCCCTCTCCTGCACACAAACAGGCCTGGGCTCCCCCCTCTCTTCTGGGAAGGGTCGTGCTGGCCTGAAATTCCTCTTTTTGTGTATGGGGTAACGGAGTCGTGTTAGCCTCACTCTCCCTAAAATCTCCTGTTTTTAGCCATGTGTAGAAGGGTCAAAATGCCGTGAGAAATAGTCTGTAAGCTCTTTCAGGCAGGGACCATCTTTGTGTTGTGTGGTTGTACAGGTCCTGGTCCTTGAGTGGACCCCCTAGGTACTACTGCAGGGTACAAGTAATAAATAACTGGCCTGGTTTTGCAGGCCCAAGTGGTTCAGAGCAGCCTCCAAACTTTGGGATGTTTCTCTGAACTGAACCACCAGCAGTTTGTCTATGGCCAGCCACCGCACACTGGGTGTCCACCTGAGAAGACAGGATAGTCAATACTCTAAGCCAGCTCTTCAGTTAGTAGGAATCTGTGACTGGGTTTAACTGGGTTTTTCTTAGATGCTATCCTCTTCTTCTGCCCTTGCCCATTCTGCCCTCTAAGCATAGGGCCAGATTCTCAGCTGATGTTAATCAGCATAACCACACTGAAGTCAATCACTGATTTGCACCAGTTTAAGAGTTGACCTGACCTGATGCTGGGAGGAGTAGGGAGGCCTGGGGAATGGGGAGAGGTAAGGACAAGAGGGAAGGGTAACATCTAAGAAAGTCAAAATTAAACTCCTGCTCCATTGCAGAATTTTAAATAAGATGTCCTGTGAGCACAGAATAACCAGAACTAACTGCAAGTCTATTTGTACAGTGCCTAGCACAATGGGGTCCTGCCCAAAGATGAGGGTTTCTAGGTACTTCCACAATACAAATAATACAGACATTTCTTAATAATGATATTAACTATAATTTCTATTATATTAAATAGTTACTATAATAGTAACAGTAACTGCACTGTGGTTTTCTTTTCTTTTTATTTATTATCAGGGTTGGAAGGGACCTCATCTAATCCAACCCCCTGCTCAAAGCAGGACCAATCCCCAGACAGATTTTTACCCCAGTTCCCTAAATGGCCCCCTCACGGATTGAACTCTCAACCCTAGGTTTAGCAGGCCAATGCACAAACCACTGAGCTATTCCTCCCCCCCAATTGTGTAACACTATTTTTCTTTCCTAACGAACAGCAGCTGATCAGACATTCCTCCCTGGAGATAACCCGTTGTTCACTGCAAGCAGCACAAGTGAAGCAAAGCCATTCACCCGCTCGCTCACTGTGACTCAGAGTAACTCCCATCACCGCCAAACGGAGTTCTCAGTGACATGCTGATAATAAGCCTCAGCCACCAGATTCTGGCACCCTCAGACACCCTGAGTACCCCTCACTCCACCGAGATCAATAGGTTTATTCAGGGAGAACGGTACTACTTGGTGTAAGGACATTGAAATCTGCTCCTGGGTCCCTATGAGGATGCAGAAAAAGACAAAGGCACCTTGTTTTGGGGTGGAGAAATAATAGCTGACTTTCCCCCCTCTTCTCAAGTGATGGATCTAGGGATTTTTGAGGACTGACAGGTGTAACCATTCCCCAACAACCCCTCAGTCGCAATACTTCTACCTCTAACACAATGCTTCCCTAAACAACTGCCTGTTCTTGTATGGTAGAACCAGCCCTGGCTTCTGCCTCAGCCAGACTTCTGAAGTCAAATGCCACCATCTTTCCCTGAACTTTCTTTCAATGCCCAAAGAATGACTACAAACTCCCAGCCCAGCCACCCAGGCCTGAAGAGAAAAAACACCCCTCCCAGCAGCACCCTGAAAATCCATGTAATATTCCTGCGCTAAGAATCCCTCAGAACTGAGCCCCAATTCCAGCCAGGAGACAAGATCATCTCATGTTAAAGGAGTGGACGTCAGAGTCTCTCACCAGTTAGCCTCTGCTGTCCGGCTGCTGGTCACACTCTCCTCCTTCCTGCAGCATTCAACTAAATCTAATCTGGATTTAAACTAGTCACTACCTGTAGCCTTCTTAATCCCAGGATGGGTTCAGACCAGGAGATCTGTGCATTATGGGAAATGTAGTTCTGAAGGCTCTGCCTCTCCTGCTGCATTTTACAAGGCTGGAGGGTGAGTTGCTTTATCCACAATGCCATGTGCATGACCACTGAATAAAGCAACAATCAGGTCCATCTCTGTTTTTAAATGGCTTGGAGAAATGGAGCACTCGGATTGGCCACTACGGTTTTCCAACAAAGACAGTATCTGCTTTAACAGATCACCCCACAGATCACTCATTGGCCTAATCTCCCAATTACTATTCATGCCCTGTAGCACCTGCAAAGAGCAACAGCCATTCACCGCTCATGTGGCATCCTTTCTTGGGGAGTATCAGAGGGGTAGCCATGTTAGTCTGAATCTGTAAAAAGCAACAGAGGGTCCTGTGGCACCTTTAAGACTAACAGAAGTATTGGAGCATAAGCTTTCGTGGGTGAAAGGCATTGCATCTGATGAAGTGGGCATTCACCCACGAAAGCTTATGCTCCAATACTTCTGTTAGTCTTAAAGGTGCCACAGGACCCTCTGTTGCTTTCTTGGGGAGAGTTGCCTTTGTTGCTCTCCTCCCCCCCCCCCCCTTTTTAAACATAAGATATAACCGGCTCTTGTGAATTCACTAGTGTTTGTTTTTATTTAGTATCTTTATAAGGCAGCTACTGGGTAACATCTGAACACTCTATGATAAAGTCAGACATATTATTCAAATCAGATCTACCAGCTTGAATAGATCACCAGCCAGAAGCAAAGGATCCAGGACAGGGGAAAACCCAGGAGCCCACAGGCAAATGCAAGGAAACAGTTCCCAAGTGATAGCAAAAAATTAAGGAAGATGGGTTATATATTAATCAGTGTAGGGAGCCCAAAATACAGCTTCCAAAACACATGGCCTTACAGCGTGTTCTGAAAGCAGCCAGCAGAAAGTGTGTCACCCAGAGAATAGGGTGAGCCTGATCACATGATTGGAACTTGCAGGTCAGTAAGTGAAACCCTGGGAGAGACACTGTTCAAACTCACTGCAGCAAAGAAGAAATGGCTACTTAGATGGAATCAGACTGGGGAAGGCTGGATGGGTGACTGATAACTAGGTCATATGTAGCCCAAGCTTGAAATGCCCAAAGTTTTTACCATCTGGCTGCTGCTGGTCAGTGGCCTGTGTAAAATGAACCTGGCAGGTATGAGTGCAGTTCCTACTGGGTGGGTGTAGAGGTCACAAAACCACCATCATAGGTGGCATGAGTTGGCAACCTCATCTGGTGTCCAACCGGAGGCCAGCTATTGAATGGCCATGGAGCCTGAACTATGTCTGAGACCCTTTGGCTGTGCAGTGTGGGGAAGCTTATGTTGTCGTTACTCTTGCTGCATGTGTTCTGTGGATAAATAGATTATCTGACACTTTCCACTGGATGCTTTTTGAAATGATTAAAGCAATTTACTACCCAGCTAGGTGCAGCAGGGTCAGCAAGAGAAGATGATGTTCCCTTATTTCAGAAGGAAACCAGGGAGCACCGATGGGAATCCAGATCTGCAAACCTGACACAGGAAGTGGGAAGAAAGTGCTGAGAAGCACTACTAGGGAAAGGGCTGTTTAGGGGCAATTAGCCCATTGAATTGGCTACAATCCTTGGACTACATTACTAACCGCATAGATGGAGAGGAACCAGATCTCCAGGCTCCATGGGATACTGCACACCTATGCACTAGACTTGTTCACAATGCATTTAAAGCACAGGAGGATGTGGGTTGAAAGCTGTTTTCTAGGAATAGGAAGCACTGTGCAATGGGGCTGGCAGGTGTGATAAACAGGGAGGGGCTGCTTGTTCTGCAACCCCCAGCCTCTTCTCTCTCCCCAACAGGCTTCCGTTTGCCACACCCCTGCTTCCTGCCCCTGAAACTATCTTTCCCCCTACAGACAAAGGACTTGAGAAGGCGCCAAGCTGCAATTTTCCCAGTAGCTCAATTTTTTGACAGGAGGGAGGGCATCAGGGATGAAGATGCAGCAAAGGGAGAGGACAGCATGAGCAAACTGAAAGGGATTTGGACAGATTAATCTGTGGGCTGGATACATGGCTCCTACAGCGCAGTGTATGGAAGCGGACAAATAGAATCAAGCAGAACACAGAGCAGGAGACATGAAGGGGCACTGGGGAGAGAGGGGCAATATTAATTAGAAATCATGTGAAGGGCATTCAGCCCAAGAAGCGATGGACCATGTTATATACAAGGCTATGAGAGTCTGGCGGCAATGGGGAAGTACCAAAGACCCCACTGTCATTTGGAATATAGTGGGTATTCCTGGTGCCCGTTTTCTGTTAGGGAGGATATTGCTGGGACTGAAGATGGGCCACTGAACGTGTAGGGTTAGGGGGATGTAAATGATAGAGATCTGCCAAAAACCAGACGGATAGAAGAAGGGTCATCTTGCAGAGAGAGAGAGAGAGGAAGGGATCAGAATGATACACATAAGTGGTTTAAAGACAGCAATGCTATTTTGAACTGCTGAGTTCAGCAGAGGTGGAGGGCATGGATGGTGAGGAGCGTGCATCGCGTACCCCATGGCATGCACATTTTGATTTGATTGCCCATCCTGTGGCACCTGCCAGTTCTTTTATCTTCTGGCCTCTTATGAATACCTTGACAGTTTTCTATCTGCTCTGATATTAGTAAATGAATAGCAATAGGCCAGATCTGTAGGTGGTGTAATCAGCATAGCTCCAGTGAAATCCATGGAGCAACACTGATTTACTCCAGCTGAGGATGTAGCCCAATAATTCTTAGCACTTAGGGTTTTTGCTTTTCATCCAAAGATCTCATCACAGTGCATGACGCTAACCAGGCCAGGTCCCTGCCTTAAGGGGGTTACTTACTAAACCAGATGGTTAAAATGAGAAACAGGGCAAAAGAACCAGAGGAAAGGGGAAATACATCACAGTTCAGGGCAACTACACCAGTATTTCCCCACAGTGCTCTAGCAATGACACCCTCTGTCAGGCATCCCGCTCCCCAGCCATCACCTCTTTTGGGTGGAGACTCGCATCTCTCTCCTTTCTGACCTTGGTATTTCCAGGCTGCGCAGTTCCCTGCCTTCACTGTGTTAGCCCAGCAAAAGACAATCTGAGCAGACGTGCTCTCTTTCTCTTCCAAGACAGGTAACAGTGTGGCTGCCCAGTTATAGCTACTGACCACACAGCACTTCCTGTGCAGGCCTCTTTTATTCTCTGAAGGTAAAAAGCACTACAGAAAAAACATACCCAAAACAGGAAAAGAACCTGCACACCAGCTAATAAGCTTACCAGAGATCACCCCAACCCTAACAGGGGCTCTGGCTGGAGCACCCCACTGAAGGAGTATCCTTGTGGTTTCAAGTTCCGCTTCAGCTCAGAACAATCACACAGTCTTATGGGGCCTCAGTAGGCCCAGTCCTTCCATCACTTCCCAGGGCTGCCCGGGGGGGGGGGGGGGCGGAAGTGGGGCAATTTGCCCCAGGCCCTGGGCCCCGCAGGGGCCCCCCAGGAGAATGTCGGAGGCTCCCCCCCGCCTTCGCCTCGCCTTCCCCCATCCCCCGGCGCCTCAGCACGGCGCGTTCAGGAGCGGCCCTGGACAGCACTGCAGCGGCGTGGCTCGGGTGGGGCCTGAGTCCTCCCGCTCAGAGCCGCGTGGTAAGGGGGTGGGGCTGTGAGCTCCGGCGGGCCAAGCGGCAGGAGCTCCTGGATGCGACTCGCTGAGGCTCTGGGAGAGGGGGGAGGCGGCATGGTAAGCCCCTCTGAGCTGGGCACCCCCCGACCCCATCTCTGACCCCCAGCTCCGAGCCCAGCCCCTCTGAGCCGGGCACCCCCCAACCCCATCCCCCCCAGCCCGGACCTCCAGCTCCGAGCCCAGCCCCTCTGAGGTGGGCACCCCCCGACCCTCCCCCCAGCCCTGACCCCCAGCTCCGAGCCCTGCCCCTCTGAGCCGGACACCCCCCGACCCAAAGCCCAGCTCCCCACCCAGCCCTGGGCAACAGTAGTGCCACCCCCAGGCAGCGACAGCCCATTGGCACCAACCATCACCATCACCCAGCAACAGCCCATTATGTAATTGCAAATGTATACATACCATTAAAGCATTTAATGTTTTTAAATAATAGTATTGCAACTTTTTTTTAGGGAAGGGGCCCCCGAAATTGCTTTGCCCCAGGCCCCCTGAATCCTCTGGGCAGCCCTGTCACTTCCCTAAATATTGAGGCCCTCTGTGGACCAGGGGTCCTGTCCATTTGCTGGATCAGGAAGAACCAGTTTAAAACCAGGCTATTTATCCAAAAACGCTTTGTCTGTTAGTCCCTGGACTCCCTCTACCTCTGAACCAGTATACATGCATCTCTCCACGGGTGGCTTCAAAGGGCTGATAACCGGAGGAGTTACATTAGCATCCCCCCCTCCTCCTAGAGAAGTTGCATACAATTCTACAACAACACATACACTAATTGCATTTTTAATACAAATGGACCTTAAAGGTATTAACCTTAATTCAATAAGGTTTAACTTAATTCGGTAAAATTCATTCAGGATATGGCAGGAAATGATCAGTCTGTCACAGCTGCCCTGGGAGATTATCAGTATTTGTGATCATGTGGGCTGATCCACTGGAGTCCTCATCCATTGATTCCTTAGGGCTGATCTTAGGGAGGAATTTGCATAATGGCTTTGGAGCTAATGAGCAGATTGCAAGCAAGGAGCAGGAGAGTCTGAGAACAGATTTCAGACTGCTAATAGTGATCCAGGTAGAATTGCCTGACATCAGTGAGGCAAGCAGAGCAAGCACAAAAAAAGTTATTGTTAATTAATGTTTAATGCCAACATTGTATTCAGCACAGAAAACATGGACATAAAGAACCTAGACACAGCTAACAGAGCACAGTGGAAATCCAGAGCTGAAGAGAGTTTAGAGATTTGTTGTTTCCATATTTCTAACAAACTCCCTTCTCTTAAGCACTGCAGGAATTGGGACAAACTTCCAGAGATATGAGGCAGTAACGCACACTCACCAGCTCAAGAGGGAGAAGAGCAGATTTTGGGGAGGAAAAGACAACACTTGGGACCCAGAACAGGGACTCTAGGAGATTGTGTGGGAGGGCCACCAGGGCACATAGGTGATAATGGGGCTACATAGGGACTAGTGGTGAAGGCTTGGGCCTATCTTCATTCTCTTTTCAGCAAGCTGGCTCTGGCCGTAGCACAAAGAAATGAATTTCAGCTTGTCCCTTATCAAAGCTCAGAACAGGCATCGTTCCTTCATAAACAACCCCCCTGCCCAACACATACATGTTTCTTGCTTGCTACAGCTCCTGCAATTGCTTTATCCCTTGACCACTAATCTGCAAATTGTATGTAACTCATTATACATTGGGCGTGTTGCAGGCTCCCCAGCATCCTTCCTCTCACACACCTTGCTGTGCACTGCTGTTTAATGGGTTAGGAGTGTAGGTCATGTACGTGTACAGTCAGTGGGCAGATGGTTAATGAGTAACACAGGAAGTTTCCAACAGGATGCTGCTGCTAAATAGCGCACATGTACACACACCCTTTGGTTGAGTAAACATCCATTAGAAACTCCTGCTGCTTCTTTCATGTACCTCCTGGAGAAGGGACAGTGTACTCACCAACCAGGGGAAACGTGATGCCCTCCCCCACTTGCTGGCTCTGCTCCAGCCCAGAGAGGGGGGGAATAAGGCTGTGGCTGAAAGCCTGCTACACTGCAGTTTATGGGCTAGGTGGTGTCAGCACTTCCATTGTAAGAACTCCCCTTCTGAGAGGACAATAAGATAACCCATCACTTAGGGCTAAGACTTGGCTGCAAGAGGTATAACAGATGTGCTGGATATTGTCACTCACCTGTGTCCTCCAGGCCCCTCTTACAGCCCTCAGGACGTTCCTCACACAGCCCCACTTCACAGTGCTCGTCTCTGGCAGAGAGAGGTTTGAACCCCTCACTGTTGCTCCTTGGGTCTGCCAGGAGGGTGGTGAGTGAGCAGTGATAGGGAGAACCTCCCACTTTCCCGGAGCAGTTCATTGGACTCCCCTCAATTAACACTAAGGATCAGGCAAGTCCATAAAAGTCAGTTTCCAAATGGAATTCAAAGTTCAGCTGCCATTACTTTACTTCTCCCAGCAGCGGTCCTCTCGCTCTCACAGGCGGCTTGTTTTGGACTGCTTGGACCTGCCACAGGTGCACCAGCACAGCAGGGTGAGAGGATTGAACTGAATCAAAGCTCTGATCTCATTTTCAAATAGTTTATCTGAATAAAAACCCTAATCAAAATAAAAATAATGAATAGTTTCCCCTTCTCTAGTCCCTTCTCTCCAAGGACGGCAAAGCGCTTTACAGACGTTTGTCTATTTAGCCTCACCTCACACCAGCTTGGCGAGAGGGAGGAGTATAACCTCATTGGGAAAGGGGGCTATAAAACTTGGTGCCCTGATTTTCAGAAGTTACCACTGAGTTCAGGTGCCTCGTTCTGAGACAGCTTGGGTCTGACTGTCAAAGGGGCTGAGATCACCTGCCGCTCCCACTGATATTAAGTGGTGTGCATGGTTCGCAGCAAGTCAGGCAGAAGGTGTCAAGTTGGGCCCCATCAAACCAAAGCACCTCGTTAGTGGCCTCTTTTAAAAGTGTGGCTACAGGCGACTTGCCTAAGGCACCCTAAGCTTCTGTAGGAGTGTGCACTGTGACAAAGTTCCTCCTCTATCTTGGTGGGTCCTGCGCTTATTGGGGGGATTTTCTTGCCTCAGAGATTCACCATGTGGGTTGGGGAACAGCCCAGAGACCTTCACCTCTGGGAGAACCCACAGTCCAGGTCAATTGGGAGGTTTGGGGGGAACCCGGGCCCGCCCTCTACTCCGGGTTCCAGCCCAGGGCCCTGTGGACTGCAGCTGTCTATAGTGCCTCCTGTAACAGCTGCATGACAGCTACAACTCCCTGGGCTACTTCCCCATGGCCTCCTCCAAACACCTTCCTTATTCTCACCACAGGACCTTCCTCCTGGTGTCTGATAACGCTTGTGCTCCTCAGTCCTCCAGCAGCACACCCTCTCACTCTCAGCTCCTTGCGCCTCTTGCTCTCAGCTCCTCACACTCCCCCCAGAAACTGAAGTGAGCTCCTTTTTAAAACCCAGGTGCCCTGATTAGCCTGCCTTAATTGATTCTAGCAGCTTCTTCTTAATTGGCTCCAGGTGTCCTAATTAGCCTGCCTGCCTGAACTGGTTCTAGCAGGTTCCTGATTACTCTAGTGCAGCCTCTTCTCTGGTCACTCAGGGAACAGAAAACTACTCATCCAGTGTCTAGTATATTTACCCTCTACCAGACTCCTGTACCCCACTGGTCTGGGTCTGTCACATATCCCTCCCCCCTGCTCAATGCCAAGGGGTTGGGCAGCTTGGGACGCCAGACAGTGCACACGTGACAAGCCATCGGCGTTGCCATGATGGCTCCCTGCTCTGTGTTGCACACGGAACTGGAAAGGTTGGAGGGATAAGAACCATCTGGTCACCCTTGTGTTCTTCTCCTTGTTCCGCTGCATCCATTGAAGAGGGGCATGGTCGGTCACGAGGACAAATCTGTGCCCGAGCAGGTAGTAGCGCAATGTTTCCATGGCCCATTTTACAGCGAGGCATTCTCTCTCCACCACTGCATATTTTTGTTCCCTTGGAAGTAGTTTCCGACTGAGGTATAGAATTGGGTGTTCCTCCTCCCCGACCATCTGTGATAGAACAGCCCCCAACCCTACTTCCGATGCATCCGTCTGCAGGATAGCCCCTGATTTCACCAAGGAGTTTATCAGTACGGCGTTATTGCAGAGGGCAGTCCGTAGGTCTGTGAATGCTTCCTCTGCTGCGTCAGACCATCTCACCAGATCAGGTCCACGGGCTTTCACTAGGTCTGTCAGGGAGCTTGCCCTTGTGGCAAAGTGGGGGATAAATCGTCGGTAATACCCCACCACACCTAGGAACGCCCGGACTTGTTTCTTGCGACTTGGTCGGGGCCAATTTTGGTTGGCCTCTAACTTGTTCACTTGGGGTTTTACCAGACCTTTTCCCACAATGTAGCCAAGTTATTTGGCCTCTGTAAACCCTACAGCGCACTTGGCAGGGTTTGCTGTAAGGCCAGCTCGCCTGAAGGTATCGAGGACTGCCTCCACCTTCTCCAGGTGGGTTTCCCAGTCTGGGGTATGAATGACCACATCGTCCAAGTAGGCAGCAGCATAACTGTTATGCGGGCGTAATAGCTTGTCCATGAGGCGCTGGAAGGTAGCTGGGGCCCCATGTAGTCCAAAAGGGAGGACAGTATATTGAAAAAGACCCTCTGGTGTAGAGAATGCAGTCTTTTCCTTTGCGTCTTCTGCAAGGGGAATCTGCCAGTACCCCTTTGTCAAGTCTAGGGTAGTCAAGTACTGGGCATTACCCAGACGGTCCACTAGCTCAGCTATAAAAAGCAACAGAGGGTCCTGTGGCACCTTTAAGACTAACAGAAGTATTGGGAGCATAAGCTTTCGTGGGTAAGAACCTCACTTCTTCAGATGCAAGTGAAGACTTGCATCTGAAGAAGTGAGGTTCTTACCCACGAAAGCTTATGCTCCCAATACTTCTGTTAGTCTTAAAGGTGCCACAGGACCCTCTGTTGCTTTTTACAGATTCAGACTAACACGGCTACCCCTCTGATACTTAGCTCATCTATGCGAGGTATGGGGTATGCGTCGAACTGGGATACTTCGTTTAGTCGCCGGAAGTCGTTACAAAATCTTGTGGTGCCATCAGGTTTGGGCACCAGCACGATTGGGCTGGACCACTGACTGTGGGATTCTTCGATGATCCCCAACTCCAGCATTTTTTTTACTTCTGCTTTTATTTCCTCCCTTTTGGCCGCTGGCACCCGATAGGGCCTCATTGTTACTCTGGCCCCAGGGTTCGTGACGATGTGGTGATATGTCTCGGTTGTTCGACCCGGTTTTGTCGAGCACACATCTTGGTTCCGGAAGATCATCTCAGACACCTCATTCTTCTGGTCTGCTGTTAAATCGGGAGACACTCTCACCTGTTTGGAAGGCTTTTTTTCCCTGGGTTAGGTCTTTTTGGACCGCTATGCATGCCTCTTGTGCATGCCAGGGTTTCAGATGGTTAACGTGATAAATCTGTTCTTGTTTTCTGCGTCCTGGCTGCCGCACCTTGTAGTCAAGTATCAGGGGGTAGCCGTGTTAGTCTGTATCTACAAAAACAACAAGGAGTCTGGTGGCACCTTAAAGACTAACAGATTTATTTGGGCATAAGCTTTCGTGGGTAAAAACCTCACTTCTTCAGATGCATAGAGTGAACCTTGTAGGTTACTTCCCCCACGGGTTCAACCACCTCATAGGGCCCCTGCCATTGGGCCAGAAGCTTGCTTTCTGCCGTGGGTACCAACATCATAACCCGATCCCCTGGTTGGAACTGTTGCACTTTTGCCTGGTGATTGTAATGGGTTTGCTGGGCCTCCTCCAAATGTTCCCGTACAATAGGGGTAACCCGGGCTATCCGGTCTCGCATCTGCATTACATGCTCTATTATATTTCTCCCCTTAGGGTGACCAGATGACAGAGGTCAAATATCGGGACACGGGGGGGGGGGGGGGGAGGGGTGGGCAAAAAAACCAAAAAAACAAGTGGGTGGCGGAGCAAAAAAAAACAAGCAGGCGGCGGAGCAAAACAAAACAACAACAAAAACTGCCGTAGCACAGGAAAAACTGAGAAATCACCGGCAGCTCCACGCCCCGCCCACCAGCTTGCCTCTGCTCCATCTCCACCTCCCCCCTCGGGGAGGGAGGAGGGCAGCACGCAGAGCCCCCCCCCCGCCAGAGGGACCTGCCAGGGGGCCAGGTGAGTCCCAGGCAGTGCTAGCCTTACCTGGAGCAGCTCCCAGGAAGCATCCAGCAGGCAGGTCCCGTCCCTCTGACTCCTAAGGTCGCGCGGGTCGGGTCGAGGGGGGCAGGGGCGGGGGGGCTCGCTGGCGGCGCGGTTCGCTGCCAGCGCCTACAAGCCCCGCCCCTGCAGCACACAGTGGAGACCTACTCGCCGTCTCTGTGCGTGCCTGGGGAGTGGGGCTGCAGCACTCTGCAGGCTCCTGGGAGCGCCTGGAGTTCAGCTTCGCTGCCCCAGGCCTAGGAAGAAGAGGTGAGCGGCGCCGGCAGCACCGGCTTGTGTCCTCCACCAACGGTCCCCCGATATCGGGACAAAGTGCGTCACGACCGATGTAAGGTCGGGACGCGGGACAAGTCCCCTAAAATCGGGACTGTCCCGATAAAATCGGGACGTCTGGTCACCCTATCTCCCCTCATTGGGTTCCTCTTCCCAGATCTCTTTGGCGATATCTAGTATGCCACGGGGGTGACGCCCGTATAATAACTCGAAGGGGGAAAACCCAGTTGAGGCCTGTGGTACCTCCCGGATAGCGAACATAAGGTAGGGTAGTAGGGTGTCCCAATCCTTCCCATCCCGACTTAACACCTTCCTTATCATAGCCTTAAGGGTTCGGTTAAACCTTTCTACCAACCCATCAGTCTGCGGATGGTAGACCAAAGTTCTCAGGGTATGTATATGGAGCAGCGTACAGAGGTCCTTCATTAGCTTCGACATAAATGGGGTTCCTTGGTCGGTTAATATCTCCTTTGGTAGCCCCATTCGGGCAAAGATCCCCACCAGCTCTTTGGCTATAGTTTTAGAGGCTGTGTTCCGCAGGGGGATGGTTTCTGGGTAGCGAGTAGCATAGTCCAAAACAACAAGTATATATTGGTGGCCCTGAGCCGTCTTCTCCAGGGGTCCCACTAGATCCATGGCTATTCGCTCGAAGGGAACCTCTATGATGGGAAGGGGTACTAAAGGTGCCCTCAAGTGGGGACGGGGACTGTGCAGCTGACACTCCGGGCAGGAGGCACAGTACCTCCGCACTTCTTCATGTACTCCGGGCCAGAAGAACCGTCGTAGGACTCGTGCCAGGGTCTTCTCTACCCCCAAATGCCGACCAAAAAGATGACTATGAGCAAGACTTAATACAGCGTTCTGGTGTTTTTGAGGTACTAGGATCTGCTGTACCTTCTGCCCCTGTACTGGTGCAACCCGGTATAAGAGATCCTTCTTCATTATGAAGTAGGGTCCTGGTCCCTGGGTTTTTCCTTCCACGGGGACCCCATCTATTTCAGTCACCTCCTTCCTAATGTTGTCATACCTTGGGTCTTCTGCCTGGTCCCGTCCAAAATTTCCTCTCCCGGGGCTAATCTGCCCAAGATCTAGGGGCCCAGTCTCTGTTGCCTCTACTGGTTCAGAAGCATTAGGGTGGGGGTCAGACTCAGATGCTTCTCCCTCCGGCGTGGCCTCCTTTTCAGCTGCGCGGGTCCGCCTACCTACAAGAGCGACCCTCTGGCTTTGGGTCAGTATTCGGGTTCCCAAGGCCTTAGCTGCCCTTCTTTCTCTTTTTGTCTTTCTACCCTGTCTGGGAATGGAGAACAAATCTGGGGATATTTCAGAGAAGATTGGGGGTTGACAGTCTGCTGTGGATGCCTCACCAATTTTAGGGTCCCCATCTTTCTCCAATCCCCCTACTGGGAGTAAGTTTCCAAACCCTGGGAAGTCCCTCCCTATGAGCACCGGGTATGGGAGTTTAGGGACTACACCTGCTGCTACCTCAGTAGTGTTCCCTTGGATCTCAATTTTTACTGGGATGGTGGGGTAGTAACTAACTGTCCCATGGACACATGTTATCCCCGCACGTTTAGCCTGCAGCAGCTGACTACGCTTCACGAGTTTCCCTGAGATAAGCGTGATAGCACTCCCCGAATCAACCAGTGCCGTGGTCCCTACCCCATTTAGTTTCACTGGTCTGGTATACATATGTGGGGTTAGTGAGACCCCCACAAGGTGGATTAGGGAGCATGGATCTGCCCAGTTCCCCAGGTTACACTGCATAGGCTCCTCAGCATTGGGACACTGTGCAGCTATGTGTCCCCACTCCCCGCAGGCATAACATCTGTATGGAGCCCTAGGCGTTCCCCGGTCTCTTGGTTTGGGCAGTCTAACATCACGACCCTCTTCTCCCTCAGTGCTCCGACTCTTTGTGGCCTCTAATGGGCCTTCAGCCTCTCTCTTTTTCCACCTGGGCCCTCCTCCTGGTGGCCCAGTCACCCGAACTTTAGGGCTTGGTGCTGCTAGTTTAACCCGGGGTGCCTCTTCCTTAACTGGTCGGGTCAGCTCCCTCGCTGTCCTTCGCCTCTCTACCAGGGCGACAACCTCATCATAGGTGGACTGTTCGTTCTGGCTTACCCAGGCACGAAGGTCTGGTGGTAGTCCCCTCATGTATCGGTCGATGACCAGAACCGCTAGTATCTCTTCCGGACTCCGGGACTCTGTTTGCAACCACTTTCGTGCGAGATGGATGAGGTCATACAATTGGGACTGCAGGGTTTTGTCTTCCTGGTACCTCCAACTGTGATACTGCTGGGCCCGCACTGCTGTCGTTACCCCAGATCTGGCCAGGATCTCTGCTTTCAGCTGGGGGTAGTCTGCCGCAGCCTCTTCAGGCAGATCATGGTAGGCCTTCTGGGCCTCCCCACACAGGAATGGGGCAAGGATGCCAGACCACTGATCTCGAGGCCAGGCCTCTCGTAGGGCTGTCCTCTCAAAGGCCAGAAGGTATGCCTCTACATCATCCTCCCGTGTCATTTTCTGCAGCCAATGGCTGGCCCGTATGAGCCGCGTCCCATCATGGCCGCGATTCAGCTCTGTAAGGGACTTTACCTGGTTTACCAGTTCCCGCAACATAGCTCGGTCTTGAGCAGCCTGGTCCATCAGCAGGCGATTAGTCTCTTGCTGCAGCCGTACTGCCTCCTGCTGGGCCGCCGTAGCTTGTATCAGTGCCTGTACTACGTCATCCATTGTGGTGAAAAAAATAAACCCTCTCCTTTTTTTGTTTTGTTTTGTTTTTTGTTTAAATCACCCTCCTTCTTCCGCCGCACTGTGCACCCCAAGATCCCACTCCTGACACCAGTGTGACAAAGTTCCTCCTCTATCTTGGTGGGTCCTGCGCTTATTGGCGGATTTTTTTGCCTCAGAGATTCACCATGTGGGTTGGGGAACAGCCCAGAGACCTTCCCCTCTGGGAGAACCCACAGTCCAGGTCAATTGGGAGGTTTGGGGGAACCCGGGCCCGCCCTCTACTCCGGGTTCCAGCCCAGGGCCCTGTGGACTGCAGCTGTCTATAGTGCCTCCTGTAACAGCTGCATGACAGCTACAACTCCCTGAGCTACTTCCCCATGGCCTCCTCCAAACCCCTTCCTTATTCTCACCACAGGACCTTCCTCCTGGTGTCTGATAACGCTTGTGCTCCTCAGTCCTCCAGCAGCACACCCTCTCACTCTCAGCTCCTTGCGCCTCTTGCTCTCAGCTCCTCACACTCCCCCCAGAAACTGAAGTGAGCTCCTTTTTAAAACCCAGGTGCCCTGATTAGCCTGCCTTAATTGATTCTAGAAGCTTCTTCTTAATTGGCTCCCGGTGTCCTAATTAGCCTGCCTGCCTTAACTGGTTCTAGCAGGTTCCTGATTACTCTAGTGCAGCCCCTTCTCTGGTCACTCAGGGAACAGAAAACCTGCTTAATCTGAGCCTAGTAGATCTCTCCCACAGATCACTCTCCTGTAGCCTTCTGGCCTGAAGGGAGGCAGGTAGGGGGCTGCTCCTCCTGCTACTAGGTCCTGGGCTCTCCCTGCAACTGCTGTTGCTGCTCCAGCTACTCCCCTGGCTGGGCCAGACCTCCCCCCTTCCCTTCTCTGCTACCTGCTTGCTGGCTGGCTGCTAGACCCCCCCACCCTTGGTTGCTGCTGCTCCAGCTACAGCCCCTTGGGGGGGGGCCTGTTGGCCCACTCCCCAGAGGAGGGGAGGGAGGGACCCCAACCATTGCTCCTGCTGCTGTGGACACCACCGCCACCACCTTCACCTGAGAAGAGTCCTTCCTGCTGGCCACCAGACTGCCGCCTAAAGCTGCTGTGTTTGCTGCTGGGAGCTGCTGGAGCCCCGAGGAGGAGGAGAAGAAGAAGAGGACCATCTACCAGTGGGGGAGCGCATAGGAATTCTACGGACCACCGTGGAGGGGGCCCTCACGGACTGAGTAACTTTTGAACTGTGCTCTTGTGGTGGGGGTCTTGACTGTGTTTGTGGGGACACAGGGGGTGTGGCGTGGAGCCTGCCCCCTGGTCCATCTGTGTCCCCCTCCAACCCCCACCACCACCATCATCGTTGCCCCCTCCACCACCCCCACCGGCTACTCACCAACTGCCTCGAGCTCCTGCCTCTGGGACTCAGCTGCTCACTTAGGCTTGCCATGCCCTGTTGCCACCATTGGGCCTGAAGCAGCAGCCAACCTACACTGACTTTCTCTTTTGTTACAAGCGCACGTGGGTGCACGTGCCCCCCCCCTTTTGGACTAACCCCCTCCCCCCTGCAGCAAGCCCCCAGCTTTACCCCTGCTGCCTACCCATTTGCCCCTTGCAGCCTTTTGCCCCTCTCCCTTGCCCCAGCCCCTCGCTAGCTCCCATTTGTTTGCCTGCCCTGCCTTTTCCCTCTGCAGCCTTTGTCTGTTTGACCCGCCCCAGCCTCTGAAGCTAACCCTGTGGTTCCCCTGCCCCACTCCCAGCCTGGTTGTTCCCTTCCCCCTGCGGCCCCCTTGCCCTGATTAGCCCCTCCCCTCGTGCGCCCATGTCCCCTCCCTTGCGCTTGTGCCCCTCCCCGTTTTAGTTTGACCCTGTCTCACTGCACCCCCCAATGCTGTTATATCCCCCCTTTCTTGGTGCAACTAGAGGAGCCGGAAACCCTCCCCGAGTCGGTGACTGACCCCTAGCCCTTGATAGTCCTGCCCCCATCCAGCCCAACCCCTTTTTGGCGCCCTCCTCCCCTGCCTGCAGCCTAGCGAGGAGGAGTGGTCGACCTGCTTCCCCTCTCCCTGCCCCCTCCGGTGTTTGTTCTCCCCCCGTCCTCATTATGGCAGGGGACGAGGCGAGTGGGACCCCTCGAGCAGACCCTGCTGCCCCTCCTCCACCCGCCCCACCATCGTCCCCCCTAGCCTCTACCTCAACCGCCGCTGCCGTGCCACCTGCTACCGCCCCTGCTGGAGCGCCGGCAGCGGTGGGTAACGGGGTGACCTCCGCTGCTGCCATGGCCCTCGCCGACTCTGGGGGAGCCCCCCCAGCCGGCAGGAAGGGCCAGGGCCCAAAGAAAGGTAAAGGCCCCGCCAAAAAGGCCAGGCCCTCCATGGCGGGGGCTGCCCCCACTGCCGCGGCCCCGCCACCGGCCGCGGCGTCCCTCCCCGCTGTTCCCTCCACCAGCTCTGTAGGTGTCTCTCCCCCCGGCCCCCAGGGCATATGCCCAGGTGGCGGCGGCCCCCCCGCCTGCCGCTGCATCATCATCTCAACCGACCACCGCCTCTGCTACCATCTATAGTGGCCGGGGCCCCTTCCCCACCTTGACCAGGAAGCACGGCGTCCGTTGCCTCCTGGTACCCGCCTCGCCCCACGTGGAGATCCACGTGCGGGCATTGGCGAGGGTGGTGGGGCCCATGGCTATTGTGGTGGCCTCCAAGATGTACGGAAAAGTCATCTTCTTCCTAGCATCGGAGGCCGCCGCCCAGGAGGCGGTGGAGAAGGGCCTGGCGGTGGGGGGTGTTTTCGTGCCCCTGGAGCCGCTAGAAGACCTGGGTGCCCGACTGGTCCTGACCTCTGTCCCTCCCTTCCTTCCTAATGCCGCCCTGTTACCCGCCCTCTCTACCCTGGGGAGGCCGATCTCCATGGTCAGCCCTCTCCCATTGGGCTGCAAAGACCCCGCCCTCCATCATGTCCTCTCATTCCGCCGGCAGGTACAGTTACAACTGCTGCCAGCGGCACGCGACGGTGAGGCGCTTGAGGGGTCCTTCTTGGTCCCCTACCAGGGGGCCCGCTACCGGGTGCATTATTCGACGGGGGAGGCCCGGTGCTACCTCTGCCGGGCGATGGGACATGTCCGGAGGGACTGCCCCTTGGCCTGGCATGGAGGGGCATCCGGGACCCCCGAGCCCCGGCAGTGCACCGGCCCCGTCGTCGCCGGCGTCCCTGGCTGTCCGGCGCCCGAAGCCGCCCCTCCTCCTTTCCGGCCCACCAATGCTCCCGCTCGGGCCCAAGGGGTATCTCCCCCAGTGCACCCAGACGAGCGGGAGGGCCCCGCCTCTGCCGCCTGCGATCTGGCGGGGCCTGTGGAGGAGGGTGAGGTAGGGATACCGCCGGGCATAGAAGAGGGCATGCCCCAGGGAGAATCCTCCCTCCTACATGCTGCCCCACCATTGCCTCCCCGAGTCCCTGAGCCTTCGCCCTTGCTCCCTGACCCGACCCCTGTTAGCCAGCCCCCGGATGATGCCATGGAGGGCTGGTCCTTAGTACAGGGGAAACGGGGCAAGTGGAAGGCTCGAGCTCCGCTCCTCCCATCTGATGCGGTAGCCCCCCGGAAGACCAGGAAGGGAGGCACCGATGCTGAGCCTTCCACTTTGCCCCCTGCTGATTCCCATTCTATGGTGCCGACTGGGGACGCCGTGGCAGCACCGGAAGGTAACATCGCCCCTCCTCCGGAGTCTCTCCCTATGGAAGCCCCCGATGGAGCCCCTCTCGCCCCCTTACAATCTGGAGCCCCTGCAAGCACCAAGGCGAGCGTCACTTCGAGTGCTGGCGGGATGAGCCCTGGGGTGGTGGAAGGCAATCTCCCCTCCATTTATGAGGAGATCGAGGCCCTGGGTCTGACCCCGGTTACCCAGGGGGAGGACGACCCTCTGCCAGCGGGCCTCGATCTGAGCGACCTCACCCCAGCCCCCCTTTCCCCGTGTTCCGTCCCCTTATCCATTGCTTCCGCTCCTGCCTCCGAGGAGCCCCTGGACTCTTCCACCAACCTGGCCGCAGATGGCACCCCGCTAGCGGCCGCCGAGCCTCTTGCGGCTACGGCCAGTGCCACGCGGCCAGGACCCAAGTCGCCAGGGAACTCCCTCACATCTGCGGGGCAGCCAAACTCCTTCCCGGGTGGGGGCCCCATCGTTGATTCTCCACCTATGGATGCCGTGGCCTTACCATCTGCCCTGGGGCACGAACCCGTCATCGCCGAAAGCCCCCCTCCCTCCCCGCAAATCCCTGAGCCTATTTGCGGGGTGCCACCCCCCCCCCCCACCCAGTGGCCTCTCTGCGCGGAGAGGCCGGGGCCGGCCTATTGGCACTTTAATAATAGCTTGTTGGAGGATGTGGGCTTCGTGGCGTCCTTCCGGGAGTTCTGGCTGGCCTGGCGAGGGCAGCGGCGTGCCTTTCCCTTGGCGCGGCGGTGGTGGGACCTGGGGAAGGTGCGCACCCGACTCTTCTGCTGTGACTACACCCGGGGTGCCACCCGACGGAGGGATGCGGCAATAGGGCAGTTGGAACGGGAGGTCTTAGGGCTGGAGAGGCGTCTGGCCGCCAGCCCCGGTGATCCATCCCTCTGCGGAGCGTGCCGGGAGAAGCGGGAGGAGCTCCGGACCCTCGAGGACCATCGGGCCCGAGGTGCCTTTGTTCGATCCTGCATCCACCTCCTTCAGGAGATGGATCGCGGCTCCCGCTTCTTCTACGCCCTGGAGAAAAAGAGGGGGGCCAAGAAGCACGTCACCTGCCTTCTAGCAGAGGACGGCACCCCCCCTCATGGATCCGGCGGAGATGTGCAGGAGGGCCAAGGCCTTCTACGCAGGCCTTTTCTCCCCGGATCCGACCGATCCTAACGCTTGCAGAATGCTCTGGAATGAACTCCCGACGGTCAGCGCGGGCGACCGAGACCGGCTGGAGCTGCCTCTCACTCTGACCGAGTTCTCGGATGCCCTCCACCGCATGCCCACCAATAAATCTCCGGGCATGGACGGGCTGACCGTGGAGTTCTACCGCGTGTTTTGGGATGTCCTCGGCCCAGACCTTGTCACTGTCTGGGCCGAGTCCTTGCAGGGCGGGGTCCTCCCTCTTTCGTGCAGGCGAGCCGTGCTCGCCTTACTGCCGAAGAAGGGGGACCTCCGCGATTTACGGAATTGGCGTCCTATCTCGCTCCTCAGCACGGACTATAAAGTCGTAGCGAAGGTCATCTCGCTGCGGCTAGGGTCCGTGCTGGCGGACATGATCCACCCAGACCAGACCTACACCGTCCTGGGCCGCACCATCTTCGACAACTTGTATCTGGTCCGGGACCTCTTGGAACTCGGGTGTAGGGATGGTCTGTTGTTTGCCCTCCTGTCCCTGGATCAGGAGAAGGCGTTCGACAGGGTGGACCACGGGTATCTCCTGGGCACTCTGCGAGCGTTTGGCTTTGGGCCCCAGTTTGTGGGTTTTCTCCAGATGCTGTACGCCTCCGCAGAGTGTTTGGTCAGGCTCAACTGGACCCTGACCGAACCAGTCAGCTTCGGGCGAGGAGTACGTCAAGGGTGCCCCCTCTCGGGCCAGCTGTATGCTCTGGCGATCGAGCCCTTCCTCTGTCTCCTCCGTAGGAGGTTGACGGGGTTGGTGCTGCGGGAGCTGGTGCTGCAGCTGGTCCTGTCGGTGTATGCCGACGACGTGCTCCTCGTGGTCCGGGACCCGGGCGACTTGGTGCGGATGGAGACTTGCCAGACCATCTAGTCGGCGGCCTCCTCCGCCCGGGTCAACTGGGTCAAGAGCTCTGGCCTGGTGGTAGGAGACGGGTGGCAGGCGAGCTCCCTCCCACCCGCGCTTCAGGCCATCTGGTGGAGCGCGGGTCCGCTGCTCTATCTCGGTGTTTACCTTTCTGCCACGCATCCGTCTCCGCTGGAGAACTGGCTAGGTTTAGAGGGCAGGGTGTCGGAGCGGCTCCAGAAATGGACAGGACTGCTCCGGTGTCTCTCCCTTCGAGGGAGAGCACTGGTGCTCAATCAACTAGTCCTGTCCATGCTCTGGTACCGGCTCAACACCCTGGTCCCGGCCCCGGGTTTCCTGGCCAACCTCCGGACGTTGATTGTGGAGTTCTTTTGGTCAGGACTGCACTGGGTCTCTGCGGGGGTTCTCCATCTACCCCTGTAGGAGGGAGGGCAGGGCCTGAAGTGTCTGCACGCTCAGGTCCACGTCTTCCACCTCCAGGCCCTGCAGAGGCTCCTTTATGGTGCAGGTAGTCCGGCGTGGAGCGTATTGGCGCACGCCTTCCTGCGCCGCTTCCAAGGGCTCCGATATGACCGGCAGCTCCTTTGTCTCCATCCGAGAGGTCTTCCGTGAGACCTCTCCGGGCTGCCGGTCTTGTACCAGGACCTCCTCCAGACCTGGAAACTGTTCTCAGTGACCAGGTCCGTGGCGGCCACCGTGGGGGCAGATCTCCTCGCGGAGCCCCTGCTACGCAACTCCCAGCTTTGTGTGCAGGTGGCAGAGTCCCCCATGGTGCGCCAGAGGTTGGTCCTGGCAGAAGTCACCAAAGTCGGAGACCTCCTGGACTACGACCGGGGAGACTGGCTGGATCCCCTGATGCTTGCTCAGCGCATGGGGCTCTCCAGTCCTCGTACTCCCCGGCACGTACTTCAGGAGGTGAGGGCTGCTTTGCTGCCCGCTGCTCGGGACTATCTCGACCGGGTCCTGCGAGAGGGCACGCCCCGCCCACCCTCCACTCCGAGCCCTCCAGATTTTTTCATCGGGCCCCTGCCCCGTGGACCCAACCGGCCCCCTCCCCATCCATTCACCATGAGCCGGCTGCACGATCTGCAGCCGGGTCTGTTCCGGACCACGCCAAGGAAACATCTATACACGCTCATGCTCCATGTTCTTCATGTCCTCACCCTCGCGTCCCGCCCTGATACGAAGTGGCGGGACCTTCTGCCACCTCTGGAGGGTGAGGAGCCCCGGTGGGCCAGCCTTTATTCTGCTCTGATCCCAAAGCCCACCGGGGACATCAGTTGGCGGCTCCTTCACGGAGCCGTGAGCACGGGCATGTACTTGGCGCAGTTTACCCCTATCCCAGACACCTGCGCCTTTTGCGGCGTGAGGGAGACCCTGGCGCATGTTTACCTGGAGTGTGCCAGGCTGCAGCCCCTATTCCGACTCCTCACGGATATTTTGTTAAGATTTTGGTTGCACTTTTCTCCTCACCTTTATTTATGCACTCCCTATCCGTCGCCCCACAAAGTCGCGGGACCTCCTGGTCAACCTCGTCCTGGCCCTAGCGAAACTGGCCATCTATAAAACCAGAGTGAGGAGGTTGGCCGATGGAGTCTTCTGTGACCGTGGGGCCTATTTCAGGTCCTCCGTTCTTTCACATATCCGGGCAGAGTTCCTCTGGGCGGCGTCCACTGGCTCCCTTGACTCCTTCGAGGAGCAGTGGGCGCTGTCTGGGGTTCTCTGCTCGGTGTCCCCGTCTGGTTCCCTTCGTTTGACCCTTTGACCTCACTCCTGTCCCTGTTCTTTTATTAGTTGTCCCCTGGAATTTTTTGGTCTCCAGGTCCTGTGGACCCCCCCCTGGATCCCAATAGGTTAACTGGTTCTAGCAGGTTCCTGATTACTCTAGTGCAGCCCCTGCTCTGGTCACTCAGGGAACAAAAACTACTCATCCAGTGACCAGTATATTTGCCCTCTACCAGACTCCTGTACCCCACTGGTCTGGATCTGTCACAGCACATAATGCATGCCTGCAGTGGGAATTCATGGCAAAATACACCACTTCTTTCTCAAGATAATGTGAGGAGAACTGCTCCAGGCTCTCCCTTCTGGCTCACTTGGTGGAGAAGCTTCCTACACACCACAAAGGGCCAGCATGTCTTGCCTGAAACGTTCATTGACTTGAGCACAAGCCACACAGTGGGGTTCAACAGTAATAGGCTAAGTTTGCTCTAGTGTCTTACCACCAGCAACCAAACAGAGCAGAGCAATTACGGCAAAGCAGATGTTAAAAAAAACCCAAACCACTCACTGAACAAGGTAACACTCTCCCTTCCTGTATTGTCCACGGAGGAGTCGAGATTTCAGCCAGGGAAGCACCAGATAGCCAGGGCCATCCTTAGGATTTATGGGGCCCTATGCAGTATTATTAAACTGGTGCCCCTATGCCCAACGGCAGCCCAGACTCGCATGTGTATTTTAGATAAGGGTGGTCTTTTGAAGGATTTATTAAAAAAACTACACCTCTACCCCGATATAATGCGGCCCAATATAACATGAATTCGGATAGAACGCGGTAAAGCAGAGCTCCGGGGGGACGGGGCTGAGCACTCCGGCGGATCAAAGCAAGTTCGATATAACACGGTTTCACCTATAACGCAGTAAGATTTTTTTGGCTCCCGAGGACAGCATTATATTGGGGTAGAGGTGTATATGTCTGAAGATCCTAGCATTTAAAGCTAAAGATGAATACTCAGATTGTGCATCTAAAAATCTATGCAAGGACTTTTTAGAGATGTGATTTTATAATCTTCACTAATAGCAACACACTAATGAAATATTTTTAAAGCACATTTTAAACTAAGGTCCTGTAGACCAGAGGTTCCCAAACTGGGGTTCGTGAACCCCTGGGGGTTCACAAAATGTTACAGGGGGTTCTCAGGAAAAAATTCCCTAATGGCGGACAGAGCTGTCCCTAGGGACCCCGGGCAGCACGGGGCCAGCAGCACGGAGCCCCATCACACTTCAAGACTCCTTATAAGAAATGGAAAGGGAGGTGGATATTTTTTGCTGTTTTTTAAAAATGAAATAGGCAGCTAGTATTGTTTTTAAAATTATGAAGAAGAAGTTTAAGCTTTGTTGTAATGTGTGTTGTTTGCCTGGGCTGCTCAAGACCTGAATGCTTGTGTACGAGGAACTCTGAGTTGGCTTCTTAAATCCCTTCTTGCTGTTTCACATCTGATACTCCTTGATGAAACATAGGAGCCTTGTCTTATAACAGGCTTATTCAAAGTGATACAAGCTACCAAAGTGAGATCTTGGAAGAGTGTTGCCGTTTTCATAATGTAATAAAAATACTGTAATGATAAATAATAATAGTGTGTAATAAGCATGTCAAAAATAAATGTTATATTTCCAAGATCACTGCTTTTATAATTTATACTCAGGTAAAGGAGAAAATCCCTAGAAATATTCATTTTTAGGAGGGGGTTCGTGAGACTTGACATTTTAGTGAAAGGGGTTCACAAGTTGTGAAAGGGGTTCACAAGTTGTTAACGTTTGGGAACCACTGCTGTAGACTAACATGTTCTGAGTAAATATTACTGTAATGCACAACTGTTTTTTGTCAGTAAATTCAGAAACTGGCAGTATATACCTGGGGGTTGGCAAATGCCTGTTAAATGGCTTCATTACCACTTGAAGGGCTCTTTAACCGTTTCAGTGTTGTGCTAATAGATCTGGCAGGCAGGAGGCTTTTTCACTTTTAAGTACTAGCTCCCCTCTGGAGGAAGACTCACCAGGCTGCAGCAGCCAGCTGTGGTGGGAGCCTGCAGAAAGGGTCAGAACAGGGAGAGGAAGAGGTGTGTGGGGGGGGTTAGACACTAAAACGCAGGAGTGGCCCAAATTTTGGGTGCCCTACGCAGCCGTGTATGCTGCGTATGCCTAAGGACGGCCCCTGCAGATACCCTGGGAGTTTGCAAGCGGGGCTAAGTGTTAAGCACTGCTGGGTCAGGCAGACTTTTGTAGCGTTAACAATTTTACTTAACCTAGACTTACAAATATTGGTACAGACTGCCGTATGCCGAGAGATAGTGCTCTTTACAGTGTAACAGCAGAGGCGTGCAAAGGAAAGAAGCCAGACCACATTATCTAAAACTCCAACAAAACTTTACCATGATCGGAGACCTCCCACAGCAGCAGCAGCCTCCCCTAGAGCTGGTGACAGATGGTGTGACCCACTACAAGAACATTTTATTTCAATTCCCTTAGCCTCTCTCTCTCAAACCACAGCCACCTGTAACCCAGCTAGTGGGGAAGGTGAAGCCAGTCACAATAGGAACTAACCACAGACACAAGCCATGTGCCTGAGTTTTCAGAGGAGCTAAGCACCCATATCTCCCATTGACTACAACATAGGTATGAGTGTCCAGCACCTCTGAAATATCAGGCCCAGCCAGAGCTGAGGCCCAGGGACCCTGCCCAGAAGCCCAAGGCTAGGCAAGTCTGGATTCTACCCCCGTCCCCCAAAAGGCAGTATTTTGGGGACAGTGATTCAGTACCGCAGAAGTGTAACCAACCCCAAGCACTGAAATCATCAGTCAGACCCCAAAAATAACGACAGGTTTCAGAGTGGTAGCAGTGTTAGTCTGTATCAGCAAAAACAATGAGGATTCCTTATGGTACCTTAGAGACTAACAGATTTATTTGGGCATAAGCTTTCATGGGCTAAAACCCACTTCATCAGATGCACAGAGTGAAAAATACAGTAAGTAGTATATACAGGGCCGGCTCAGGCGTTTTTGCCACCCCAAGTGGTGAAGGAAAAAAAAAAAAAAAGCTGCGATTGGCGGCACTTCGGCGGCAGCTCAACCGCACCTCTGCATTCCTCAGTGGCAATTCGGTGGCGGGTCCTCGCTCCAAGAGAGACTGAGGGACCCACCGCCGAATTGCCGCCGAAGACCCGGACGTGCCGTCCCTTCTCATTGGCCGCCCCAAGCACCTGCTTCGTTCACTGGTGCCTGGAGCCAGCCCTGAGTATATATATCACAGCACATGAAAAGATGGGAGTTGCCTTACCAAGAGGGAGGTCAGTATGAACGAGGCCAATTCAATTAAGATGGAAGTGGCCTATTCTCAACAGTTGACAAGAAGGTGCAGGTGACATATGCCATCATGTGCCAGCAATGCCCCTCTGCCATGTACATTGGCCAAACTGGACAGTCCCTACCACAAAAAAATAAATGGACACAAATCAGACATCAAGAATTGTAACATTCAAAAACCAGTAGGAGAACACTTCAATCTCCCTGGACACTCAATAACAGACTTAAAAGTGGCCATTCTTCAACAAAAAAACTATGAGAAACTGCAGAACTGGAATTAATTTGCAAATTGGACACCATCAAATTAGGCCTGAATAAAGACTGGGAGTGGATGGGTCACTACAAAAAATAATTTTCCCTCTGCTGATACTCACACCTTCTTGTCAACTGTTTGAAATGGGCGATGTCCACCTTGATTGCATTGGCCTCATTAGCACTACAAAAGTAATTTTCCCTCTCTTGATATTCACCCCTTCTTGTCAACTGTTGAGAATAGGCCACTTCCACCTTAACTGAATTGGCCTCGTTAGCACTGACCCCTCACTTGGTAAGGCAACTCCCATCTTTTCATGTCCTGTGATATATATACTGCTTACTGTATTTTTCACTCCATGCATCTGATGAAGTGGGTTTTAGCCCACGAAAGCTTATGCCCAAATAAATTTGTTAGTCTCCAAGGTGCCACAAGGACTCCTCAAAAATAATGAGACAGCCTTCTAAAAATCTCATGATTTTTAAAGCCAAATAAAGCCCACTGTTTTGTACCAATCTCTTGATTTTTTTCCACCTCTGGGGAAGCTGCTCCCTATCCCCAGTTTGCATGGGATCATCTCAGGGTCAAAATGCAACCTTAAATACATTCCCGTGCTCATTGAAACACATACACAGGCCTCCCTGTCCACTGCTTGGAGGGAACACCACTTACCCACTCATATCCCATGGGCATAGGGAGCTGCCATGTTATCCCTCTCTAGCTCCTTTCCAAGGAGACAAGACAGGCAGCTGCTGCACCCATTCTCCCTGCAGGCCCCCACTACATGCCCCCCACATTCATGTCCCCCCCCCCAGTCTCCTGCCCATCACAGTCTCCTCCTGCTCCCCTCTGTCTGCTACCTGCATCCCCCCCACCACTTGTCCCCTCATAGTTTACTGTCCTGTTTCTCAGCACTCTTACCCCACCTGCTGTGCCCAGAGCCCCATTTCCAGCACCTCTATGTTCTCCTGTCCCCTGCCTGGCCCACACATGGTGACAAAAGGGCCACCCATTTCCCCTGAAAGTGGCCTGTGGCTTCAGTCGAGTAATGGAAGATGGTGGCCATTTTCGATAAGGACAAGCCTTCCCAAGATTGAAGGCAGATACCAGCAAGTCACAGGAACCCTTAACCCCTCCCGCCGCAATTTTCCAAGACTCACAATAAAAATCAGAGAGTTGGCAAAACTGCATCAGTGACCCTAAAATTCCAGGGCCAAATCCTAATCCATTGAAGTTAATGGGCATTTTGCTATGGGCCTGAATTCGGCCCATTGCTTCAGTCTATGTCAGGGTACACAGTCAAACGTCCTGGCCTTGACATAAACACCTCATCCCAGCTTTGGTTTCAACGGGGCGTAGCTATTCATGGCCAGATTCTGCTCTCAGCTACCCCAGCATAAGCCAGGAGTAACTGGAAGGAAGCCAGTGAAGTTATTCCCGATTTACTTCGGAGTGGGCGAGAGCTGAATCTCTCCCTCAGCCTCCAGGGAGAGGTCTCTGGGCTTCAACTCTCTTCTATTGTAGGAGCAGTTCCAGGTTTCCCTGGTAACCGTTGCCAGGTGAGACTGAGAGGTAGAATTTACTCCCCAGGTTGATAACAGAAGACGTTCTCCATTAGGGCTGCTAAAAAGCTACACAGTGACCAAGAATCTAGTGTGGCTGCCAGTGGGCGTCTCCCCCTTGTCACCGCCCACTGTGCGATAGATTCAGAGGCACGTGAAGGAGCATGCTGGCACCGGAAACTTCAGGGGCTGTTTAAACTCCCAGCCCACAAGTCCCTTAAGAGTCAGCACATATTTTAAAAATCTCGGTGTACATTGCTGCATTCCCTGAGGTCCAGTGAACAAGTACGGCTGTGACATCCTTAGAACTGAGAAGGAGCCGTGAGGATGGGGAGGCACTGGCGATTCACTCTGACAGGGATTGCTTAAGAACCGTGAGTATGAGTTAGGATGGGCTAGATTTGCTGTTATTTGGGACCCATGAAAACTGGCTAGGAATAGCCCAACTTGGTGAGAATTTGCTAGAACAAGATGGGATTGACTGGAGTTGGGAAGGAGGGTTAATGAGGATTAGCAGTTAAAACAGTGAGGCTAGGGATTACCTGGCACCAATTAGTGATGATTACAGTCAGCACTGGGTAAGGATTTCTTAAGATTCAGGTAGGTCAGTGAAGACAACAAAAAGGAAAGGGTGACTGTGTCCTGATTTGCTCAGTGGAAAAGGGAGATCTGTTCTCAAGGGATCCATCTGATGCTTTCATAGGATCTGTAGAGAGTAGTGGGATCTGCTCTCTATGAGCTCTGCTTGCTGTGCGGTGGGCATCGTTTCCTCCTATGGTTCCAATACTGGCAAGGTAGATGGTAGCTGTAACATTCAGAGGGAGAGAGTGTTATTTTCTTGAAGTGCCTCTTGTAATAAATGCCAACAAGTCAAAGCAAAATTGTGTGCAAATATGTATGGTTAAATATCACACTGTCCCTTTAAATTCCAGCACAGCTCTGGTGGCTAATGATAAGTCGGATAATGGGGGCTTTAGACTCTGAGAACTAATTACACACAAACACCACATGGTCTGACTGGAATCACAAGATAACTGCTGCCTTTACTGAGGAAAAAATAGATGCTGATGAATTAAGGGCCTTCAACAGCCTAATGCTAGCTAACATGGAATAGCCTGATGGAGGGCTGCTGTAACAGGAGGAATGTTGTCACTAAACCCCCCGTTAGCTAGTAGTACATGTACCTCGCGTGTGGCACTAGCTAAAGTTCAGCTTGCTGTTGGATATCAGCATCCTGCCCTGGTGTGTTCCCCAGCTTGGCACTGGCACGCTGTCAAACAGGGCTAACAGAGTTCTCTTTTCCAGTCAATAGCTTTTTTGAGACATTTTGGGAGGGCGGAGTTAAATTTTCCTTTTGAGCTCACACACTACAGTTCTCTTAACCCCATGGAATGAAGGAAACGAGGGACCTGAAATCAAGTATAGAGAGATAAGCAGCATCCTAGAGTATATTCATATTCAGCATCTGAAAAACATTGCACAAACACCTGTTCATTCCTTATGAAACAAAGACATTTAAGCACATAGTGATGAGATGGGTAAGAAAACAGACGGGCTTGAAAGAGGTAAGGCAAACAGTTCCCAGAATGGGGAAACAGACCACGGGAAGAGCCAGATTGTTTCCCTTTGAATCCATTGGGATTTCTTGGGGGGCAGGTCAGGGTGATGTACCCATCTGGAGTAGGGCTTCACACCCTGAGGATGCAGGAATGACTGTTATGTGATTGACATACATAGATACTTGTTTGGGCTAGATTCAGTTGCAATAAGAGAATTAATTCCAACCTTTGCTCCGGGGAGAGGAGAGAATGTCCATAAAGGGCAGCCTTCTGTAAAGCTTGCAACCCCTCCCATTGGGCAACTGGACTAGTTTGCATAGCAGTTTGCTGCTAGGGGACAGGGGCTTTCAGTTTTCCCATGCCATTCCCATTCCAGGAGTTTTGTAGTGTATTTTACAGGAAAGGTGACCTTGGATGCAGCACCTGATTTTCTGGCAGACCTTTGCTTTTTACCCAGTTTTTGTGCTGGGTTTCACTGGGGCACTTGGCCTCAATTAAGACAGCAAGCCCATGACAGAGACAGGCCTAGATGCTTTCCTCTAGCTTGTCTGTTACCCTTTCTTTCCCATTTCCCAAACAGAGAGAAGTTAGCATGTAATTTCTCTGTGCTAGACACCACTCCACAGTGCCTCTCCATTTGGGCATGGGGCATATCCCTCTCTTAACCTTTGATCACAGATTCTGAACAGCAGTGCTGGACCTGAAGGATTCCTGGGCATGAGAGGGTTAACTTCCACTCTGGCCTGGGCTCCATTCCTGGCGGCCTCCTCATGCTGCTTGCAGCAATGGCAATGGTAGGCATGATGATGTGGCCCTGACCCTGCCTGGTACAGCCAGGTCACTCACAGACACGCTCTGGCTGGCTCAGAGCATTAACAGGGACACATAAGGTTAAACCTCCAGGGACCAGGTGAATCTGTTAATTAAAGAGACAAACTCTGAAGAAGTGAGGTTTTTACTCACGAAAGCTTATGCCCAAATAAATCTGTTAGTCTTTAAGGTGCCACCAGACTCCTTGTTGTTCTTACTACCTGGTTTATTGTAACAGTGTCACCTGCTGTGTGTATGGGAATTGCCACAAATCTGACAGAATTTGAGAGAATTACACTAAATAAATCCACCAAAATAATAGACATTTATTGATTTCTTTTAAAAGGCAATTCAGCAAACAAGCTGCAGTAACATTTCCCATGCCTGAGATTTATCACAAGAGAAGCAATGAAATTCCCATCAACACTACCAACTCTCAGATGGTCACATAATATTACCCAAGTGTGTTCCAAGTTATTATCTGCTCAGTATCTAATCAGACACTGACCAGTCACACTCGGCACAAAAGGTTGCTTTTATATAAGTCCGGCCCCAAGGCTGCTGCAGTTAGATCCATTGAATCTCCAACCCCAGGACTCCATGCAGGTGCAGGATTCTGCCCAACACAGATCTGATGACAGGATTGAGGCCTAATATTGTACAAGACAAAAAAGAGCAATACAAAAGTCTCCAGGAAGTCAGAAAGAAAAATCATATCAAAGCACTTTTCTAAAGCCACCCCCCTGAAGTGTTTGCAATCCAAATATTGCAGCATTATTTAGTGCAGGGAAACCTTGCACTGAAAGCGAATGGAAGCAAAAGTAAAACTGACACATCTATGCTGAAATGAAAAAGTAGCAAAAATCCAGTCTGGGTTTTAAAAAAGAATTGTTCAGTTTTAGTTATCTACACTATGTTGCTCTGCAAAATGGGTGAGTTTCTGACTTGCAAATGATTTTGAACCTACATTATCCCTTTAGCCACCAGTTTAGCTGGTCTAATCTCTGTAATTATTCTGAACCCAGAGTTTCAATGTTGATTTCCTTTATTTGTTGAATGTTTAATTTGTTAATATTTGGTGATTCACATTTAATCCAGCTCCCTCATTCTGAGCTGCATTTTGCTTCTTTTCAGGGTGTGGAAAGAGGGCTTCAAAACACCTCTCCATCAGATCCCACAGCCACAGCTAAATATTTAGTCATTCCTCAATGCAAATTCTGTTTGCAGAGAGATTTCTGATCCAAAACGGGGGATGGGGAACCATAACTGCCTGTCTCTCCACTGAAACCCAGCTGCTTCTACCCCCGTTCATGACTATATTTGGGAAGCAGACAGTTTGTTTCTTGGCATGACCCAGTGATTTCCTCCAGTAGTAATGCCTTCTTCAGGGTCCTAATGCAACAGTGTTTCCAGGCAGACACCAAAGAACAGGAGAGAGGCTTGTTTTCAAGCAGCATGTGCTCAGCTCTCTGGTCTTTTAGCTCTTTAAAAGCAGCTTCTGTTCTCCATTTACAGAAGCTAAACTGCTGGGCAGGGAATATTTTGAACCGGAGAAGCCCTCTCCCCTCCTCCCCCCACCGCATATAAAATTGTCTCACCAAACTTTATACAGAGAGAAAATAAAGCTCATACAGTTAATTCTGTATTTGGGTTTTATATTTAGGATGAGCAGTATTGCAACCCCAAAATGTTCTGAGATCATGAGTCAGGGCCCAAAGATCATGAGGAAAAAACAGAACACATATATGTTGGGTAACCTCAAGGGCTAGAAACTCCCCCCCTCTTTCCCCGTAATTAAAAGCCAAGATTCTCCCATGATCACAGGACTCAGAGAGCTGGGGCTTTAAGAAAAGTGCCAAATATTGTGCGATTTGTGAAAATCAAGAAGAGTTGGCAACACTGGCTGAGAAGAAGGATGGTCTTGTAGTTCAGGCCCAAGACTGGGACTCACTAGGTCTAGAATCAATTTCCTGCTCTGCAGCCGTCTCCAGTGTTTGATCTTGGACAAGCTACTTCATCTATCTGTAAAATAGAACTAATGCTGTCTGTTTTGTCTACTTAGATGGTAACCTCTTCAAGGCAAGGCCTGTGTTTCACTATGGGCCTGTAGTGCCTAGCATAATAGGGCTCTAAGTGCTACTGTGATACAAATAAGTAATAATTAGTGTATTTGGAAAAGACTATGGGAAGCGTTCCAAGAGACCATACACAAATAACTCTCTCCTAGCTGCTTTAGAGCAATGCTACATTATTCCTTATTTTTAGCCCTAACTTTCTTTCATCATTTTGTAATTTCTATTGGGAAACTTTGGTCACCTCTTATCTAGGGAAATAAGAAACTCCCTCATCTGTTCCATTTCTTAGATACCTGATGCCACCTGGCACTATGCTCATTTTAGAGGCAGCAACCGCTTCTGCAGCATGGCAACTAAAATGGCACACAACTCTCCAGATGGGAACTAACTCTTGCTTCACATGGAATGATTTATTTCTGTTCCCTCCCTCTGCTTGCACAGTCACTCCTTGTTTACCTCTGTCCTATTTTGTACTGCTGCTCTGCAATAAACTGAGAGTTCAAGACCTTCTCCTTAGTAACCTCAAGCCCAGTTCAGCACAGATACATACATGCCCATCCCATTGATTATAATGGGAATGCTAAGTGGATTTGTGAGCAGAATTTAGCTTGAGATCTTATGCTTACAATCTTGTTTTATGATCTGTCTGTTAAAGCACAAGATTGAGTCAGATGTAGGTTCTGATCCTGGCTCTACCAGTGACTTGCTGTGTGAACTAGGGCAATTCCCTTAACCTCTCTCTGTGCCTCACCTATAAAATGGGGATGATCATACCAACCTCACAGTAGGAGATATGCAGCTTAATTGGTTAATTCCTGTGAAGTACTTTGAGATTCTTGTACAGAAGGCAACATTAGAGTGCTTATGTGCTAAGTAATTATATTTAATTCATTTATCAGTCAATATGGAAAGACACAATTAAAAATCTATGACTATGTTGAGTTAGGAGAGCTCAGGCATTGCTCAATTGAAGGCAGGCTGCACTGGCAGCTTGCCAGAATCCTGAGGGTTGCATTTAATTTGCATAAATGGAGCAGATTACAAGTTGCTTTTATGTCTATGAAAAGGTGTAGTCATGATTGGCCCCAGCATGCAATGTTTCTTTAGTGCTCAGATGAAGGTGGTGCATTGCATGCTGGGACCAGTCATGTCCACAGGCTGCACCTGTGTGTTGAAGAGGATGCCAGCTGTGCTTTGCACATTTACTGCTTTGTGCTAGGGGATGAATGTGTTATGTCACAATGTGGCATGAATGCCATTGTACTGTGATGCTGCATCAGCCCTTGAAGATATTTCAGCTCTGTTTGGAGAATAGATCTATCACTACTGACTGTCCCACAAAAATGAAGGCAGGTGGCAGCCATCCTGTTTCCTACAGAGACCTTTGGAAAGCAGAGTCACCCAGTAAGGTCTAGAGGTAGATACAGAGATGCTACAGCAGTTTCCCATACTATTACTCTTATAGGCCATTGTAGCTGCAAGCTGGGACACTAACAGTCCTATCCAGCCTTCCCTTTCCTCTTCTCTCAGATAGAACATAGTTCCTTCTGGGGCTTCTGACATCCTCATGCTTGTAGCACCCCATATTAGCAGTCTGGTATACTGCTACCTAGGAGTGGAGGAGAAAACGTTGACCACTTGCTGAAAGCATAATTACTTGTTTACTACACAGCCCTGCTGAACACCCAATTGAGAAAGGAGTACAATAATGAAGTACTCTGGTTTCTGTGCATTTCAGAGGGAAAGCTTCTGATGGTAGAGAAAGCCCCCCAACATCTAACCCAATTCTATTCCCAGCTCTGCTACTGATATGCTAAGTGACCCTTGGCAGCCTTCCTATGCCTCAGTTTCCCCTCGGTATACCAGGGATAACACTTACTTAACCACACCTCACAAGGGTTGTAAGGGTTCATGTTTGCAAAGCACAGGGAGGCCGTTGGATGAAGGCTGCTACAGAAGGAGGTGAGGTAGTATTAGCAGTGGACAGTACCACAGCTTACTATTTTCCTATAAATTTGGATCAATGCCTTTCAAGGCAGCCTAGTTGCAAAGGGACTGTCTGGCAAGCAGCTTTTAAAGCTACCTGTAGCTTCCAGGTCTCCCTAAAATAGGAAAAATTGGCCAATCACAAACATTCCATGGCTGAGTCACATCTAATAGGTGCTGTCAGTATATATGATCATAGACCACCTATTGAATTCTGGCAGACAAGGAGAGTGCATATAGGCTCTGAGGACCTGTTGACAGTTATTGACTAGCCCATGGCAGTATCAGTGCTCATGCATTCAGAAAGAGGTCAGACATTTGGGAACGTAAGGAATGATCCCTGCCTGAGGTCAGGGACGGGGTGCTGGTAAAAACAATGAGGAGTCTGGTGGCACCTTAAAGACTAACAGATTTATTTGGGCATAAGCTTTCGTGGGTGAAAAACCACTTATTCAGATGCTTCAGGGGTGCTGGTGCTGCCTTGGGGTTGATGTTATTGGGGAAGTGGTCAGGGATGCTGACTGGGACATGGTGCTGGTCGCCAGGTCCTTCCCACATCCACAGTTGTGAAGTTTCCATAGCTCCAAGCCCTGACTGCAAGAGTATGGGGTCTCTGACTTGCAGGATGGAGGGAAAGGTCTATTCTGTTGCCTTGGTTCAAATCTTCATCCCCCTATGTTAGACAAGGAGCCATCCCACTTGTCTCCAGCTCACAGGCATATGGAGACCCTGGAGACACAAGGGAAAACACCCTACTCAATAGGCTAGGGGAGAGGGTTCAGGTGGGGCTCATAGGAATAGCTAGGAGAGGGTGCAGATCAAAAGTGTTTTAAGATCTCATCAGTTTCCCATTAGATTTCAGAATAAAAGAAAATACCTGGTTTGTTTACTACAGGAATTCACATGCCATTGCAGAGGCCAGCTGCTCCAGCCCACATCATCTTTCCCAAATGCTGGCTGCAGCCATGACTTCTCAGTAACATCTATTCCCACACAGCCTCCCCTTACATAGAGAACAGCTGAGACCAGACACACTTAACACAGAACCTGGTTACATCCATGACTCCTCAGTCACCGTTCCCCTCATCAAGAAACTAACTCTGGAAATAGGTCTGATCTCATTGTGCATTAGAAGGATCCCCACTTTTCTGCCTCACAATTTATGCTTCTTAGGCAGCAAACAAACTCCACACCCGTAGGCTGGTCCTAGGTGGGTGAGAACAAAGATCTGAGAGTGATCTGCTGAGTTCCGCTCACATGTTAGCTTCTGTGGGCAGATCACTGTTATCTTCCTTCCTCCTTTGCAAAGCAGAGGAAAGGGTGCAGAGAATGGTAGAGAGCAGGAGGAATCTAACTTCAAGGGCCTAGCTAGGGTCTTCAGGGCAGCATTGGGCCAGTTAGCTAAGGAAAGCAGCAAGTACTTGGAGAGAGTCACTCAGTCAGCAGCCATAATCACAGCCAGATTTTCAAAGGAGCTTTGTACACCCAACATGCTAAACTTTATTGAAAATCTAGTCCATAATGTCTAGGACAATAGTGCCAAACATCTGGCTACTTGATGCATTTATATGGTCTGCACAGTTTATGGTGATTCTGCAGAATTTCAGTTTTCATTTTAAAAAGTTTCGGGCCCTCACAGTTGCAAAGAAAACCTTCCAAACACAAAGGGCGCGTAACCAATGCCGTCTGTAGAGAGTCTGACAAAATGACCGAGAGGTGGGAACTCCCCCATCCTTCAGTAATTTCACTAGGGGTTGACACTAAAGCCTACAGAGGCTTACACTTTACAGATCGGCATTAACTATTTCATTGCTGATCATTTTAGTTGGGGAATTGAAACCCATGGGGGTGGGAACGCGGATCTGGTGCAGCAAAACAAATGCAGAGGGAAGAAAGCAGAGGGAAAAGGCAGGGAGGGAGGGAAAGAAACAGAGAAGGGGGAGGAAGGAAGAGCAGGACTAGCACTGGTCCCAGGGCGAGTGTAGGTCCCCTCTGCCTGGTGGGGGAGGGGGACATGCAACAAGGCACTGAAAGAATAGCGATGAGGCTGATGGTGGGGGATACTTTGTGCCTGCCCCCCATTAACGCCACTGGGAGACCCTCTCGGGACTCGCTGCGGGGCTCCGCAGTCCGTTCCCAGCCCTGAGTCCGAACTGCAGCCGGCTCCAGGCGCTGAGCTAGGCGCTGAGCCAGGCGCCGCACCGGGTCGGGCGCTAGGACCCGGGAAGCCGGCGCACGGAAGCGCTCACACCTGCTGGGCCACATCAGCCGGGGCGAGCCCCGTAGCTGGGGGTGGGGAAGAGGGAACTGGACTGTCGGCTACTGCCCTGGCAGCAGAGCGCGCCCAGTCCGGCGCCGCGGCTGAGCCCGCTAGGGGGAGCAGGGCGGGTTGCCTCGCCCGAGTTGCCCGCGTGCGCCCCGGAGCTGGTCCCCGCCACGTCCCCACGCGGTGCCGGGGGAGGGTGAGCCATCGGCGGGCGGCTCCTGCCGTGCGTGCCCGCGCTCATCCCGTCTCTCCTCCTCCGCAGAGTCCCGCGCAGCCAGTCTCCGGTGAGGACGCCGCGGCCGGCTGCCAGCCGGGGCGCACGGAGCTCCTGGCTGCGGGCAGGTAGTGCGGCGCGCTATGGACCCGGAGAGCCCGCCCGGCGCTGCTGCGAGCGGGGCGCAGCCTGTCAGCCGGGCCCGCTGTGTACCGAGACCTCCAGCGTCGGGACAGGGGCACCTGCACGGCGCCGTCTAGGACGGGCACCTCTCCCTGCCCTGGATCCAGAGCAGCAGCAACTTCCCCGCGTGGATCTTCTTCGCCAACTTCTCGGCGCCGGCGGGAGCCCGTGTGACATTCCCCTGCACTGCAGCTCCCCACTCAGGCTGTGGCCCCTACGCTCCTTTGGAAGAGATACCAGTTCAGTTGCCTGCATTTGATACACTTTTTTTTTTTTTTTTTTTTTTAACAGAAGCCAAGACAGCTCTCCCCAGGCCATCCTCATTGGCATCGGATCACCATTAACTAGCAGCCGTTGCTGTTGTCCGTATCTAGGGTACAGTTGCCCCCTGACCGGTAGAAGCAGCCTGGCTCTGGGTTGAAAGTGAGGAAGTTGTACAGTCAATGCTCTTTTGTAGACTGATTCAACACACACTGCACATTGCCCCTCGTAGCAGGCTGCATCCCAGACAGAGGGAGCCTGCCCACTGAAAAAGGATGGTTCTTAAAGGCTCCTGGGCTGAACAGGGTTAATTCATCACTGCATTAAACATTTCTGGGGCTCAAGGAAGGGGAGAATAGCTCAGAGCTGATAAGACTGGAGAGGCTGGGGTTCCAAGGATGGACAACATGTGCGAGGTTCCCATTGGGGAATGTTCAGACCAACCCCCACTTGAAGAAAAAATAGGGGAGCCTCCTGTAGCCCCCAAGACAAAGCCACCATTCAGTATCCTCTTCTCCACACTTCTCTTCTGTGGCGAGTGTGTGGCTGCTGGGTTCCTGTGTTCCTCCTACAGTCACTCTGATGATCACTTCTGGCTTGCGATGACCATTCTCTTCATGCTGTATCCATCCATCATGGTCCAGCTGACCCTCATTTTTGTCCACAGGGATTTGACCAGTGACAAGCCACTGGTGTTACTGATGCACATTCTACAGTTGGGGCCTGTCATCAGGTGAGCAGCATGAATACCTCCCCATCCCCACTGTAATACATACACATTCCCCTCCCCCCACCCCAATGAACTAGGGATGAGATGATCTGTTCCCTGAGTCAACCAGCTGCACATTGAGTCAGTCCCAGGGACAGTGTTGACCAGGGAAGCTTCTTGTGTTCTAGTAGGGAATGATGCAGGAGCACTGGCTGTGATAGAGCTCTCAGCCATTACAGTTCCACCCTGCCAAGAGTTACTGTTTGTACAGTGCTTTGTCAGTGGAAAGCATTATGAAGGCTAATATTACTGTTACTAGAGAGGCTCTCTGGGGAGTGGTGTAGTAGCAGCTCTGGCTGTGGGTAAGTTCTTAGCTGCCCCAGTCCCTATGGGGAGAGGTGTAGGAGCTGTGGGATAGTTCCTAGATCCTTCCCTGTGGTACATGCTAGCTATATGGGGGGAGAGGGACAGCTCAGTGGTTTGAGCATTGGCCTGCTTAAACCCAGGGTTGTGAGCTCAATCCTTGAGGGGGCCATTTGGGGCAAAAATCTGTCTGGGGATTGGTCCTTCTTTGAGCAGGGGGTTGGACTAGATGACCTCCTGAGGTCCCTTCCAACCCTGATAACCTGATTCTATAGGTGCCAGGAGCAGGGCCGGCTTTAGGCCAATTCCACCAATTCCCCCGAATCGGGCCCCGCGCCTAAGAGGGCCCCGCGCCCAGTGGCAGGGACACCCAGAGTGGGGGGCAAGCGCCAGAGAATCCCTTCCCTGGCTAGAGGCACCTTTTTAATTTTTACTCACCCGGCGGTGCTCCAGGTCTTTGGCGGCAGGTCCTTCAGTGCCGCCGAAGACCCGGAGCGAGTGAAGGACCCGCCGCCAAAGACTAGGAGTGCGGCCCAGTGAGTACAAGCCCCACGTATTTTTTTTAATGTGTTTTTTTTTTTTAGTCATCCCTGCCGGGGCCCCGTCGAAACTGTTCGAATCGGGCCCCGCACTTCCTAAAGCCGGCCCTGGCCAGGAGCTCCAAGCTACTGCATTTGGTTCTCTTTAGCATTAAACAGGAGATTGCAATCTGTTTCCTCCTGCCCACAGCAAGGCAAGAGTAGTTATGAAAGTAAGCAAACCGGTTTTAGGCTTGGATTCAGCTGCCTTACAAAAAATAGAATCTGTAAATTAGCAAAACCTCATGAGGCTGAGACCATTCATCATCTCAAAATAGTGCCTGTTTTCTCTCTTCCTCCTCTACCCAAGGACAGGCTCAGAGGAATAAAGCCCTGGAGATTTCCTCTTCTCCTCCTAACCCCAATGGAAATAAACCGGGGATTCCTACCCAGCCATCTCCCCCAAAGACAGTGGCCACTGGAACCTACCCAGGCAGCTTCCTGCCTCACCCCTTCCAGACTAAATGCTTACTGCCTCTCTGTAAGGGGAGGTCTGCAGTGAACTGTTCTCTAACAAAGGCTCCTTTTTCATGATTGCTTTTTGCACTTCTTGTCCCCTCTGAGTTAGTTGGCCACACTGAGAGACAGGGTATTGGCTTATGAAGTCTGTGTAGTTGCAGCTGTATGGCACGGGGTGGGGGGGGGTGAATTATCTTGTTGGGGCTGTTTCAGAGCTGAGATGAGAATAAGGTGTGGCTGGGAGTCCTGTCTCTGACTGAGGGAAGGCAGCTGTCACCTTGGGTTTGATGACGTGGGGTGGGAAGGATGAGATGGGGAGACATGGGACAATGACAGGAAGAGCATTGGTGCAAATGGATGAGTTTTGGAACAGAAAAATCCTCGGAGCAGGGAGACACCCAGGCTGCTGTAGCCATAGGCCCAAGGGAGAGAGGAGGAGCTGGGTGCAGTAAACCGGAAGGGAAGAAGCCTAGGTCTCATTCCTAGAGAATGACAGTGATGCCTCCTTCCAGACAGGAATCTGCCCCTCCCAGTGTTAGCTCTGCCTGCTCCAGCAAGACAGCCTGTTTTTACATACCCTATGTTGTGGGAAAGCCATGCTGGCTGCATCAGAGCTCACTAAAAAAATAATAAAGCTTTTAAAACCAGTTTCTGTTTCCAGCTGGGCTGGGGAACAGGCTAGGTGTCTCTCTTCCGGCCTGCCCCCTGTGAGGGTGTCAGTCGCCCTGGGATGCACCCAGGTGGTGTTCAGGCATCTCCATGGAGAATTCTTGGGAAGGAGATAAGCAGGACAATATGGTATATCTAGCTGGCATCTAAACAACCAACTCAGAGCCCTCCACTTCATGCGGAGCCCACAAACCCCCACAGATTCAGAGCTGCTACATCCTCTGACAGGAAGCAAAGAATGGAGGCGTATCAGGGTGTCCCTCAGCACGCGATGCTTCAGCTCTAACGGGATAGTGCTGTCCTTGACTGAATATCCAAGTTTTTGAGGACTTCCATCAGACCATTTGATCAGGATGAGACAGTTATTTTAGGGCTAAGTTTCCATTGCCGGTTTTAACGGTAGCATAAATTGTACCAGAGAGTAGAGGCCATCTGCAGGCCCTCTCTGATCCCACACCTTGCGCCAAATGCCTGACTCGTCTTGCTGTGCAGACTCTAGCTGTGTGAAAGTACACAGCCAGATCTCTCTACAATGGGATGCTGCTGCAAATGGCCTCCATCCATTTCAGCAGCAAAAGGCCAAATGTAGAGTGCCTGTAATGCCTTCTGTTGTGACGTCTGCAGGCACGTGGCTGTAGTGAGAGGAGCCTCGGAACGTTCTAGAGAGACTTCTCTACAAACCCTTTCAAGTGCAGCCCTGGAGTCCAAACCGCTGAGTCTCATCTGGTTTCACTGAGTCATACATTGGCTCTGGGCTCACTAGAAACTGGTCCTTTCGGATGAATGTGGCTTCAGTTCAGAGTTTGCAACACAACATGTAACCAGGCGAGGCTCGGGTCCCATAAGAGAAGTGGTGCAGAGATCTAATTTCAGTTGATCTGAAAAATGGCGATTTCTCTTGTACCATTGATTGTCCTAATAAAGTTTTCCACTATTGGTCCTAGAACCTAAACATATTTAGGTGTTAGCTCTCTTCAGCAAACCATTTCTTTTTCTCTCAAACTTACTCTGCCCCCAGTGATTTTGATGGATATTGAACTGACCCTTCCAAGTGCTCAGAGTAACATAATGGGGATTTCCAAAGAAAACCAAGTGCCAGAATATTTCAGAGATGCACGGTGTAAGAAGTGTCTCCAGGGCTGGCAAAACCAACCATAAACTACCACATACAGCATAAGTAGAAGGACTCCCCACTCTTCCAACCCTTCACTTACTCTAAGGAGGCCAATGAGGATCTGGCTGAGGCAAAGACTCCAGGGTACCTGTTCCCTGGGCTAAAGTAAATCAAACAAAATGCATGGCCAATGCTGCCCTTGGGGGAAAAGGCCATGCTACCAGAGCTGTCATGCCAACAGGTTAGGAAGGGGATCTCTCTCTCTTATACACACACACACACCTCTGCTCCTTTCAAGCATTGCAGCAGAGCAAAGTGTGTTTTGGGGTGCATGTTTCCCACAATGCAAATATAGAGCCCTGGTTTGGGAACCGGGGTGCTGTTTGCCTTGCCATGCTCTCCTTCACTAGTGGCCTCCTTGCTAAACTGCTTGAGTGGAATCAACAACCTCCTGCTGGGGAGCATGCCAACAAGGAGACTTGCAGAGGAGCATGACGGGGTCCCTGGTGAGGGTACAGGCTCGCTGAGCTGATGGGCTGCTTTGTCTGTGCAGGTGCGTGGAGGCCCTGGTGGTTTACTGTTGCTCGGGGCGGCAGGAGGAGCCATACGTTACCATCACACGCAAGAAGAAGCTCAGGAAGGGCTCTGAGGTAGAGCTGGAGCAGGAGGTCGGCCACTCGATCCGCAAGCTGGTCACACACCGCAATGCCTTCAAGCGCATGGCAGTGATCCAGGCCTTCCTGGGCTCCACCCCGCAGCTCACGCTGCAGCTGTACATCAGCATCATTGAGATGTATGTCCCCACTGCCAGAGGTAAAGGAGGAATGGGGCAGCATGGGTAGTAACCAGTGAGGCTCAAGGTGCAGGCCCAGAAATTTGAGTGCTTATCCAAGTCTATCAGGTCTGCAAATACACAGTGGAAGTCTCATAAGAACAGGCTAGTCCTCTAGTTCAACCCACTCTGGAATGGAAGGCAACAGATGTTTAACAGCACATAGCAATGCTGCACCATGCTTTGGGAGAGCAGGTGAAGAGCAATGCAGTATCCAAATAGCAAACTCAGACTTGTGAGTAACTGTGGAGCCTGTTTCATACCAGAGAAAAGATCCATGGCAGGTAGGGCAGCACACTGCTGAATAGGATGTCTTCGGCACTGGCTCGTACAGCTAAGATCTGAGTCTTCTAAACTTGATATATCACCCAAAAAGAGTGGAAAATAAACATCTCTAGTTCAGTCCCTGGCTTATTTTTCCATGCAGCACTCTCTCTCTCTCGTAGAGTAAACCCCTGTAGGTGAGGGAAGGATGGCCTAGTGGCTAGGGCACTGGAGTGGGGCTCAGGACACCTGGGTTCAATTCCTGTCTCAGCCACTGACTGCCTGTGTGACCTTACAGAGTCACAGTCTATCCTGTGTCTCAGTCCCCCAACAGTCAATTGGGGATAATGCTTCCCTAGCATTTTAGCCTCCCAACATAGGGGTGTTGGGAGGCTAAAATCCATGAACCAATGTGAGGTGATCTGGTACTGTGGTGCTGAAGGCCATAAGAGCAGATCCCCATCTCCACTAGGGGCATAGTGAGGTAGGACTTTAACATCTCCCTTCATGTGATACTATTGCCTCTGTCTCCTTTGGAAGCTGTTTCCATTCCAGAGCTCATCTTACTGTTACGTATATTTTAAAAGAATTTTTCGTAGTCACGTTTAAATCATCCCATATGGTCTGGTCTTGCTGGTGCAGCCACAGATAAGTTCATATGACATCCATGGAAAAAGTCACTAAAGCTCTTAGGATCCAGGCAAGGAAACAGACTCCAAACCAAAATAAACCTTAATTTAAGCTAATAGTATAAATGATGAGGAGGAAATTGGGTTTTATCCAATCAGTTGCTATTCCTAATGTACAATGAGTGCTGTGTTTAGTGACTCTCTGCTTATAAAATCCTGAGAGCTACCGTCTCAGTCTCATTTAATAGAATTAGAGGGTGAGCGCCTCACTCGTGCTTTGAGCCATTCATGCTGCATAAAAGGGCAGGAGCTGTGTAAAGAGGCCCTAAACGCCCTGCTTCCAGAATGGAAGGATTCCCCTGGTAGGGGCACTATGGAAGATAAGCAAGTGAGGCTACCTCCTAGGACCCCCTTGTAAGTTGGGGTGTAGGGGTTGTGCTGGGGCAGGAGGGGTGTGCTGGGGTGAGGCCACAGCTTGCATCACTGGGGAGATTTGGGGGAAGCTATGGTAACTTGGGGGGAGGGATAGCTTAGTGGTTTGAGCATTGGCCTGCTAAACCTAGGGTTGTGAGTTCAATCCTTGAAGGGGCCACTTAGGGATCTGGGGCAAAAATCTGTCTGGGGATTGGTCCTGCTTTGAGCAGGAGGTTGGACTAGATGACCTCCTGAGGTCCCTTCCAACCCTGATATTCTATGAGTCTATGAGTCTAACTAAGAGAGGCTCCCAGAGCTGTCTACTGCAAGGGCCTCTCCAGACCCTGGACTGGTCCAGGACGGGGAGGGACCAAAAGTGGCTTAAAACCACCATAACTCCCCTCCCCCTGGGCTGCAAGTTTGTGCTGCTCCTCTGAGAGGCACAGCACAGAATCTCAGCCAGAGGGAGTCCCATAGGTCCATATCCTTGGCTGGTGTGATTCATGGTAACCCTATTGACTTAGCAGCATTGTTGATTTCACTAGCCAGGGATGGGGGCTATAAATTTCAACTGGATTGCTCCCATGAGTAAAGTTAAGCATGGACCTGGCCCAGGACTGGTAAAGTAAATTGGATTTGGGTAGGGAAGATGATCTCATGGATAAGGTGCAGGCCAGGAAGGGAGGAGACCTAGGTCCTTGTGTGGCTCTGCCACAAATTTCCCGTGTGACCTAGAGCAAGCTCTAACTTGTGACTCAGTTTTCCCCATCTGTAAAATGAAGATAACAGCATGTACCTACCTCCTGCAGGTGCGGTGAGGCTAGATTCATTAATGTTTGTGAAGCACTGTGAGATCTGCAGATAGAAGAAGCTCTAGAAGCACAAAATAGTAGTATTGTATCGAATTTATTACAATTTGAGCCTACTATTGTTAAAGTCAAAGGGAGGTTTTTCATTGACTGGGAGCAGGATTGGGCATATAATCAGTAAATGTTGTAAACCAAGCTTTCCAATTCCTCATGTATGTAAACAATGTAACCTCCTGATGCAGTGTCTCTCAACCTTTCCAGGCTACTGTACCCCTTTTAGGAATCTGATTTGTCTTGCATACCCCAAGTTCCACCTCACTTAAAAACTACTTGCTTACAAAATCAGACATACAAATACAAAAGTATCACAGCACACTTGCTGAAAAATTGCTCACTTTCTCATTTTTACCATAGCATTATAAAATAAATCAATTGGAATATAAATATTGTACTTACATTTCAGTGTATAGTATATAGAGCAGTATAAACAAATCATTGTCTGTATTAAATTTTAGTTTGTACTGACTTTGCTAGCGCTTTTTATGTAGCCTATTGTAAAACTAGGCTAATATCTAGATGAGTTGATGTACACCCTGGAAGACCTTTGCATACCCCCCAGGGGTACATATACCTCTGGTTGAGAACCACTGTCCTAATGTACCTGGGATATAAAACTGGTGTTTATCACTAGTTTACATAAAAGTTTACTAGTTCAGAAAGTGGAGATTTCCATTCCTGTGTACGTCACATATGCCTTAAGCTGCTAAACACTTACACACCCAAAGGGGTGTGAATTAATAGGAGAATGACACCCAGTTTCCACTGACCTTCATGTCCACGTGCAATTTAAGGTTTTGTGCAATGAGCAGTATTCCAGGTCACAAATAATGCACTGCTCCCTAGGAAAGAAGAGGAGCTTATTCACAAAGCACAAAAAGAAACTCTCCTTTTCATTCCATGAGGCTCTTCCAGGGTCTACCTGCACACTCTGTATCCTCTGTAACTGTAAAACACTCTGGGTCCCACACTGTGGTCCATGCATCACTGGGGACTTGCTGGTGGTTCATGGAGTGCTGACTAGCCAGACTGTGCTGCCTGCCTTCCTTGCAGGACAGCTAAAAGCACCTTTCCCCCCTAGTATTACTTTTGTACATAAGCCATAGTTGCCCAGGGATGCTGTGTGATCATGAATGTGAGGGAAAGCGTCCCCTAGAAAATCTCCATTAAGGTGTGATCCACACTACGAAAATTTTTGAGAAGCTCTGGAATAAAACCTCTGGCCATTCCAGCAACAGATGCAGGAAAGCAGGGCTGGCTCCAGGCACCAGCCCACCAAGCATGTGCTTGGGCCGGCGCCTGGAGGGGGGGCGGGGCGGCCCCGGCCGGGCTCGCCGCCCTCCCCCCGGCGCTCCGGCCGGTCGGGGATTGCAGGCCCGCGGCCAGGCTTGGCGCCCTCCCCTGCCGCGCTGGGGGAGGGGGGGGGAGGGGGCGGCGGGTGGCTTTTTTGCCTAGGGCGGCAAAAAAGCCAGAGCCGGCCCTGCAGGAAAGTAACCCTAGCTCAGGCATTTGCATAGGGGACTTGTCTGTACATCTTGAATCTACATGCCACAGTAGCAAATGCATCATTTACTCACTACACCCGAGATCAAAAGCAATTTTCCTTTATGGCTGCAGCACAGTTTCCCTGTCCAGGCTGAACTAGAGTGACCAGGCGAGCTACATTTCCTGTATATAAAGGCTGACTTTGTAACACAGAGGACAAAAGCTCACTCCTCCCACACGTACTACAGTACATTGATATCATAGTATCTGATCCTTTGCCTGGCTACTGCTGAAACATGAGACAAAGTATGTCCTGCATTGACTTGCTATGGCTCACAGGACATTAGGCACTAAATAAGAGTGGACAGAGACTTGCTTAAACATAACTCTCCTAGCAGAATCTGTCAGAGATTGCCCCGTGGCAAGTCTGCAGCCACTTTCTTCCCTAGTTTATAGCTGTGTTAGGTGCGGATGCAAACTGTAATTGTGTCTGATGACAGATTCCAATGCAGTTACAAGCCTCAGTTTGGACAGGGCCTGAGTGGGTTACAGTTGTAGAGACAGAAGAGGGAATGGGGCCAAGCAAGATTCATGGCTGCCTGCAGCCTGCCCTCCTTGCTACTGCACTAACTACCTAGGTGCTTATACCACACCGGTCCCCATTGTATTTGAGCACCTGGGCCACCAGATCTTGCCCAGTTACAGCCGCACAACCCAAGCCAAGAGCAGAATTTTACCCTAACTCAGAGGTCTGAAGCCAAATTCAGGCCTAGCTGACGCAGGGGCAGCCATGGCTCTGGGCCTGCTGGTATCTGGGCTCAACTGAATCTCCTTTCTGGAGTGACATGGGGTTTGTTAGCTGTCTGAATTAGTGGGGTGGGGGAAGGAGTAGATGGTACTGAGCACCCACTCACCCAGCAGGTAAGAAGGAATGTAAATGTTCCCACTTACTCTGGGCAGAAGAGGGTCTTGGGTGGCTACACTTATAGATACAGGAACAAGAAAGAGGCTTGCTGGGGAGGATTTAGGGCACCAGGACATACTGTCTTCACCAGGCCGTTCTCAGCTGGGACATTCCTTTCCCATTTGGGAGCTAGCTAACCAGACTGTTTCTGTCCCTCACCTGCAGCTGCTGCAGGCCCCTGCTGCCGCCTGCCACAAGCTATTCCTCCCCTGCCCCTCGCCCGTTCCCAGCCCCTTTTCATACCACTGTGAGCCATTCTGCCCCAGTGCCAGTTCCAAACTCCTGCTCCCACCCTCCATGAGTCATCCCTCCCCAGTGCCTGCTTGAATTGGGCATGAGTTGTCCCTCCCCAGTACCCACTCCAAGCCCCTGTCCATGCCGAGACCTTTGTGCCTGACCCAGGGTCTGCTTGGCCAGTGGGGCAGAGGGGAAGGCATGGACTAGAGCAGGTGTGCATTGCCCTGTGTAACCTCTAACCACCCCTGGTCACCACCTTTCTTCCCTCCCATGCAGCAGTCCTGATGGGCATCTGCCTGGTATCGGTCACCTATGGGGCGCTGGTCTGCAACATCCTGGCCATCCAGATAAAATACGACGACTACAAGGTCCAGCTGCGGCCGCTGGCATTCATCTGTATTGTCCTGTGGCGCAGCCTGGAGATCTCCACCCGTGTGGCCGTCCTGGTGCTCTTCTGCAGTGTCTTCAAGCACTGGATCATCCCCATTATGCTCGCCAACTTGCTGATCCTCTTCTTCCTGCCATGGGTGCAATTCTGGCGTAGTGGCTCCCGGCTGCCTGACAATGTTGAAAAGAACTTTAGCCGGGTGGGCACTGTGGTGGTGCTATGCTCCGTCACCCTCCTGTACGCTGGCATCAACATATTCTGCTGGTCGGCCGTGCAGCTGAAGCTGGCTGACCGGGACCTGATAGACAAGGCACAGAACTGGGGCCGGTTGGCCATGTACTATGCTGTGCGGTTGGCGGAGAACGCTGTCCTGCTTGTCCTCTGGTACCTCTTCAAGACAGACGTGTTTGACTACATCTGCGCCCCACTGCTGGTGCTGCAGCTGCTGGTGGGCTACTGCCTGGCGATCTTCTTCATGCTCCTCTTCTTCCAGTACCTGCACCCATGCCGCCAGCTCTTCCAGCACAATGTCTCTGACTTCCTGCAGTGTGTCTGCTGCCAGCGGTGTGAACCAGTCAGGCCCACACAGCTCGATACACCCTGCGAGTCTGGCGTGAGGCACAGCATCGTCTGATGCACGCAGCAGAGGGAGGGGGCAGGTCCAAAAGATCCAACACGAGGCAGTTGCCGATGTCAATGACCGATCGAAAGCACTTGCCTGGCTCTTGCCCGGTGTCTAGCTGTGACACATGCCTGTTTACAGACTGAATGGGGCGTGGGGGGGGGGGGGGGGGAGCAGCCAGGCAGCAAAGCTGTGATTTATGAAGAGGAGATCAGCCAGGCTGGGCCCAACGGGCCTCCTCACCAGTCATTAGCACAAAGCAGGTCTAAGCTGAACAGGCACCAAGACCAGAATTCTCCTGTGCCACCCACACTGCAGCTCTCGGCACTCTGATGTCATGGTGGGGTCTGGTGCCTGTGGACCCACTGCAGGCTGTGAATGGGAGAGGAGAATCCAACCTCTCCACACTCTGCTCCTGATGCACACTGAGGTGTCCAGCAGGAGGGGCAAGTTCAGTCTCCATTATGACACCCACATTGCATGAGTAAAGTGCACACTCGTCCCCACCCCCACCTACTAACCTATCAGGAGAGCCCTGGTTTGGGGTAGGAGGGGAGTCTAGTCCCTGACTCTCTGCTTGTCCAGAGCTTCATTCCCCACCAATACACTGCGTCAATTGCACACCACAACCTGGAGCGCAGGGGCCACCCTCTGCTGCCATGAAAGGAGATTTCTGTCTCCCAAGTAAGTCCATGCATCCCTGGACACCCCTGCTGCCCTGTGCCTTTGCTTGGCACTGCACGTCTCAGCTGTACCTCAGCAGAAGGGACGTTGTTCATGATTGGGCCCTGTCTTCCCCATTCCCGGTGTTCTCTCTCTGGTTATTACTGTACATTTGTTGAACTCACAAAGGATGAATCTTGAAGTTGACATGGTGGGAAATGTTGTGTTTTAAAGGAACTGATGTCACTTTGGGTCTGGCTTTTGTCTCTTCTGGTTTTTCGTGGGCAGCTTCACGCGGTTGGGTTTGAAGAGGCTGAGAGCTCCAGCGACTCATGCTCAGTGGGTGGATATCAGGAGAATTTTCCTCCTCCCTGCTCCTGGGCTCTAACTGTTCAATAGTGCCCCAGTTAGGTGTGTGTTTATTCCTTTCTCTGTGGCTTGTGGTAGTGTTTGCTAGTTGAGTCCAAATTGAACACTGGATCCTGCCCCTTCATCCTCTGGGAAAGTCTGGATCCAGATCTGAACAGCTTGGCCCATCTCCAAGACATCAGCCTGAAAGGCCCCTGAATTCTGGGGAAGTCTAGTCTGGCTTTAAACTTCCCTCAGTCCCACATCCAATTGCAACACACTATTTACCAGCTTCCCTCCTTTAGCTGTTTGCTAAACAAATCTCTGGAGGGAAGAGTTCCCTCTCCAGGGAGACGTGGGGAATGCAGTCTTATGTTTGCAGTGGGGATAACTGCAAATGCTAACATTACTGTCCCTGGCCCAGCAGGGGAGGCCCCAGCAGCAGAGTATAGATAAAGTACCACATCTCATATCTCAGAGCACAGCATCCAGTATGTGGGTGCACGGAGGGTCTTGTCTAAATATACATGGCAGTATAGCCCTGAGCCTAGGCAGCAGCCGTCCTGGAGGTCAGAGCAAGCCTGAGAGAACACCTCTATGTCACTAGAGCAGCGGTTCCCAAATTTCATTGCACCATGACCCCCTTCTGACAACAAAAGTTACTATACAACCCCAGGAGCGGGGACCAAAGCCTGAGCACACCCGAGCCCTGCTGCCCCAGGCGGGGGGCCAAAGCCTGAGCCCCACTGCCCCAGGCTGGGTGGTCAAAGCTGAAACTAAGAGCTTCAGGCCCGGATGAGGGGCCTGTAACTTGAGCCCCACCACCCAGGGCTGAAGCCCTCAAGCTTTAGCTTTTGCGCCCAGATGGTAGGGCTCAGACTTCGGCTTTGGCCCTAGGTGGTGGGGCTTGGGCTTCAGCCCTGGGTCCCAGCAAGTCTAACGCCAGCCCTGGAAGCCTCATTAAAATGGGGATGTGACCCACTTTGGGGTCCTGACCCATTTTGAGAACCACTGCACTAGACCTCTGCAAGTGAAGGATAGCACTACACCCCGCTCCTGCCTAGTCTCGGTGCTCTCACCTAGCACTATGAATATCAGCCCTCAAGTCTGCCCTGACAGCTGGTGGGCAGGAAATGTTGAAAGCAGGGCTGGGCAAACAAAACCAGCCTTGCAACCCAAACCTGCTTAGCATCTCCACAGAGGCACTGCCAGGAGAAAGCAAGGGATAGCAGGATCCAACTCTTATCTGTGAACATTTTCTAAACTAGCTGGGCAGGTGTAGAAGCTTTCCTGATGGGGCTCATGTGCAGGCAGGACATTACTCCCACCAGATGGCAATACAGATAGTACCTGGAGACCTAAGCCAGAGAGGGAGGTTTCTCCTTGAATGTGCCATAACTCAGGGAGCCCTGAAGGGAAGTGTTGCTACAGAATCATGTGGAGGAATTGCTAACCTGCATAACCTGTTTTTGAGCATGGGGAGACAAAACAAACGAAGGCTGGCAGCCTATACAGGCAGCCAGGTGCTGCACAGACTATCTGGCTTAGTCATTTGTATTTCACAGACATGGCACGATACTCATGAGGGAGTTGAGTCTCAGCTTGGGGGGCAACATAGATAAGAGTTTTGTCCAGCAAAATCAGTCCAGCATGGAGAAGACTGATTAGCCAGCATGGTGGGAGTTCTCCCAGAGGCTAGAGCTATTAGTTAAATACAGGGGATTTCCACAGCCAACCCTGAGCATGCTGTGTTTGGAACGTCAGACCCGGGAAATGCAGGTGGGTGCGACAGTGGGGAAGGAAGGCCCTTGGGGAAACAGGCGCCTGCAGGCTAGTCCCTTCCCTGCTGAATCAGTCCTCATGGCATCACAAACATTCACCAAGCACAGACCTTAGGCCACCCTTTCATTCCCAGATGACGGCAGGTGGGTTGGAGAGTTTGGGTTCTTGTAGAAGGCAGGTTACTCATCCATTTCTGATATGCCCATCACCATGATTCGTACCTACCCTGAGGTGCGGTGTAAATCCTAAACACCTGGGCACCAAATACAAAATGACAAATTTGTCTCCAGTGACGGAGTAGCGCCTGTGCATAAGCCTCCTGCATTGCAGCATCCTAAGTGTTAAGTTCCATTACTCAGGTGCATTCTAATGTCCTCTCCCACATGGGAGGTGCATGCCCTCCCACTTACTGCCGAAGGCCCAGTCCACACTGGAGGTTTGCCCCAGGTATTGGTGTCTAGCCTCTAGCATGGCTGAACTAGTGCATAGCCCTAATGCTGACTGGCTATGAAAATGCATCAGTGCAGCCTTCCCTGTGCTTACAGGAGTGCTGTCTGTCTACACTGGGGAGTTGTGCAGTGCAGCTATACCATTGGGTGGTCCCTGATGGCTTAATACCCAGTGTAGAGGAGACCTGTGCTTCCTAGAGCCACTAAGGGCTTGTCTACACTTACATTTTACAGCGCTCTAACTTGCTGGCTCAGGGGAGTGAAAAATCACCCCCCTGAGAGTAGCAAGTCTGAGCGCTTTAAAGTGCTAGTGTAGACAGGCTCTGAGTGCTGGGAGCCGTGCTCCCAGCGCTCAGAGCTAATCCTCTCGTGGAGGTGGATTACCAGGAGCTCGTGTGCAACCACACTCACACTTCAAAGCGCTGCCGCGGGAGCGTTCCCACAGCAGCGCTTTGAAGTTTCCAGTGTAGACATACTCTAAACACAAGTGTTAGGGAGGGGAAGCCGTGTCCACCTCAGCCCCATGATTATCAGCTGCCTCCCACACAGGCAGGCCAGACTGGCACAGGGGATGTAAGGCAGGGGTGGGAATAGGAGGGCACTGCCCTTGAGAGGGGGAGAGAAAACAGGGCCCATCATCCTCTCCTCCCCTCTCTATCACATTCTCCCCTTACAGAATAGGAGCAGAGGTATGCTACAGTAAAGGGAGGGTTGGGGGAAAACAATATTCACCCCTGGCTGTGGCCCCTTTACAGTGTTTTCTAGCTGCCAGCTCCAGGCCCAGCTATGCACTTGCTGGCACCTGTGTCACAGACAAGGCAGAGTTCTGAGCTGATTTGGGATTCCTGAGTGAGTGTGTGCATGCGTGCGTGCATGCTGGAGTGAAAGGGACACTGGCCAAGTACCATGCAGCAATGCAGGGAGCTCTGTTTTTACAGGGAAGCTTTTTGTTGTCCCACTCAACATCCAGTAACATCCACCTGGATTTTGTTATTATTTTTTTACAGTAGCACCAAGTGGCCCCAACATGGATCAGGGCCCTATTTGTGCTAGGAGCTGAACATGTACAGTAGAACCTCAGAGTTACAAACACCAGAGTTACGAACTGACCTGGTCAACCACACCTCATTTGGAACTGAAAGTACGCAGTCAGGCAGCAGCAGAGACCAAAAAAAAAAAAAAAAAAAGAAAGAAAGAAAGAAAAGCAAATACAGTACAGAACTGTGTTAAATTTAAACTACTAAAAATAAAGGGAAAGTTTAAAAAAAATTGACAAGGTAACGAAACTTTCTGTGCTAGTTTCATTTAAATTAAGATGGTTAAAAGCAGCATTTTTCTTCTGCATAGTAAAGTTTCAAAGCTGTATTAAGTCAATGTTCAGTTGTAAACTTTTGAAAGAACAACCATAACATTTTGTTCAGAGTTATGAACATTTCAGTTACGAACAACCTCCATTCCTGAGGTATTCATAACTCCGAGGTTCTACTGTACATAGTAAAAGACAGTCCCTGTATCAAAGAACTTACAATCTAAATAGACAGTGGGGACACGGAGAGGAAAAATTACTTGTACAAGGTCACCCAGCTAATCAGTGACAAAGGGAGGCATAGAAGAACCCAGGTGTCCTGATTCCAAATCTGGTACCCTACGCACATGAGATTTCTTGGTCTTCCACTGTCCTGATCACTGTAGGCCTGATTTTTGAGAAATGCTGAGCACCCTTAGCTCCAGCAGACGTCAATGAGAACTGCAGGTGCCCAGCAGGTGTGCAAATCAGGCCTAGATGCTGCTGTTTCCTGATCCTTATCCTAGGTAGCAGGACTGCAGGTTGACTCCAAGCCCCGCTCCCTCAGTAGCAAAGCTAAGACAGTTTAAATTAAACTGTTACACCTAACCTAATTGAACTGTGCAGTCATACCCTCCCTTTTGTATTTTTCTCATAAAACATCTGTGGCAGAGATTGGGGGGGAGGCAGATGGAGAACAGGATTTGACTAGCAAACCAGACTACTGAATCTTCTGCCTGCCTCCAGTGCTATCCACTGCTTTGGAGGACGGTGAAAAGCCCCATACAGCACCTGGCCAATTATGGGAAATCCTTTCTGCACAGAGCAGGGAGTGCATTTTCCCACTTGCTCAGAAATGGACTCATGCAGGAACGCTCTCCACTCCCAAAGATCAATTATCCCTGGAGAGTACTCCCGCTTTTCCCTCCACGCAGAGATGAATTCACTCAGCAGGGGTACATTTTTTTGTGATGTAAACACTTGTCAGTTAAGAACTAATCAAAGGCCAAACACATTCTGGATGGATCACCAAACAGCCACCGGATTGTAACACACTTCTGTCGCTCCTGAGCTGTCCCAGAGAGAAAGGCAGCGTATTCCATGTAACAGTCACTTGAGCCATCTAGTCCTTCTGATACTTATTCTCCTGTCTTTCTAACAGCTGATTGGGACACCACCATCTACCCTGCAGAGTTCTGACACCACTCTGGAGATGGATCTGAAGCACTTCATCTTTGGAGAAGTTCAAGCTGGTTGCAAACTCCCCTGTTCAGGACCCTCTATGACTGGCCAAACCAGAACTCTGACTCCATACACCCCTGAGCTGGATCCAAATCTGGATTTGAGTTTATTAGTTCACACCCATTTCCAATACATACACCCAGACACCAGCTCTACACATCCCGTCTCCCCCATCTCCAGTATTGCCAGCCCCAGACATTCAAATATCATGAGTCAGGCCCCCCCACATCATGAGATTTTTCAAAGTAATAATTGGGGAGGGGGGGTCTTTTTATTTGGTTTTTGGTTTCTGAGCCATCACTCAGGTCACATATTCCAGCTTCTCTGTGCAACCATGTGGGCTAGAATCTCTCAAGACCACTTGACTCCAGGAACTGGGGCTTGCAGAAAAACACCAAGTAGTGTGAAACTCGCCCTGGTTTGGGTGTGCCCTAGCCTGGGTGCATTGAATGAATGAATAAAGGCTCATGAATATTATTCTGGATAGACAAGGCTGGTGTTTTGCTGCGGGTGTTTCTTGGTAGAGCAGTAAGGCCCTTTCTGGGAGAATCTGTTTGAGTTTAAAAAAAATAATGCTTAGCATTTCCTTAATGGAAGTCCAGCGGGGAAAACCCCTGCAGTTCCATTCTCATGGGCCAGGCAGGGCTGCAAATTCCAGACCACCTGCCAAGCTTATAAAACAGGTGAAACAAGTGAAAAGAGTCACACACAGAGTCACACACAGATCCTGAGAGATACAGAGAGAGAAAAGGCGAATCTATCTGGACACACAGGCAGCCAGAGAAGAGCGGCCACAGCACAGATCCTTGTAGAACACCAATGGGAAACTGGGTCGTGAACCACTGGTTTCCAGCTGTGGTGATAGTAAGTGACTCTTTACTCATATCCAGTTAGAGATTCTTTTTAGACCATGAGGGACACATTTAAAAAAAAAGATATCTAGCACTAGCTGGTCATGGAGAAATGGCAAATACTGCTCATTTTGTACAACTACCAGTAGCTTTACTGAATAAACCTGAATGAAATAGACTTATGAACTTAAAAAGATTTAGGCACCAACTCAGGACACCAATTCAGCACATTCTTACCTGTAAGCACAGGGATTTTAGCACATGTTAAGAACATGCTGATATGCTGCCCTGAATTGGGTCCTTACAAGTAAACTCCACATCTGGGGCTTGCTTGGAAGGAGGATAAATAGACTGGCTACTAAAGACAAGGTATAAACCATTAAAACAGGAAAGAGAAAGGAAAAATTAATCTATAGCATGATTCAGTTGGCTTGGAATGAGTCACACCAGGGACGAATTTGGCCTGAGGTCTTTTGAAAATCTGTATTTAAAAAAAAAAAAAAAACACTCAAATCTTTGTTTTATGTTCAAACTAACTGATTAAAATCTACAGTATTTATTACTAAGCAAATAATTTATTCCTTGAATTTCCCTTTTTCCATTAAAGAAAATTTAATGATCAGATTGTGAAATTCTCAGATATTTTTATCCAAAATGATTAGTTACTTTCTTCATGAAATGTTTCCCCAATGTGAATAGCTCACAAACAGAGCTTAGCAAAAATTGGAATTTCCATTGCATGGGAAATTCCAATATTTTGACACTTGCTCTGTTTGTGAGCTATTCCAACTAACCAACACATCACACATTTAGAATGCTGAATATTGTAATTGAATACACAATCTGAAATATTGCTTTTGGGAAATATTCAGGCTTCAAATTTGCTTTTTGGGAATATTCACACTGGTAAAACCTGGCTGCTCAAATGTTCGTGGAAAGCAAAAGCGACAAAAGATGGGGCCAAACACAGTTACATCAAAATCCGGTTTTCAATTTGAATGAATATTCACAGATTCCCCCCCCCCCCCACCATTCTGTCAGTTCAACTTTTATTATATTTAAGGATTTCTTCAGAGAAAACTACAAAACCCTGCTGCCATGTCAAACATTTTCTCTATTTCCCTTTCCTCATTCTTTATAGATAAAGGAATGACAACAGCATAATTTTGTTAAGAATTTCTCTGCTCCCCTGCTTAGTTCCAACCTAAGATCATGATCTCTTATATATTACATCATAGTTGCTTGCTGTGGAATCCAGTTCATTGCCTTTGTGGAAGTGATAGAAAAACAGCATTGTACCTAAGGCACTGATCTACAGAGCCCTGCATATCTGCAGATATCCACTTTATATCCACTGATAAACGCATCCGGATCATTTTTGCGGATTGGATGTGGATACAAATTTTGTGTCTGCGCAGGGCTCTACTGATTTACCAGGGTCACACACCCAGGGGACCCCTTCTTCCTTCACAGGGCCCATATTATACCGGTGCAAAGCTTGTTATAGTATCAAGGCCCAAATAGGTTATCCATTTTAGACAGTAAGATCTTCAGGACAAGGACTATTTGCTTGCGTTACACACATTGGCAACACTTAAATAATAAAGGCCCCGATTCAGGCAGGTGTTGAAACACGTGCCTAACTTTAAGCATGTGAGTAGTCCCCTTGATGTTAATCATATGTTTAAACATAAAAGCATAAGAAGGACCATACTGGGTCAGGCCAATGGGCCATCTAGTCCAATATTCTGTATTCTGACAGTGGCCAGATGCTTCAGAGGGAGTGAATGGAACAGAGCAATGTATTGAGTGATACATCCCCTGTCATCCAGTACCAGCTTCTAGCAATCGGAGGTTTAGGGACACCCAGAGCACGGGGTTGTGTGTGTCCCTGACCTTACTGGGTAATAGCCATTGGTGGACCTATCCTCCATGAACTTGTCTAATTCTTTTCTGAACCCAGTTATACTTTTGGCCTTCACAACATCCCCTAGCAACGAGTTCTATAGGTTGTGTGATGAAGAACTTCCTTATCATGGGTGGTGGGACAGCCTACCGTGGCCCCGCCCCCAGGCCAGTGTGCCTCCTGCAGGGACTCGGGGGTGCTGGGGCGGCTGGTGCTGGGCTGGGCTGCCTGCCCAGCGTTCCGGGGCTAGCTGCCCGAGCACTGGAACTGGGGGCTGGCCAGAGCCCCAGAGCTAGGGGTGCGGCAACCGCGCTGCCCAGCCACCTGAGTACTGGGGCTGGGGATGCGGCGACTGTGCCCATGTTCCTTATGTTTGTCTTAAACCTGCTGCCTATTAATGTCATTGGGTGACGCCCGGTTCCTGTGTTATGTGAAGCAATAAATAACTCCCTTATTCACTTTTTCCACAACGTTCATGATTTTATAGACCTCTATCATATTCCCCTCAGTTGTCTCTTTTCCAAGATGAACAGTACCAGTCTTTTTAATCTCTCCTCATATGAAACCTGTTCCATACCCTTAATCATTCTCGGTACCTTTTCTAATTCTAACATGTCTTTTTTGAGAAAGGGTGACCAGAACTACACCCAATATTCAAGGTATGGGAGGACCATGGATTTATATAGTAGCACTATGATATTTTCTGTCTTATTATCTATCCCTTTGCTAATGATTCCTAACATTGTTAGCTTTTTTGACAGCTGCTGTACATTGAGCAGATGTTTTCAGAGAACTATCCTTTCTTGAGAAGTAACAGCTAATTTCAACCCCACCATTCTGTGTGTATAACTGGGATTATGTTTTCAAATGAGCATTACTTTGTATTTATCAACGCTGAATTTCTCCTGCTATTTTTTTGCCCAGTCACCCAGTTTTGTGAGATCCCCCTTTCTAACTCTTTTCAGTCTGCTTTGGACTTAGCTATCTTGAGTTATTTTGTATCGTCTGCAAACTTTGCCACCTCACTGTTCATCCCCTTTTCCAGATCATTTATGAATATATTGAACAGCATTAGTCCCTGCATAGATCCTTGGGGGACCCCACTATTTACCTCTCTCTGCTGTGAAAACTGACCATTTATTCCTACCCTTTGTTTCCTATCTTTTAACCAGTTAGTGATCCATGAAGGGACCTTCCCTTTTATCCCAGGACTCCTTTCTTTGCTTAAGAGCCTTTGGTGGGGGACCTTGTCAAAAGTTTTCTGAAAGTCCAAGTAAACTATATTCACTGGATTTCCCCTGTCCAAATGTTTGTTGACCCTCTCAAAGAATTCTAATAGATTGGTGAGGCATGATTTCCCTTTACAAAAGGGAATTGACTCTTCCCCAACACACCATGTTCATCTATATGTCTGATAATTCTGTTCTTTACTATAGTTTCAACCAATTTGCCCAGTACTCAAATTAAGCTTACCAGCCTATACTTGCCAGGATCGCCTCTAGAGCCTTTTAAAAAGAAAATCAGTATCAAATTAGCTATCCACCAGTCAGCTGGTACAATGGCTGATTTAAGCGATTGGTTACATGCCACAGTTAAGTTAGGCACGAGTTTAGGTACCTTTTTGAGCTCTGTCCGAAGTGCCCAAGTTACCTCCTAATAAAGTCCATGGGACTTTTGCTCGATAAGGACTGCTGAATTTGGTTCAAATAACATAATAAAATAAAAACATTGTAATGATAAAAAAATCATTCTAAAACAATAAATGCATGTTCTTTCAGTGTTTCCCATTAGGATTCTGGCTGGCTAGTGTCGTGGTAGCATCTATCCAATAGTAAATACTTTGGGTGCTTTGCTAAGAATTAAATGCCTCCTTCTGCTTCCCCTTGAGTTTACAGCTTCGCACACACTGACTTCATGAGAACACTTTAAATTCCATAGACAGTTTTGTTTGCAGTGGTGTTGCAGCCATGTTGGTCCCAGGATTACTGTGTGACTATGCCTACTAAATTACTAAGCAAGCTAAACTATGGTGTAAGATGAAAGAAATGATCTACAGTGTCTAGTGAAAATGGGGTCAGATCCTGCTCTCAGTTACAGGGGTGTAAAGCCAGTCACTGCACAGAAGTTAGCAGTTACTCTGCATTTACACCTATGTCACTGAAAGTGGAATTTGGCCCAAATGCTCAAAGGGAGTTAGGCATCTAAATATCTTGGAAGATCTGCAATGCCTGGCTCTGATCCTGCAACTGGGTCTGTGTAAGCAAACTCTGCATCCATGCTGAGCTGCTTTGGCATCAGTGGACTCTGCATGGGCTGGGCACAGGGGTTTGCCTGCATGGAGCCAGCTGCAGGATCAGGATCTAACTCAGTGGCCAACAGCTACCATAGAAGCACAGAGATCTGATGTGGGATTTGTGCTTGAGGGATTTTGGCTCTCTTGACGTTTGATAAGTGCTACTATTGCTGGGGAAAGATGCTGGCCTGACTGCCCTGGAGATGGAAGCCCTCTACTTATCCACAGACCACAGACAGTTTAGGTACGGTAGGGCTGGCTTCCTCCCAACAGCTGCTACCCTGGCCTGGAGGGGTGAGGGATGAGAGGGGAATTCTGTCTCCATGGCCCATTCAGCCAGTGCTTAGTGTGTGTGCGTGTGCTGAGGGAGGGCAAAGGCCGTGTTTGCAAGGAGTCACAGACCCAACAAATTAAAGAAATATATAAACACTGACCTGGGTTGCTGAGGGGTGCATTTTAAACACTGTCTTACCAAACCTGCTGCTCCCACAATATGATAGTCCTACCACTTTTTTCAGATCACTTTACGCATTGCCGTTGGCCTCTCTGCTGAGACAGAGTGCCAGCTATGCCAGGGGATTGTAATATGGGCACTTCTCCACTGGGAGCTAGACTGAGAACCAGCAACTCCTCTCACCTAGGCCAGGACACAGCCCTCAGATATCCATGAACTGTCCTGTCACTGACTTGATCCGACGGGCTGAATGGAAACTGTCCATGAACAGCATCATGCTCTTATTTGGGGGGAAGGGGAGATGCTAACCCTTCTCACTGAGAGACTGAGCAGCACTACTGTAGTCCTATCTGGGGCTCTGAACAGCACCCCAAAGCCAGATGACAGGTGGGACCCAGGGGAACAGTGACACAAGCAGAACCAGCTGATGGACTCAGGGCCGGCTCTGGCTTTCTGGCCGCCCCAAGCAAAAAAAAACCCGCAGCGGCCAGAACGGCAAAGCAAAAAAAAAAAAAACCTGTGGCGCGGCCGGAGCCAGGGTGCAGGGGGACTCCCTGCCCTGCAGATGTGCCCCGGCTAGCAGGGGGAGAGAGAGAAGGGGGGGCGGCCAGGGCTTCAGCGGGGCGCTGCCATGCGGCCCCTCCCGCCGTGCCCCCTGCCGGGAGGCCTCCGCACCACTCCGGTCGGCTGGGAGGGAAGGACGCGGGCTGCCCTGCTGGGCTTGCTGCAGGGCGCTCCCATCCTCCGCGCTGCCGCCCCCTACATGGCGGCCGGAGCGGAACAACAAAATAAATAAATAAATAAATAAAAAGCGGCCGTGCCGCCCTAGGATTGGGCGGAATGCCGCCTCCTACAAGCTGCCGCCCCAAGCACCAGCTTGCTCGGCTGGTGCCTGGAGCCAGCCCTGGATGGACTTTCTGTTAGTCCGGCCCTTGCTTCATCACCTATAGGGCAAATAGCCTCAGATAAGGGGAAGTAGCAGGGACATTCTCCCTTCATTTCCACCACAGTTCCCCTGGACTCACGCTGAGAACTCGTCTGCCCTACTAAAGTTTGCCGATACAAGGAGCATTTGGAAACGGAAGTTCCTTCAGCCTTGCAAGCTCTGCGTCCTCCTTGGCATCCAGCTCTCCGTGACTTCAATAGGAGCTGTCTGTGGGTGCTCTCACCTCAGAAAATGAGGCCTTAACCCTCTAGGGCTACAGGGCCAACTCCTTCTCCCAGTAACACCAGCACAGTACTGAGCTCTCACAGCTTCTACTGGTCTCAAGGGGCGCCATGGCACCTCAGAACATCAGGCACAAAGCGTCTCAAAATGGGCACCAAAATCAGTGGGCCTCTCTGAAAGTGCTGCTGCGAGTGATCACTCTGCTTTGTAATTAGATGCAGTGATTACAGCCCATGGGTCACATCCTGAGCTGATATAAATTGGAATAACTCCCCTGAAGTCAGTAGAACTATGGCAGCTGAGGATCTGGCTCTCCTGAGTTTTATAGTACACTAGCATTTCCCTTTAAGCTTCACTGAAATAAAGGAACACAATTCTTGTGTTGTCACCTCCTCCCCTTAAACACACTAACACCCTGTTTGATTGTGGGGTCTTTCAATTGCCATTTAACTGTATTTTCTCCCCCCCTCTAGGCAGCCTGGTTGGGCCTGAATGTTTTCCTGTTCGTATATTATTTCCTGCTGTTTGACAGGGATAAGAAGTTCTACTACACCAGAGTGCTACTTGGGGTAAGGACAGTCTCCCTCTCTCTCCCCTGCCTCTCTTTTTGCCAGACACTGACCTTATCAGCTGGGAGTGTTTCCCATCTCAGAAATAGGAAGCCTTTCCCATCACAGCCCCACATGGGGCTGGAGATGGGCCAGGTATGTAAACTCCTCCCATTTCCTGCTGGTGCTGCTCCAAATGGAGTACACAGGGAGGCTCTTTGTGGCTGTGACCCCTTTGGGATTTCATCACACTAGTAGTCTGGGGCAGAACACTAGCGAGTAGTGGTTGACATACAGTAGCACCCACTGCAGTTCAGTGAGGGGAGGATGGAAAAATCCCACCCTCCCTGGGGTATATGAAGGGCCTCAGGCTCCTGCATTAAAGCCAAATGCAGTGTGGGGTATACAGTGATAGCTGGTTATTGGTGGGCAGCCACAAAATGAGACTGACCCTGTCTTTGCACATCCCCCACCAGTCTGCACTGGCATGGGCCCGGGCCTCTGCAAAATGCCTTAACTTTAACAGCATGCTGATCCTGTTACCAGTGTGTCGCAACCTGCTCTCCTTCCTGAGGGGCGCCTGCTCGGTGAGTGACCAGCCCTTCCCCACCCTCACTCCCCAACCCACTGCACAAATGCTCACCCAGGACTAGGACTGATTCTGGCCTCACCTGGCACTCCCGGCCAGTCACACCCAGCACGGTCACGCACTAGTGACAGAATGAGCCAGACACCAAAACATCAGGAGATTGGCCCAAAAGTCATTTACAAATATTACTGTAAAAAGCAACAGAGTCCTGTGGCACCTTAAAGACTAACATATGGATAGGAGCATAAGCTTTCGTGGGTGAATGCCCACTTCGTCAGATGCACGTAATGGAAATTTCCAGAGGCAGGTATAAATATGCAGGCAAGAATCAGTCTGGAGATAACGAGGTTAGTTCAAGAGGGTGAGGCCCTCTTCTAGCAGTTGAGGTGTGAGCACTAAGGGAGGAGAAACTGCTTTTGTAGTTGGCTAGCCATTCACAGTCTTTGTTTAATCCTGATCTGATGGTGTCAAATTTTACTGTGTTTGTGATGTGGCCTTTGAACTCCCCCTGCCTCAGGGTGTGTGTGTGAAATCAGTGATGCCAACACTTCCACATATACAGTGTGAGGAGGTTTTACTGCTGCTGCCTGATGGGGTGGGGTGGGGTGAGGTTCCCCCCCCCCCATCTCCCCAATGCTCACAGTTCCCATTAATTACTTCCGTGTCCCCCCCACGGCCCCTCCTTCAGCCTAGCAATTAATTATCCACCCCCTGCATCTGCTCCTTGCCCCTCTGCTCCTCCTGCAGCTCCAAGGGTTCTTCAGCCTCCTCTCCTGGACCTGGGGGGCTGCAGCAGGGTCCCCTCCTCCCCTTTCCTAGGCCAGAAGGGGCAACTTCAGGGGCTCTTCACCCCCTCTGCATCCTCCCAGGCTGGGTGTTGCAGAGATGGAGGGAAAGGGGCAGGGAACAGACTCACCCAGGGTTTGGTGGGGGGGGGAGGGACACCTCCCCCCTTCCCTACTCTGAGAAAGGTGTCATCTCCTCCCTCACCCAAAAGGTGTTCTGGCTTCTGAGGGCACCAGGTGGGCTCCATGTGCCTTCTGCAGCAGCTCTGATTGGTTGCTTTTTCTCAGGAGGCAGGGTAGGGGGCAGGGCCAGCTCTAGCTTTTTTCTGCCCCAAGCAAAAAAAAAAAAACAACCTCTGAGAGCGCCCGGAATGCCACCTCTGAAATTGTGCCACCCCAAGCACGTGCTTGGTTTGCTGGTGCCTAGAGCCGGTCCTGGTAGGGGGAAAGCCATTAATCACAGGGGCAGGGTTGCTAGCACCAATGCCCAAGTGGCTCCAGCTGAGGCCAAGGTCCCCTCATTGGCTACAGCTAGATTCAATACACAACACGGCCCCTGGCCCTGTGTGTCCATGCCTGCCCACCCCTAGGGCCTCCCCCTGTCCCACATGGGGAGGGGCTCACTCTGCCCCCAGTTTTCCCTCCCCCACCTGCCCCACTCAGTGAGGGGCTGGCCCTGCCCCTCTTGCCCCCACAGTCTGGAAGCAGCCCCCCGTTTGCTGACCGTTTCCTCTCCTCCCTGCAGTGTTGCAGGCGCACAATGAGGAAGCAGCTGGATCACAACCTCACCTTCCACAAGCTTGTGGCCTACGCGATTGCCCTATTCACAGGTAACTCAGGCACCCACCTCGCACACGAACCGTCGCTCAGTACAGGAAAGTGCTGCACCTGCCAGCAGTCGCTGGTTCAGGTTCCCCCTCGCCTGGGGGCTAAGGTTGCTAACCCTCCAAGATTGTCCTGGAGTGTCCAGGAATTAAACATTGTCATGTGATGAAACTTCCAGGAATACATCCAACCAAAATTGGCACCCTACTGGGGGCAGAGTGAGCAGATGCCCAGGCCCTCCCCAGTGGGATGCTGATCAGGGTCTGAGCTCGGTCTCCATGTGGCGAGCATGGATTCTATATCCAAGAGGGCAATGGGGTGGGGTGCTGACCCTTTCACTGCAAGCTGTGCTGCCTTGGCTTGCAGCAGGTCTCTGGGTGTACGTCTACACAGCAGTTAAATACCTGTGCCTGGCCCAGGTCAGCTGATGTGGGCTCCCAGGGCCAGGGCTGCAGGGTTGTAAAATTGCTGTGTAGGCATTTGTGCTCGGGCTGGATCCCAGGTTATGAGACCCCGCAATGTGGGAGGATGCCAGAGCCTGGGCTCCAGCCCAAGCCCGAACGTCTATCCAGCAATTTTAGCCCCACAGCCCAAGTCAGCTAAGCCAGGCCAGCCATGGCTGTGCCACAGGTCTTTTATTCCAGTGTAGACTTGCCCTGGGTGATGGACTCTCAGGGTGTAGGTTGGTTCCAATCTCTCTCTCTCTGTGTCGGTGATGTTCAGCTGTTCACATCATTGCCCACCTGTGTAACTTTGAGTGGTACAATGACAGCCAGCAAGCTGCGGATAGGAGCCTCTCCTCCATCCTCTCCGACCTGCACCAAGATGAGGAGAGTAACAAGTGGCTAAACCCCATCCACACCAACAGCACGGTGAGTGCTCAGGACCTGCCTTGTGGGGATGTGAGCCCCAGGGTGGCTGCCACAGGGCGCCATGGCTTCATTCTGTGCTGCCTGCTGACTTTGTGACCATCCCCATGTCCTCGCTGTGTTCTCTTGCAGACTCCAGCGTACGTAACATTCACTACCATCCCGGGCCTGACAGGCGTGATCATCACTGTGGCGCTGATCCTCATGGTCACCTCCTCCATGGAGTTCATCCGCAGGAGCTATTTCGAGGTCTTCTGGTACACACACCATCTCTTCGTCATCTACTTCGCCGGCCTTGTCATCCATGGCATCGCGTAAGGCACCACACAACAGCCACACGTCACTCCCAAATGGCATCTCACTGGCAGATGCTGTCCACCTCCCCGTCTGTCATGCACTCCCCATTTCCTACCCTGGCATGTGACTCTCACACCACATCCCTACTGCCACGGAGCATCTGGCACCCTCCCTGCTGCCCATCCAAGCACCTGTCTCACCCTCCCTTTACCCAACCCCCTCCTCTGACTGTTCCACCCTCCCCCGTTTGCCAGCAGAACCTCCTGCTATCACATGCTCCCCATCTCTAGGCCAGCGTCTCCCCTTCCTCATTTGCTGAGCAGTTATGAAGGTGAAGCAGGGAGGTAGGCTTGGATCAGGAGAGCTGTGGTGACATTTATTTCCTCTCCCAGTGGTCTTGTTCGTGGGCAGACAGCAGAGAGCTTGAATAAGCACAGCCCCGAGCACTGTGCGCAGGACCCTACACACTGGGGAAGAAACAACACGCTCTCCCACTGTGAAGAGCCCGAGTTTGGGAGCATCCCAGCTGAGGTGAGTCATTCCAGTGCAGACAATAGCTGGCAGGAGACCACGCTGAGCTAACTGACAGACCTCACCCTTGTCCCATCAGGAGGGCGCAGCGCAGCCACTGACACAATCTCATTTTCCATGGTGTGATGGGAGAGGAGTTCTCTGACCCTCCTAATTTCCCCTCCCTGCCACTCATGCCTGCCAATGGAACAAGCTCCCTCCCACCTCCCTAAAGCCTCTCCATGCCAAGTATCCCACATGGGGACCTTCACAGCCTGCCTCAGCCCTGCTCAACTTTCCAGGTGCTTCTTGCCAAGACAGCCCCTCCCTTCCCCCAATGTACACTCCTGGCCAACCCACCTCTTCCCTGCTGGTTCCCAGTCTGACAGGGTGGGTGAGAAATGGCAGCAGCACAGGGCAAGGCTCCTATCAGGCCAGAGTAGCTCCAACCTGCTGCTCTGGGGGTAGCCCTCGGTGTCATCCAGCTGAGAAGTAGCCAGTTCTCAAAAGGGTTAAGAAGAGGGGACGACATGAACAATATACACAGCCCTCTGAAGAGGGGCTTGGAAACCCAGCTTTTCTCCTCTCTGAATTGACATTAGACTGAAATATCAGAGGGGTAGCCGTGTTAGTCTGGATCTGTAAAAAGCAACAGAGAGTCCTGTGACACCTTTAAGACTAACAGATGTACTGGAGCATAAGCCGACGAAGTGGGCATTCACCCACGAAAGCTTATGCTCCAATACATGTTAGTCTAGATTGAAATACCCTCCCCTCACTTGCTGTAACCCACAGTGCACTAGTGAGCATCGCCCCGGGGAGCTCTGTGCCAAGCTGGCATGGATTGCAGGGACAACTCCTGAGCAATGGCTCTCGCCCTCTGCCCAGACTTCCTGGTGACGGGAGCTTGAGAACCTGAATTAGAGTGGGTGGGACAGTGCTCTATATGTATAAGGTACTAATGCCAATCCTGGTGTGCCCATGTCACCTTGCACCAGCATGGAGCCATGTCTCCTGTGTCATAAAGACCTTTCCCAAAACATTAGGTGAGAACGTTTGATCTGGGAATCACCCTGTAGGGACTTCAGTGCCCTACACTGCCAAACCTCCCCTCTGTGCACATCGGCTCCTCCAGAGATGGAAAGGCTCTCACAATATATTACTCACTCCTGTCTCCACAGTCCTGGCAGTGGGTGCTGACCCCAATCCTTCTCTATGTCTTTGAGCGGGTCTTACGCTTTTGGCGTTCTCGACAGAGGGTCGTCATCACAAAGGTAAGGGGTGTCTCGGCACAGCCAGTGCAGCCTCTCCCAGCAGGAGTCACTGTAGGCAATGGGATAGAAGCACTACCTATGGGAGCTCCTAGCCACTCCAATCCCAGTCTTTCCCAGCAGGAGTCACAGTATGCTCCCTGTGTGGGGTGCTCCTAGCTACTCCACGCTCAGCCCCAGCAGTGGTGTCACTGTAGAGGCAGCTGGGTGGGACATACTCATGCTTTGCGGATGTGTCTTTCCTACAGGCTGTCGTGCACCCATCAAAAGTGTTAGAACTACAGATGCACAAGAAGGGCTTCAGCATGGAAGTGGGCCAGTATATTTTCATCAATTGCCCCTCTATCTCGCGCCTGGAGTGGCATCCTTTCACCCTGACCTCTGCACCAGAAGAAGACTTCTTCTCTGTCCACATCCGGGCAGCAGGGGACTGGACAGAGAATCTTATTGATACCTTTCAGCAGCAGAAACCAAAGACACCCAGGTAGGCCAGGGCAGCATTAGAGTCAGGAAGCCAATAAAACTCACCCCCTGGGAAGAGTTTTGTGATACGAAGTGATGCAGGAAGGCAGCTTCGACCTCTTACCTGGATCCTGACTTATTTTACCAGGATAGAGGTGGATGGCCCCTTTGGCACAGCCAGTGAAGATGTGTTCCAGTATGAGGTTGCTATGCTGGTGGGAGCAGGGATCGGGGTCACGCCCTTTGCCTCTGTACTGAAATCAATCTGGTACAAGTTCCAGCATGCAGACCAGCGTCTCAAAACCAAAAAGGTAACCAGTGCAATGGGGGAAAGGCTGGCCTACAGCTGCCTGTCTGACCTTCATTCCCAGCAACCTGTTGTGTGTCCTTAAAGTGCAATGTCCCACCATCCCACAGCATCCTAGAGTGCAAAGCTACAGCCTTCCTGCTGAATCTGTCCTTATTGTAATGGACTCTCTCCTCTGCTCCACTGCAGTGCACAGCTCTCCCATTGTCAGTAACATCTCTCTCTCTCTTTGTGCTGTTGGATCCCAGATCTACTTCTACTGGCTCTGCCGGGATACAGGTGCGTTTGCCTGGTTCAATGACCTGCTCGCCTCCCTGGAGCAAGAGATGGAGGAATCTGGCAAAACAGGTTTCCTGAACTACAGACTCTTCCTCACGGGCTGGGACCACAGCATTGTGAGTCACATACACCATACGGTCCTAATGGCAGGAGATGTGTCACAGTCTAGGAGGGGAGAACACTATGGCCCAGAAGGGAACAGGGGAGAATGTCTGTAGATAGGGATGGGAAGAAAGTGAGAACACCATGTTAAAAGCTAGACAAGATGAACACAGGCACCAGAGAGGGGATTCTGCCATTTAACCCCTCAGGGAGGGTGGCAACAGTTGAGGCCAAAGCCTCATAAATGAGGGCTCCTGCAGCCCTTCTGTTGGGTTCCAGGCATTGGCAGGACGTCTGCCTGTTCTCACTCCTCATCTCCTGTAACTCTAGGCTGGCCAAGCAGTTTTCAACTTTGATAAAGACACGGATGTGGTGACAGGTCTCAAACAGAAAACCTCCTTTGGGAGACCCATGTGGAGCAATGAGTTCTCTGCAGTGGCAACTGCCCACCCCAGGTAAGTGTCTAGTGCCCTGGAGACCAGGTTGCTAGAGCTGGAAATGTCTCTTCAAGCTACCTGGCCTCTTCCTCCTCAGACTGCATGCCCAGCAAGTCTAGTGTTGCTTCTGTAAGCACAGGTGCCAAGTAAGGACACTGAGAACGAGCTGCATATGCTACAGAAACAGAATGATTGGATTCATAGGTTAGGGATTATTGTAATCATCTGACCCCCTGTATAACACAAGCCAGAGAACTTGCCAAAATAATTCCTAGAGCAGATCTTTTAGAAAAACAGCCAATCTTGATTTAAAAATTGCTAGTGATGGAGAATTCACCATAACTCTTGGTAAATTGTTCCAATGGTTAATTACCGAAGAGCTCCCAGATTATTGGATTCTAACAGCCTGGGTTTTTTTCAGAGGTGCCGAACACCTACAGCTCCTACTAACTTCAGGTGGAGTCATGGCTGCTCAGCATCTCTGAAAACTGGGCCCAAGGCCGAAATTCAAGGATCTTCTATGGCAGTGGTTTTCAACCTTTTTTTCATTTGCGGACCGCTAACAAATTTCAAATGGAGGTGCGGACCCCTTTTGAATGATCTTAGACCACAGGTCTTAAACCTGCGGACCACAGAGTGAAAACCACTGTTCTATAGGATGATGGCAAAGCATCTCTTGAGAGAAGCACTGGGAAGAACTGAAGGTTTCCTGCACAGATCATAAATACCCTGCACAGTAAAATCCTTCTCCATGGCTCCTCCACACACAGCTGTCCCTTCTGAACGCTGTAAAGAGGACTGGAATCTCCTCTGAGGTAGGGGTGATGGGCGTAAGGGATGTTAGGAGTTAAGTGTGCACATGGTCTCAGAGTTCCCTGGAGCTATGGACTAATACATGTAATGTAATTCATCTGGTACGCTGCCCGAGCAGCAGGGACCAATGAATGACTAGGATGGGGGGGGTGTTCTGAAGATGGAGGCAAGTGAAGGCCCACAGATGGTGAAGGGCCCTGGACAGAGCCTGGAGAGGGCAGATTATTTCTCCCCAGCACTAACATCTCCATTGTTCTGTGCAGGTCTGTAGTGGGGGTGTTCCTCTGTGGGCCTCAAGCTTTGGCAAAGAGTCTGCAGAAGTGCTGCCATCAGTACTCCAGCCTGGATCCTAGGAAGGTCAAATTCTACTTCAACAAGGAGAACTTCTAAGCAGCAGGAACATGGCGACTACACTGTGTGACACCACAACCTCCCAGAGAACAATTATCTGATCCTCTACAGCTCCTTTTAAGACTGAATCAACCTGTCCCTGCTGAGGATGCGCTGACTGAAACTACTGAGAAATGCTGCCATTCAAACCACGTGTCTCCTACCTACTAAACTCAAGGAAGAAGTGAGCTTCCAAAACAACACTGCATTCCTCCAAAGGAAGCGTCTTTTGAGTTTTCCACCTTGCATCTCTTTTGAAGGGGAGGGGAATGGGTCTCCTTCACTAGAGGTCAACAGTGATCTCACATGCAGATGGGAGTTGAAATAGACTTTCTGGTGCAATCAGCATGATCTTAAAGTTTGATTGTGGCACCTGGACGAGGGACTGACAAAGGCTGAGACTGATGATTGGACGTGATTTTGGGCATGGTCAGAAGAATTCCAGGATGATGAGCTTGGGGGAAATCTGCTGGGGAGAAGGACAGAGGTTGTTTGTAGTTAATCCATCACAAAGGGGAAATAGTCTCCAATAAATGTTTCTGTAAATGAATATTAAAATAAACAAAACTTGCTTCCATTGTAAATAGCTTGGGATAAAACCCAACCCAGGTGAACCATTCTGTTCAATTTAAGATGCAAATGCAGAGCATTTACCTAGTGCCTGACAGTGTCTGTTGAACCTGTGCTCTGCCTGCGCTAACTGTAAAAAACAAAGAGTAGTAAAGTCAAATTGCCACCTACTCTCCCATCACAGCTGTTCTGTTTGGTGACATTGTGAGCAGAACCCTTTAATATTCTGTCATCCAGTAGCCACAGCAGAAAGGTTTAACAACCCGATTGAGAGTGACTCACAGAAAGGAAACCTGCTTGAATGTATCCAGAAAGAAGAAAAACATATTACCAGGAATGGAAGATATCTTAAATGATACAGCAGCCACAGCTGATTTGCCAGTTGAGAGCAAGGGGCTGAGCAATCCACTATGGCATTTTTCATGTCAGGCTGGGTAGGACTGAAAGATAAGCTACCCATTTCAGCCCCATAGGAGATCTTCCACAGAAGGATGTGCACAAGCGTAAGGGCTGTTGTGGGAACAGTTGCACTGCAGCTTCCTGTGCTGCACCCAGTTGTGGGCAGAGTGCTCCAATGCTGCAATTCAGTGTCTTACACCAGCACACAATTCACTGAAAGAAATGCCCAAGACAAACTTCAATCAGACAAGTGCGACCCATACATTTTCATCACAGGTGCTTTGGTAAGGGTGCCTCATAAATCTTGCCAAAGTGCCTGTGGCCCAAATGTTCCCACCTGCCTGCTATCACAAAAGACCTTACCGCTTAAATGGGGGGTTGCCATGAACTGTTTGAAATGTTTTTTTTCTCACTGATGGGGTTGTTAATGAAAGAAAAATGACACAGCTGTGGGCATTTTTAGTGGGGCCAGTTGATGCCTGGCAAGGTCTCCAGATCAACTGGGACATTCTTGGTAAGAGGACATCTTCACCTCATGCCCCTTTCACTCCTCAGAGGCCACATGTATGAAACTCAGTAGATCAGACATAATACAGACCCGGCTCTTTGTCCCACCACAGTGGTCAGGCTGGCCTAACTGTCCCTTGTCACACTCCCCAGATAACGATTTCAGTGCACCAGCCTTCTCCAGACACGCCAGTTTATTGAGTATCTTCTGCCAGAGACTGCAAGTAATAACAGCAGCATCTCATCTGTTCAGCAAATAGCAACAAGCTGCCTAGAGGGACCATCTCTTTCTCCCTCCATCCCCTTTAGGAAGAGGCATGTTGAGCACAGATCAGCCTGTAAGAAACCTCCTGTGTGGTTAAGGGAACAAGGCTGGGAAACATGGAGCTTGGTGTCTGCAGGAACAAAGTGACTAATGATCAGTCCTGGAGCCAGGACATGCTGCACCAGATGAAGGAATTCCCTGACTATACTGGAGAGAGGCCATCATGCCTGGCCAGGTGAAGGGCTCACACGAGCGACCCAGAGGCCTTTGCCATCTCTAGTGCTTCTGAGTCAGGCACAGAAAGAGGCGCCCGTTGGAGGCAGTATCAGGTAGAGTCGTGAACTGTACTCAAATCCTCCTCCAAGTTTATTTCAAATACTGTAAAACACACACACAAAACACAGAATGAAAAGTACGGGGGTTATGCTGGGTGGGAAGAAGGGGGAACCCTTCCCCTGATGGCTGCACCAGGTCAGACTGTGATGAAGTGAAGCTGCTGCCTTGGGTGCCTCCTCCATCCCACAGGTCTGGATCTTCAGGGTCATCAAGGGTCTTCTAAAACATGCAAAAATAAGAGGGATATTTGAGGGGAGTGCACAAGACCTGGTGCCCAAGCCAGGACATTCTGCATTCCCAGGAGAAATAATGGAATGTGTCCTTACAGGCCCTGGCCCAGCCAATGGGAATTTCCCACAGCACAAAGGGCAGCTCCTCAAGGAGCAACCCTCCTGCATTTCCACAGCCTTGTGAAAGGAGATACCCCTCCTTTAAAGAGATTTAGCACAGTGGCTGCAGACACAGGGTTTTGCTGGGCACCACTGGCCACTGTTGCTGCTCTCTCCAGGACAGCTGAATACAGTCCAGCAATGCACACACGGATCCCACTGCCCGGTCTAGCCCCTCAGCCGTCCATATGACATGCAACACAGGAGCGTGCTGCCCATGGCCTCCCACCCAACAGCTGCAGGAGCGCTCTGAGCCTCCCCTCCCGCCACAAGCAGGGAGCAAAGCCCATACACTTCCCTGGGCAGGATTAAGTGGGGCCCATCCCCTAGAGCTGTAACAGCTAAACCGAGGCTGGCCTGTCTGGAGAGGCCCAAAGAACCTCGGGGAGAGCGAAAGAGCAAGGGGCTAGCTGAGAGTCAGCATATCCAGTATGTCAGCAGCAGCTTCCAGCTTCACCTGCTACCAGCCTTCATTGGGTGACACTGGGGGGTGTAACTAGCACCCTGCTTTACAGAGGGGAAACTAAGGCACAGTGTGATGTGACTGGCCCCAGATCATACAGTGAATCAGAGGCAGAGCGAGGCCATGCCCCATCTCTTGCTTACAGGAGTATGTGTGTTTATTGTGAAAGCTGTAAGGTGAGGGCTGGGTTAGCTACAGTGCCACAAGGCTGGCCACACTGGAACAGACCAGCCCTAACCCAGTACCTGCCTGACACAGAAATCGCTGGAGATGCACCAGAGAGAGGAGTGACCCTCCCTACAACACACCTAACTAGGCAACCCTATAATAAAGTGGCTCTTAACCTTTCCAGTACTCCTGGCAGGAGTCTGATTTGTCGTGCATACCCCAAGTTTCACCTCATTTAAAAACTACTTGCTTACAAAATTAGACATTAAAATACAAGTGTCACATCACACTAGTACTGAAAAATTGCTGACTTTCTCATTTTTACCATATAATTATAGATCAATTGGAATATAAATATTGTACTTACATTTCAGTGTATAGTACAGTATAAACAAGTCATTGAGTGAAATTTTAGTTTGTACTGACTTCGCTAGTGCTTTTTATGTAGCCTGTTGTAAAACTAGGCAAATACCTAGATGAGTTGATGTACCCCCTGGAAGACCTGGGTACCCCCGGTTGAGAACCACTGCTACAACGCATGGGAGAATGTGTGGCACCTAACCAGGGCAGGCCATAGGGCATCGAATTCAATGGCAGGGTTAGGGGGTCTTCTCCATTTCACACTGCTCTCCATACTTTCCTCACCCCCTTAGTTCATACAAGCTGTCCCATCACCTTTCTGGCTACAGCCTCGCCCCTCCCTGGCTGCAGTAATGCAGCCTCCATCCCATCTCACCTGTCATGGAGCCCCAGTGGATTTCTGGATCTGCTCCTTTAGGATAAGGATGCTTTGCCTTTGCTCGGGGGGCAACATGGCGATCTGGTCCGCAGTCAGCTGGAGAACCTGCATGATCAGGGCAGCCTGTGGAGAGAGGTGAGGATCTGCAACACCATGTGCAAGAGCAATTTCCCAAGAGGAAGAGGGCAGCAAAGGGTTACAGAAAAGCCAGTAAAGAGGAAGTTCTCCAGAGACCAGGCTGCTGGAGGGAGGGAAGGAGGAGACAGGAGGAAGGCAAAGAGCAGGAGCAGTATAAACTCTCATCAGCTGAAAGGACCTGGCTCACTGGCCACACCTACAGGAAAAGTTTCAAACCACCCGCCTTGCTGCTGCTTATGAACATTCTCCTGGAAAGCTGCAGGAGCATTAACTCCCCAGGCTGAGTTGGCCCCAGCACAGAAACTACAAGACTTGGAGACTCTTGCTGTGCCAGAGAGAAGGAGCGCTGAGTTCATTCCCACGGCAATGGGGTATCCAGCCTCCATCTCCTCCCTCCGAGCCTGAGTTGCCCTTTGTTTACTCACCTTCTCATGATCTTGGGGGGTGACCTGGTTCTGCCCAGGGCTAAAGCCTCCTGGCTGGCCAGCTCCTTGTACCACCGCCCCTGGCATGGCTCCTGCTTGTATGCCTGCCCCTGGCATACCACCTCCTTGTATGCCTGCCCCTGGCATGTTGGGAACCTGTGGGCACAAAGAGATGGGATGAGCTGGGCCCCTCTGCTCTTGTAGAACTGTGAATAGTCTGGATTCAGTCATGGAAAGCACAATGCATGCACTAGAACGTAAAGCAGATAACAAGTCCCTGGCACCATGAAAGATTAATACCTATGCCCAGATGAGGCCTGAAAGTGGGGTGCCATGAGGAACAAGGAAATAGGCCCCCCAAGTTCAAGAGATCTTAGTCCATGTAACCCTGGCAATAACAGCCTCCCGGAGGAAGGCTGGCCTTGTGGCTAAGACGCTGGATTCGACTAAGGGCAGTTGGGTTCAGTTCCGAGCTCTGTCATCAACACCCTTGTGATCTTAGGCAAGTCACTTGGGGCCAGACTTGAATGTTAGAATGGCCATACTGGGTTAGACCAAAGGTCCATCTAGTCCAGTATCCTGTCTTCCGACAGTGGCCAATGCCAGGTGCCCCAGAGGGAATGAACAGAACAGGTAATAATCAAGTGATCCATCCCCTGTCGCCCATTCCTAGCTTCTGACAAACAGAGGCTAGTGACACTATCCCTGCCCATCCTGGCTAATAGCCATTGAAGGACCTACCCTCCATGAACTTATCTAGCTCTTTTTTGAACCCTGTTATATAGTCTTGGCCTTCACAACATCCTCTGGCAAGGAGTTCCACAGGTTGACTGTGTGTTGTGTGAAAAAATATTTCCTTTTGTTTGTTTTAAACCTGCTGCCTATTAATTTCATTTGGTGACCCCTAGTTCTTGTGTTATGAGGAGTAAATAACACTTCCTTAGTTACTTTCTCCACACCAGTCATGATTTGTAGACCTCTATCATATCCCCCCTTAGTCGTCTCTTTTCCTAGCTGAAAAGTCCCAGTCTTATTAATCTCTCCTCATATGGCAGCCGTTCCATGTTCCTAATCATTTTTGTTGCCCTTTTCTGAACATCTTCCAATTTCAATATATCTTTTTTGAGATGGGACAACCACATATGCACACAGTATTCAAGATGTGGGCGTATCATGCATTTATAAAGAAGCAATATGATATTTTCTGTCTTCTTATCTATCCCTTTCTTAATGATTCCTAACATTCTGTTTGCTTTTTTGACTGCTGCTGCACATTGAGTGGATGTTTTCAGAGAACTATCCACGACTCCAAGATCTCTTTCTTGAGTGGTAAGAGCTCATTTAGACCCCATAATTTTATATGTATAGTTGGGATTATGTTTTCCAATGTGCATTACTTTGCATTTATCAACATTAAATTTCATTTGCCATTTTGTTGCCCAGTCACCCAGTTTTGAGACATCCTTTTGTAGCTCTTCACAGTCTGCCTGAGACTTAACTATCTTGAATTGTTTTGTATCATCTGCAAATTTTGCCACCTCACTGTTTACCCCTTTTCCCAGATCATTTATGAATAAGTTGAATAGGACTGTTCCCAGTACAGACCCCTGGGGGACACCACTATTTACCTCTCTCCATTCTGAAAACTCACCATTTATTCCAACCCTTTGTTTCCTATCTTTTAACCAGTTACCAATCCATAAGAGGACCATCCCTCTTATCCCATGACAGCTTACTTTGCTTAAAAGCCTTTGGTGAGGGACTTGTCAAAGGCATTCTGAAAATCTAAGTACACTATATCCACTGGATCCCCCTTGTCCACATGCTTGTTGGTCCCCTCAAAGAATTCTAGTAGATTGGTGAGGCATGATTTCCCTTTACAAAAACCATTTTGACTCTTCCCCAATAAATTATGTTAATCTAGGTGTCTGACAATTTTGTTCTTTACTATAGTTTCAACCAGTTTGCCCAGTACAGAAGTCAAGCTTACCGGCCTGTAATTACTGGGGTCACCTCTGGAGCCCTTTTTAAAAATTGGCGTCACATTAGCTATCCTACAGTCAATTGGTCCAGAAGCTGATTTAAATGATAGGTTACAAACTACAGTTAGTAGTTTTGCAATTTCACATTTGAGTTCCTTCAGACCTCTTGGGTGAATATCATCTGGTCCTGGTGACTTATTACTGTTTAGTTTATCAATTTGTTCCAAAACCTCCTCAAAAGACACCTCAATCTGGGACAGTTCCTCAGATTTGTCACCTAAAAAGAATGGCTCAGGTTTGGGAATCTCCCTCACATCCTCAGCCGTGAAAACCTAAGCAAAAAATTAATTTTGTTTCTCTGCAATGGCCTTATCATCCTTGAGTGCTCCTTTAGCATCTCGATCATCCAGTGGCCCCACTGGTTGTTTAGTTCCTGCTTCTGATGTACTTAAAAAATGTTTTGCTATTACTTTTTGAGGTTTTGGCTAGCTGTTCTTCAAATTCTTTTTTGGCCTTCCTAATTATATTTTTACACTTCATTTGCCAGAATTTATGCTCCTTTCTATTTTCCTCACCAGGATTTAACTTCCGCTTTTTAAAGGATGCCTTTTTGCCTCTCACTGCCTCTTTTACTTTGTTGTTTAGCCACAGTGGCATTTTTTTGGTTCTCTGTTTTTTTACTTTGGGGTACACATTTAAGTTGAGCCTCTATTATGGGGTCTTTAAAAAGTTTCCATGCAGCTTGCAGGGATTTCTGAAATTAAATGCTACAGTGTTGGGCTGCTGTGGTGTTTTCCCCACCACAAGGATGTTAAATTTAATTATATTATGGTCACTATTACCAAACGGTCCAGCTATATTCACCTCTTGGACCAGATCCTGTGCTCCACTTAGGACTAAATTAAGAATTGCCTCTCCTCTTGTGGGTTCCAAGAGTAGCTGCTCCAAGAAGCAGTCACTTTAACTGTCAGGAAACATTATCTCTGCAGCCCGTCCTGAGGTGACATGTACCCAGTCAATATGGGGATAGTTGAAATCCCCCCCCCCCCATTGTTATTATTGATTTTTTTATTTGTATAGCCTCTCTAATCTCCCTGAGCATTTCACAGTCACTATCACCATCCTGGTCAGGTGGTTCGTAATATATCCCTACTGCTATATTCTCATGATTAGAGCATGGAATTACTATTGTGGAAGTGGAGAAAGGGATAAAGGGAATTTGAACATAGAGATCTTAGTTGGTCTCTAGGAACAGAGCAAGAGTCAGGCTAACAAAGTCAGGCAGACACTGACTCTAATAACGCGAGACTTGAAGGCAGGACCTAGGCGGGTAGAAAGCGAGAAAGCGAATGGGAACAGACAGTAAGAGATACTGTTTTGACCTTGTGTTAGATAAGAATGGAATCTAGACTGTAGCAGAAATTAATGAGAAAAGTGAGATATCAGGAAGAAATATGGATAACAAAATGCAGCTGTTGCTCATTATTATATGTAACAAAAAGGTATAAAAGCTTGCTCTAATTGTTTATGTATCAGAGACCTGCCTGGACAGGGTGAATCCCTGCCAGTGTGCTCTCTCTCCTCTTTGCAATTGCTTGAGAATAAAGACTGTCTCTGACTTGCTGTACCCAACCCAAGCGTGAAGGCCTGTTTTCTTCCACAATTTGGTGCCGTGACTTGGAAAAAAAAAAACTGTGGAAAAAAACAGGCCTCCACGCTTGGGTTGGGTACAGCAATCCGTAGCACTATCCATTGAGATTTTATGGTACAGTTTGGTTCATTTAAGATTTTTACTTCATTTGATTCTACGCTTTCTTTCACATATAGTGCCACTCCCCCACCAGCACGACCTATTCCAGGGGTGGGCAAACTACAGCCCACAGGCCGGATCCGGCCCCTCAGGGCTTTGGATCCAGCCCGTGGGATTGCCACCCCCATGGCACTGCGGGCCCCGCACCGCTCCCAGAAGCGGACGACACCACGTCCCTGCAGCCCCTGGTGAAGGGGGGGCAGAGGGCTCCGTGCGCTGCCCTTGCCTGTGGGTACCTCCCACAAAGCTCCCATTGGCCGGGAATGGGGAACCGCGGCCAATGGGAGTTTCGGGGGAGGTACCCACAGGCAAGGGTAGCGCGTGGAGCCCTCTGCTCCCCCTCCCCTAGGGGCTGTAGGGACATGGTGCTGGCCGCTTCCCGGAGTGGTGCAAGGCCAGGGCCGGGGCCGGGGCCAAGGCAGGCAGGGAGCCTGCCCTGGCCCCGCTGCACTCCACTGCCAGCCCGGAGCCGCTGCAGGTAAGTGGCGCCGTGCAGGAGCCCCCACCCCGAACCCCTCCTGCACCCCGCATCCCAACCCCCTGCCCTGAGCCCCCTGCCTGCACCCTAACCCCCTGCACTCCCTCCTGCACCCCATTCCCCTGCCCTGAGCACCCTGCCTGCACCCCAACCCCCTGCCGCACCCTGCACTCCTTCCTGCACCCCAACACCCTTCCCTGAGCCCCCTTGTACGCCCTGCACCCTGTCTCTGCCCCAACCCCTTGCCCTGAGCCCTTTCCTGCACACCACACCCCCTCCCATACCCTGCATTCCCTCCCGCAACCCAACGCCCTGCCCCAGCTCTACATTCATAGCCCTGCATGCAATTTCCCCACCCCGATGTGGCCCTCGGGCCAAAAAGTTTGCCCACCCCTGACCTATTCTGTCCTTCCAATATATTTTGTACCCTGGTATTACTGTGTCCCATTGATTATCGTCATTCCAAGTTTCCGTGATGCCTATTATATCAATATCCTCATTTAATATGAGGCACTCTAGTTCCCCCATATTATTATTATTATACTTCTATCATTTGTATATAAGCACTTTAAAAACTTGTCACTTTTTAGCTTTTTAACTTGTACAGGTCTTTAGACACCTAACTCCCACTGAAATCAATAGGACCTAAACACCTCTAAAAATCTGGCCCTTAGTCTCCCTGTGCCTCAATTCTCTTCATGGAATGGGACTGCATTCCCCTACCTTACAGCAGGGATTTGAGGAGAAATCTGTCAACAAGTGTGAGGCACTCGCTATTGCCTGAGGAGTGCAGGTGAGCTGGCCTGCTCCCCAGAAGTGCTGCTCCCCGCAGAAACGTCCTGGCTCAGTACGTGGCTCCCTCAAGCTAGCAGAGCTGGAAACATGGCAGGGGCAGAGCGAGAAGAGCAAAAGGGAAAACATGCCCCCCCCCCCCCCCCAGTGCACCATGGTTAGGCCTGGCAGAGGAGAGGGCAAGTCACAGGAAGAGGCCGAGGGGCCGAAGTGGCCTGGGGGTCCCTACACTTTTTCCAAACCTCACCTATATGTATTGTGAGTTCCACACAAGAGGGGTCAGGAGAACGATGCAGGTTGGCACGTGTGTTATAACTCGGACAAGAGCCAGCAGCCCCAGGTCCCTGCAGCCCACATGGTAATACCCTGGTGCTAGCTAGCAGGGGATGCCCTGACCTAGGATCCCTTGGGAGGGGGAATGCTATCAATTCCTTGGGGTTTGCTGGTAGGCCTGGTCAGCCGGTTAGCATTACAAGTGGAATGCAGGCTGTTAAAGAATTGACATCACCTAGAACCCTGCCACTAAGTGCTTGTTGTTATCTATCAGATTAAGACTAAAGCAGAAGACGCTGTGTGTACCTGTCTAGGTCCCTGAGGGCCACTTGCTCCCAAGTTAAGTGGCCCAGGTCCTTGAATTCCACCAGGCATTGGGCCCCTTGGGTTGGGGCCAGGACCCCTGGGCTCCATCCCTCTGGGTTCCATCCCTCTGGGTTCCATTCCTCTGGCATCCATGCCTCTGGGCTCCATCCCTCTGGGCTCCATGCCCCTGGGCTCCATGCCTCTCGGTTCCATGCCCCTGGGCTCCATCCCTCTCGGTTCCATGCCCCTGGGCTCCATCCCTCTCGGTTCCATGCCCCTGGGCTCCATCCCTCTCGGTTCCATGCCCCTGGGCTCCATCCCTCTCGGTTCCATCCCTCTGGGCTCCATCCCTCTCGGTTCCATGCCCCTGGGATCTCTTCCACCTGCAGAGAAAAAACATGCCATAAGCAAACCACTGGAAGGGAATTGTGTGTGGGAGAATGTTGGGGGCATAGACCCACTTTTGAAAGTTAAGCCTCCTTTGGTTTAATGACTGGCAGAAAACCAAGACGGGTCAGGAACGGTGTGTGAACGGCACCTGCTTTTGGAAAATGACAAATTTGAACTTCTCCTCCCCTTGCCCTGTGTAACTACACCTCCCCCTCCCCCCAGTGCCTCCCTCCAACCCTGTGTAACTTTCTCTGCATCTCACTTCACTGCTGAAATGTCCCACCTTCCCGTTTTCCTCACATCCCTGGGTAACCGGCTCCTCTCTTGGTCATTTCACGTTTCATTTACAGCCACCCTCTCACCTCGAGCATCCATCAAAGGCCCTCTAGGTTCTCCCATCAGTGGCCTGGGTTCTCCCATTGGTCCTCCCCTCATTTCATGTGGGGGTGGGCCACGATTGTCATGGCCGGGCATATGGTGCATGGGTGGACCCTGGTGGGGTGGCCCAAGGTAACCTCTGTAGAGAGAGAGAAGGAAAACAGAGCAGAAGGAGAAAGGTGAATCGGACACAAGCTTGGCACCGAGCAGGTACAGTATTTTGACAAAAGCACAAAGCCAGCTGCACAGAAAGTGCGGGAGTTTGGCACATAGGGATGGATGCTAATGTTTCCACCTCGCCTAGTCAGTCTGAATGGCCACAAATACCATCCTCCCTTCCTGCTGCACAGCTATGTGTACCTGGATCGCCAGCATGGGACCCAGCAGTTCACCCGGCAGGCAGTGCCACTTAACCAACACTCCGACCACAAGAGGCGGGGAGTCAGAGCCTCAAAAGCTCAGATTGGTACCAATTCATCCTCTGGCCCACTCACCTGGGCTCCACTTCTCCAGTAACTGAAAGCAGGGTCCCTCCACGTGGGTCATTTGGGGCATCTCCCAGAAGGCCCCGGGGTGGTGGGCCGCTAGCAGGTAATGGTCCACGCTGCATAGGGGCCCTCGGGTCCGGCATGGGCACTGCCAGGGAGGCAAGCAAGGGAAATTACTGAGGTCAAGCATTGGCAAGAACAATCACACCAAAGTCCTCCTGTGAGACAGCACCACTCCTGTTGCCCCTGGCAGTGAGATGCAACCGAATCCCATCCCCAGTGCTCCCTGTAGCTCACAGACACACACTGGTTTTGGACAGAGTCAACACTGCTGTCCACGATGTGGCTTGAAGCGATGCACAGCAAACAGGAAGGAAATCTTCCCATAGACAACACTGCAGCTCACAGAAGCAGGTAACCTCAGTGCTAAGTTCAGACCTTCCTGTCCCCCACAGCGACTGCCATGGCTTGTTGACAAAAGTCGAGAACCAAGATCACAATAACTACCAACAAGTCTGGTCACACCCAGCGTGAGTCACAAGGTCAGCTGTGAGCCTAGACAGCCCAGATCAAACCCGGTCACCCCACGTCCATGAGGTCCAAAAGCCGAGCATGAGCCTGGATGGCCTCCTCTCTCCTGTCTGTTTCCACATGTACTGGGTTAATCTCCTACCCCTCTATGCAGAACCCTAGGCTAGTCTCTCCTCCTACACTGGGGGCAGCTCTGCCTTTGACAAGTGTTCACTTCCACACTGGGCAGACTACACAGAGCAGTCCCACGACCCCAAGTGAAGAGAACCCTAGTGCTGAAGTCCAGGCTTTTTCCATGCATTCCACACTAAGCCCCGTGACAAAGGGAGCTGTCAGCTGTCATGGATACCTTGAACTCGCTCAATAGATGCAGGCCTGGCAGGTCCCACGGGCGAGAGCTGCAGGTTTCCTGGGTGAGCAGCAGGAAAAGAGGGAAAAGAGCAGACACATAAATAGCGCACGTGCACACACACACCACAGACCCACTAGTGCTGCACAGACTCCTTTGCCTCAGCGGAGTGAGCTCGTTCCTCGTAAGGCAGGCTCCCACAGAATCAGACAGCTTATTTTAAAGAGATGCTGCCAATCTTGCAGGCCTGGCTTTGTCAGATCTTCCCACTGGACGGAGACCATCGAACGCCAGTCCTGTGAGGAGGATGGTCTCTTCTGCATGTCTTGAAAAGCCCACTCACCTAGGCACTATTTTCCCCGGTCACTGTGTGGCGGAGGGGACAGGGACCTACACCATCAAGTTCTGTTGCATTTACACTTTCATTTAAAATATATTACATTTGTAGCCCTTACAGTTTCAGAATAACCTTCTGTAAGTGGGAGGCAGCATGAGGTGGTCAGGCTGTGCCTGAGTGCGCAGGAGACAGCTCCACTGCCTCTGCTCAGAGCTTCCCCAAGCAGACACAGAAATTAACAAAAGTCTGGTTCAGTTTCATCACTGCTATTCAAAGCCCTGAAAACAGCAGGAAAAGCTGCTAAGAATTATTTCATGTGGTTGCTTCTTGGCAAAGCTCTGGCAGCAGTGGGGAGGCACTGGGGCTGTTAATGGGGGTGAAGGACCCAAAGGTGAAATCACAACAAGCCTCTCTCAGATTCAGCTGCTTTTAAGGTATGTAAAAATATGAGATCCCAAAAGGAATTTACCATGTTCTGTTAGAAGGCTGAGGGAGGATATTCACTCCCCCCATGTCCCACAATATGAAAGAACAGGGATCCCTTTGTTGTGATAAACTGGGGCTACTGGACAATGAGATGTCCCCACTTTAACTGTCTAATTGCATTAAATCTCATTCCAAGACACTGGTGTACAGCCTTCCACATAGGGAGGGAGGACTACGCAAAACATCTCCATAGAAACATACTCTGCTTTGATCATCACTCCACACACATCACTATTCTGTGCAAAAGAAAAGCTACTGCTCCCTCTCCTGGACAAGCAAAAGAAAGCACAGGAGACTCAACAGTAGCAAATAGCAGGCAACAGGCTGGCTCGCCCACACCTGGACATGCAAAGTACCAGAAGGAGAGTTACTGGAGAAGGAATCACTCTCCCTGCTCACTATACTCACACACAGACAGAAGGACAGGTGCACACAGACAGGCTGGGAAAACTTTTACACATTCAGTTAGCTCGGGGGGGCTTCCCTGCTCCGTCAACAACTCTGCTGGCATGTGGCCTTGAACGTCTCAACGTCCTGGCCTGGAAATAGGTATCCCTATGACACGTTGCATCAAACATGGATTAACTGACATCTGGTTTACCTTGTCCACGTTCCAAGGGCACTGGTCCACCTCCTGGCATCCCGACTTGAGGCTGCATTCCACCTGGGAGGGAACAGCAGAGAACTCACAACCCCTCTCTCTGGTTATCTGTCCCCACAGACCTCACTATTCTGCTCCTATAAAGACGCCCCACCCTGCCACTGGCAGACAGATTTCCACCTGGCCTAACAGGCCGTAGAGACAGAGTGATGCCCTCCAGTTGCAACTGCCTCTCTTAAAAGCCTGCAAGGCCCCCGTACTCATGGGGCATGTTGTCCCTGCAGAAGCTTTGGAAAACTTTTATAGTTTGCAGTTCAGACATGCTCACGGAGCTCACCTCCAGGAGCCAAGGGGCCAGGGCCTGGGCCGGCTACGGAGGCTGGCATCTGTCCTGGGGCTGGCACTCCACCCTGCATAGGAGGCTGCATCAGAGGAGGAGCTCCGTTTACATGCATGCCACCCTGTAGAGGGAAGAAATCACATTGAGAGCCCCTTCTCACCAACAGACATGAGCATCGCCCACTGCACCAGGGTTGCAGGCGGAGAACCCCTCCTCACAACGCTCCCACACACACCAGGGTTTCACACTGAGAAGCCTTCTCAACAACACACACCTACATCTTCCACATGGAGACTTCACACCCTTAACCTCCATCTCAATAATGTGGGTTGAACAAACAGATTCTTACTATGGGCTGTGGCTGGGACGATGGGGGATTCTGCTGGTTCATCTGTGCATTAGGACCTGGACCAGGCCCGGGTCCAGGACCAGGCCCGGGCCCTGGAACTGGCTGTGGGTTGCCTGGAATCAGAGGTGGAACACTGGTCTGACGATGCAGAATTTTCTAAGGGCAGAAGATGGAGGAGAAAGAAGTTGTGCATGCACCAACTAGACATGGCCATTCCTGGAATCCACCCACAGCCCCACCTCTCCAGACAAGTGTCCCCGTCGATCCCAGACTGAGGAGCGGGATCATACATACCAGAGCAATCTCTGGATCGACGATCCTCATCACCACTTGGGCCTGGAGCAGGGCATATGCCAGCTGAGGGTTCTGGAGCAGCATGTTCCGTGCCTCCTGAGGGCTGTTCTGCACACACAACTAAAGAGCAACACACAGATCAGAGCTCTCAATGGGCCTCGCTGCTGCTGTGCAGTATTAAGCCCTTCGCTGATAACTGTTGCTGCAACCCCATGGGGGCAGCGATGTTTCTGGAAATGCAGGAATGGCAATATCTCAAAGGGAGGAGCGTTTTGCTTCATTTGCCTGGTACGTTACACGGTGTTGGCATGGTTAATAAAACAACCAATAATGCACCTGAGAGACTCATGCTGTGGACTGTCTGAAACACAAGGACAGTTAATAATGAAATCACACAGCTCAGGCTGCTCATAAAAATGTGCCTGATCCACATCCTATTGTCCATGATCATCTCCTCTTCTCCAATGTCCACAGTATTAGCCAAACCAAGGAGTGCAAATAGGGAAGTAGGACACTAGACAGCCCAGCTCTCCACAACAGCAAGTCCAGCTGTTAGACCAGCTCACGTCCTCGTCCAACCTGCTTATATTCCTCATGGCAGCACCCCAGATACTGATTGACCCTCTGGACCATTCTACCCTGCAGCAGCAGTGGCACATACGAGGCATTAACAGGAGTGACAATGTCACAGAGTTGTGAGTGAGGAACTGCTGCTGCCTGTTTTTTCGTGTGATGGGGGTGGGGTTATTCTGCACTGTAAGACCACGGTTGCAAGTTCGTGACTTGGTTCCAGCCACTTCGCTCCCACTCACCTTCATCTGCTTCATCAGCTCAAACATCTGTTCAGGCGGCAGGCTGGCAACTGCTCTGCTGATAGACTCAGGAGCATCTTCAGGATTTATAGGATCTCCATATGGTGACTCTATGATAGGGGCACCTGTGCCCAAGCCTGGCAGGGATAGAGAGGGGAAGACAAAGAGGAAAGGTTAAACACACAAGTGTCCTGGGAACCCTAAGCTGCTGGTCTCAGTCTCATTTCACATCACAGGAGTCACCAGAACAATTGCTGGTGCTTTCTCGCACTGACCCCTTCAGCTGAAAGGCCAATAACTCAAGGATGATGTACTCACAGCTGCATCTTCACAAGCAGGAGGGAGGGAAATGTACTTTTGAAACACAGATTCAGGAGCACCATTCTGCAGTTGGAGAGTATATGGGTCACTGACTAAAAGTCTGGGCTCTGAACATGCCCGGAATTCCTACTAAGTCAATTAGGAGTTGAGGGCTGTGCCATGGTTCACTAGAAAGATTGTTTCACACAGATCTGCAATACAGTCTCCTACATGAGCTAGGACCCTGGATGTCACAATAATGTGGCTATTCTTCATATACCTCTTTGTCAAATGTGGAGCTTCATTAATCACAAAAAGCAGGTATGGGTAGGGTTTGTCTGGTCATGGAAATTACAATCCCCCCAAAAACTTCTACTTGCTATCTTACCTGCAGCACATCAGCTATCTGTGAGCTTTTCATTGTCAACCTCATCCCGATTCGGGTGGGGGTCTAGATTTTGTGTCTTGGCTAGTAGATTTTTGTTACAGATTTGTAAGGCTGGTTTAGGCCAAACATTATGGTAGCATTAACCCCCTCAACCCAAAGTTCAGACTCACTCTTCAGTTCCTCCTTATTCTTCTCGCTGGCTGCGTTGTCCACACGCAACGCCCTCCCGCTGAACTCACGCCCATTCAGGTTCCGCATGGCGCTGAGCGCTGTCTCCTGGTCTTGGTACTCACAAAAGCCATATCCCTTTGGTTTGCCTGTCTCCCTGTCATACACCAATCTGGATGGCAAAGCCGAAAGAATCACAGGCATTAGATGCAGTACGGCACATGGGGAGAGTATTACACAATACCACAGCATTTTCCTGACTGGTAATGCCATCTCCATACCCTCTGTTCAGTCCCCAACAGGATGACGAACTACCTCATTCAAAGCTTGTGTCTGCCAAGTATGCCTGAGACCCATCTGCTTGTGGCTGGAGTGCTGATGAGTGCAGAATCGGCTACAGCTGAGATCACCTGTCTGTTTATGGGAGATGCCAAAAAGATAAACAGTTCTCACCTGAAACTGACGACAGGTCCAACCTCTGAGAAAATGTCCTTTAGCTGCTCCTCTGTGGCTTCGTATGGGATATTCCCCACTATGGGAGAGGGGAGCAACATATCAGTACAGACATCAAGTATCAGGAAAAAACACAGGCATGAACATCTCTCCATGAGAAGACAGGAAAGAACAGAAATGAACCCAGGGATGGCTGCATGAACACACACACACAGACAGGTTTCTGGCAATCTGCTGCAGGACTGCAGACTTTTGTGTATATACACCATTGCTCCTGATGCTCATGTTGGTGCAGTGTCCCATTGCTAGTACAGAATCCAGGCTGGGGCACATTTTAGGACTTTGGTAATGTGCCTCAACCCAGGTACAGGTCAGAAGGGAATTTCAGGAAAGTGTGTAGTTGTTTCTTAAAATAATGGTTCCTATTATGGGCTGGATACTACTACTTATGTTTCAGGATGTTGTGGACTCGTCCACCAGGCTCTTCCCCTCCCCCAAGCTTAATGATGAGCCTCTGGTCTCCAGAATGCCAAAGCTGCCTGCCTCCCTTTCAGTTGTGCTGCCCAACCCACCATGGAGCGTAGAGTGCTCATAAAAGTAGGATTAGGAGTAGCCCAAGAGCTCCATGAGAGCTTAGAGTGTACATAATCCAATGGGAGATAGCAGGCAATGGCTAGTACTACTGAAGTCCAAACAGAAAGATTTGCCTGAAAAGGTTAGGAATCACCATCTGAGAAGGTCTGACCTTATTTGTCAGATGAGTGGGTCATACACTGGGTCAGTGAATCACAAAACAGTGGAGCAATACTGGTGCAAGTTCCTTCTTTCTCCCCATTTTTACTACCATGCTGGTATCAATCAGTGCAGGACACAGGTATGTACAATACAGGGACTACAGCGAGCCTGGGACATCTTCCTAACCCTTTATTAGAGGGATGGCAGGTCTCATTTCATGCTTTTTCTGCCACTCTTTTCCTATCTGTTTTAGTGAAAATATTGGTGGAATATTTAGTTTAATCAGGTTTGGTGGTTCCATTTGCCTGAGGAGTATGAAGGGCCCATGTTGAGGAAGGTAAAGGGGCAGTGCTATGATTTTCCACAGCACACCAAGGTGTCTCTGCATCCAGGGCCCAATCCAAAATCTACTGATGTCTCTGGACTTTGGCCCGGGCCCTTAATCAGTGCAGAACAGTCAAAAACTGTGTGTATACTTTTTAACTCCACTCATCACATCAATGACCAAAGAACGTGAACACAGAAAGGCTCTGAGGAGGATGACACGGCGGAGGCTCAGAGACAGCCTGCACCCCCCGTGAGTAGGAAAATTGGATTTCGGATAGAGGAGCAGATCACTGGTCCATCAGTTCCACTATCACTGGCCAGTACTTGATGCTTCGGAGGAATGCAGCTCCTGAACCCTGTTACACACCAGGCTGATTGCACCCTTCTGCACATCACTTGGAGGGAGGGAAGGGGAAATCCTACAGGTAGTTATCCTGTGACCTGAAGTATGTGATGTGATTACTTCATCTCAGCCTGTATAACAACCAATATCTCCTACAATTATCCAGCCCCTTTTAAAACCCCTCTACAATGTGACTCCATGACACTCTGGAGCTGCAAATCCCAGAAGTTGAGTATGTGCAGCAGAAAGACATTTTCTTTAGTTTGTTCCTAGAGTACCTGCTATGACTTTGAGTGACCCATTCTTTTATAATGGGAAAGGCAAAGGAGGTACTGCAATTTTCACTAACCCCTTTTAGTCACGTCTAATTCTTCCTTGTCCTGATTAAATAATCACAGCTTTTAAAAACTTTGCATATGCATAAGCCACTTATACAATACCAATTAATCAACACCTTTGGTCCATACAAACTGGGTACACTACACCAAATAAAAACACACCACATTCTGTACCAACCCCACAATAGAGGGATGCTTATGATACATCTCTGTGCAGGTGACATGCATAAGAACAGAGCTCTCTGGAAAACGGAAATTCCATCCCACAAAAAACTTAAGAGTTTCCAAGTTTTTTTCATTCCAATTCAGAACAAAAAGTCAAAAGAACTGAAATTCCCCAAAAATGGTTTGGGAAACAATGAAACATGCCCACTGCCAAGCTCCCCACCTTGCAGATGGGCTGGCTTCCCAGCTCCCTAGGATCACTGGCTGCCTGATGTGCCTAACTGGCAGGCTGCTTGGTTGCCTGGCTCTCAGGGGATCCCAAACTCCCTGCCATGCAGACAACTTGGGAACTGAATAAGGCGGCTAGCATTTTTCCTTGGAAATTTTTTACCAGCTGTACACAAGAGGTAGTACAGCAGAAAAGAGCTTTCATATTGAAAGCAAAAAATGTTCATATCTATATATAGTACGCCCCGTAGACACTTTAGCATCTTTATGCACTTGCAACACTTCAGTCACCACTTGCTCAGGGTAAGTAAAGCATCTCTAGCTTTCTAAGTCAGCTTTACAGTAAGGAACAGGTGAGTTTTAGTGCCTGAGCTGGTAGACTTTCATGTCTGTTTTGCAAGGCTGCACTGTGTGCTTAATTTCCCTTTTACTACCTGCCTTAGGTTTTCATGTGATGCACAAGGCAATGGTCTCTTCTGTGCTGCTCCCCCTTACTGCAACAGTCCCCAGGGAAGGCTTTGGGGGCAGGAGATCACATTGCTGTGGGTATTATCTCTCTCCAGCCAGTATCTGGTGAGTCACAGATAGCACAAGCAGAGGTTTGAGAAGAGTTTTATTGAGAACCCATTCTGCTCAGAAACACATATTATTTATTTCTGGGGGTCCATTTCTGACACCAGCATTGCGACATCACAATGATCACTGCAACAAGCTGCCGTGATGTCACAGAGAAAGAGAGTGTGGGCCTCTATGGAAGGGTCCCTGGTTGTGGGGAAGGGGCGGAGAAGGGGATCTCTACAGGAGGGCTACTCTGTGGGCCTTTGTCGAGGGAAAGCCCTGGGGGGAGTCTCTGTTCCAGAGCAGTGGGTCTAACCGGGGGTGGGAGGGCACCTGGCAGAGGGATGCTCCGGGGGGGATTCCGTGCTCTGGGAAGTGGAGAGGGGAGAGCCGGGATGGGTCGTGTCTTGGGCGCAGAGGAGGCGGGCGGGAGGGAGGTCCGGGAAGCAGATATGGGGGGGGGTCCGGGAGCCGGGGGGGTCCCGGGCGTTGCCCCCCCAGTGACATAGCTGGGTGAGGGAGTATTGGGGTCTCTGTCCCGGTCTCGCTCCCCGGCTCCTGCTCACCGAACACGGAGCGCAGCGAGCGATCCACCGCGGGGTCCCGCACTGCCAGCCCCGCCATCCTTCACCCACCGCCGGTGCAACGCTTCCAGTCTCTCCCCCCCCCTTCCGGCACCCTCGTGCTCCGGCTGGAAACGAGCACAGCCACTTCCGTTCCGCTCGAGCCTCGCCAAGGCTCCGGGGCGCTTCCGGGAGTGAGCAGAGCCGTAACCAGGCGACCGGCCCACAGAAAAGATGGCGGCGGCAGGCGCCGAACGGCATTAACGACTCAGTTCCGGTGGGAAACACTAACCCCGCGCGTCTAGTTCCGCGCGTGTCTGTGCCTCGGAGTCTCCCTCGCGGGACAGGTAGCCGCGTCCAGCCCAGAGCCAAGGGCCGGGGCAGCCAAGCGGGGGGCTAGAGGCGCGTGACAATGGGGTAAGGGGGTGGGAGCCAGGGAGCACATGGGAGGCAGGGGGCTAGTGGGGTAAGGCGGTGGGAGGCAGGGGGCGCGTGGCAGTGGGAGCCAGGGGCTCGTGGCAGTGAGGAAAGGGGGTGGTAGGCAGGGAGCACATGGGAGGCAGGGGGCGCGTGGCAGTGGGGAAAGGGGGTGGGAGGCAGGGAGCACATGGGAGGCAGGGGGTGCGTGGCAGTGGGGTGGGAGCCAAGGGGCGCGTGGCAGTGGGGAAAGGGGGTGGGAGCCAGGGAGCACATGGGAGGCAGGGGGTGCGTGGCAGTGGGGTGGGAGCCAAGGGGCGCGTGGCAGTGGGGAAAGGGGGTGGGAGCCAGGGAGCACATGGGAGGCAGGGGGTGCGTGGCAGTGGGAGCCAGGGGCTCGTGGCAGTGAGGAAAGGGGGTGGTAGGCAGGGAGCACATGGGAGGCAGGGGGCTCGTGGCAGTGAGGAAAGGGGGTGGTAGGCAGGGAGCACATGGGAGGCAGGGGGCGCGTGGCAGTGGGGAAAGGGGGTGGGAGGCAGGGAGCACATGGGAGGCAGGGGGTGGGAGCCAAGGGGCGCGTGGCAGTGGGGAAAGGGGGTGGGAGCCAGGGAGCACATGGGAGGCAGGGGGTGCGTGGCAGTGGGGTGGGAGCCAAGGGGCGCGTGGCAGTGGGGAAAGGGGGTGGGAGCCAGGGAGCACATGGGAGGCAGGGAGCACGTAGCAGTGGGGTAAGGGAGTGGGAGTCAGGGGCGTGTGGCCATGAGGTATGGGGGTAGGAGCCAGGGGCTCATGGCAGTGGGCAGGGCAGGGTAGGAGATTGTGCTGGGGCGGATGCATAGGATGATGTGCGGTGGTTGGAGCAGAGGGTGATGAATTCACTGTGATTTTTAAGTAAATGGTGTCGCTGCTCCTGCTTAATCCTGCTGGCACTGCCACTCTCCGTGCCCTCGAGGGAGGCAGGAAATGTGCCTCTAGGGTTGCCACCTCTCCTGGGATTCTGCAGATTGTCCCACTTGTAACAGGGCCATGAAGCATCCTCACGTTGCCCTTCAAGCACACTCACAGAGGTCGCAGCCTCACTGCCCACACATCCATCAAAGTGCAGCCCAGTTATCACATGGGCTGTGAAATCTAGAACAAGAGGTGCTGTAGTGCTAGCAGGGAGCATTTCTCTCTGCCACCTCCCCTTTTCCAAGGGGAGACTTCTGGGCATTTCTGGCATAGGTCATGTTAATAAAGCTGCACCCACAGCACTGATTGGGTTGCTGGTATATAGGGCTCTCCTACGACGCAGCTTTGAGGTGCACACCGAGAGCATGCAGTGCTATGCAGGGCTTTGATAATGGGGATATGGAGACTTCTGCCTCCATAAAGGTAAAAATCCAGCCCAGGTCAATAGTAATCAAAAGTCACCGTAATCTGATTGCTGTTTGGTGGCCTGTGTGAAATGAGTTTGTTGCCCTTGATCTATCTCCTAGTATATAAGTGTCCACATCACAATCGGTCCCGTTGTTGACATCCTTAGCAGAGAGATCAGGGCTACAGGTTGCAGCAGTTTGCATCTTCAATGACTCTTTTGGGGAGAAGATTTTGGGTGCTGAGAGACATTCAGGCTGCAGCTCCCTGGAATTGCCAAACATGTGTTGAGTAGCTTCGCTTACTGCCAAGCCAGACAACTAGGTGGTGATGTTTTCTTCTCTTCTAGGTTCTGGCAAGATGGATGCAAAGAATTTGAATTCTGGTCCCATCTCTGTACTTATTACTGAGTCACCGTTTGCCCAGAGGTTCAGGTGCAGTATGGAGATGCAGATGGAGGGAGAAAGCTGAAAGACATTGTTGTACCTGTATTGAGCTGAACACATGGTCATTAACATGGCAAAATAGAGTAAAAAAAAACTATCCTGTGGATCTGGGCTCACTTGAGTGGGAGCAGAACTCGTAGTTCCAGACTAGTACATTACTAGTAGTAATAAACTGCTTATATCAACACACAGCCCCAGCTTCAGAGCATTAGGGGCTGCAGTGGAATTCTCACTTTCACAAGTGATGGACCATTTGGTGGATCTCAGCCCAGTCCTTAATGGGCATTGATCCACTTCTCAAAACTAGCACATACTGTAAATTGGAATGATTGCCAGTACCCATTCATAGGAAGGCCAGGGTGATGAGAAGTCAGAAATGAGATACAGAGCTTGCACAGTCAGCACTTGCCTGTACTTTGCTTGGCTCAAGTCAGCACTGTCATCTCAAAGCCTTTACAAAGGTGGGTGGGTATCATCCCCATTTTACAGAGGGGACACTGAGGCACCCAGGGATGCAATGACTTGCCTGAGGTCACGCAGTGAGTCTTTCACAGAGTTGGGAATAGATTCAGCTCTCCTGACACTAGACCAGTGCAGTTTGTTACTCCAGGAGATGATGATCTCATCAGATCAGGACTGAACAATGTGTATAAAGCATTGCTTTGCTCAGGCTTACATAAGAGGGTTGCAGAAAGCCTAGAGGGTATAATGACAGATGAATAAATACCTGAATACATCCTTGGACTTGCAGGGAGTATTTGGAGAGCGAGAGGGTTCTGGATGTCTGCCATCGTGTGCAAAAGCTGCTGGATGGCACAGTGGCATTGCCTGTGCTGGGAGAGAAACTCACTGAGCAGCACCTGCAGGAGCTGCGGGAGAGCCTGCCCCCTGAGACGACATGCACACTGACGTGGGTTCAGGTCAGCAAAGCACTGGCTTCCTCAGTAGAATCGGGTAGGATTTACCATACCAGGCTCTTGTGCCCATATCCTGTCTCTGCAAATTGCTGTGTCCCCATGGGTCATTGGCATGCCAACCCCTCCCATAATGCACCTTAGCCATTTGTACAATACATCACTTGAAGACAGTGACATTCTTTTCTGACCCCTTCTGCCATCAGCTTAAGGGGAATTTGACTGAAATTCCCTGGGACTATCTTAGACTTGCCTGGCGCTGGCAGGGAGCTCCTGGAAGCTAGGTAAAAGAGAAAGCAAGTTTCACTTTATAGTCCGATTCAGTTCCTATGTATTTTATTTAGGGCCCAGTCCTGCCAGCTGCTGAGCGTACTCCATTCCTGTGGAAGATAGTGAGAGATGAGGCTGTTCAGCAGCTTGCAGGAAGCACCTGGGACCTCAGGATCAGGTTCCTTTTTCCTGTGAGGTTTGGAACATGTGCTGGGATTGTCTGAGTTCAGCAATGACAGGGCTGTCCGAGGTCAGGCAGTTCTACTCCTTCCTAGCAGGGATTGATTGAATTCCTAAGTCTCAATTGAGGGGCTCCTTGGCACAGACCTTGTGGGTCACTGATGGAGCAGAGACTTTCACTCTAGTGCCGTGGGAGCTGGGATTGCAGGGAGCAGTAATATTCCATTTTAGCTGCTCTTCCGTGCCTGTCTGCATAGGGCTTACTAGTTGCTTCCCCCACAGCCGGCTGGGAAAATGCCCAGCACCAAAAGGAATAAATTCCTGCCGCATTAAACAAACAGACAAACCTCCCTGCTTTAAAAGGAGGAGCTTGTGCCCTCCTTGCAGGGTCCCCAGGCCCATCACAGTCTTCAGGAGCTGCCAGTGCGATGGGTAACTCATTGCTTTTATTTAGAGAGCAGTGGCTGCTCCAGCCTGAGGGACGTTATCTGGAGATGGTGGATGTGGCCCATGGGTCCTGAAGCCCCTTCAGTCTGTTGTGGGTTAGTGCAGCCAGTATGATTGAAGAATCACACCCAATGAGCTGGACTTTCCAGTCCCTGGGGGAGGTAAAGGGAAATGACCCAGCACAGCAGCTGTGGGAGGGAGATTACCCCCCCCCCCCACATATCCTGTCACAGCGCAGGGAGGGAGAGAGCCTATCTCAGCATCAGTGTTTTTGTGTTTCTTTCCCAGAACCCCATTCCCTCAAAGGCAGCACGAGTCCAGTCGCCTGCCCGGAAGCTGTGCAGGGAGCTGCAGCATTTAGTGTCAGCCTCTGGGGGCACATGGTCAGATAAGCTGGAGGACGATCTCCCTCGTTCTTGGCAGCGGCACGGAGACCTCATCCTGCTGAGCGAGGACAGCTTCAGGGCTGCGTTGTGGAAGGAGCTGGGTAAGAGGGACCTGTGACTCTGTCTTCCAAGATGCACTGAACCAACCTTCTCTAACCCACCTGCTTGGGGCTCTCTTCCAGGACCAGAGCTCTGGGAAACAGTTGCTTCTGCTCTGGGCGCCCGACGCGTAGCCAAACGAGGGCGAATATCACCGGATGGAGTACGATCCCCGACAGTGACCCTGTTGCTGGGGCAGGATGGCTGGGTGGAGCATGTGGACAATGGAATCAGGTAGAAAGGTGGGATGGGGCACGGGCGGAAGAAGCAGGAAGGGGCTGTCGAGCCAAGATGCCCCTGGGAAGGGGTTACTGGCCAGCCCCATGTTGGCGGCTCTCACTGGGCCTATGGTGTTTTCCCAGATACACGTTCGATGTGACCAGGTGCATGTTCTCTCCTGGAAACATCACAGAGAAGCTGCGGGTGGCGTCGCTGCCATGTGCCGGGGAAGTGCTAGTGGATCTCTATGCAGGTAACTGTCCCTGGGGCCATGGGAAAGGCTGGCTTCCTCCTCTGAGTTTTGGGAATAATGCTATGCTCTGTCCATTCTGAGGAGTTTGCTGGGGCTCTGAGAGCAGAGCCTGTGGGCCGTGGATTACTGCTCCCCATTCTCCTGTCTGGAACCACCCCAGCCCCAGATAACATAGACTGCCCTGTTTATCACAAGAATTCAGTTCATCCCAATGTTCATAATTTGCTCAGCACTATCCATCCAGTGGCATCCTCTACCCCATGCTTGCTGTAGTATCTGTCCAGTAGCCAATGCTGTGTGCTTAACAGCAGCTTCAGCCCCTGGAACCTTCTCCCTCTCCCCCTAAGCTCTGCCAACAGCCTCAATCCAGTATATCTCTGCTGCTGAGAATGAGGCCTTAACCCTGAGCCTGAGCACTTTGTTCCCACACTGGAGGTGCCTCTGGACTGTGCTGTCAGTGGCGTCTGTCTCCTGTGCCCTCAGGGATTGGCTATTTCACGGTGCCGTACCTAGTTCACGCCGGTGCTGCCTTTGTCCATGCCTGTGAGTGGAACCCCCATGCTGTGGAGGCCCTGAGAAAGAACCTGGAGCTGAATGGCGTGCAGGATCGGTGTCAGATCCACCAAGGGGATAACAGGCAGGTGAGCAGAGAGCAACCCTTCCACAGCTGAGGGGCCGCAATGGAGTCTTAGGGAGGGGAATTCCAAGGGTACAGCCCGTGCTGCTGAGACTCCTTAAGGGGAGTGATGTGCCTCTGAACTTTAACCCTGGCTCTAGATGTCACAGGAATTCCTTTCCCAGGAAACTGCTCTTCTCCCCGCATCCCTCTCCTCTTTCTGATGTGGCAGAGCTTCTTCCCCATGGTACAAGGGATGGGAGCAAAGGTCCAAAGAATCTCTGTGTGGGAGGCAGACTCTGTTATGTATGCAAACTGTAGGAGACAGGGACCTGGTGCACTGAGGTCTGATCAGACGGACTCGGTAGTTTTATAGCGCACAGATGAGAAGGACCTAATACAGGGGTCTCAAACACGCGGCCCGCGGGCCGCATACAGCCCGCGGGGTTCTTTCATACAGCCCGCCAAGCTCCCCGCGCCCCCTCCCCCACGCCTATCCCGTGCCGCCGCAAGCCCTGCTCCGCTCCCTGAAGCGGCTGACCTACTGTATGTCCCTGCAGCCCCGGGCAGGGGGATGGGAGTAGAGGGCTCCGTGCTCTTGCAGCTCCCATTGGCCGGGAACTGGGAACCGCGGCCAATGGGAGCTTTGGGGGAGGTACCTGGAGGAGCAGCAAGAGCAGCACATGGCACCCCTCCCCACCCCGAAGAACTCCGGCTGCTTCCTGGAGCGGAGCAGAGCGGGGCTGGGGACAGGGCAGGCAGGCAGGGAGCCTGCCCTGGCTGCAGTGCGCTGCGCTGCCATCCCAGATCCGCTCTAGGTAAGCAGCGCCGGGCCAGAGCCCGTACCCCGCACCCCTTCTGCTCCCCAACCCCCTGCCCGGAGCCCCCTGCCGCATCCCACACCCCTCCTGCACCCCAACTCCCTGCCCTGAGCCCCCTGCCACACACTGCACCCCTCATGCACCCCAACCCCCTGCCTGGAGCCCCTTGCCACACACTGCACCCCAGCCCCCTGCTGTACCCCTCACCCCTCCCGCACCCCAACTCTCTGCCCAGAGCCCCCTGCCGTACCCTGCACACCTCCTGCACCTCAACTCCCTGCCCTGAACCCCTGCCGCAGCCCTCCTGCACCCCCTGGGGGCCGAGAGGGGGCAGAGTTGGTGTGAGGACTTCGGGGAAGGGGTTGGAATGCGGGCAGGGAATGGGCGGGAAGAGGCGAGGCGGGGCCTCATGGAAGGGGTGGAGTGGGGATGGGGCCAGGAGCAGCAAGAGGGGGTTGTCGGTGATGCGGCCCTTGGGCCAATGCACTAGTCCTCATGCGGCCCTCGGGGTCATCTGAGTTTGAGACCCCTGACCTAATAAGTTCCATCTCCTGGAGGGCTTGGGGTGTGTATTCCAGGGCGGTGTCCAGTGCCCAAAGCAATGGGACTGCATACCCTTCCCTTAGGAAACTGTAGATCTGACTCCTGTCTGGCTAGCCAGCAGGCCCAGCTCATCCTATTGCTTTCAGAGACATCCCCATGTGCCATCCTAAATAACTCTCACATGTTAAACACTTGCCCCGGTTATCAGACCCCGCTACATCCTTACTAGTTGTTCTGGCCAAGCTGTTTATATCTGACTGAGCGAAGTCAGGCCCGACACTCAACTTCATTATTGTTATTTGTGTTACCTTAGTGCCTAGCAGCCCTAGCCAGGGACCGGGGCCCCCAGGTGCTAACTGCTGCACAAACACAGATGGTCCCTGAAACAAAGAGCCTTCAATCCATCTTGATGACCTTTCTCTGTCTGTCCGTAACATGATAACTTTTGAATGCTGCAGCCAAGCAGTTCAAATTTCAGGGAATGTTCTCGGCCTCAATGTAATTGTCTGTAGATCAAAGAGCCATCTGATGGCAGCCAGTATCCTCAGATCACCTCTGTACAGCCTCCCAATACAGTTTAAAATGTGTCAGAATGACACAACAAAATGAGAATGGTGGGGAGAAGGAGGGCACCAAGTCCCTAGCATGGGGAGAATGGGAGACCCGGGAATGGGGGAGAAGGAGGTCCTGGGGGGCACACTGAGCCCCCTGACTTGGGGGAGGAGGTGGGGGTGGGTTGCAGGGAGTCCCTGAAATAGAGGGGAATGGGAAGGTGGCACACAGGGAGCTTGTTGAGGGAAATGGAGGGATGCAAGGAGCATGTGCAATGAGCTCGGCCTAGAGAAGCAATGATGCATGCGACCTGCTAGTTAATTCTCAGGTAGGATGGCGGGGCTCTGAGGAGGTACAAGAGCAGTGGTGGGGCTTCATGGTTCTGGCGAAAACGTTATATATTACTCCCAACTCAGAGCAAGAGCGTGCGAGCAGTGCCCACTTTCACCCACCCCCTTCCTATGGTAGATGGCAAGAGACAGAGCTGTGGCAACCTTTATATACTGTTATATTCCCCTGAGGGAAAGAGAACCTCTCGATGCCCTGCAGTGCCTTGCTTGGTGTATTTTCCCCTCCCTGATGTGGGGCCCTCTGTAGTGTATGTCCTTTCACCATGCCATCCTCCTCTTTCTCACCTCCCCCTGTCGTTTCCAGCTGGAGTTGCGGGACGTGGCCAACAGGGTGAATCTGGGGCTGCTCCCCAACTCGGAGGAGGGCTGGCCTATTGCCTGCCAGCTTTTGCAGAAGGGCACAGGGGGCATTCTCCACATCCACCAGAACGTGGAGTCCTTCCCAGCAAAGGCTCATTTGCATAGTGGCCACTTGGAGGAGCAGCAGCTGCAGCAATGTCCAGAGCAAGCCGTATCCAACAGGCAGGAGGACAAAATGGGCCAAAGGAACCGCAAGAGCCCAAAGGATGCTGACATCATGGATCCTGGGAGGGAGACCCAGGCAGTTGCGACCAGGGCCGAGTGGCAGAGGTGGGCAGAGACCACGGGAACGCGGATCAGGGTTCTGCTTCAGCAGCTACATGGGAAGCCTTGGAGGACAAACATTCTGCACATTGAGCCAGTGAAATCCTACGCACCCCATGTGAATCACATAGTCCTGGATCTGGAGTGCCGCCCCCTCTCTTAGTACACAGGGAGAGTGGACTGCACCCTTGGGTTCCCCAGGAATGTCGCCTTCTCCGCTAGCAAATGCGCAGGGGGAGCTCAGGGCCCAAGCCTGAGAAGTGCACAAAGCCTACACAGAGATGAGTGCTCCCCGCTGGCACCCTGTGAACTGGTTCAGTCTGACACTGGTCTTTGCCTTCAGCCCTCCTGGGACCCCTCTTCTCTCCAGACTGGCCTGTAACAGCTTGACCTGACCATCATGGTGCTCCCTGCAGCTGGTGCATTCCCTGCTCTCTGTGAGCTTCATTCTATTTCCATTTCCTGCAACCAGGTAAAACATTTGTTGTAAGTTTTATCTGCATGGGTCGTGTCTTGCTGTTTTTCCCAGCGGGATGGCAGAGTTCTCCAGCACTCAGCTCCAAACTCTGTTCTCACCACTAATGCCAGCAAGAGACCTGGGCTTGTGAACTTAGCAGAATGTCTGAGTTAAGATTCACCAATTGAGCCAGAGAGCATCTTAGTCCTGCACAGAGGTTGCCGCTGGTGCCAGGCTGTGGGCAAATTGTGTCTCTGTGACCACTAGGACCTAGGCTCAGACTCACCAGACTTACTGCCCTTGTGGTCTAATCAGAAAATGCTGAGCGCTTTGCTCATGGTATTCATTTGTTGTGGGCATGTGAAGAGCTCCAGGACGTAGTGTAGTCCCTGTGAGCTGACCTTGCTCCCTCCGCTGCTGTCCTGGTCTATTCCTATTTACCGCACTACGATCCTGATCTTGCAGTGAGCCCCCTTACAGGCAGATCCCCACTGATGTAAGTGGGGCTCAGTGTGGAGCCAGTTGCGGGATCGGGCCCTATGTACTTTATCACACAACAGATATGAACTTTCCTGTTTCTTAGCATCTAAAGGGGGCTTGTTCATCCTCTTGTTCCAAGCCTGGATCTGAAGTTGCTATGATGTTTGCCCACAAGTTTCAGGAAGCCCGGGCAAGCAGATCCTCTGCTGCTACTTGGGATTTTTGGCCTGTCTCTGTTTAAAATAGTGAGAAATGAATGAATATAGTGCTACTGAAAGGTGCCAAACTGAGATCCCCGGAGACCAAAGCCTCTCCCCATAGAACAGGTGCAGAGTCAGTGCAAGATTTCCCCACCCAGCAATTCTGCCTCACTCCTGCCCTGGATGGAACATAGGAACTGCCAAACTGGGTCATGCCAGTGGTGTATCTAGTCTCCCATCTCCAGCAGTGGCCAGTGCAAGCTGCTTCGGAGGAGGGTGCAAGAAACCCCGCAGAAAGCAGTTATGAAATATCCTGCCCACAATAATAATTTCTTCCTAATCCCTGTTTGTTAGAGGCTGGTTTGTGCCCTGAAGCAGGAGGGTTTAAATCCCTTCCAAACCTCTGCATTATTTGTAACCCTCACCATTCTAACTGACCTGAGCAAGGATTGGCATCACAAGTGAGATCTTGTGGCAGGTGAATTGTGTACTGTGTGGAAAAGGTATTTCCTTTTATCAGTTTTTAATTCACCACCTTTTGCTTTCGTTTTGTGTCCCCTTTTTCTTCTACAGCGAGAGAGGGTGAAGAAAAGCTCCTGACCTGCCTTCTCAATACCGTTCATTGCCACCTTCTCTCTAGTGATTAATGCTAAGAGGGTAGCTGCCCATTTAATCCTTGGCCTTGATTTAGAAACTGCCAAATAAGAAGCCATTTGGGACATTGGGCTTTTCAAAGGGGCCACCTGTTCACTAGGAACTGAACTGGAACCACCACATTGTTTTCACATAACCTACTGCTCAGCAGCCATGCAATGGCAATGACTTCCGGTTGCTACTGACCTAGGCTGCAGTCAGGCCTGTGACAAGAGGTGAAAGGCTCTGGATTAGGGCTGTCGATTAATCGCAGTTAACTCACGCGATTAACTCAAAAAAATTAATCGCAATTAATCGCAGGTTTAATCACACTGTTAAACAATAGAATACCAATTGAAATTTATTAAATATTTTGGATGTTTTTCTACATTTTCATATATATTGTATTCTGTGTTGTAATTGAAATCAAAGTGTGTATTTTTGATTACAAATATTTGCACTGTAAAAATGATAAAAGAAATAGTATTTTTCAATTCACCTCATAGAAGTACTGTAGTGCAATCTCTTTGTAGTGAAAGTGCAATTTACAAATGTAGATTTTTTTTTGTTACATAATTGCGCTCAAAAACAAAACAATGTAAAACTTCAGAGCCTACTAGTCCACTCAGTCCTACTTTTTGTTCAGCCAATCGCTTAGACAATCAAGTTTGTTTACATTTACAGGAGATAATGCTGCCCTCTTCTTATTTACAATGTTACCAGAATGTGAGAACAGGCATTTGCATGGCACTTTTGTAGCCAGCATTGCAAGGTATTTACATGCCAGATTATGCTAAACGTTTGTATGCCCCATCATGCTTTGGCCACTGTCATACTTCCTGAGTTAAGATATAGCTGACGCTGCATGTTGCCCTTCTTCTATCTCCCATGTGTACGTGACAAATTTGCCCCCTGGCAGTTAAGTAGAATAATTTTATTTCAGCCACCATTTCAGAAGACATGCGTCCATGCTGATGACGCTCGTTAAAAAAAAAAGCGTTAATTAAATTTGTGACTGAACTCTTGGGTAGAGAATTGTATGTCCCCTGCTCTGTTTTACCTGCATTCTGCCATATATTTCATGTTATAGCAATCTCGGATGATGACCCAGCACATGTTCATTTTAAGAACACTTTCACTGCAGATTTTACAAAACGCAAAGAAGGTGCCAATGTGAGATTTCTAAAACAGCTACAGCACTCGACCCAAGGTTTAAGAATCTGAAGTGCCTTCCAAAATCTGAGAGAGATGAGGTGTGGAGCATGCTTTCAGAAATCTTAAAAGAGCAACGCTCTGATGCAGAAACTACAGAACCCGAACCACCAAAAAAGAAAATCAACCTTCTGCTGGTGGCATCTGACTCAGTTAATGAAAATGAACATGCATCGGTCTGCTCTGCTTTGGATCGTTATTGAGCAGTACCCGTCGTCAGCATGGAAGGCATGTCCCTGGGAATGGTGGTTGAAGCATGAAGGGACATATGAATATTTAGCTCATCTGGCATGTAAATATCTTGCGACATTCGCTACCACAGTGCCATGCGAATGCCTGTTCTCACTTTCAGGTGACATTGTAAACAAGAAGGGGGCAGCATTTTCTCCTGCAAATGTAACCAAACTTGTGTGTCTGAGCAACTGGTTGAATAAGAAGTAAGACTGATGGCTTTTTCCTTTCCCGATTTATCTGAGTTAGCTGCCCAAATCAAAGATGGTCGCCGTGTGCGCTGAGCCCTGGCACAGGGGAAGAGTGGCAGCGAGAATCAGCTACCCTAGCTGCTCCAGATCAGCTCTGTGTTTTCCTCCAAATGTCACTTGCTGTTCCTTCACGAAATTCTTATGTGCGAAGGGGCTGCTCCCGCTACACCTCGGGATCCTGTTGGCCAGGCACATAGTTTTGGGAAGGCAACCCGATGGGGGAGCCCAATGGTGTCACACAAGCCGATGTGTCAGCATAGGAAGTGGACAGTCAGGAGTGAAAAAAAATTACCACCCTGCCCTTGAGATGAGCGAGACAGTTGCTGCCCTTCTTTGTTAGGTAGTTACTAGTTGGTACCCACAGAAAATGCATGGAATTGAGAGATCACACGTTGCTCCCTATTCTCATTTGCTCCTCTTCTCTTGCCCATTGTTGATTTGTGACTGGCAGTGTACCAAGGTGTAGAGGTTGGCCCTTGCGCAGGAAACAGAGGAGTCGGTTGGTGTATTTAGCTTTGAATTCTGATTGCAGACCCGAAGCTGTACTGTTCACCTGCATGTCCCTGGTCACGAGAACCATGATATCCAAATGGCAGAGCCTTTCATTTCGAGTAGATGCAGGGAAACAAGGGAAATGATGAAACAGGTCACTGATATGCAGCTTTTTCAATAACACGAGATTCTTCCACAGTGAACAATCAATGAACAACCCCTGCTGGACAGGGGAAGTGGCTGAAACGTGTACAACTGCAGGCAGGGCCGGCTTTAGGCCAATTCAACCAATTCCCCTGAATCAGGCCCCGCGCCCAAGCCCCGGTATGGCGTACTGGCGTGGCCTGGCTTCCCCAGGGGGCTATTTAAAGGGCCGGGGCTCCAGCTGCCTCTGCTGCACCCCCTGCCTGCACCAGCCCCGCACTCCCTCCCCTGCCCGCAGCCAGCCCCTGCTGCACCCTCTGCCCTGCCTCCAGACCTGCACCCCATGTCCTGCCCGCACCAGCCCTGCACCCCCTGCCCTGCCCACACCAGGCCCCCCGCCCTGCCTGCAGCCAGCCCTGCACCCCCTGCCCACAGCCAGCCCCTGCCGCACCCCCTGCCCACAGCCAGCCCCTGCCGCACCCTCTGCCCTGTCTCCAGCCAACCCCTGCCGCACACCCCCCTGCGGCCCTGCCCGAAGCCAGCCAGCCCCACACCCCTCCCACCCGCACCAGCCCTGCACCCCCTGCCCTGCCTGCAGCCAGCCCCGCACCCCCTGCCCAGACTCCAGCCAACCCCTGCCGCACCCCCCTGCCTGAAGCCAGCCAGTCCTGCACTCCTCTGTCTCCAGCCCTGCCAACCCCTGCCACACACCCCTGCGACCCTGCCTGAAGCCAGCCAGCCTGCCCCACACCCCCCTGTCTCCAGCCAGCCCCGCACCCATTGCCCTGCCTGCAGTCAGCCCCTACCTCCAACCAGCCCCATGTCCACTGGTGCCCTGCAGTTCCCAGGGCAGTAACCCTGCACACCTGCTTCAATGAGGGGGGCAGGGAGCAGCTGGGACCCACACATGTGCACACCAGCTGGGGTGACCAGACAGCAAGTGTGAAAAATCGGGACAGGGCGTGGGGGGTAATAGGATCCTATATAAGAAAAAGACCCAAAAATCGGGTCACCCTAGCATACCCCCAGGGAGTGGCGGGGACCCACACATGTGAAACGGAGCTCATTAATAACTGATCAACAGCATATATGATGCAATGTACATAATATATAATTTTATTATTTATATAGTTATGGAAAGTAAATAATACATGGAAGAAATGAAAGGCTTTTTTTTAAATGTTTTTTTTGTTAGTCATCCCTGCCGGGGCCCCACCGAAAATGTTCGAATTGGGCCCCGCGCTTCCTAAAGCCGGCCCTGGCTGCAGGAACTATTTGGAGTTTAGAGCATTAAATTCACATGGGCCAAATAATCCAGCCCAACAGGTCACACCCAGCTTGCCTGTCTGTGAGTTGCTGCCTAGGAGATAGCATAATAGCTGCTGCAGTCTCCTCCTCTGTGTGTACACATGCTGCTGATACTGTGGTGATCTGGGTTGCCCAGGTGTTACATACACACACACACACCAATCACTGGCAGCCTCCAAAGCTCACTGTCCTCTTTGAAATGTGGCAATCTCTCTCTCTCAAAATAACTGGAGTTCATGCTTTGTGAGTGAGGGGCTGATAGCACTGACTACAACCAATTACAATATGGAGGACAGATGGGCGTGATGCCTGCTGCACAATGCATCTGAATTCTGGTCTCAGAGCATCCCTATAACCACAGTCTTGGGCCCCAAATAGTTCTGCTAACACAGCTTGATCCTGAGATGCAGCAGTGCATGTAATGGTAAACTGCTGCCAGTGCAAATTCAGCTCTGGCCTACTGCACTTTGGGCTATTTCTGTCTTGGGAATGCACCTTGTCCCTCTGTTGTTCCTGTCTTAGGTCCTCACAGATCTCCCCCAGGCCTGCTGTGCTGTCCCTGCAACTCCAGCTCATGTCCCATTCACACTACCCTTACTGTACATCTGTGCTGGGGTGACCCTACAGCCCTGAGATCTGGCTGAGGGAGAAAGAGAGAGTGTGGAAAGAAGTCTCTTGTAGTGCTTTTAACTCTCGCTCATTCCAGATACAGCATTGCCTTTATGTGCTTCCCTCTCCCTCTGATCTCTTTTCCCTGAAGGACAATAGCAGAGAGGCTGTGAACTCCCAAGAGGGTGGTTTTATGTGCACACCTAGGGCTCTCCTTTATAACACAGAGATAGAGCAGAGTGTAAATGATGTGACTCATGTGTATTCTATGAGCCACCTCCCCACAGCACAGATGTCACTGAATCTAGAGCAGGGCCTTGGATTCATTTTAGGGAGCTCTGGGGAGCAGCAGAGGGGGCCAGTCAGGGTGAGGGAAGGAATTTACCCAGGTGATGCTGGCATGTTTTTTGAGGGCTCAGCCAAGAAGAAGTTCTGCGTGTTCCTGTCGTTTCCCCCTGCAGAGGGAGAGCTTTGCAAACCAGTCAGACCCCACCCAGATTAATTCCTACTGCAGCAGTTTCTGTGTGTGTGCTCTCTGGGCGGAGCTGGCTTCCCCAGCTCTCATGCTGCAGGAGCCTTCATGCAAATAAACCACAAGCTCTACTACAGCAAAACACACTTTGGTAACCAGAGTGACCTGAGCCAAACCTTTGGGTCTAAGTGCCCCCACACTTTGGGGGGAAGGAGACTGGACCTAAACAGGATCTGTAGCTGAGTTTCACGCTAGGTCCCTGTTTCTGTAATGGGCGTAACCAACATTTTGGACCCAAACAACCCCGACTATTGAGGATTCCAAAAGCTAGAAATGAATTGTGCTGCTCAGGCCCTTTTCCAGTGCAAAACAACCTCCAAATCCAGCATGCAGGGCCCTTCTAGAAACCAATCCTGGGAATCCAGGATAAAGCACTTATGGGGCATATTTGAGTAGTTCAGAGAAAGGGGAAGGGGCCCAGTCAGCTCTGCATGTTCAGGAAATGCTGGTGACCGATGCAGATGTGTTCAGACAGGAGGGGATGGAGTCTCCTTGCCCTTTTCATTCCCACGCTTTTAGGGCAGCCTCTGAAGAGCCTTCCCATGAGCATCTGAGCACTGGGAAGCAACAAAACAATTGGAATTTTATTCTCCTCCTAAATAAAGAAAAGTAGTGATTGGTTCTTCTAAGACTGTCTGCTGTGGCACTATAGCCTGAATTACTTTAGCCAGTAGCATAGCCTGTAATCACAGCAGGAAGATTAGTGACCACCATGTGTCAAAACTATATCAAGGAGTTGTACTATATCCTTAATATAGCTCACCTGTTATAATCAAAGCCTCAGCTTGTTTTATATCCTGTGCTCAAAATAAGCCTGTGTGGCTAAGGCCCCGTGACATGTCTGCATAAGGACATGCCACTCAGAAGAGTTTGAAATAGAAGAACAGATTCCATGTGTCCTTGGGTTGAAAAGCAACCTGCAAATGCAGATGATCGAAGAGGTGTTTAACCTGGCTACAGTATAGGAGGCAAAAGACATTCTTTAATGCTTTGATGAGGCATTCAGTGGGCTGAGATACATTAAGGACATAATACAACTCCTGGATATGGATCTCAGCGTGCTGCCAAAAAATACACTTACCCCAGAATGACCAATGGGCACAGATAAAGTAAAACCTGAAATTGACTGGAGGGTAAAATTAGATCTTATTGAGCAAATACAGATGCCAGCTGACTGGGTTAACAGTATGGTCACTGGAATCAAAACAAACAAGGATTTGTATATTTCCCTCCCTTTGTACTGGGCAGAAGTATAAGGAAGTCTTAATGTGAGCATTGGTTTAATATCATGTTTTGTGTTTCTTCCCTACATCCTAGGGACTGATTCTGTTAGGGTTTGTCTTCTGTTTCTTTCCCCTTTGTGTTGCTTGGTGTTTTTATCTTTATTTATTGGCTGTGATCATTTTGTTGTTAAATTTTACTAGTAAAAGAAGCAGCAGCAGAATTCATTAGCAATGCGGTGCAGTGGCTGAGAGCCAGTTTCATCTCAGCACATCTCACTTGCACGCACCATGTGAAAATCACAGAATCTGCCAGCCAAGAGCTAACCTGCATACTGATTGCTAATTCATTTGCACATGCAAATATTATCTGGCTCACACAGGGCTGCTCCTCTGAGCTGGACCAAATCCAGGAGTTCTACCCCTTCCCTCCCATAGATTTTAGGGGTCAGAAGGGATCAGTATGATCATCTAGTCTGACCTCCCTGTACAGAGAATTTCATCCAGTAATTCCTCCATCTAGCTAAATAACTTGTGGTGCAAGTAGAGCAGATCTTTTAGACAGAGAATCTACCACATCCTTTGGGTAAACTGTTCCAGTGGCTAATTATCCTCTGTGTTAAAAATATCTGCCTTGTTTCTAGACTGAATGTTTCTAACGTCAATATTCAGCCATTAGATCTTGTTATATCCTTTGTCTGCTACATTAAAGAGCCATGTAGTATTGTCTGTCTTCTTCCTCTGTGAGTACTTCTAAGACCATGATCAAGTAACCTCTCAACCTTCTCTTTGATAAACCAAATAAAATGAGCTTCTTAAGTCTCTCATTGAAATAATGGTTTTCCCAGACCATGAATTGTTCTTGTAGCTCTTTTCTAGACCTTTTCAAATTTTTCAACATCCTTTTCAAAGGGTTGGTGATCAGACCTGAATACAGTATCATCTCCTTACTCCTACTTGATAATCCCCCATTCAAGGATTGCATTAGCCCTCTTACCCATCACATCACTTGGGGAGCTTCGGTTCTCTGCCATGATCGCTAAGTCCTTTAGTGTTCCCCTTTCACACCGCACATTTACAAGCACTAGCCAAGGGGATGCAGAGCAGAATTCAGATGTATTCGATTGCAGGACTAGAATTGCAGGGGGTGCTGGTTTGTGCATGCACACGCTTGTGTATGTAGGTGTCAACACTGGACTATCTGGGCTGCTGCATGTCAGAAGTAAGATGTGCCAGCAGAGCTGTGTGTAGGCCCAGGACTGCAACTGCAGTGATGCTGTGAGAGCAGGATTCAAGTGCATTGTCAGAGGCATGTAGCTTGCATGGTCACCCACGTATCCTATGTACTGTAACTGTCTGTAGTGACTGCTATCAGCCCCTGACTTCATGAGCACTGAAAAGTTGCCTATGATTTTTCAAAGAGAGAGAGAGTGAAACATTTCAGAGAGGAGAGTGCAAAGCTTGAGGGCTCGGCGGTGATGTCGCGTGTGATGTGGGGGTGGCACAGAGAGAAACAAGGCCAGTGTGGGATTGATTAGTGCAGCCATTGTGCTGACTCTCAGGCAGCAGTCCCCAGATAAAGGAGCAGGCAGCTATCTACAGGGTGTGTGACCTGTTAGGCTGCAGTGGTTGGGCCCATGTAGATTTAATGCTCTGAATACTAGAAATGTCTCCTGGGTTAAACTTCTGCTTGTTTCAGCCACTTACTGTGTCTCGTTTAGGTTGGGCATAAACTTTCATGGGTAAAAAATCCACTTTTTCTGATGCTGTGCCCACAAAAGCTTATGCCCAAATAAATCTGTTAGTCTTTAAGGTGCCACCGGACTCCTTGTTGTTTTTGTGGATACAGACTAACATGGCTACCCCCTGATACTTGTTTAGGTTGCACACTGGCTCTGCACTTAACCTGAACTTCCTTTACAGAATAAACTGCATGTCCTTTCCTAAAAGGAAAATTCCTACATTTTGAAGATAGGACATTCCTAAATCGGAACTAGAAGAGTGTAGTAAAATGTATTTCCAGCAACCACTTCCTCCCCACGGGCAGCTTCACCCGGTTCGCCGACTGGCGGTTCATACACCGCGCCCGGCTGAATTGCGTCCCCCTCAACGGTGCCATCCGCCACGGGAACCGGGACAAGCGCTGCAGGAAGTGCGGGTACGTCACCGAAACCCTGCCCCACGTCCTATGCAGTTGCAAGCCCCACGCCAGAGCCTGGCAACTGCGACACAACGCCGTCCAGGACCGCCTGGTGAAGGCCATCGACCCGCGCCTGGGGGAAGTCACCGTCAACCGCACCGTCCCCGGCACCGACAGCCCGCTGCGCCCAGACATCGTCGTCACGGACGAGGTCGGTAAAAAGATCATCCTGGTCGACGTAACGATTCCGTTCGAGAACAGGACCCCGGCCTTCCGTGTAGCCCGAGCCCGCAAGCTTGAAAAATACGCCCCCCTGGCTGACGCCCTGCGGTCAAAGGGCTACGAGGTACACACAGACGCTCTGCTTGTCGGGGCCCTGGGTGCCTGGGACCCGTGCAATGAGCGAGTGCTGAAGACCTGTGGAGTGGGCCGTCACTACGCACGGCTCATGAGACGCCTAATGGTCTCAGACACTATCCGTTGGTCCCGGGACATCTACACGGAACACATCACCGGCCACCGCCAATACCAGGAGTGAGCCGACCAGACTTCGCCCACCTGCAAGGGAGAAGGGACTCACTAACCCTCCCCCCCCCCCCCCACTGGGCCTGAGCCCCGAACCCACCCAACCTCACCGGCCGCCGCCAATTCCGAGAGCGAGCCGGGGGGACCCCACCCACCTACAAGGGGGAAGGGACCTTACCCCCTGAGCCCCAACCCCACCGGCCAGTTCCAATGCCGAGAATGAGCCAGGGAGACTTCACCCACCCGCAAGGGGGAAGGGACCTTTAAACCCCCTCCTACGGGACCCTACCCCCGGAGCCCCGAACCCACCCAACCTCACCGGCCACCGTCAACTCAGTGAGTGAGCCGGGGAGACCTCGCCCACCCGCAAGGGGGAAGGGACCCATATCCCCCCCGAGCCCTGAACCAGCCCAACCCCACCGGCCACCGCCGATAACGAGAGTGAGCCGGTGGGACCTCGCCCACCCGCAAGGGGAAAGGGGCCTATATACCCCCCCCCGATGGGCCTTATCCCTTGAGCCCTGAACCCACCCAACCTCACCGGCCACCGCCAATGCCAAGAGTGAGCCGGGGAGACCTCGCCCACCCGCAAGGGGGAAGGGACCTATTAACCCCTCCCCCCCGCTGGGCCTCTTTCGCTGAACCCCGATCCTACCCAACCTAACTGAATCCCACCACGTGAGGGTCGCCCCATCACCATTACCCAGCCCACCTACTCGTACCCATGACTATTTGTACCCCCTATGCGGATGATTGACCCTCACCGCTTACCAACTGTGTCTTGATCTCGCCCACCGCTTACCCCCCCATTGGAGACATCACAGTCTGTATGTATTATGTGTGCTGCCAACCCTGACATAACAACATCCCCCCCATACTCTGTATGTTCCCCCAATGATCGACAACTGACTCTTCAAATCTTTTGTACCGTTTATTTTTTAAATATTCTCTAATAAAAATTTTAATGTATTCGGTCAGCATACTACCCTTTCACCTCCCAGGGTTAGAATTCACTGTGCAGATCACCAATGCATTGAGTTTGATGTTCTCAGACTAGGATGGTGGAAGCATTTGCTCACTTCACAACATGGAAAAATGTATCACTGCTAGCAGTATTGGCTTGTGTTTGTTATATTGGATTACCCAACTGTGGCTCGAGGTGGGAGCATGCCGCAGGTCAGGATGAAGATAGATTGAGAGAGCTGTGGGCGGGCCCCAGTACTGGATTAACAGTGTGATTGGAGATCAGCAGCGAGGTGCATTGGTAATGTGTCAGAACTGACACCTGGCCTGCCTGATTTATGTTTGGCTCCAGACAAGTCCTGCCTGTCAAGCTCCTTCAACATCACAAAGCCCTACAGCTCATCAGATCCAACCTCATGCAAGGCTGTTCAGGCAGCTGCATCACAGCAGGGTGGGTCTTCAGGGGAACAGGTGTGAGAGGGAAGTTCTGCGTGCCACCTTAACAAACATTTACTGAGCAGCCATGTTAGGACCTGCTCCTGAGAAGTGCTGGGTACCTCCAAATTCTAGCAGATGCAGGTGCTCCGCACCTCTCAGGATTGGACCCTCAGCACAGTCCTTTTCATTACTGCTAGGATGAGGGAACATCGTGACAGGGGCTCAACATTCAAGTCTTTCTCAGTGTGACTGAGTTAGTTTCAGGTTGCGTAGTGTGTTAATACGGCAGCTCTTCACCTTTGGAGACTGGGGTCCAGCTCTGGCTCAGGGCAGACCATGAAGAAAAAATAGTTCCATGGTTCCTTGCGTGTGCTTAGAAACATTTGTCCATATTGCAAAACTCACCACACACAACCCTGGGCAATGCAAGAGTGGGGTCCATGTCGTCCAGTGGCCTCTCACCAACACTGGCCATCACCAGCTTCTTCAGGGCAAAGTGCAAGAAGCCCCAAAGTGCACAATTCTGGAATAGCCTTCCCAGAGGGAAAGTTTCTCACCAACAAAATGAGTTAATTGTTGGCTTATGTCTTCAGAAATAAGAGTTTATATCCCTTAACTTATTTAATCCTTTCATCTCATTGGATACTCTCATTTTCCACATCCATATCTAGTCCTTTTTTTAACCCTGCTAAACTCTTTACTATCTTGTAGCAGTGAGTTCCACAGATTATTATGCATCATGTAAAAATGTATTTCCTCTCATCAGTTTAAAATTTACTGCTTTTCAATTTCATTGACTGCTCCCTTGCATTGGGGGGTATAGGGCACCTGAAAGGTCTCCTCTCCATGTAAAGCCATGCCAAGTTGATGTCTGATGCCAAGTGATGCCACCCCTGGAATTCTCAGGGCATGCTGCATTGTCATGGCTGAGATGCATTGGCAGAGCTGGAGGTGGGATTGGAACAGCAGGTGTTGGCTGGGGGGGGGGGGGGGAAGGCAGCTGGAACAGGGTAGGTGTTGGCTCAGGATGGGGGGCCATTACCAGGGCGGGGGGGCTGGAACAGGGCAGGCGCTGGCTCAAGATGGGGGTTACCAGGGCGGGGGGGCTGGAACAGGGTAGGTGCTGGCTCAGGATGGGGGGCCATTACCAGGGCTAGGGGGCTGCAGGGCGGCATGGAGGGGCGGCGGTGGAACTAGGAACGGGGGCAGGCTTCCCGCCCATCATCGGAGGCTCCGGGGGGGGGGGTCGTGTCCTCCCTGTCCCCCTCCCCGGTGCCAGGGGCCCCGTGCGCTCGCCGGCTCTTCTCCGGCTGGGCACGGTCCCTTTAAGGGCGGGAGCAGGTGAGAGGGGGCGCGGCCCCTTTAAGGAGCCGGCCCCACCCACGCGGGGCGAAAGTTTCAGCCGCCGGGCCAGGAGACGCCGCAGGTATCGCTCCGGGCTCCGTCCAGCCCCCTCTTCCTTGCGGCTGCTAGGAGCGGGCGGTGCCGGCCGGCGGGTGCCGCTTGCGGAGCCGGGACCCCCCCCCTGGGAGCCGGGGCGCAGCGGTGGATCGGGGCGGTGTCCGCAGGCAGGTCCTTGTGGGCGGGCCTGGGGCCGCGGTGCCGTGCAGGGGGCGGCCTGGGCACTCGCTGTCTCCGGCCCCAACACCCGGTCGTGGCGGTGCCCGGCGCTGGGGGTAGTGGGGACACGTGGGTGCTGGCCGGTCCCTGTGCCGGAGCGGGGTGTCCCCCAGCCCGGGGTGCGGACGGCGTGACCGGGGAATTGCTGGGGCGTTACTGTTCAGGGGCTGCGGGAAAGAAGCTCTGGCTTTGGCCGTGGCCTGACTCTCTCCTTGCTTTGCCAGGGGCTTTCCAGGGCTGCGCGATCGCTGAGCTTGCGGCGGAGCCCGGCCACCGCCGAGTTGTGTGTTGCTTGGGGTGCTGGCCCCAGACCAGCTCGCTGGGACTGGCTGCTGGTTGTGATCCTGACTTCCTGGCATTCTTGGAGAGGTTTGTCTTTCGGATAGCAGAGCCTGGCTTATTACAGACGTGTTTCCTACACAGCAGCACAGCTGGGACAGCACAGGCAGAGTGTAGATGCCAGTTCTGGAGTGTGTGTGGTAAGCAAGCTTGGGGATTGCTGTGCGGGTAGCAAACCCGTTGGTGCGGTGGTGGGTAGATTAGGGGTGTGCCACATAGTAGTGCATGGCTGGGGTTTATCGTGGCGGGCATGAGGGGTTTGGTGTCTGGGTCAGGCTGGCTGTGGCAGTTCACTGCTTAAGCTGGTCAGGAATTTGCTCCCACTCCCAAACCTTCAGTCTCTCCAGCTCTCAGGGCAGGTCAGTGAGGAGAGGAGAGGAAGGATTGCAGCTTGTGTTTGGTGGGGAGGGGGAGTTTGTTTCCAGATCTGCTCGAGCCTTCCAGAACCTTGCACAGCAGTCCCAGGCTTCCTGCCACAGGAAAGGACCATGACTCTAATAACTCAGTTCCCTGCTTCATCTGGGTGGTGGGAGGATGCATTCATTTGCGCACATCCTGTCGTGAAGGAATGGGGCTTATAAGTACGGAGGTAGGGGCTGTATTTTTCTTATATGCTTGGACATTGCTTGGCGTTCATGTGGAATAATAGCTATGGGACTGTTGTGTTGAAACCTTCTCCACTTGTTAGATCCTGCTAATCTTCATCTGTGAGTCACATTCCTAATTAAAACCTTTATCCAAATACTTTCTCTCCCATTTGCAGAGGTGCTCCTGTGTGTGTAGAACACTGGAGACAGACCAATTTCAGATGTAAGATGATGCAATGTGGATTAGTCTACATGTACAGATGTCAGAGAGAGTGTGTGGTTGGTGTAACTTGTGTGGCCAGAAGGTGTAAATTAGAGAAGGGGGTGGTAGTTTCAGTTCACATCCTGCAGTCACTTTCCATGCTAACTCCTTTCTTCTGACCTTTGGCATGGCAGCTTGAACTTGGGGGCCCAATCCAGAGATGGTGTGGAAGTGGGAATGCGGGAGAAGGTGGAGGGATGGAACAGCTTCCATGTGAGGCGAGATTAAGAAGACTGGGACTGTTCAGCTTAGAAAAGAGACTATCACATTCCCACTTAGTTGAGATCTATAAAAACATGACTGGGGTGGAGAAAGTGAATAAGGAAATGTTATTTACCCCTTCACATGGACCAGGTGTCACCCAATGATATTAATAAGCAGCAGGTTTAAAACAAACAAAAGGAAGTACCGCGGAAGTCAACCTGTGGAAACTCCTTGCCAGGGGATGTTGTGAAGGTCAAAAGTATAACTGGGTTCAAAAAAGAATTAGACAAGTTCGTGAAAAATAGGTCCATCTATGGCTATTAGCCAAGATGGTCAGGGGCACAACCCAATGCTCTGGGTGGCCCTAAACCTCTGATTGTTAGAAGCTGGGACTGGATGATGGGATGGATCACTTGATACATTGCTCTATTTTGTTCATTCCCTCTGAAGCATCTGGCATTGGCTGCTGTTGGAAGACAGGCTGGTGGGCTACGTGGCCATGCTGGGTCAGACCAATGGTCCATTCTTGTGTTCTTAGGGATATGGGTTACATGTTGGGAAATGAGTTTAGAGTCCAGCTAGTGTAACGCAGAGTGGGTTAGAAGAAGATGTAATCTAAAGAGGTTTGCACTCCCTCTGTATTAACCATAGTTGGTCCAGAGCTTATGCACTTCTTAAATACAGGTAGGTGATAGCTAGGTGAGGGAGGGTTCTTGCAGGGTGTCCCCTGGCAGCCTTTCCTATGCAGTTCCACGTACAGGAAAGCCTGACAGTCCCAGGCCTTGTGAGGAAGTCAGGTACTGCCAAATACCCCTGGGTTGGAGGGAAGCCAGCATGTAGCCCTGGGGCTGTGTAGCTCCAAGAGAATAAAAAGCAGTGGCCCTCCCAGGCTGGACTGGGATTGCATGGCTCTTGGCTCTTTGGAGGTTGAAGAGGGTGGGTACTTGCGGTTCTGAGTCTTGCTCTGGCACTGTCCTAGAGGGTGCAGTGTTCCTAGGGAAGCACTGGCTCCCTTGTCCTCAGCCCCTTCCCACTTCACTAAAGAAGCAAAGCCTGGGGAGTTGGAAGTATAGTGATCAGAGAACATATGGCGAGGTGAGGCTCCCTTGGGAGGCCAGTTCACTCTGTCAGAAACAAGAGGTTACTCAACCTGTTCAGCTTCATTCTTTCTCTTCATGGTCACTTGGGTACAAGAGGACATTGCACAGGGAGAGGGGAATTGGAGCTGACCTCCTTGCATGTAGCTGCTGGGCTAATATTTCTTGCATCTGCAAACAGCCTCCACTGTCCTGGGTCCTTCCCCTGGTCTGAGTGTGGACACTCCATCTTCAAGTGGTGACCCTTCCCTGCTCTAACCCCTGGGTTGCAGAGGCCCTCGCAATGACTGTCAGGGAGTGTACTGGAATGGCTGCTTTCAGGTGGGATCTACAGGAACAAAAGTACCTTCTGGAGTGGCTGCACTAAAGAGAGAGCTTGTTGAACTTCTCAGAAGAAATTTCTCAACATCCATCTGTCTGGATGCATGACTGAACTTAAAAGTTAGTTTGAGAAAAGACCCATCCAGTCCATTTAAGTATTGAGTCCAAAAAGGGTACTCCTGAATACAGAACTAAAAGGGAAGATGCTTGTCTCTCTGCAGACCTGCCTTATGATGCCTAAGCATTCATTTGGCTAGCAATTTAGAAAAGCCAATTCTAACCAAACAGAATCTCAGCAACTTCCATTCTTCTCTCAGCTGGATTGGTGCTCCAACTACCTTAGAAGCTGCTCACTGTTGATTTTCTTCTTCAGGCCTAGAACTCTAGATACCTATCTAGACAGATCCCATTTGTGAGGAAAAGTGCTACAGTAGAGTTGAAAGGGGAGAGAATAAATGAGAGCATCACCAAAGCCTACTGATGGTGGGATGGTTGAGGATATTGTCTCTTCCAGATGTTCACCCAGTCCTAGTGAGCCCTTCTTTCCCAGAACATTATGCTACAGAAAATGTGGAAATGGCCAATACAGCTGTGATTCTAGAGAGGTCTCAAATCTGCATCCTGCTTCTTAGCTAAAATCCCTGTAGCTGATACAGACTCAGCTGAATGTGTCAGGAGCATGGAGCTCCAGGAATGGGGAGAGCTAGAAATAGCCCATCTTTAGTGATTACTCTTGTTATAGTTAGTATGGCAACACCCATTTCTTCATTTTCTCCATGTATATATATCTTCCTACTGTGTTTTCCACTGCATGCATCCGACGAAGTGGGTTTTAGCCCACAAAAGCTTATGCTCAAATACATTTGTTAGTCTCTAAGGTGCCACAAGTACTCCTATTTCTACGGCTAAGAGTCTGAGGAATATATTCTGGGTAGGGCTTGATAATGGTGACTGAGTAGGAAGTGAATAGCGTATATAAGCATGTTAACTGGGTGCTGGCAGAGAGACTGTGTCATTACTTTGCTTGTTCCTGGATCGTCTATCAAAGTGCCAATCACTCTGGTATCCAGACAAGACTTTTAACCAACTTACTGCAAGTCATGAAGTAAGAAATGCATCTTACTCCTTGACATGGGGCTGAGGGACTGTTTCAGAGCGGCTCTGAATAAAGTACTGATAATGACTTCAATTAGCCCACTAATATTCCCCATTGCTTTTGTTCTTATTGCTGCTCCTTTTTCCATTCCTTTGGAACCCAGATTCTACCTTCTTGCATGTTTGTAGAACAAGGCCATTTAAAGGAACATGGGCAGTTTAAAATTCATATGTTACCTTTCTTAGCAACCTAAATAAAGGACACCTTGGGTTATTAAAAAATGTAATATTAACGGTTTTTCATGTTCTGCTTGAACAATGATATGCTGATCAGTTTCACTTTCCAGTTCTCACATGGATTAGCACAGTACTGTAAACCAGAGGGTGATGCTTTTTAAACAGTCCAGGTGGTATTTTTAGTCATCTCAGAATCTTGTGAAAATTTTTTTTTAATGGAAAAACAAAACATTGGGGCCAAATCCCTTGGCTTTTTGTCTTTAACACTGCACCCATCACAATGGGAATGGTGTGCTTTTTTAAAACACAAAATCTCACTTAAATAGACTGAAAATGGGACTAAGGAACCGGCAAAGATGAGTTGCCTAGTAGAGGTGGCTCTTTAACTAAAGGTCAAACAAAACCTGGAACCTAAGTACCCTAAAGAGGCAGTTTACAAGATGGGGTTATTTGTGCAGAGTTGATCTTTGGTGCAGGTTTTTTCTCTATATAAACAAGTTTAGAAGTTTGTCACACTGAGTACAGTAAATTCCAATATGCAACTTATTTTTGCTTAGGGTCTTCAGTTTGAAAATAGCACAGGGGTTAATATATTGCTCTGTCTTGATCTGTGCTCTCTTGAGTTAATTCATAGGCAAATCCTAAGGCAGGGTTGGCTTTCTTTTGTATTTAAAAAATAACAAAACCAAAAAAAAACAACCCCAACACATTTGAGCTGGAACTCAATGAGATTCTCAACCTCCTTCTGGGAGTCCTGGCCTCCTGCTCCTAGGCAATCCCTGATTCCCACTGTCCTGAGAAGTCACAGCACATCTGTAGCCATAACAATGGAGTGTGATGTCATCTAGGAGGCAGGAAGGTCACTCAGGGGCAGCATCAAGGGAGTGTGAACTTCCTGCTGGCGGTAGGGGAAAATGCATCACTGGACATAGCTGGGGTCCAGACCAGGAAATGAACCTGCAAGGCTCTGGGTGAACAAGGCAGGGGGGAGTGCTGCTCTTGATAGCAGCATATGCTTGCTGTTGTGTGCTTCAGAGCCCTGAGGAAACTGTTCCTGAGATGAGGGAGGGACACTTTTTTTTGAAGGCTCTTGCTTGGCGCTCTTGTGTGGTGTGTCTGACCCCGATGAGCTAAGCTGGGACAGGAAGTGACCTAGATATGGTCCAAGCTCTATAGAAATACTACAAGCAACTGCTCATGGCAGCTTTGAGAGGGGCCTGATCTTTTTGCTCTCCTGCCTCTTCTGGGCTCTGAGGGAAGCCTCGTAGGCCAGATCCTACATCCTGTGCTTCCAGGGTCCTTGCAGTAGCCTTGCTTCCTTGGGGTTGGGGAGGTCTGCGGCTCAGAAGGCCTTGTTGTGCTTGGACACTTGGGTCTTTGTCAGTAGGGGAGGCGCAGCGCTGTAACTCTGAACTCCAATCCATCCTGTTTTGTTCTTTTCACCACCATCCCTTTCCAGGCTGGGTCTGTCTGCAAGTGCTGGATGCAGGCAGGAAACTCCAAGTGTGTTGGTGGAACAACTCAGCCACTGGATGTTCCCATGGAGGCTCATTAAGGCCACATGCAGGGGGCTAAGAGCTTCCAAAACACTGAACTCTCTAACCAGGGTGTGTAATTGGTGCTGGGAGGGCAGCAGAGGCAGCATGCTCTTAGGCCAGGCGCAGGGATGAAGCTGATCATGCTTTAGTGACTAATGTAGGTACTCCCCACAGCCTTGCTGTGAGGTGGGACCAACAAAGTGCAGTGAGGCAGAGTAGATACAGGGACAGTTGATGGCCACCTGGAGTTATCAATGAGTTATTGCTTCATGCAAATGCACAGGGGCTTAGAAGAACCCAGGAGTGTTGCACTTGGCTGTACTAACTTGCTAACTTGCCTCCAGCTCTGAGGAATCCAGCTGCTTTCAGGAAAAGGCAGGCGATTCCTGGGATAAGCCATGTCGGAGGCTGTGGACCTGTCTTTCCTGTCAGAGGCAGAGAGGGATATGATCCTGCAAGTCCTGCAGCGAGATGAAGAGCTCCGCAAGGCTGAGGAGAGAAGGGTCAGGTGAGAGCCTGGGTAGGGGAGAGATTTTTTTTCCTTCAAAGTCTTCCGCTGCAGTCTGTGCTTCCTTGATGGCTGGTAGGGTTTTGCCTGTAAATGGCAGGGTGGGGATGGACATGGGTCTTGTAGTTAGCTGCCCTACTGGTATTGTGCTCTGTTTCCCCTGGATGGGGAGGTAAATGGTGGTGGTTGCCCAGGCATCACTGCCCTGTCCTGACTTGCTCTAAGAGGCAGCATCGACTCAGGGCTCGGTGTGGGTTTTAACTGCTCATGGGTTTTGCATCTGAACAGGCGACTGAAGAATGAGCTGCTGGAGATCCGGCGCAAAGGGGCCAAGCGGGGCAGTCAGCGCTACAGCGAGCGGACATGTGCCCGGTGCCAGCAGAGCTTGGGCCGCGTGAGCCCCAAGGCCAACACCTGCCGCGGCTGCAACCACCTGGTGTGTCGGGACTGCCGCTCCTACAGCATCAACAGCACTTGGCGCTGCAAAGTCTGCACCAAGGAAGCGTGAGTGTTTCCCTGGGGAGAGTTCAGGCTGAGTGTCTCTCTCTGCACAGGCCATGGCTGCCTTCCTCATCCTCCCTGTCGCCAGGCTTGCAACCTGGATGCCATCCTGCTCTTCTCTTCCCCTGCTCCCACCCACAGTAAGCTCTTGCAAAGACCTCATGGCTTCCTCCAACATCTCTAAAACCCATCCATCCTTCTCTATTGCTGCTGATTGTTGTCCTGGTTATCTCCTGCCGCAGCTGTTCCACTCTCCACCTACCCTGGAGTCCAGCCTTTCTTCTTCCCTCCCAGTCTGTTCCAAGCACTTCTGCTATTAGTCTTCCCCTCCAATGCCCCTCGTCCCATTCTCTTTGTGCACCAAGCTGGCAGTATGCAAGCTTTCGGTGGTGAAAAAACAGACCCTTCTCTCCTCTTCTGCCCTGCCTTACCTGAGTCCCTTGTCCCTCTCCCACTTGTAGCTCTGCAGCATCTCTCCTGCTGCTGCTCACACCGGGAGAGCTTCCTGCTGCCTGTGCACTAGGTATCCTGTGTCTGTTCCTTGCTGACAGTGTATGCAGGCCTTTTTGGGACTGCATGCCCAGGGCTAGCCTGACAGCTCTTTGGGGCTGGGATCTTGTCTTTCAATGCATCTGCATCCTAAAATTGCCATGCTCATCTACATTACTCCAACAGTGTTTCCTCCTGCAGGGTGGTAGAGCAAAGGAAGCAGAGAACACTGACCTTACACAGGGTGAGAATGGCCTCTCACTGCCTCTTTCCCCTGCAGAGAGCTGAAGAAGACAACCGGTGACTGGTTCTATGACCAAAGAATCAATCGCTTTGCAAACAGGCTGGGGAGCGACATAGTGAGAATGTCCCTTCGGCGCAAACCTCCAGGTAGGAACAGCCAAGCTCTGGGTGGGGAGGGGCCCTATTCCAGAAAACCACCTCTGGGATGCAGCCTAGTTGGTGGCCTCTGTACAGAGAGGCCATGGACACAGGCCCCATTTCACTCCAGGGGGCTCTCCAGGTTGGATGTAGGCACTTGTTTTCTTGACTAAGGGGGGACATGATAGAGGTATATAAAATCATGAGTGATGTTGAGAAAGTGGATAAGGAAAAGTTATTTACTTATTCCCATAATACAAGAACTAGGGGTCACCAAATGAAATTAATAGGCAGCAGGTTTAAAACAAATAAAAGGAAGTTCTTCTTCACGCAGCGCACAGTCAACTTGTGGAACTCCTTACCTGAGGAGGTTGTGAAGGCTAGGACTATAACAATGTTTAAAAGGGGACTGGATAAATTCATGGTGGCTAAGTCCATAAATGGCTATTAGCCAGGATGGGTAAGAATGGTGTCCCTAGCCTCTGTTCGTCAGAGGATGGAGATGGATGGCAGGAGAGAGATCACTTGATCATTGCCTGTTAGGTTCACTCCCTCTGGGGCACCTGGCATTGGCCACTGTCGGTAGACAGATACTGGGCTAGATGGACCTTTGGTCTGACCCAGTACGGCCTTTCTTATGTTCTTATGCTCATGGCGATGCCAGAGTTAGCACTTCGATGGGGAAATAAGATGCCCGAGGTCTCTGCAAGCTGCCCCTGCTGGGCTGCTCTCCTGCCATCTTGGTTGCCTTTGCATTGTTTTTTATTTTCTTCCAGCCAACAAAAGAGAGACTGTGGGGCAAACCCTTCTCCAGCAGGCACAGCCGAACGATCCAAAAGACTCCCCCGTGGCAAAGCAGAAGAGTCCCCAGGAGCGACAGAAGGAGCCCAGGTGAGTCTTAAGTCCATCCTGCAGGTGTTCTCTGAGCCTCCGCATTCACCTTCCCTGCATTCCCACCTTCCCTGCATTCACTTCAGATCTCTCAGGGAAGCAATGACCTGGAATCCATGTACATGGGGCAGAGCAGTGGGCTTTGAGAAGATGCTCTCTCTTATGGGAAGAGGACTGGTAGTTGTATAGGGCATAGACCAGCGTTTCTCAAATGCGGCCATGTCAGCCTCCAAACCATGGGTGGAGATGGGGGGGGGGGCAAAGCAGCGACCCCCTCCCTGCAGTGCCCAGCTGTTGCTCCTGAATAGCTGGTACCAAGGGCAGTGAGATGCGCTGCCTTGGTGTATGTGCTGGTGCCACCAGCAGGGATCAGTGCCCTGCACCGTGCAACTTCCTCGGGGGCTCTGGGCAGCACTTCTGGAGACACATGAGGTCAGTGCGCGCGGTGCTGGAGGCGGCTGCAGCTTTTGGTCCCCGGGGCACTCCCTTAGGCAGCTCCCCTATTCCTGCCAGGCTGGGGCATGGGGAGCCTGGAACTCTGCAGGCAGCTGGTGAGTTCCTGACCCACCTGTCACGGAGTCCCTGGGCGATGTTCTGGAACTGCTCCCCACAAAGCCAGCCAGGACTTTGGGGAGCCTCCTCTCCCTCAGAGCAGACTGTCTTCAGGGCAAGAAGCTCACACAGAAATCCCCCTCCAGCCCCTCCTCCTCTGGGCTTTGTCTCTTTCCTGGGCCAGGAGGTCACCTGACCTCTTTGTTCTCCCACACCTTTAGCATCTCCTTGCAGGGGGGAAGGGCCTGGCCATTAGTTGCCAGGCGACAGAGGATTGGCCAGAAACTGAGGCACCCACACAGTATTCAGAGGAAACATTAAGAACAGTCCCACTTCGTCACACCACCTTCCACGGGGCAGGCTCTCACTGAAGGGCTGTGGGAGGCAGGGACAGAAAAACCATGATGTCAGAGTGGCCATCAGCAAGGGTTGGTGGCTGCACTCTGAGGTCACCAAAAAATTTGTTGTGAGAACCCCTGGCACAGACTGAGTCTTGCTGGTGGATGCTACAGCAGATGACTGTGGATCTCTAGGCCTTGGCAAATAGATTGGGGAAGATCCTTTCCTCAGTTGCCCTCCCAGCCCTGGGGCAGGGGACCAGGACTGTCTGTCGCTCCCAATTTCCCTTGCACAGACAGTCAGATACTATGCCTGATGGACGTATTAGAAAATCACTTCAAGGTGTGATGTAAGAATGGCCAAGAGCCACGAACTGCAGAAGGGCTAAACAAGTGCTGTTGCTCCTGCCCTGTTCCTTCAGCCAGAAGGCCCCCAGCATGATACTCTCCCCTTGTTGGTGAGATGCTTTGGTGCTTGTCGGTTGCACCTGATCAGCTGGCTGTGCTTGTGTCCCATGGACTTTGTGTGATATTCTGCCTCTTGTATCGTTTCATATGGTCAACTATGTCCTCCTGTTGCCTGCAGTGGGAATGATACCACCCCTTGGCCACGGGGCGCTGAGCTGGAATCTGTTGTCCCAAAAGAGGAACCATGGGAGATGGGTGTTATCCCAGCCCATTATGCTTTCTGGCACCAAAATGACTAACAAGGCAACCCCTCTGATATCTGGCACCAAAGTGGCTCATCTGGGTGATGGCATGAAAATGTAAATTACGGTGGCTGTCCGGTAATGCCACTTTGGCTTATGGAGACCATATACAGCTAAAATAGACCAGACCTTTTTAAAGCTCCCTTGTCTTGTTGATGCTCCTTTCCAGGCCCCTTCCTGATGCTGTTAGATGAGGAGGATTTGCCGTTGTGTAACCCAACCCTCCAATGGAGTTTTCCAGAGAGCTTCAATAGGTCTCCAAGCCAATCCAGCTCTCCCATGATCAATGTGGTGGTGATGGTCTGATGCAGGTCTAATCTGATCAAACCCTTCTCTTATTGACCTACAAATCCACCACGTGGCTCTGCTTATCTTAAACCCATCTTCTGCCCTTATAAATAAAATGGCTGCGTTCAGGGGCTGGTATCTTCCTCTAGGCCCTGTGTGGCAAAAATCAAAGTGCTGCCAGTTGCTCCAAAGGCCCATATTGCCATACAGCATAGTGGCTGACACCCTGGATCTCCCTGTCTCTCAGGAGGGGTTGGGCCTCCTGCACTGCAGTCTGGAACTGCCCTTCCTACCATAGGGACAGATTTGTTTTTTCCCCAGCATGCCTCCTGAAGCCTTGGACCCCCGAGATGGGAAGAGTGATACCGAGTCCATGGAGAACATGAGTCTGGATGGGTACAGACCCAACGCCTCTGGCACAGGTGTCAGCTCCAGGTTAGAGACTGATTCCTGTGCCCAGAAACAGTCAATAGGAGCGGTCAGATTCTTGGCTTCTCCCACTTCCTGTGTTGCTGTCTTCTCCCTGCCTCCCTCTCTCCCCCTGCCTTAAGTAAACGGTTCAAAGGGCAGGTGGAGAGGGTCCTTTAAAGATTTGGAGTAGGAGGAAAAGGGCACACTTTAGGGATGCTTCTGAAGGTGAGCTGGGACCCCACTTCCCAGGAATGCTTAGCTGAGACACTAATGGGGAGATGACTCCCTAACCTGCTCTAGATGCTGCTCCCCTCCCCTTCCAACAGGTACAGCTGTCTCCCAAGCCCTGGTCCCTTTTGAGCCCATGGGTGCTCCGGTCCGTGTGCTGAACAGGCTGGTGCCCTGCTGCCTGTAAAGTCCTGATACACCCCAGGAGGCCTGGAGCCATGAGAGGAACTGGGAGCAGTGCTGCTGCTGCCTAAACAATAGGTAACTCTGAGCTGGCTGTGATGCAGGCAGAGTGGCAAGTGCAGAATGCAGTGCTAGGGAAAAAGGTGTTTTTTTTTTTTTTTTTTTTACTGTTTTTAAATCTTACACTGGGTAGGCAGGATTCCCCCATGTCTTCCCCTGCTCATTCCTTTAGCACATGGTGCTGGTAGACAGAGACACTCTAATCTCACTCAGAAGGCTGTTTCGATGCTTGTTGAGAAAGTCAAGATATTGGCTGATAGGCAAGCTAACTCTGGTTGCTAGGCAGTCTCCCCCCTCCCGGCCCCCCCAGCAAAGAGTTCTCATGCTGGATGGATACAGAGCTAGTCTGACTTTTTCCTCTACTGTCTGCAGGAGAAACTCCCTGGATAAAACTGTCACTTTCCAAGAGGGGAAGCAAAGGCCTGGTCCCGTGGGCTCCAACGTATCCACCTTGCCCATCCCCACCCGCTCCAGAGACACTACTCCCTCCGGTTCAGAAAGTGTATGTGTCCGCTACCAGTGCTGCAGCGATCGGGTTCTCCTGCCCTGTGGGCTCTGGGGCCAGGGGTTATATACAGTCTAGTTCCCCCTCTCTGAACAGCCTGTTTTCCCTTCATAGGAGGCTCGTGTGGGGAGCCATGGTGCAGCATCCGCAGATGAGAATGAAACCATATTCAAGAAGAATCCCAGGAGAACCCTGAGGCCTGCAGGTGAGTTGCCCTCTGGGGACCCTGGCAGCTGTGCTCTGGGAAACAAAGTGCAGGGCTGAGTCTGGATACCTTGGTTCTGTTCCCACCTCTGCTGCTGACCTGTTGGGCAACCTTGGGCAAGTCACTTCACCCCACCTCAGTTCCTCCGCCCTCAAAAGGGGAATAGCGATGCTTCCCTGCTTCTGTAACACACCTTGACCAGTGGATGAGTGAGCACTAGATATGCTTGTAACAGCGTGCTAGCACTGCACTAATGGCTGGGATTGGAGGCATCTCACCTTCCTGTCTCCGACACAGACTACACCAAGTCAGTGATTGATCTGCGCCCGGAGGAGCTGGGAAGTGAAAGTGGCTCCATGGGAGACAGAAGCAAGTCGGTCCCAGGTCTCAAAACTGAAGTGGTGAGAGCCTATTGAGCTGCGTTGAATCAACTTGTTTGCTTAAGAGGGAGGCTTCTCTTTCACCCCACCTTTCTCTGAGGCCCATGGGATCGAAGGGGAGTTGCTCCCCACCTGGCCTCCTTCCATTTCAGTTCAACTGCAGGCTACCATGCTGTTATCTAAACTCCCAATGAAGCACAGACCCTGTTGCACATCTGCGGGTCTCCAGCGATAGCCTCACATCTTGTCTGAATGAACTCTCTGTGGCTGTGGGGGAGGAACTTGGATCATTGTTCTCCTCTGTGCTGGCCTGCCTGCTCAGGGCATCTTGCCCTGGTCTGAGGCGAGTACACCTGACAGGACTGGGTGTTGGGCAAGGAGCCTTCGGGTACATCTACACAGCAAATAGCCCCCCGCAGCAGCGAATCTCAGAGCCTGGGTTAACTGACTCGGGCTTGCGGTGTGGGGCTACAGATGGCCGGGTAGATATCCGGGATTGGTCCAGAGCCTGGGTGCTCAGACCCTCCCCACTTGCCAGGTTTCACCAGACCGAGCCCAAAAGTCTACGTGGCTATCTTTAGCCCTGCAGCGGGACCCTGAGTCAATTGACCCAGGCTCTGGGACTCTCTGCCATGTAGCTGTACCCGTAGTGGCTGGGGCTGCTTCCCTGGCAGGGTTGCTGCTGGAGGGGTCTAGCTGCCTTGGTTTTCCAGCTGGTACGGATGGCTGTATCCCTTGTTGCAGGATGAGGAGGAGGAAGACATTGACAACCTGGTGGAGATCCATCGCCGGAGGACGGCCAGAAGCAGCATGCGCAGCGGTACCTCTTCGGTGAGTCGTAGAATATTAGGGTTGGAAGAGACCTCAGCAGGTCATCTAGTCCAACCCCCTACTCAAAGCAGGACCAACACCAACTAAATCATCCCAGCCAGGGCTTTGTCAAGCCTGGCCTTAAAAACCTCTAAGGATGGAGACCCTCCCTAGGTGGTAACCCATTCCAGTGCTTCATCACCCTCCTAGTGAAATAGTGTTTCCTAATATCCAACCTAAACCTCCCCCACTGCAACTTGAGACCATTACTCCTTCTGTCATCTGCCACAACTGAGGACAGCCTAGCGCCATCCTCTTTGGAACCCCCCTTCAGGTAGTTGAAGACTACTATCAAATCCCCCCTCTGGCTTTGCTGCCAGAGTCCCTCTGGCTCTGCTGCCACTGCCCCACCCCCCCACCCCACTCAAGGAAGAAATGCTTGAGTGAGGATTGGGGTTAGGAAGCAGGGAGGCAGCACTGTCTCGTGGTTAGAGCACAGGGTTAGCAGAGCTAGGTACTGTGCCGAGCTCTGCCTTGGACTTTCAGCTTGAGCGTCTCTCTCTGATAGAGCTCGCAAGAGGGTGTGAAAGGTGCTGAGTACTTACCACGGCTAACTGGTTGGGGGAAGGTGACTCCAGTCCAGTGGTCAGGAGGGCAAACATGGCGGGAGGAATTGAAGATGCACTAGGGGCGTAAATCTTACCGGGACCATGTCTTTCAGAGCACCCTGGGGAGCATGGTCAGCATTTACAGCGAGGCTGGTGACTTTGGCAATGTCTGTGTCACAGGAGAGATCGCCTTCTCTCTGAGCTACGAGCACAAGACTCAGACCCTGTTCATCCATGTGAAGGAGTGTCGCCAGCTAGCCTATGCCGATGAGGCCAAGAAGCGCTCCAACCCGTGAGTGCTGAGCAAGCTGCCTCTGGCACGGGATATGGGCATGGGGCTGGACAAATGGGGGGTTGCCTGCCACAGGTGCTGACCTTACTGGGGGGGATGCGGGGGGGGGGGGTTGGACCTGTCCTGTGCTACGTGCTGCCGTACTGATTAGGAAAGCTCCTGTGCTAGGAGTCTGAGATGGACAGCTGCCATCCAGGAACAGAGGTGTGGCTGGCAGTGGTGGGCGGGGGGCAAAGAGCAGGAGTATGTGCTAGGTCTGGGGAGATGCCCGTGAAATGGGTGACATTGCCTGCTTGCCTCCTCCAGATACGTGAAGACGTACCTCCTGCCTGATAAATCCCGGCAAGGCAAACGCAAGACAACCATCAAACGCAACAGTGTCAACCCGCTGTACAATGAGCTGCTCAAGGTGAGCTCTGGGGCAGGGGTTATTGGCTGTCTCCAACCTACCCTAGAGAGAGCTCCATCACAAGCTCAGTTGGGGAGGCAGATGCTTGGCCCAAATCATAAGACCCAGGGCAGGGAGGCTTCACCACCAGAAGCACCTCTCTTCATCCTTTTGCTTCACTGATGGAGTGAAAACAGCCCCTTCCTTCTTGGACCTCAGCTGGGGCTGCTGGGAGGGAGAGGGACGCTGATTTCCCATGTAGACCAGAGTCAGAGCTCTGAAAATCCTGCACGAGGCTCCGAGCACTGGGGCAGGGACCAAGATAACTGACAGTCTGTGCAGGGCTGTCTTGCTGACGTCACTGCATTTTTTGTGTGGCCCTGTTGCCGTGGTGACTTGGCCAGGCATAGCTCAAGTGGTGACTTGGCCATGACCTCCCTGCAGACACATCACTCTCCTGCTCTGCTTGCTTTGCCTAGCATCCTGCCACCGTCACCGGAGGGTGGGCATTTTCCTGTTCAGAGCACCCTTCCCATCTCTGAAAGGTTGCTTTCTGTGGCCCCTCCCGGCCGTAGCGATGTCACCAGAGGGCAGTACAGTCACTTGAGCAGGGAGCCAGCTAAATCCAAGCCGTGTGGATCCAGCAGGGGGAATGCTGCCAGATGCATGCTTCGCTTACTGGCTTCTGCTGCGGAATTTGTGCTGTAGCCGATATAAGTAAATGCCAGGGCAGCCCCCCTCCCCTGCTATAAATGCAGGGAGCACAAAGGACGGAGGGTGGCAATTAAAGCTTTGGAATCCAGAAAGCTCCAGTAGTTTCTGGAGCCTCCTGTTTCAGTAACCTTCATCCCCAAATCTGAGCAATTCCACTGTGCCCACCCAAGGCCAAGCCTGTGCTCAGAGATGGACTGAGCAGAACTCTCTGCTCCCCAGCCTCCAGACCTCTACCCTAAAGGTGCTTCCCATGCCCCCAGGAGGCCAGGGCTGCCCAGTGTAGAGAGTCCCTTGAATGGGTGAGTGCAGGCCCAGCTCCTCCGTGGGTCTTGGATTAGTCACTCAGCAAGTGTACACACCTGAAGCTGCCTGGGCAAAGCAGGTCATGAGATGTCCAGCCCACTTGCATGTGTGCACGTACCTTAGTCCCACATGTTGGAGACTTACTGAAAACTTGAGCCTCAGTAGAAAAATCCTCTAAGCTCCTGGGGCTCCTTCCCAGAATCTGCCCTTCCTTTTCTGTGGGCAGCTTTTGGAGTCCCTGCTGTGGACCCAGAGTACATGCCTCCAGTGTGGCTAGACTCCTGGAATGCAGCTGGGCAGCCATTGCCTGGTACCTTCCTCACAGTGGGTGAAACCCTGAAGAGAAAAGGAGTATGTGACAATAGTCAAACACACCAGTTAGGCTCTCAGGAGGAGGTGGGAAGACTTCAGTCTCCCTAGGAGTGTCGAGGGGCATCTCCTCCTCACAGTGAAAGCTTTAGGCATGGTCCTAGCTGCTCTGGGAAGCCACCACTGGCTCATCTGGTTCTGTGGTCCTGTCTCTTCACAGTATGAGATCAGCAAGTCCCTCCTGCTCACAAGAACCTTGCAGTTCTCAGTCTGGCACCACGATCGCTTTGGGCGAAACACCTTCTTGGGGGAGGTGGAGATCCCGATGGAATCCTGGAACTTTGAGAACCAGGTGGAAGAGCGTCTCCCCCTGCATGGCAAGGTATGGCCCCTGTAGCTCTTGCATCTGACCTACCCTAGGAATCCACCACAGCTTCTCCCAATAAGGAAAGTGGCTCTGGAGCAGATGTGAACTTCCACTGACCAGTGCTCTTCACTAGTCTGGCCAGTGCCTTTTATTGTGGGAGATGCTCTTTCCTCTAACATAATGACACAGATCCCTCACAGGGTATGTCTGTGTTTACACTGGGGGTGATTCCCAGCTTGCATAGATGTACATGTGCTAGTTCCGCTCAAGAGAGCACTTGAAAAAAGCAATGTAGCTGGAGTGACACAGATGACCGTACAAGCTAGCCACACGAGTACGTACTCAGGGCGTCTTAGCACTCTGGTCTGTCAGTCTGTACATAGAAGTGAACGTCAGCAGGCAGTCTGCTTCCTAGGGGGGTGATGGACACCTGGTTATTTTCTAAAGTAAGACACTTGCCACATATACCTTCAGAGATCTGGACTTACTGAACAAGTCAATCAATGTCTATAGTCATATAAAGTCCTTCTGACTGAGTCTGGCTCTCTGGGTCTGCTTAGTACACCTGCCTTATGTGACAATAGGGGAGTCTGTGAACATTCATAAGTTAGTGTGGATTCCTGCCGCTGCAGGGTGCCAACACTCTGGCATCTCTCCTGCTGGGAAGGTCCGAGACTGTTCTCTCCCATGGACCTCTAAGGACCCGATCCAAATCCTATTGCAGGCCAGCAGGTGCCATTAGTAAGGCACTGTGGAACAGCTGCCATCATGGCAAACTCATGTTTGCACAAGCAGTAGAGGTGGCTGAGCTTCCAGCTGTCTGGGATTCTGCATGAGTCCAATTCTCCTTGATCTCTAGGAGACCTTTGGGCGAGCTCCACCCTGAGTGTGTTTGTCTGAGTGGCAGCACCTTCAGTAAGGCCTTGTCTATACACCAGCTTGCACTGGTTATTGATATAAGAAACCTATCTATAGTTAAACAAAAGAAGTGTCTATGTGGGGTTTGCACAAGTTAGATGTCTTACTTTATGATCAATCTGGTAAAAATCATATTGAGTCCACACACATCTGCACTGGTTTAATTAAACTGGTTTTTAAAAGAACAAACCCTTTGAACTGGGGCACATTAGTGTATAGACAAGACTGCAGTGGTAATAATTTAAGATTTACTTAAGTAAGTGTGGCCCTAAAATCTCTGATACCCATTTTTCAGGCTGGTGCTGACTCTGCTGGCTCCCAGCAGTACAGAGGAGAGTTGGTTGTTTCCATGAAGTACATCCCATCTTCCAAACACCCAGGGGTGGGTAATGGGAAAAAGGGTGAGTGTCTGAGCTGCTGCAGAACCTCCGCTCATAAAGTAATATGTGAAAACAGATCCAGATGCTAATCCACACTGGCATCCAGTATGTAATCCTAGTCTCCAAACATCCAGAGCTCATCCGGGAACAGGAACTGCTTGTTGTGTTTTCGGGAAGAAGCTAATCCATTAATGGACCAAGCAGCTGTAATATTTTAACCTTCAGCTCAGAAATGTGACTCTGATCCATGATTATTTCAGCAGTGCTACTAGCTAGGCTTTCCTTCTATGCAGATTCAGCCTGAATGGTAATGGCTGCTATTGCAGTAAAGCTTTGATGCAAGCTAGAGCCGGGTTCCTGGGCGGAGAGCTGCATTGGCAATCTGCATCCAGTTTGCTTCTGGAGCAGATCAGCTGCCCTTGTCTTACGTTGTGGGACAGTTCTCCCAAGATCCAGGACCCAGCCTGAATCGGACTAGGCAATTCAGGGGCAGATAAAACACAGCATGCTGGGACCTGTACATCTATTACAGATGAGGATGTCTGTGGGCCAGCCTCTCTGGGATTCAGTGAGCCAGCAGTTCTATTTATTTGTATTACCTTGGTGCCTAAAAGCCACAGTTGTGGACCAGGCCCGAATTGTACTAGGTGTTGTAGGGACAACAGATGGATACAGATAACTGGAGTACAAGGAGTCCACATAAGAGCCAGTGGTCCTTGCACACTAGCAGCCTTAACGCTGTCAGGTTTTCTGTAGGCGTCATGGCAAAGGAGAGTTTTAAGGTAGGTTTTGAAGGAGGACAATGAAGTAGCTTTGCAGATGTTTACAGAGAGCACCTCCCACGCATGAGGGGCAGCATGGGAGAATGCACTTAGGGGCTTGTCTGCAAATTTAACAAGTGGGTGATGGAAGCTGGCAGCATGGGCCAGCTGCAGGTGAGGATTGATGGCTCAATAGTGAACGAGAGCTTGACCGTGAAGAGTCTTGCAAGCAAAGACAAGCGGCTTATGTTTGATGCCAGTGGAGGGATGCAAAGAAGGGGTCACATTCCATGATTGGAGAGAAGCTGTGGCTGAAAACATGGATGATTCAGACTTTCTCTTCCAGGCAAACGGGAGGAAGGAGGCGAACTCCAGGTCTGGATCAAAGAGGCCAAGAACCTCATAGCTGCCAAATCTGGAGGGACCTCTGACAGCTTTGTCAAGGGGTGAGTGTGTCGGAACCATGCCAGTTACAGAGGAGATGGACGGCACCTACAGAACAGCCCTCCCAGCTACAATGACCCTGGATAATGCTTTGCAATGGAGTGACCCAGGGGCCTGGGAATGAATGGGCCTCTCTGTCCCCAACCCTCTCCCAGCTGCCTGGTGTTGGGACGGGGTTGAGGGTTGTGTGTTTATGCTGATGAGCTTGTGCTCCTGTTGTGGTGAAAGGTCCTAAATGCTGATAGGAGGGGTCTGGAGCAGCTCACCCCTACATGCTTCAGAAGTGCTGAGCATCCACAACTCAGCTGAAATCTGCGGTCTGTCGCCAAGAGAAGCGCAGCGTGGTCCACAAACTTCCTCCCAGTGCCTGGCCACGGAGGGGTCCTCTATAAGAGGCAGAGAGAGGCGAGTTCCAGCTCATGGGCATGGATGGAAGTCACAAGCCAATATAACCACACAGACTTCCCGGGGGGAGGGAGGAGCTATTAATTGGCATTCTCCATATGTAGTAAAGAGGAGAGGATGGAAGTTGATGAAATGCAGGCAGGAGCTGAAGAGAAACAGTTCCATTCAATTACATCATGCAGGCAGACAACTAAAAACTGACATTCTATAAGTGCTTGTATACAAATGCTAGAAGTCTCAGTACTAAGATGGGTGAACTGGAGCACCTGGTATTTAAATGACGCTATTGATATAATATCACAGAAACTTGGTGGAATGATGACAGTCAATGGGACACTAATACCAGGGTACAAAATGTATAGAAATGACAGAATATGTTGTGCTGGTGAGGGAGTGGCACAATATGCAAAAGAAAGTGTAGTGTCAAATACAGCAGAACCCCGTTTATCTGATCTAATTGGGACCAAGGCCAGATCGGATAATCAAAGATTTGGATAACTTGGAGAATGGGAAAGTGCAAGGCTGCAGCACCATCTAGCAGCCACAAAAGAGATCGCCTGCTTTTGGATCTGTGTGTTGGTTGTTCATTTAATACAAGGAGACAGTTAATGGATGGTTGAATAAATGGGGTTCTGCTGCATAGTAAAAATCTTAAATGAATCACTCTGTATCATAGAATGTCTAGGGATAGAAATTCCATGCATGAATAAGAATATAGTAGTAGGAATATACTACCGCCCACCTGACCAAAATGTGAAATGCTTAGGGAGATTAGAGAGACTATAAAAATAAATAGCTCAATAATAATGGGGGATTTCAACTATCCCCCTATTGATTGGGAACATGTCGCCAGAGGATGGAATGATAAAATTTCTAGACACCATTAATGACTGCTTCTTAGAGCAGCTAGTCCTGGAACTCACAAGGGGAGAGGCAATTCTTGCTTTAGTCCTAAGTGGAGCACAGGATCTGGTCCAAGAGGTGAATACAGTGGAACAATATAAATTTACCATCCCTGTGGGGGAGGAGGGGAAATACCATAAAGCCCATCACAGTAGCATTTAATTTAGGAAAGGGGAACTACACAGAAATGAAGCTAGCTAAACAGCAATTAAAAGGAAAAGTCACAACAGTGAAATACCTGCAAGCTGCATAGAAACTTTTTAAAATACCAAAATAGAGTCTCTAATTAAATGTATACCGCTAACTAAAAGGAATCGTAAAAGTACCAAAAAAAATAAAAATGCCACCATGACTAAACAGAGTAAAAGAAGCTGACAGAGGCAAGAAGGCATCCTTTAAAAATTGGAAGTCAAATCCTACTGAGGAAAATAAGTGTAAAAGTATAATTAGTCAGGCCACAAAATTTGAAGAGCAACTAGCAAAAGTCTTAAAAATGAATAACAAAAAATAAGTTCGTCAAAAGCAGGAAGCCTCCCAAACAATCAGTGGGGCCACTGGACACTCGAGGTGCTAAAGAAGCACTCAAGGAAGACCAGGTCATTGCGGAGAAGCAAAATTAATTCTTTGCATTGGTCTTCACTGTAGAGGACATGAGGGATATTCCCACACCTGACCATTCTTTTTAGGTAACAAATCTGAGGAACTGTCCCACGTCAAGGGGTCAATAGAAGAGGTTTTGGAACAAATTGATATATTAAACAGTAATAAGTCACCAGGACCAGATGGGATTCACCCAAGAGTTCTGAAGGAACTCAAATATGAAATTGCAGAACTACTAACTGTGGTATGTAACCCATCACTTAAATCAGCTCTGACCAGGTGACTGGAGGATAGCTTATGTGACACCAGTTTTTAAAAAAGGCTTCATCGTTGATTAGGGGTGTTGGAACCATTTTTATAGTTTTGTGTGTGTGTGTGTGTGTGTGTGGGTGCTGATGATGGAAACCATGTATTTGGGTTGTTGTTACTACTTCAAGCCAGAGGGTGCAGCACCTCTAGTTCCAGCACCACTGCAGGTGATCCTAGCAATTACAGGCCGGTAAGCCGCACTTCAGTACCGGGCAAATTGGTTGAAAACATAGTAAAGAACAGAATTATTAGACACAGATGAACATGATTTGTTGGGAAAGAGTCAACACTGTTTGGCACAAATCTATTGCTAATAGATTTTACAAAATCTATTCGCATCCTTTGAGGGGATCAACAAACATCTATACAAGGGTGATAGAGTGGACCCAGTGTACTTGGACATTCAGAAAGCCTTTGATAAGGTCCCTCACCAAAGGCTCTTAAGCAAAGTAAGCTGCCATGGGATAAGAGGGAAGGTCCTCTCATGAACTAGTAACTGGTTAAAAGACAGGAAACGAAGGGTAGGAATAAATGGTCAGTTTTCAGAATGGAGAGAGGTAAATAGCTGGGTCCTCCAGGGATCTGTCCTCAGGCCAGTGCTGGAAAAAGGGGTAAACAGTGAGATGGCAAAGTTTGCAGACCATACAAAATTACTCAAGTTAGTTTAGTTCAAAGCAGACTGTGAAGAGTTACAAAGAGATCTCGCAAAACTGGGTGAATGGGCAAGAAAATAGCAGGTGAAATTCAGTGTTGATAAATGCAAAATAATGCTTGTTAGAAAACATCCTAACTATACATACAAAATGATGGTGTTGAAATTAGCTGATACCACTCAAGAAAGAGATCTTGGAGTCATCGTGGATAGTTCTCTGAAAACATCTGCTCAGTGTGCAGCGGCAGTCAAACAAAAGCTAACAATATTAGGAACAATTAGGAAAGGGATGGGTAAGACCAAATATAATGCCCCAATATAAATCCATGGTATGCCCACACTTGAAATACTATATTAGAAATAGAAAAGGTACAGAAATGGGCAACAAAAATGATTGGAGTATGGAACAGCTTCCATATGAGGAAAGAGTAAAAAGACTGGGACTATTCAGCTTGGAAAAGAGATGACTAAGGGGCAGGATATGATAGAGGTCTATAAAATCATGACTGCTGTGGAGAAAGTGAATAAGGAAGTGTTATTTACCCTTTCTCATAACACAAGAACCAGGGGTCACCCAATGAAATTAATAGACAGCAGGTTTAAAACATAAAGTACTTCTTCACCCAACACACAGTTAACCCATGGAACTTGTTGCCAGGAGATGGGAAGGCCAAAAGTATAATTGGATTCAAAAAAAGAATTTAGATAAGTTCATAGAAGATAGGTCCATCAATGGACCTGGGTGTCAGAAGGTCTCTGAATGCCAGATGCTGGGACTGTTCATCAGTGGGTGGATCACTTGATGATTGCCTTGTTCTGTTCATTTGGTTTGAAGCACATGGTATTGGCTGCTGTTGGAAGACAGGATACTGGGCTACATGGACCATTGGTCTGACCCATTATGGCTGTTCTTTATGTTCACACTCCAGAACTGACTCCCGTGTGTTGGAGCTGCACTGAAATCACACAACCTCTTCCCTAGTCACTGAACTACTATTGGATGCAAATTACTTGGCCAAATCCAAAGCTGTCCCTTCGGCACTGGGTGTATTTGCTATAGTCTGGGGCCCCAACCTCACTTGGGACCACTTGTTTGGGTCCTCTACAGCTCTAGAGAAGAACTGATCCCTGCCTTGGTGGGCCCACTATCTGAAATCCCCTAGCCTGTTACCAATCTCCTGAGCCATCATGGTCTCTTCTGCTCAGGTGGGAGCGGGGGCACTGTGAGGGGGAGTTGCTAACTATATAAGGGCCTCTCCCACAGCTACCTGCTGCCGCTCCGAAACAAGGCCACCAAGAGGAAGACTCCTGTGATGAAGAAGACCCTGAATCCTCACTACAACCACACCTTTGTCTACAATGGCGTCAGCCAGGAGGACCTGCAGCACATCTGTCTGGAGCTGACTGTCTGGGACCGCGAGCCATTGTCCAGCAATGACTTCCTGGGAGGAGTCAGGCTGGGAGTTGGGAATGGTGAGCTGCCCCCTGGTCTCAGTTGTTGGGTGGGGCTGCCCCTGCCCTCCTGGGGCTGTAGCAGAGTGTAATGGGTGGGCTGGGTCACCCAAGTTCTCTCCTCCCCCCCCCCCAATCCCAGCTTTGCCCTGGAGAACCCCATTCACCATCCAGTGAAGCTCGATGCCTAATAGGAAGATGAAATCCCTTGGGCACCATGCTCCCCCTCACACTCAGCCGTCCCAGTCATTACCTACTGCTGCTCCGTTTCCCAGCATCCCTTCTGTGCAGCTGGAGGCTGCTCTTGTGTGCCCAGGGCTTGGGAACGGGGCTGTGCACTGCAGTAACTCACCTCTGTCGCTCCCCTTCTCTCAGGTATGAGTAAGGACCAGGTGGTGGACTGGATGGACTCCACAGGAGAGGAGGTGAGCCTGTGGCAGAAGATGCGCCAGTTCCCGGGCTCCTGGGCAGAAGGAACACTACAGCTCCGCTCCACCATGGCCAAGCCAGGAGCATAGCCATAGCCTGGGCGCTGGGCCTGAAACCAGCTATAGCAAGGCAGCACCAGGCGGAGGCAACAGAGCCAAAACCATGGCACCAGCAAGGGCCACATGTAGGATCTAAGGGAGTGGGAGCAGGCTCTCTGGCTTTCACCTGTGTAGTAGTAAAGCTAATTGTGTCTTCTGCAGGCTCAGCCTAACAGCCTGTTCTTGGCAGCAGCTTATTTTATGTAAAGGGTTTTTGTCTCCTAACTTGGCTGGAATTGAATTCCATAGGGTCTCCCCCCTTGCAGGGGCTAAGTGCTTTTAAAACTTGTTTTTCTTAGTTTCTTCACCTCTCCCATGTAGTTTGTTTGATTGCCCCACCTACAGCTTCCACTGTTGTCTCCCCTTCTCTGTCCTCCTGGGATGGTGTAGATAGAATCAGACTGTACAAACTAGAGGCTGCATGAGCATAAGCAATCAATATTTGGTATGTAGAGCGTGAGAATACCCAGTGCTGTTGAGACACGGGCTGGTGTGGGGAGGGAGAAACAAGCCCCAGCCTGTTACAGGACTGTCCTCTGATCAGGCTATGGTGTTTGTGTCACTGGCAGAGGGGAAAGCAGCTCAGAGAGCTCTGTGCTGATCTCCGCTGGGGGAGGTGGCTCTGAAACAAACATCCACATGCTGTCTCCTCTTGAGAGCAGGCATGCTATTGATCTGAGCTGGTAGCTGGGTATCAGTCATGCCAGAGCTGCAGGACTCCGGTGGGGCGGTGGTCTATTTCCCCTTTATGCTGTGGGTTGTTAGCAGTCCTTACTGTTGCTTCTGCCCCCCCTCCCCCCACCCGCCAAGCCCTCCCCTCTGCCCAGCACGCCCGCTCCAGCTATTTTACACAGATTTATTCATTTAAAATACAAAATGTTGTGGGGGTCAAAACAGTGCCCAACAAGAGGGCAACAGCCCCTCTTGGAGGAAAGGAAAGGCAAATTCTAGGGCATGAGTTAAAATCCACATCAAGCAACTGTCTGGGAGGGCAGTCTTTGTACTGGCAGATGCACTGTAATGCCTGCTTGGTTACTGTGTCAAGGCTCACCACAAAGGGCCATCTGTTTTAATAAAGGTTTTCTTGCTGCTGCCGGTGGTGTCAGGACTAGTCATTCACAGGGGCTGGCGGGGGGGGACTTACTGCTGTCTCTGGGAGGGAGTTCCTGGAGCTTGGTATGAAGGGCAGGGAGCAGCATAGAGAGACCAGGAAAAAGCTGCTGCCACTAACTGTGATGAGAATAGAATCTGGTCTGCCCCAGCCGGCTGCCTTCCACCGCAGATTGTTGTCTGCTCTGCTTGTGTCCAGCTATCAGTCTTAGCACTGCTTTGTGGCAGCATGTCCTCGAGCTGTGTCCCCGAGGGTCTGCTCCAGGGAAGAGGTAGACTTTGAAACTTGCAGTTAGATGTTTGCTGAGCTAAGGGACCCATCGCTGCCACTGGCTGAGCAGCACAGCAGGGGCAAGCTCTGTCAACCCTTCACTGCTACCCACACTCTGCCCCGTGTGCTGTCCTCGTTTCACCTCACTACCCATCCCCATGTTCCTTGGAGAAAGGGAATGATGGGTGGGGGCAAGAGAGACGGGTTACAAACCTGTCCCCTGTACTACTGGCCTTTCTTCAGTAGGTAAGTTGTTGTTGAAGTCCTGTAATGAGGCAGGAGAATGGGCTGTGGCCCTAAGACCGTTGGCCAGGCCCTAGTGTGCAGGGAAGTTGGGGGCTCTGGGGTGGTTTTGCTCTTAATGAACCAAGCACTTCCCCACCCGTTTTTAAAATAGGAAAGAAACTTCCTGGGTGGCCAGATCCTGCTGCCTGAGGAAAGTTACAAGGAGTGGCCTTCACCAGCTTCAGTCCCTATCTGAGCCAGGTGGCTTGCACTGGGCCTGCTCCCCATGTGGCTTTCTTTCTACTCTCCAACTCTTACCTCGTGCCTGCTTGGGTCTAAACAAAGCCCAGTGTGGTTGAGTGTGTCATTCAAACATCTTCTGTTCCTGCTCTGGGATTGAGAAGCCATCTTCCCTGGAGAATTGTCAGGCTCTTGGTGGTGGTGGGCTGCAGCCGGCCTCACCCTCTTCCAGCTCTTGGTAACAAGCCTTATGCAGCAGGGATTCATAGACTGCCCTGGGCAGCCCCACTGTCGGCTGCTGTCATCCCTTGCCAGAGCATCCCAGCTCCACCTCTGGTGGCTTCACAAACATGCTTGATGTGTTTGTCATGATCTGATTTAGTTGGGGATTGCTTTGAGCAGGGGGTTGGACTAGATGACCTCCTGAGGTCCCTTCCAACCCTGCTATTCTATGATTCTATCTGTATGGTGTGCTGGGGTAGAGTGCTATTGCTGGAGCCACACATCCTCTACCAGGGGGCTAGTGTGGCATGGGCATGCTGTGCTAGCACTGCATGGCAAACCTGGCCTGGGGTGCAGGCAGGGCATGCTGCATGGCTGAGAACCCTACTGCTGTTAGACATGCTTGTTTCTTACAAGAGAGGGGAATGAAATAACAAGGGAGGTGACCTAAGTTTACCCATTGATGTTCTGCTGCTGAGATGCAGCAGCTCCTGCTATTCCAACCTGAGCTCAGACCCTGCTGGGCTTGTGTTCCCTCCTTCCTGACTGGCAGCCTCCCCCTGCTGGTGTGATAGTGATGGTTTGGGCCTGGGCAGAGGCTGATGGGGGGAGGGGGGAAGAGAATGCTCCCCAACTCTTTTCTCCTAACCTCACTGCTGCCCTAGTGCAGTAAAAGGCTGGTGTGACGTTGGCTTGGCCCAGCTAGCTCCCCCCTCCACTGAAAAGTCTGTGACCTTTGACACTGTTTCCTTCCTCACAGCTGACCCAAGACGATGCGGAAAGGGAATTCTCTGTCCTCTGAGGTTATGGGGTTCTGAATGTGAAGGGGTGGGAGCATTGGCACCCGGACTGCAGGGATCTGCCCCCACCTGTGCAGAGTTACTCATTCACACATGTCCCTGCTTTGTGCTCGCTGGGTGACCTCCTGGCTGCTCAGCAAGTAGGTGTCAATGAAGGTGAAGAGCTCCTCAGGGGTAACGGGCTCAATATAGCGCTCGCGGTCCACGCCCTGCTTGTCAATCAGCACCATGTTAAAAGTGGAGCGGGTGATGTGCAGAAATTGTCTGTGGAAGCAATGAGTGGGTAGATGAGAGCCTGCTATGCCCACAGAGACTGACAGCATTTACATGCGTACAGCCCAGTTCCCCACTGCCAGCACTCCAACCCCTGAGAGCTGGGTTACTGACTGCTGGATTTTGTGGGACCCTCTGGCTTTCCACAGGCCTGTGCAGGATAATTTAGGGCTAAGATACCACCCTGCTGCTCTGTGGGGATAGCTCAGTGTCCGACATAAGCAGGTGACAGGGCTGGAATTCACTTTCCCGGCTGCACAGGCAGAAGGATCTGTCATCTGCACTTGTGACAGGATTCAGGCCACCAGCACTCAGGAGGATGGGTGCCTTTCCTGCAAGCAGGTGTCTCTAATGACTCTCTAGCTGTGCTCCACCACAGTCACTGCTGGGACACTCAGCCCCAAAAGCACAAGCCTCCCCCCCCCCCCCCCACTACATGAGCTAAAGCAGTAGCTACAGGATTTCTAAGGAGCAGGCTCTTACGGTTGCTAGGAGCTGCCCCAAGACTGAGACAGTCATCCACCCCTGGCAGTGTATTGCACCCACAGGTTGAACTGGGGGTCATGATCCCGCTTGCTGTGAGCTATTGTGGCTGTCCACCACCCCTGATACCTGAGCTCCTCGATGATGTCAGCTGAGAGCTGGTGTTCACGGATGCGGCCCACCTCGTGGGGGGGCTGCCCCACCAGCTCGAGGATGGTGACATGCCGCAGGTCCAGCCCACAGGTGGCTTGCTGCAGACAGGAGAAGAGCCAGTCAGATGCTGTTTCGTGGGATTGGGGCTGGAGGAGGCACAGGGGAGAGGCTCACCTGCAACATGGCGATCTGCATCTTGTAGTAGCGAGTGGAGGGGTCAGGAGCAGAGACTATCAGGAGACGGCGTTTCTCATAGAACTGATCCAGGAGGCCAGCGGCCGAGTTCACGTCCACGTTGATCTGCATAGCTGAGGTGGGAAGGTGAGCTCGTGAGCACAAACAGGGAGGTGGCTAGTGGGGGCTTCTGACCCCTGCTCTGTCTGCAGGATCCTAGTGTAGCCTGCCCGAGAAGTCAGCTGCCTTCTCCCAGCAAGCTGACGTGTCTTGCCTGGATTGGGGCTCTCTGTTCTCTATCAGCAGGAACCATTTCACCAGCTTCTCCAGCAGAGGGCAGCAAATATGCCAGGGGAACCACACCCCACTGTCACATAAACCAGGGAGTCTGCGTCTCACCCAGTCAAGAGCAGCCAGGAGCGGATGGCTTGCATCTCATCAGCCTGAGAGAGAGAGAATGCCCCAGGGCCATGCCAGCCAGGCCACGCAGATCAAGGAGGAACCCAGTGCCTCAGCAGACCAGACCTCCATCTCAGCGTTGAATGTGGTTGGGGACTTCACGGTGGCCAGCTGGCCAGCTATGTTGCATTACTGCTCTAGGAGTGGCCAGCAGGAGATGGGGACTAGCCAGGGGATATAACCTAAGGATGGTGTTTGTGACTGTTTTAACGAATGTCTGAAAACAGGACGGCTTTGAGTCTTTTCCCCTTTCCCCAGGCTTATGCTGGGGCAACTCCAATGGCTTCTGTGGTGCTACCCCTGATTTGCCCTGGGATGAGAGGAGTGGTATATCTTGGGCTTTGTAAACAATGGTATGAGCAAGATGAATGGGGTGGTGCAGGGGAGCCTTTGCCTAGCCCAGTCTAGGGAGAGCAGCAGGTTCAGTTCCAGTACCATGGCCATGGGTCTCCTGGGTTTTAAATAGTACTTATGAAGAGGAGAGGGGGATTTTCTCTAGGCAGCGCAGGTGCTGGGATTCCCGTGCAACCTGACCTGGGCCTACGCCACAAGACTCAGATCTGGATCCAACCTGCCCTGGATGCAGGTGGTGGTCAGATCCAGGGGTTGGTTTGGCACACGACGCTGAGAGGGGTCAGCTGCCAAGTCTGGATCTGGATTCCAACTTCCCCAAAGGGCAAGGGGGTTGGGGTGGGGGTTTGGTTCAGGCCCATGTGTGTATCTGAGACAAGGCCAGTAAGAATAGCATCATCCCCAGCTCTGCCACCAGGCAGGCTCTGACAACCAGTACCAAAGTGAGCCCTGGGACAGGGCTGGCTGATATTAACAAAGAGAGAAAGAAAATGAGTGTGAACTCAAGGTAAGGGGCCGCTGAGCAAATTTAATTCTGACGGAGGAGGCGTGGGGGCTGCTAGAGACAGCTGCACTGTACTCCTTCCTTTCCCTTATCCAATTCATCTGAACATCCAACCAGCCCCTAAAGGCAGCACATGCTGCACTGAGGGCTTCTGTGCAGTTGTTTTCTAAAGAGGTGATGCACAGAGAGTGTAATGGCCTAGGGGGCGTCCCCTCCACATTCCCGACTAGCCCCTTAGAACAACCAGAGAAGAGGGCCATTTGGAAGATCTCATCTCAGGTTTGTCAGCAAGCGTGGGGCAGGCTCGGACAGGGCTCGGGGAGTTTGCTCAGACTGAGGCAAGCTGCTCAACCCGCCACTGCCCAAATGGGGGAGGCAGGGCCGGTGCAACCTATTAGGCGACCTAGGCGGTCGCCTAGGGCGCTAGCATTTTGGGGGTGGCATTTTCTTCGGCGGTGACCACGGGGGCCGGATCTTCGGCCACCCCAGTCGTCGTCAGCATTTAGGCGGAGGGAGCTGGGGCAGGGGGAGGGCCGCCTGCAGCAAGTAAGGGGGGGGGGGCGGCACGCGGGGCACTCCCCACCCCAGCTCACCTCTGCTCCGCCTCCTCCCCTGAGCACGCCGCCCCGCTCTGCTTCTCTCCCTCCCTGGCGCTGCAAGCTTGGGAGGCGGGAGAAGTGGAGCAGCGAGCGTGCTCGGGGAGGAGGCAGAGCAGAGGTGAGCTGGGGTGGGGAACTGCTGCATGACTCCCCGGGTAGGGGGGGGAGCTGCCATGGGGGAGGCGCCTCAGGGCGGAGGTGGGGAGCTGCCGCATGGGGGGGGGTGCCTCAGGGCGGGGGGCTGCTTCAGGGCTCGGGGAGGGCGCAAGGTGGAAGTTTTGCCTAGGGCGCAAAACATCCTTGCACCGGCCCTGGGGGGAGGCATGGGTGACAGCTGCCATCTTGGCCGAACACCTCCAGAGCTACAAGCACAAGCAGCTACAGCTTGAGCTCAAGCTCTGAGGTAATCACAGACTCATCCCCACTATGGATCAGGCCCAGAATGAGGCTCAGAGTCACATGATCAGCAGTAGGTGAGAGGCTGGGCCAGAGACCCAAGAGGACCGTTGTGGGATGCTATCCCTGTCTGCCAATGGCTCCCAAGCCTTGGCACTGCCATTCCTTATTTCCACCATAAGTGATTTTCCACCATAGAAGGGAGGAGGCTCCATATCTGGATGGAGGGGGATGTCCCTCATGAGGAGGCTGGCTGGGGGATGCTCAGGCAGTGCGGATGCTGCCAGGAAAGCCCTATGCTCACCGATGAATATCAGGGCCTTGATTTGATGAGCTCCTGGGAACTGGAGACAGAACAGACCCAGTTCAGCACAAGGGGGAGCTGCCTGATTCATAAAGCCCTGTGCAGGTGTCCTGGTGAAGGCAGTTCAGTTGTTTCCAGGCTATAGCCTCAGCCTGCACGCAACCACGCCAGCAACTCTCCCCGTAACACTTACGCACACAAATGGGCTGGGATCCCGACCAGTGGCGGCTGGACTGGCAGACGCGGGAGGGGCTCCCTTGGCGTTCATAGCCCCCATCACATAAGTACTCGCATGTGGCACCGTAGTTATTGCCTTCAGAGGTGCAGCTGAGGTAGCCGTGCTGCGGCGGCTTCAGAACAGGGCAGCGTCTTACTGCAAAAGGGAGAGCGGATGTCAAGGATAAGGGACGCCTTGACCTAGCACAGGCTGCAGTGCTGGAGGAGTGAGGAGTGGGTTAGCCAAGGTGCCAGGAGGCCCTAGAGGGATTTGGGCCAGGAATGACCTGAGTGCCCATAGCTCCAAGGTCCAAGAGAGCCAGGGATGCAGGATTGGGGATTTGGCACCATGTGTCCTGGGGTATGGTCAGAGGTCATGAGACAGTTAGGGAGAGTGGGAGAAAGTGCCAGGTGTCCTGGAATGGCTTGGGCTTAGCAGGGTTCTGATGGTGGCAGGAGCACAGGACCTGCAGATGACACTGATCACATGGGGGACAACGTGCAGGAACCAAAACTTGTTCCCACACATCCTTGGTGTGAGCGCAGCTCCTGAGCCCACGCAGGGGAAGAATCGGCTCCTCCAGCCAAGGTGTGAGGAAGCTGGGATCCCAGGTGCAGCAGGTGACCCGTCCCTTACCTTGGACTCGGACGATGAATTTGCAGCTGGCTCGGTTGTAGGCCTGGTCGTAGGCGATATAACGGATAACATGCTCCCCCTCTGGAAACTCAGACCCAGGTTCTGGGCCCCGCAGTGTCACTCTGGACCCAAAAGACACAGAGTTGCTTCAGTGTGCGGTGCCTTTCTCCCAGCTGGGCCTTTGTTTTGATCCCTACGAAGCGACATCAGGGCAACAAAGCCACCAGACCCTGTTTGAGCTGAGGGTCCTGCAGCCCTCAGCACTCACCGTTTGATGATGCCATCAGCAGAGTCCTTCACATGGGGTGGGTCCCAGTACACAGTGGCTGTCAGCTTCTCTGGCTCCGCCATCCTCTCTCGTGTCTCCGGGCATCGGATCTTGGGGGGCTCAATATCTGCCCGAGCAAAGCAGAGAGAAACTCCAGGGGAACCACGTGGGGCAGGGCCACAGTACAGGGTAGGTGACGTTCAGCAATAAACCCTGGGAGGAGGCAGTAAAACCCACGGGGGCAAGGAACTAGGAGAAAGCACAGGGACATGCAATAGTTCCCTCCCTAGGGAAGCTAGCCAGGGTGAGCCATGCAGACAGCAATGCCCCCTGGGGCAGAGACCCAGAATAACCCACTGAGATGCCATGCCCAGTGTGAGGGAACTAGGACAAAGCACAGGGATATGAGTCATTCCTTTCATGAGCCAAGCAATCACCTTAAACCAAGGGGAATACAATGCCTCTGGGGGAGGTAAGCAGGGTAAACCATGGGAAGTAACTTTGGTACAGCAGTCCCCAGTGGAAGGTATCCAGGATTAGCTGGGGTCTGTAATCCTCTGGGAGTGAGGGGACCAGGGATCAACCATGAGCACAGTAATATCCCCACAGAGCAGGCACTGAGGAGACACTCTGGGCAATCCTAGTCTCTAGGGCATATGTGCAAGATGAGCCAGGCTGGCAGTAAAGACAGCAGGGTGAGAATTTACCTACACAGATTGGCTCGCTGCCGCTCCACCGCCCGTTCTCCATGCACATCCGGCTGCGGTCACCCTCCAGGTGGTACCCGGGGAGGCAGGAGTAATCACAGTGAGAGTCCAGCAGCGCCCCGGCTGAACACTGGTAGGAGCCGCTCATCACTGCAGGCAGCACATGGCACCGGATCTCTGCAACGGAACGAGCAGATCTGCTCAGCAGACACAGGCGTGCAGAAATCCCTCTGGGGGCAGCACATGCTTCGGGACTGCAGCACTGGGGCTGGGGAGGGTTTGGAATGACACAGAACCAGACAGGATGGCCTTGAGCTCAGCTGCTCTGGGCCATGGGGTGGCTTGGCTTATAGGGCTCCTGAGTCTTTTTTCCATTCCAGCCCTCATGCAGCTTTGCTAATGTGGGGCAATAAACCCCAGGGGAAAGCTGCAGGAGGGGGAGCAGGACACGGAAATGAAGGGCCTTCCATCCAGGCACTCAGACATTAGTGATGGTTGTAGGACTTAAGTAGGGTGATCCTGAAAGAGTCTGTAATGGCATGTCTAGCCCCACACTGGCAAAGAAAGAGTTAATTGGAGCCAGAGAGCAATTAGTGCTCCAGATGCACCTGGCCCAGCTGAGAGGCGTTGGGTGATAAAGAAAGAAAGGAACCTAGGCAGGAGAACATGGAAAGAATGGGTCTTGGGGTGCTGTCTGCAGAGGGAAGCCTAGCCGAGGGTTAGGAGAGATTGTGGGAAGGCACAGGAGAGGAGCAAGCTCCTGGAGTGATCCTGGACAAAAGGACCCAGGAACCCCTCCATCCCAGCTAGCAAGGGGCTATAGGAATCTCTTGATTCTGGTATGTACCTTCTGGTTCACCAAAGAATGCCAGGTCAGGTCTTAAATGATAGTCAGGGTCATGATGGTCATTACGTTTGTTGTGAAATGTCTTATATAGGCTGAAAATACATTCTCCAAGTCTGTATCAAGGCAGAGTTGGCAAACAGCCTTTGTGTTAGACATGTAAATTAAACACGGTCAGCCAACACAGTGGAAGCCCCATTTACATACAAAGTCAAGGTGTGTGTGTGTGTGAGAGAGAAATCAACTGGGAGGCAGTACATGGGAGAACAAGCCACAGGGATTATCCTGGTTCTGGCACAATGAACTTTGGGGATATAAGGAGAAGACAAGGAAGACACCCCTTGATCCTGCACCTAGGAAGTAACGGGCAGCATGACGACATTTGTGAAAACTGGATCCAAACCCAAGTTGGCTGAAAGGCTGAGAAGAACATTCAGGGTGAGATGATAACTTACACTAATCTTCTGTCTAAAGAAGTTTAAGTTTAGTCTCTAGAAATCGAGTTCAGATTTTGTTTTATATGTAACCCTTTTGTTTCCACTATCCTCACTCACTATCTCTTGGCTCTTGAAACTGTGATGGTAAACTTATCATTGTTTGCACTGTCAATATATCTCAGTGCTGTGGTATTGCTCAAGTAGCTGATCCTGAGCTGAATCATTCAAGCTGGTGTGTGCGCTGTTCCCCTGGGGCAGAAGACCTGGTATTTCTGTGAGCGTTTGGTGGAGGAGGGGCTGAACACTACAGGGGAATGCTTCAAAGGGGCTCAAGGACTGGGGTACACCTATTGTTAACCTTCTAGGCAAAGTAAGGGCTGGCATAGCCTGGAGGAGAGTGCTTGGAAGGCTGACAGGCTGGTGGTAACAGGGAGCTGGCACCTAGTTAAGCACAAACACATTTTCCTCCCAATGCAGGCAGGAGGAGTAACAAGGTGACTCCCAGTCCTGGGCACCCTGAGAACCATCACAGACCTGAGGAGGTAGGACCTGGAGTCAGGTTTCTGGTGGAAAGAGACATGGACACAGAGAGCCTAGGGAAGGCAGGTGGGAGCTGGGGCTCCAGAGAGAAAGAACTCTCCAGAGCCCGGGAATGGGTTGGGGAAAGGGCCCAGAACCAAGCCATGGTAGGAAGTTCCAGAGAGGCAACAAGAATGCTGAGGAAGCAGAGCTTAGCTGCCAGCTACAGGATCCTTCTGCTGGAACCCAGAGTAGAGGAAGGATCTAGGTTCCCCTAACGGCCACCAAGGAAGGTGGGGTGAAAGCCCCTGAGGTAAGGGGTGGAAAGACCATTGAACCCAGAGTCGGGGCGGAAGGCCTGCTGTAAGGTCACTGGACTATTGTTTGGTGGGATTCTCTGTTACCCAGAACGGGACCTGGGGCAGGCTAAGCCACGAAAAGAAGCCGAGCACTGCAGAAGTGCCAAAGGAGAGCCTGCTAGGCCGTACCCAGCCAGGAGGGGGTGCACTGGCCAGTAAGTCACTCTTCTACAGAGCCCAAAGTGCTTTACAAGCTGCGCACTGCAGTGGTACTCAGTGTGTGGTCCAGGGTGTTGCTCAGAGCCTTTCTGGGTGCCTGATAGAGGGGCTGCTGCCCCAGCAGGTGCCATCTGTCAGTCTCCAATGTGGTATGTCACCCCAAGCATTCAGAAACGAGTCTGGCTTAGAAATCATGAGAATTTTTAAAAGAATAATAACTGTTGGGGGCTTTGTCTACTGGTTCCTGAGCCCTAAGGGTGTGTCTGGGTCACATTCTGCCGCTTTTCTCCCCAACCAGGAGGACTGGGACCCTATGTTTTTAATGAAAGCTGAGAATCTCTCCTAATCAAACGAGTCCCGGAGCTGCGGCTTTAAGACAAACATCAAATATCAGGAGACTTGTGATAAAATCAAGAGAGTCAGCGACATTGTCACTGCCATTTCCTGTTAGGGACAGCTCAGGTCAGGACTCCTTTAGGGCTTCCAGGGTTTGGTTTTGACCAATGCAATTTTAAAAAGCCCTTCCTCACCCTGCCCCTGCACAGATGCTTCATGTCTCTCTTCAGCAGGCTCTTCCTTTGATGTAAAAAGAAAGACGATTGCAACTGATGCAACACCAGAGCCCTGGGGTGGCAGCAAATAAGCAAGAGACTAGAGCAGGCAGTGAGTGGAGATCAGGTCCTAATGGACATGAAGTGCTGCACCCAACACAGACACCAAACAGTCCCTCCCCATTGCCTCTGTCCCTCCCCATTGCCTCAGCACTAGTCACCATAAGGACAGCATGCTCACACACCCCTTTCCCATACAGGACTTACGTCTGCAGTAGGCAGTGCCAGACCAGCGCCGGCTCGGCAAGCACTGCACTGACCTCCGTCCTATTAGCCGGAAACCTCGATCGCATGAGAGTTCGCAGCGCGTCCCCAGGCTGCTGCGGTAATTCCCTCCCCTGGGGGAGTAGCAGGTCGCCTCTCCGTGGTGGACGTTTAATGAATAGCACCACTGGGGAACTAAGGAGAGAGAGAGAAAGGAGGGGAGATGTCAGTGCTAAATGTTCAGACGGGCTAGTCTAGCTGGGCAAACTCTGTGCTTCATTTCCAGGGTCTTGGGGCAGCATGTGGCCCGGATGAGGGGCAGCCCAGCATCAGTCCCGGTCAGGGGCGCCCTTCTATGGGCATCTGGGGAGCCATGGAGAAGGCTTGGGATGACTTCCCCTGGCCTGGTGGAAGCTCACTGTGCAACTGTTACCTCGATAGTCCAAGGCAGGAGCTTGGGGAGCCTCTTCCACATACACTTCATTGTTGTACCTCTCAGTAGTGTCATAGCCAGAACCTAGTGGGAGGAGAGAATGGTGAGGTGGGGTCTCAACCTGAGTGTCATGCTTCTGCATCCCACCCCTGATTCTCCCTCAGAATAGCGTATGAGGTGCTGGGGGTCTGCAGAGAAATGGTGACAGGAGCTGCGCTGACGTTGGGCTCTAGGGAATTATCCCTCTCCAGAACTCCTGGAAAGAGACTTGCTCCCTGGGCAACATCTGCTTCCTACAGCAATGCCTCCCAGTGTGGGGCCTCCCTCAGGGGGAACCATCTATGGACTCTGGCTTCTCCCTCAGCATTCACAGCCCTTGTTAAGATACTGTCTCCACCCCCTGGCAACCTGGAATGCCTGTCTCCTCTCAGGCTCCTTGGTACCCAGGAATGGTGTGCTGAGGCAGACACTAGACTGAGAGAAGCAGGGGGAAGGCCTGCATTGCCACAGCCAGGGGGGTAAAACACTGCCATTCAGAGCTGGTAGCACTTCACACCCACTCTGCACTGGTGTGAACAACTGCCTGAGGTGCAGGGCCAGGGGGAATTAGGTCTGAGGGGTGCGCAGCAGTGGGTGCTATCTGATGACAGTGGTCACATATTATACCCATTGTGCATGGGTAAAGGGCTGCACCAGCAGCAGGCCTAGAGTCCTGCATGGATTGGCTGCTGGAGCAGTTTGGGGGTTGTGCTCCTTTCTCGCTGACACTTGATTCTCTCACTCTGTCCCTGTCTCAGCTCCTCCACAGACAGGGCCCCAGCCAAGCGCTGAGGAGGGAGCACATCTATGCAGAAACCTCAGCCCTCAGCTGGCAGTGACGTGGTTTGTGTGGCTGGCACTGTCTAGCAGACTAAACAGCCTGGTGTGCCAGGCTCATTAATGACAGGAAGTGGGTGTCGGAGCGGAGCACAGCTGGACAGGGGACAACTCAGTCCTTTCATGAACAAAATTCCAGGAAGTGGCGTCCCATCACTCCCCTCTCACACCCCCGCCACGGAGTTATGGGGCGAGTGGTGGGAAGAACAGGATTGGGCCCCCACTCCTGTGCGACTCAGCAAAGGGAATGCTCACTATGCCAGGGCCGGGACACATGCAGACGTCCAGAGCTGAATGAACACGGAGACTGAACTGCCCTCTTAGCCATGGCCAGCAGTGGATGCATTTGAGCCCCAATGAATGAAATGGGCTGACGAGTGGCATTCTCGAGCTGTGAGCTCACCTTTCAGCTCGATTTCCTCTCATTCCAGACTCTCTTTCCCTCTCCACTCCAGTGACTGCATGTGAGCGTGCTCAATTTTGCTCCTATTTTTTTTTTTTTAGTGCCTGTGCCCCGTGCATTGTTTCTGAATTAGCCTTGAAACCAAATGTCTGTGCTAAGCAGGATCCCAGATGTTTCTCTACAAGCTCGGCATGCAGGCTCCTGTGAGGAAGAAGTGGGGAAAGGAAACCCCAGCTCAGAGTGACCAGGGAGAGCGCATTACCCTGGCCTCCAGGATCGGAGCACTACAGGCTCTAGGGGAGCGGGGTAAGTCTCACTGAGATCTGCTCATACCGTCCCCTGACTCACACTCAGTCCAGAGACTTGCCTTCTCTTTTTCTCTCCCTCCCCTGCTGAAGTGCTGATGGGTGGGGGATGAAAGGAGAGGGGTTGTCACCTGAGCACACTCCATCCACCAGCCCCTCTGAAGAGCCTCCATGTTGGGGGAAGCTTTATGAACCATAATAATACAACTTCCGCTACCCGTTCCTGATCCCCAATTAAACTGCACTGTTCCTCTGACCCACTCGTTTCTACAGAGCCTTTCACCCCAGAGCCCTTCACACACTTCATACATGCAGTGCCACTGAAATGCAGCCACCTCTGGGCACCCACCCAGCATGCAGGGAGCCTCCGGAGGGGAAGACCGTGGCTAGAACATAGAGGCAAACCCCCTACTCTGCTGCAAAGTGCTGTGAGATCTTTGATATCCACTCTAAGCAGCCAGCACCTCCGTTTTTAAGGCTCACACACAGCAAAGCGTGTGGAACTCAATGCATCTACCTCATAGGAAGGATGGGCTGACTCAGCCCTGCTGGGATTTGAATGTATGGTTGCAGGGAGTCTCACTATTATAAACCTGATGCTGAGGCCACAGAGCCATCCCCTCCAGGAGAGAGTGATGCATACATGGAAATGTGCTTTTTCATCCCCAGTCTGTATTTATTGAGTGATTTCATGGCTCAGTATGAATCAGGCAGAGAGCAGAGCCTGAGACAACAAAGCAGGGAGGATCTATCGGTGCAAGGATGAGCTGGGGGTGGGAACTGAGACCAATCTAATCCATTTGGGGGTCAAAGCTCTCCAGGGGGTTGCAGAGGCCTTTACAGTGTTGGGGAGGGGGATCTGGGCCTCCTGAGAGCCCCTCCCATGCTAACCTGGCAATGGTTTGTAGCTGGGATGCTGGGGGGGAGAGTTTGGTTTCTATAGCAAACAAGCTGAGGGGTTGTAAGTGGGCAGGTTAGCTAAGGATGGGAAGAGGCTCGGGTTTTGGTCTGTGCAGCTGTTCCAGACAAACAATCGCCTGCCAAAGGCTCCCGAAGGAGCTGAGGGCATGTGGGAAAATTTAGTTCCTGCCACTGTGGCTGGGATGGGGGAAGTTTGTTGTTTACTCCTCTCTGGATGTGTTCCTAACCCCAGCGCTGGGTCTGTCTTTTCCCTCCCCCACCCCCAGCAGAGAGACGCCAGGGCCCTCTGAGCAGTCATGTCAACCTCCTGGGGGTAGGTTTGTCTTTTGTTATCGAGCTCCTCCCTAGTCCCCTAACCCAAACCTGCTCCCTGGCACTCAGCAAACCGCTGCCCTCAGGGCACGTCCACTTTAAGTGATGCTTTAGTTGACTCCCCCGACACCTCCACAAGGAGAGAGAGAGAGAGAGAGAGAGAGCACCTTGCTGAGGTTCCTCTGGCCTCCATCAGTAGGCCTTGAACCTGTTCCAAACTGGGTCACCTTTCCCGGAGTGCCTGGAGGAAAAGGGGTCCTGGGATTGGCTGCAAGGCTGAACTCAATCCTTTATTCCAGCAGAGTCAGAGCTCCCCACCATGCTCCCTTTCCCCTCCTCCTTCACCAAACTCCCCTAGTGTTCCCAGCTATGAACTGCACCTGCTTCCCTCTGCTCTACTCATTTACTCTTAGACACCACAACAGGGCCACCCAGAGTGGGGGAGGGCAAGTGGGGCAATTTGCCCCGGGCCCCACAGGGCCCCCCATGAGAATATAGTATTCTATAGTATTGCAACTTTTTTTTATGGAAGGGGCCCCCAAAATTGCTTTGCCCCAGCCCCCCTGAATCCTCTGGGTGGCCCTGCACCACAAAAAAGAAAAGCAGCTCCTCCTGTGCCCCGAGAGAGTCCTACTCGCCCCTGTCGATTCCTCACTCCCTTGTAGCGCCAGCTGCTGTTGACTAACTCTCCTGTGCTGGGTGGACACTGACCTTCATACCATGTTGATGACACCAGCCTGGTGAGGAAAAGCAGCAGGAGTGGTGCTTCTCCTTGTGCCATTCTAGCATGTAGGGTGGGCCTGGGCCACGGGAGCTAGCACCTTGCCTGGTAGTGCACTCTGACGTTAGCAGGCAGGCTGCAGCCCGGAGAGCCCAGCAGGCAGCAGTGTGGACTGGTACCTAGAATAAAGGGAAGTGGGTTTAAAACAGAACAACCCCTGGCCATTGGTGTGTTATTGACCCACACATGCTTGTATTCTCCCCTAGCTTTGCTTTCCAGTCCATGCTGGTCAGATCCAGATTTTTCCCTAGTAGTGTCCACCCCAAGCATTCAAAAATCACGACTCGGATCCCTTGCAAGCATGAGTCGCTTAAAAAGCATGAGATTTTGAAAAATAACAAATTCTGGGCTCTTTTTATGTGCCTCCTGGGGTTTTTGAGCCCCCAGGGAATCATGTTTTCAAGCTTTTCTCTGCAACCAAGAGGGCTAGAAACTTCCTTTTAAAAAAAATGGAAGGGGAGGTTCTCACTGGATCCCCCGAGCTTTCAGAAATCCCCCCAAAATCATGAGACTCCTGATAAAATCATGACAGTTGGCAACACTGTTTTCCACTGAGTCAAGGGCTTTTTAATGTGGAGGAAATTCATGCTGAAATTAGAAAGGAGTAAAACTCGTTGCTAACTCCAAAGTGGGTAGTTTGAGACGAGGCCCCAGGTTCTGATAAGTGACTCTAATCTGGGCCCATTTCTAGCTGAAATTCACCAAAATCTAGAGCACATGCAGATGTTATTTATTGGAATCAAAGGGCCCAATTCACCCTTGCCCTACATCTTGTGTGATCATTTGCACCATTGCAGTGAGTAGAAAGACTACTGGAGCAGAGTGTGAGTGTTTAACATCTGTTTGGTGCTAGTGCAAAGGACTGCACAAGGCAAAGGGGGATTGGGCCCCATATGAACAGATAGAAAAGTGGAGGTTATGGGAGAGAGGATAAACCTTCAAGGGAAGAGGCCAGCTAAATGTACTGATTAGTAAGACATCTGTCCAGAGCAAAAAGAAGGGGGGTTTCTGGAGAAGGGCCTTGCTCCAGACTCTCCAGCATGGGGAGAGTTTTTGTGACTGACTCTCCAGGTTTGTTTGCTGTCTGAGTTAGAGTTTCACTCTCCTTCTGTAGGATTCAGTCAGTGCAGAGCCTGGAGGCAGATCCACTGAGTGAGGGCAGGTGTTAGGGCCAAGGCAGGGGAGCTAACGTTATTTACAGACAGCTCGACTGGAACAGGCATGGGGAAAAAAATGTGTTCGCTATTTACTGTGGCTTCAGGTCAGTGCTACTGCAACAGAATGAGTGCAACGGAAATGCATGAGGGAGGGGGAACTGGGGTACAGGACAGAGAGAGGGGAAGGAGGGCAGACAATGAAAGAGACTGAGATCCGGGGAGAGAGACACAGACAGACCGATTGGTTACCAGGAGATCTCAGGAGTTACCTCAGGAACTGCAGGTTGGCTGGATGAGGAACCTCTAACAAACACAGAGAAGTAGCCAGGCAGACCGAGCAGATTGACAGGCAGCATTTGAATAGAAAAACAAAATAAGATAGAAATTCCTGCTCCTTCTTGGTGATGCTGATCTGTATATTTAAAGACACTCCCCACCCCCACATTTCTATTGTTCCAAATCCTCCCTTTAGCTCAGGGGTTCTCAAGCTGGGGGTTAGGACCCCTCAGGGGATCATGAGGTTATTACATGGGGGGGTCGCGAGCTGTCAACCTCCACCCCAAATCCCGCTTTGCCTCCAGCATTTATAGTGGTGTTAAATATATAAAAAAGTATTTTTAATTTATAAGGGGGGGTTGCATTCAAAGGCTTGCTGTGTGAAAGGGGTCACCAGTACAAAAGTTTGAGAGCCACTGCTCTAGCTCATATCGCTCTAGGGTTTTACACCATGCTCATCACCTTAGTACCTGAGCCCCTCTGGGGCCTTCTCTATACAGAGGAGCCTGTCCTGTCACTGGCAACAGTTCAGTACCCCTTAAGTCTTTACCTGCTATATTAGTGAGAGTCTTGCAACCAACTGCTGGGATCCTTCCCCTGCCTCTGATGGAGGAAGGTGCCTGGAGGGAGGCTTGTCACACAGCATGCAGCAGGAACATCTGTCTATCCTCAGCTCCAGGGGAAGCCTGCTAGGCGGCGTAGCTTAGTTCAAAAGCTTTCTGTGTCCACACTCCCCAAGTCCCTTTCCCATGTGGATACAAGTCAAATGGCTGGTTAAAGCAGATCTTACCTGCTTCACTGCTGCTCCCTCTCGTTGCCTTCTCTCTCCTCTCAGCCTGTTCAGGAAACTTGTGCTTTAACTTTCCCAAAGTGCGTGGTTTGTTCCTGCCTCGTCTGAGACTTAGCTAACGCTGCCCAGATGTTCTGCGTCTGCATCTGCCAGACGTTTCCTTAAAGCTGTACTGTCCCCCAGAGAGGAGGAGGAGAAAAGAGAGAAGGCTAGGGAGGAGGCCCCCAACCGTGGCTGAAGGGCTGTCACCCTATGCAAAGATCTAAGCAGCTAATCTACCCACTGAAGACCAAATGTGGCCTGCAGCCCACAGTTAGAGCAATAGCTACTGTAGCCAAGCCTGAGACTAGGATGTGGAATACTGAGGGCTACAGATTTCATGACTCAGCATGAGCAGGCTCTGCAATCCAGGGTACAGCAAAGCAACACTTCGTAGGCTCCACTGAGGGAAAGCCACATGGGAGCCACTTTACCATTTTCCTTCTCGTTGCACCCTTCTCAAATCCATGCCCAAAGCCAAGGATCAGGGTGAAGCATGCAGTGTCTGACATTGGGTTGGGTGATCTAACCCATTTCATGTAACGATTTCAGCTACAGCTTACCTTTTGAACACTAGGGGCCAAATTCTTTGCAGGTGTAAATTGGTGCCAGTTTACACCCGCAGAAAAGCTGGCCCTAGGACTTTTTTCATTGGAGCAATTTAAAGATTTTGCATCTTTGAAACACTTCCCACACGCCCTTCCAAGGTAGGTAACTTCGATTATCTTTATCCCCATTGTACAGATGGACAAAGCGCAGAGAGTTGCCCAACGCCACAGAGGACATGAGCATCAGTGGAATTCAGAAGCTCCCAGCTGTCCTGTGCTCAGATCACTAGACTGTGCTGAATGCATCTGAGCAATCTGGTTCTTATAAATCCAGGGCATAGGGCAGATGCTCTGATAGGACACTACAAATGTCTGCTGGCCACAACCATTAATATGATGGCTCCTGAACTACTCTCACAGGGGCATGACACTGCTGCAAATGAAGAGAGAGAAGAGGAGACTAGAGGGCTGCTGGCAGAGGTCCAGAAATGAATATAGTCATCTGCAGGGCCAGCTCTGGCTTTTTTGCCGCCCTAGGCAAAAAAGCCACCCGCTGCCCGCCCCAGCGCGGCAGGGGAGGGCGCCGAGCCCGGCCGCAGGCCCGCAATCCCCGACCAGCCGGAGCGCCGGGAGCAGGGCGGCGAGCCCGGCCGGGGCCCCGCTCTCCCCGACCAGCCGGAGCGCCGGGGGGAGGGCGGTGAGCCCGGCCGGGGCCCCGCTGCGCCGCCCCCCTCCAGGCGCCGCCCCAAGCACATGCTTGGTGGGCTGGTGCCTGGAGCCGGCCCTGGTCATCTGCAGCATAAGTAGTTTCTATACTATTATTTCATGGCCATGATGAGCAGTAAGATGTTCTTCTCCTCTCCAAATCCTAATCAATGGAACTCCTCCAGCTACAGGGTGACCAGATAACAAGTATGAAAAATCAGGACAGGGGGTAATTTACACCTATATAAGAAAAAGCCCCAAATATTGGGACTGTCCCTATAAAAGCGGGACATCTGGTCACCGTATCCAGGTAGAAGTCTGCCTACTAGCTCAGAGTGCCTCCAGCTGGCTCTGGAGGTAACAGTTTCTACCTGTGAGTAGTTTGCAATCTTCACAGAGTAGGTTGATTGAATTTGGAGGGTGACAGAGTCAAAGTGGAAGTGCCACAGACTCTGGCTGCATTTCAAACAATGTCCCAGTTAGATGTTGTGGTGCTGCAAGTGGTATGTAATCTGGCAATCAGGCCCTGTGCCCATCCTATGTGGTGAAAGGCTGCAGGATATGTATGGGTACTTTACTGAAAGTACTCATTAATGTCCCTCTCAGAGAAAGTAAGCTGCCAGCAACATTCAAACAAGCTATAGTTTAGATATGCTCTAGAAAACAACTGTGAGCACATTAGTATCCTAAACAGCCGTCACCCAGTCTCTAACCTCCCTTGCTGGGAAAATTCACTGAGAAGGTTGCACTAGGCCAACTGAAACAATATTTGAAATCCCCAGGATCCTTAGAGCCCATCCAATTCAGTTTAGAAGTGGGCCACAGCCCAGAAATGGTGCTCAGATTCCACCATGATGAGTGTGGTATAAACAAATACCTAGACAAAGGAGGGAGAATTGCTGTTGTTGATGATCTCCTCAGGGCAGTGGTCAAAAGCCAGGTCTTTTATGACATGGCTTGATTTTTTTCAGTGCTCTTCCATCATGGGGTATTGCTAACATGGCTCAATGATCTGGCAGGGTGGAAAGAATCCCTGCAGAGTGGTTCCACTCAATGCGTTCCAAAGGATCCCAGAGGGGAAATGATGGGTGACTGCTTCTCCTCTCTGAAGGCTCCCAACTGTGGGGACCCACAGTTACAAACCTGTCACCTCTCCTTTCCAACATCTACATGAAGCTAGTGGTTGGGACTGTGAGAAAGTGCTGGTGTCAGTATCATCCTATGCTGGTGATAATTCTCACTTCTAGGTCTCCTTTTCATGATGTAGACTTGAAGATCATTGATAGACTCATCCAATGCCTGACAGAAACTAGGATGTGCAGAAAAACCAGCTGGCTGCAGTTTAAACCAGACAAGATACAGCTGATGCTGATCAGCAAGCATTTAGAGGACCTAGCAAAGCCTATAGCTACTCTAACACCTGGGATGGTCTGTGGTCTGGGGCTGTTGCTCTTAGCTTCTTCATGATTGCACTGGTCCCCAGAACAGCAGTCTCACTGAGAGACAGCAAAGAGACTGTGCCCCGTCCTCTCAAATGCAAATCTCACCTCAATCATCCATGCCACTGGGACCTCTCAGCCCGGGCCGGCTTTAGGAAGTGCGGGGCCCAATTCGAACATTTTCGGCAGGGCCCCGGTAGGTTGCTAACAAAACAAAAAAAAAACCATGTAAAAAAAAGCCTTTCATTTCTTCCATGTATTATTTACTTTCCATAACTATATAAATAATAAAATTATATATTGTGTACATTGTGTCATATATGCTGTTGATCGGTTATTAATGAGCTCGGTTTCACATGTGTGGGTCCCCGCCACTCCCTGGGGGTGTGTGCACATGTGTGGGTCCCAGCTGCTCCCTGCCCCCCTCATTGAAGCAGGTTTGCAGGGTTACTGCCCTGGGAACTGCAGGGCACCAGTGGACATGGGGCTGGCTGGAGGCAGGGCAGGGGCTAACTGGAGGTAGGGTCTGGCTGCAGGCAGGGCAAGGGGTGCGGGGCTGGCTGGAGACAGGGGAGTGTGGGGTGGACTGGCTGGCTTCAGGCAGGGTCGCAGGGGTGTGTGGCAGGGGTTGGCAGGGCTGGAGACAGAGGAGTGCGGGACTGGCTGGCTTCAGGCAGGGGGGTGCAGCAGGAGTTGGCTGGAGACTGGGCAGGGGGTGCAGGGCTGGCTGCAGGCAGGGCAGGGGGTGCAGGGCTCGTGCAGGCAGGGGTGTGTGGGGGGGGCTGGCTGGCTTCAGGCAGGGCTGCAGGGGGGTGCGGCAGTGATTGGCTGGAGACAGGGCAGAGGGTGCGGCAGGGGCTGGCTGTTGTCAGGGGGTGCGGCAGGGGCAGGAGGTGCAGGGCTGGTTGCAGGCAGGGCAGGGGGGCGGAGCTGGTGCGGGCAGGACAGGGAGTGCAGGGCTGGAGGCAGGGCAGGGGGTGCAGGGCTGGCTGTGGGCAGGGGGTGCAGCAGAGGCAGCTGGAGCCCCTGCTATCCCAGGGCTCTGGTGGCAATTTAAAGGGCCTGGGGCTCCAGCCCCTGCTGGGAGCCCCAGGCCCTTTAAATTGCCCCCTGGGGAAGCCAGGCCACGCCCGTGTGCGGGGCCCGATTCAGGGGAATTGGTTGAACTGGCCTAAAGCCGGCCCTGCTCTCAGCTGATCTATAGCAACAGGCTTAAACATGAAAGCCCCCTGGAAACTTCAACTAGTCCAGAGGGGAGCTGCCCCCCCCCCCATCTGAATGCAATAGGCTGATGTGTATGCATTTTAGCTGTGCTCTGTGTGTGCTGCACTCGCTGCCATTTGCTTACCAGATGAAATACAGAGAGCTCTAAATGAACTAGTTCAAGTTAATGATGGCCTCTCATCTCCAACTCCCCATGAGACGCTGTAATTCCCTGTCCCACAGGTGGTGCTTGGGGAAGCTGGAGGCTGCGTCACCGTGTTCTCACTAGCAGGGCATACTATTGTGTCCCAGGAACCTGTAGGTGCCAACTGCTTCGTCGGCAGCCTCTCTGCCTCCCCCTCTCGTCTCTGTTCCCCGACTGGAAATTGTTATAATTGATTAAGTGATGGTCTGCTCTAAAACAGCTAGTCAAGTTGAGTTACTTTCTGCACCCATGGGAGGGTGGGGGAGGGAGTTCACCACAGGCTAAAGTTGAAATAAACCAAGCTGAACTCACTTACACCCCGGCTGAGTTTAGCCCATAGTTAGGACTGCATCCAGCCATCCTCTGCCATAATAAATAACCCCTCTTTTCAACCGCCTCTAACTTGGTTATGAGGCTCTTGCAAGAGCGCAGCTTGCTGGGAGGGTTTGCAAACCTCTGGGATGTTTCTGAAATCGGGAGTTGTGTGATCCGACTGTCCCGAAAGGGAGGGGAGGGGGGACCCAGCGGAGCGATAGGGGGGTTTGCCTAGTGGCAGGGGTGCGAGGGGCGGGCTCGCGGCGAGCTGGCTTCGGGGACGGTGCGAGGGGCGGGCTCGCGGCGAGCTGGCTTCGGGGGGGGGGGACGTGTGAGGGGGCTCAGCCCTCGGTAGTTCTCGGCCGTTTCCGGCTCGGGCCGCCCCAGTGCTTTCCGGCCAGGCGCGGCCGGGGCCGCTCGGGGGCGGTGCTGGCGGCGGAGATCGGAGCGTGGCCCGGCCGCCATGGCGTCCCCGTCCCGCAGGCTGCAGACGAAGCCGGTGATCACCTGCCTCAAGAGCGTCCTGCTCACCTACAGCTTCGTGTTCTGGGTGAGGGGCCGGGCGGCGGCCCTGGCGGGTAATGAGGACCTGGGGGAGGGGTCCCGGGGTTGTTGGGGCACCGGGGCGGTGGAGCAGGGGCCTGGGGAGTAGGCGGACCCTTGGCGGGTAATGGGGTCCCGGAGGATAGTGGGGGTCCCGGGGGAGGCGGGGCGGGGTCCCGAGGATAGTGGGGGTGTAGGCGAGAGGACCTGGGGGGGCTGGGCTGGCTGGACCCCTCCAAGGGTGGGTGTGGGGGCAGGGCCCAGGCTCCAGAGGGGTTCTCCTGTCCGGTCTGTAGGGACCCTCTGGCCAGGTGCCCCCATGGGCTCTAAGGTCCTGCGTCCCCCGGCGGTCTGTGCCCATCACGGGGCTCCCTCCACCCCGTGTCATGGCCCTGTGCCTGTGTGGCTGGTGATGTGCCCGTCCATGCCCGGTATTGGCATGGCAGCCCTCAGGGAACAGCAGTGCCTGGAGGAGTGGACCCTGTAACCTTGTCCCTTTCCTTTCACTGCTCCCCAGGCTCCTCCAGCAGGTGAGTGTGTCCAATCTATTAGCGCTGGGTCTGTCTGCCCTACCATTGACTTCTTTGTGTCTCCCCTCTGTGTGTGTGTGTGTGTATGTGTGCGTGTGCATGAAGGGGTCTGGAATGTGGCACCCATGGGCATGTTTGTAACACAGCAAATTATTTCCACATGGGGAAAGTTAATTCCTAAAAGGCAGATTCATCTGAGTTCCTGTTTATACAATGCCCGAGGGACTGAAGTTCGGAGATAAAAATGCTCTGATTATACAAGTGCTTCCTGGATTTCCAGCTCTGCCCTTCTGATAAATGATTTCACATAAACAATTTTAATGCCCACTTTCAAGGACTTCTGCCAGACAGTCTTTCCTGGAACCCCGCTGCCCTCCCATCCCCAGTTTATCTGTCCTTAGCCTCCCATTTCTCTCCTGTGGGATCCCTGTCTTCTTGCACAGTTCCAGAGTATCTTGTGGTGTCTCTTAGGCTAGGTCTACACTACGGGGGGGGTCGACCTAAGATATGCAACTTCAGCTATGTGAATAGCGTAGCTGAAGTTGCATATTTTAGGTCGACTTACCTGGCTGTGAGGACGGCGGCGAGTTGACCGCTGCCGCGCCGCCGTCAACTCTGCTTCTGCTTCTTGCCGCGGTGGATTTCCGGAGTCGACGGCAGAGCCATCGGGGATCGATTTTATCGCGTCTTCACTAGACGCGATAAGTCGATCCCCAGTAGATCGATTGCTACCCGCCGATCTGGCGGGTAGTGAAGACGTGCCCTTAGGCTCTCAGTGTGTGGGTTTAAGTGACTATGGCTAAGTAAAGTGTTTTGAAGTGACAAGTGGCGTCAGGATGAATGAGTCTCAATTCTGATTTCTCCAGATCTCTGGCATTATCCTCCTGGCAGTTGGCATCTGGGGCAAGGTGGGCCTAGAGGTGTATTTCTCCCTGTTAAATGAGAAGGCCACCAATGTCCCCTACGTACTCATTGGCACAGGCACTGTTGTCATCCTTCTGGGCACTTTTGGCTGTTTCGCCACCTGCCGTGGAAGCACATGGATGTTAAAACTGGTAAGTGATCGTTGACTACCAGAAGGCTCACAAATCCAATACCTGCTTCTACAACCCAGGGCTTCACCAGCTGTCTGCATGTGCTCCTTCTTTGTGCTGTGTTCTCTCTGTGGGCTGGTCTACACTAGTGGGGGGGATCGATCTAAGATACTAAGATCTAAGATACTAAGATCTAAGATACTAAGATCTAAGATACTAAGATCTAAGATACTAAGATCTAAGATACTAAGATCTAAGATACTAAGATCTAAGATACTAAGATCTAAGATTCTAAGTCGAAGTATCTTAGATCGAATTACCTGGGGTCCACATGCCGCGGGATCGATGGCCACAGCTTCCCCGTCGATTGCGCTACCGCCGCTCGCTCTGGTGGAGTTCCGGAGTCGACGGGGAGCACATTCGGGGATCGATTACTACCCGCCGATCTGGCGGGTAGTGAAGACGTACCCTGTGTGTGTGTCTGCCTCAAGAAACTCTCTCTCTATTATCTCTTTGTACAGTGCTAAGTACTGAACCATACATTCATTGACTTTCTCATATAGCCACAAATGCCAGCACCTCAGCTCTGCCAAAGAGGTTGAGTCCGGGATGTGTCCTAATAGATTCTCTCCCTGCAGCCTTCTTTTCTGTGTACCTGTGTTAGCCCTGGAATGTATTTTGCTGGCACTGACTCTCTTCTTTTCTGTCCACAGTATGCCATGTTCTTGTCCCTCATCTTCTTGATTGTGCTGGTGGCTGCTGTTGTAGGATTTGTGTTCAGACATGAGGTGAGTCCAGGTGTGACCTATCTCTTTGGTACTTTAACCCCTTCCCTCCTCTTCCTGAGGCCAGGACTTGGATACAGCCCCTGCACAGGACAGAGTTCTCACTTACTTGTTGTTTCTTCTTACTTTGTGTAATCCCCTGGTTGTTGCATACTGAGGTCCAAATTCTGCTCCTTTTTATTCAGGTATAAATCTGGAGTAATCCTTTTGACTTCAGTGGAGTAGTCTGGATTTACAGTGTTGTTGCTGAGAACAGAATTTGGCTCAGTTTCTGATTCCGAATGTTCAATATACGCAAAAAAGCTGAATAAGAAAAGTCTTTGTCATATAAAGATGTAAAAAGTGCTAAAAAAAAGAAAGTCACATCAGAAAAGTTTAATTAGTTAAACAGGCAAGTTAAATGAGAGAAATTTAGGGCCAACATTGGGGGGACCCACATGTAGGGGTTCTGAACTGGGAGTGGGAACTAAATCTGAACTGTTTTCTTTGAATACAACCTTTAAATAACTAGCTTTACTCCCTTTGCCAGCATGGTTATGTTTTTTACAAATCTCATACCATAACCAACACAGCTGGCCTCTTTCTAATTTTTGTATACACGTGACATATTTGGGATGGACTTTCTTTGATTCACAAGAATTAATTTGTAGTTGCACTGCTGATGATTAATCAAAATATTAGCAAAGATAAAATTTAAGCTAAACTTGAACTCAGTACTTGTGAAATACAACTGTAACTCTATCTACCAAGTTAACCAGTATTTAAAATCAACAGGGATTTAGAGAGACTATATGTAGAGTGCCTAGAAATAAGCGCAATGGGTGCATTACACTATCCAAGAGAAATTTTAGTCACTAATCCCTTAAAGTTCCTTAAATTGGGTAGAAAAGTATTTCAGTGATTAGAAATAACCTGACTATAATGAGGTGGAGGAGATAGTCAAAGGCATAAATGGCTATTAGACACCTACCTCCTATTTGTGCCTTTGAACACCTCCCCCAAGGAGTGTAAAGTGGAAACCAAAACCATTCCCTAGTTCCTACTAAGCTTGACAGACATGCACATTTTTATATAAAACAGACTTTTTAATTTGTGAGTTGATCCTTCATCTGAAATGTGCCAGTCAGATTGATTCTGCAAGTGTCTTTGGCCATAAATGAGGCCCACACAAACCATGATTTTATTTGTGATGTCACAGTGATTAGGTCTGCCTGTAAATGCAAGAATTAAGTTCTAGTGCTTGGTGCAGTGCTTCCTGCCCTAATCCCCAGTTCATCTTTATAGCCAGTCTCACATCTGGATAGTAACAGGAATGACTTTCTAACATGGTTTAAGCCATTCCTGGTTCTCTGTTTCTGATGGAGCTGTGTTTTTAAGACAAAGAAGTTCTTGTGACAGGGAACTCTTTGGGACCTGTAGCCTTCTGAGGCTTAGTTTATGAAAATCTTTCTCTTCTCTGCAGATTAAGAACAACTTTGAGAGCAACTATAGTCTTGCTCTGAAGAACTACAATGCAACAATGGATCCCCACAGCGAGGCGGTGGATACCATCCAGAGAACTGTGAGTGCTTATATTTGGTTCCTTCTAAATAAACTGGTGGGGAAGCCTGTATCCTCCAGATGCATGGCCCAGGAGACCCTGATACTTGGGTTGTGCAGCAGCTGAGGCTGGGGCTCCCATGCACAGGCAAAGTATAATGCAAGGAAGGCCCTGTTTTACCAGGAGGCATTAAACATTAGATGCCTTCTCTACTACTGCCAGAGCTGTTCCTCAGAAGGAGAGTGTGCTTCAGCCGCCCCTTGCCTCATTCCCCATGTAATTGGCTCAGAATACTGGGGAGCAGAATTGCCTTAATGTTCCCAGTTCTCAAGCATACGAGGGACAGCCGTTATGATGGACAGCATAGAGGGTGGCTGTGTTCACACAGGCGGCCTTGCAGGGTATGTGCTACACAGATCTTATCTGAGTGCCTAGAGTGTGCTTGTCCCTGTACAAAACTAGCAGACTGTCCTTGTCCTGCATATATCTATATCTAGGGTGACCAGATGTCCTGATTTTATAGGGACAGTCCCGATATTTGGGGCTTTTTCTTATATAGGTGCCAATTACCCCCCACCCCTGTCCCGATTTTTCACACTTACTATCTGGTCACCCTATCTATATCCCTGAGACTGTCTCAAAGTATTTTCATTTGAAGAAAAATAGCTGCTATGCGCTGTTCAGAGGTGGTGATAGGTAAAGGGCAGGAAGTGGCGGAAGCTGTCTACACAGGGCTGTTGGGTTACAATGAGGAGGGGCTTAGGGGGAGGCCAAGGGGGGGAAACATTTGGGGTGCCTGCAGTGATTGGTGTAGCCTTGGGGATGTGGTGCTTTGGGGTTCATGCACTATTCCTTACTGTTCTAAAACTTGATTTCCCCAGTTACACTGCTGTGGAGTCCAGAACTACTCAGACTGGGTGAACACTACCTATTTTGCACAGAAGGGAATCCCTCTGAGCTGTTGCAAGTTCCAAAACTGCACAGACCGTGATCTGAAGGAGCTGGATAAAGCCAAGGCTATGGTGTATGGTAATGTAAGTGAATCTCAGAGACTGTCCCTCTCTGTGTCCTGGAAGCAGGTGTCGGGAGGGGAGAGCTGGGATACTTTGATCTTCTTTCCCTGGTAGAGAATCAAGTCCTGTAGGTGGGAGGGAACTTTGTTCCAGAAAGAGGGTTATTGTGTTACAGGAAACTTGTATGCAGTAATGGGGGTGAAGGCCGTGTTGCTGCTGATAGGGGAAAGATGCGTAGAGAAGCTATCTCCAGTGCTTTTTCTCAGGTTCTCTGGAAATCCCAGCTACTCCCTGTTGGTGGGAAAGAATCTGTGTCTGCATTAGCTTGCCTGCACTGTACCACTTGCCCTGTGTGTGAGAAGGGGTTTGTGTAAGATACTGTTGTATAATGCATTATGTTCCTGTAGCACTTAGTCCTCACAGCTCCCCTGTGAAGAAAGTATACAGGGGAATGAATAGAGATGCAGAGGCAGGTAGTGTTACCTAGTGGCTAAGCTGGGACTAGAAAGTCTGAGTTCAGCTCCTGGCTCGGACACTGATGTGCTTGTGACCTTCAGTGAATCATGCTGCCTTTCTGTGCCTGTACATCCCCATTTGTAAAACAAGGCTAAGGCTCACCTTGGTAAAGTGCCCAGGATGAAAGGTGCAAAGTACAAAGCTTTGAATGACTCGCCCACTGTCGAACAGCAAGTCAAATGGCTGAATTCAGCACAGATCCCAGGAAGTCCTGACTCCCAGGCCCTTACTTGGATTCCTTCCTGAGCTTGTTCACACCTCCAGCTGCCTGTGCGGTGTCTGGGTTGGAAGGATGTGCACTTGGTGTCTGGCGGCCAGGAATTGTCCATGCTATACTCTCATGCTAATTCTTTTTTTCTGCAGGGTTGTTTCAGTCTGGTAACAACAGTTATGGAGTCCAAAATGAGCATTGTGGCTGGTATCTCCTTTGGCATCGCTTGCTTCCAGGTAAAATCTCCCTTGCTGTTCTTCTGTGGTCCTTGAGGAGCTCTGAGTCTAGTCTTCGTGTTATTAATTGTGTTTAATGTCTTTTAATGTTTTCTTACGTATGTAAAGGCACAGCATATTTCAAAGAGGAGGAAATGGTTGACCGTTCTTCAGATTCTCCTGCCATTTTACCTAAGTGCCACCCAGTCACCCATCTCCAAAGCTGGGGATGAAAATTTCTTCCAGCAAGCCTGTGTATGGCTTGAGAACAGCTCACTCTGGAAACAGCCAACTTCTAAGAGATGCCAATGCAACCAAACCTCTCCTGTTCTGACTCAGTGTTAGCTGTCTGAATTACTTCTTCCAGCGCACAAACTGTCACCCCTGCTTCCGCTCCCTTTCAGGATGATAGTTTAACTAAATGAAAGTGCTTGTAGGTGACCTAAAACATCCTGAAATGCCTCTCTCAAATTCAGACCCAGTTAATAAAATGACACCATCTTCTGTTAGCCACACTGCAGAACGGCGAGCACAATATTAGAGACTCCCTCTTCTCCCCCTGCTATTTCTTCCTGAGCCTCTGATTCTTCAACCTAAGGTTTTATCCTGGTGGTGAAGAAGCATCATGTCTCAAGCAGCAACGGAACTATTGTCTCCTAATCTGACCAACCTTGTCTCAGTAGGAAGCAAGAGGCCTCTGGCCTGAGCTGCTTGTGTGCATGGGGAATGTTTTGAAGTGGGCTTTCAGAAGAGCTCCCTACATTGGGTGCATGTTGAGTGCTGAGCAGTTATGAAAATCTGATCACAAGAGTCCCAGTGGGAGTTGCTTGGTGCCGATCACTCTTACAAATCTGGCCTTTATTTAGTTGAGCTGCTTGGAAAATTTGACCCCAGCTTTGGTTCCTGAGCACTTGAAAGCCTGGCTAGTGGGCTAAGGTTGGCAGGTTTTGCCTTCATATCGGATCGCTCTGGCTGATGGAGTTTCCGGCCACATTTGGTCTCAGTCTCTGTCATCTGAGAAGGTGATCAGAATGGTGTCCCTTAATGTGTTTCTTTCATGGCTTTATCACATAGGCATGTGCTCTCACCATCTCTGTAGGGTCATCTTCCACTCTTGTGTGTGTCAGAGGTCTTAGGGAGAATTTAAAAGATAGCTGGTGCAGACCTTCCTTATCCACAGGCTCTCCCAGAATGCTGATAACTGCGACAGCACATCTGTGTGTATGAGTATGTAACAGGGCAGATATCTGAACAAGTTTCTGAGTTGCATAGTATGTCAAGTAAGATCATCTACTGTACTGCCTGGGTCTTGCTGAATGCCTCAGTTGTGGTCTGAGCCCTTGAGTCTTTCTGCTGCAGCTGCTAGGTTTGCTGAAATCCTCTGTGTTCTGTGATGTTTGGCTGTGATTGTTTCTAGGAACTGGAACACTTTGCAGTCGGCAAGGAAGGTGGCAACAGAAACAAAGACACAGATGAACTACACCTCATAACTTGACTTGACTCTTGTTTCGAGGCGATTTCCATTCTTTCTGTAATTCTCAAACACAGAGTCACAGATTTCTGTATTAATTCCAAATGGCAGAACTCCTTATTTTCTTCAAAGCGTGTTTGCTTTTGAGTAAAGAGTATGAAGAAACAGCAGCTTGGGATTAATGCAAAGGAGTACGCAGACCCAGAAACCAGAGAAGAGACTGACAGAGTGAGATTGTGTATTGATTGCTTGGTTTATTTTAGCTTTAATTTACTCTTCATTGAAGGAAATTGTCTGAAAGCAGTCTGTGAGGCATACAGGCACATCCTGTCTGAGTCAAGGTTTAACATGTAATAGCACGAGCACAGAGAGAAGACTCTCGGCCAGCCTGTTTTATTCTGATATTAGTTTGCCACTGTGCTGTTCCCTTAACAGACAGACACAATAAGGATGGGGAGAGGTTGGAGCACAGACCTTTATCTTGCAGCTGGTACATTTGCAAACTGTCTTCATTGCATTTTGTTGTCAGTTTCCTAGGGCTGGAGCCAGTCGGTCTCTTTCAGCTGCTATCCATTTCCTCCCTCCTTCCTGGGATGTGCATATCACACTCCGCTCATTACAGCTTCCAAATAGGGCAGCTGGAGTTTGACTAATGAGTAAGTGGGTGGGCCTATGTGCTTTCGTCAGCTCTAGGCGTGTAACTGCATTGTAGCGGTTGCAGTTATTGAGAAACGTGTCATTGTTTGGGGCTTAGAATCATATAAACATTTCATGATTTATTCTCAAGTGAACTTTGTTGTGTCACACAAGTGAAAGGCCCAGTTCTGCAACTTTGCCTCCCGTGAGTACAGTTACATGCATGAGTGTTTTTAGGATCAGGTCCTAAATGTCTTTGGTACAGAAAACAGCTGCCTGGAGCCCACACGACAGTAATAACTGATGTGTGTCCTTCAGCATTTTCACATCAGAAACACACCAACCTTGATTCCATCATTGTCCTTGCAGTGGGGAGAGGCAGTTGATATTTTCTACTGGTTGTGTAATGGTCTGTGACGCTCCTGAGAGCCATATAATCTCTGAAATTACCATGAAACAGTAGATGGTTCATAAAGCAAATTCTAGCAAGAAGCAACATTAACTCTCTCTCACAGGGAACTCCTTCTCACTGATGGCTGCCAGGATCTCTGACTCTCAGCTTTATCCACCCTAAAGCGAAGGAGCCCAGATTTTGGTTTTGCAAAACCCGCATCATCCAGATTTTGCTTTTATAAAACCAAAGCAAAGTGTCCAGTGCTTCAGACCTCAGTTGCATTGTTTCCAAATCATTGCAGTTTGGATGTCCCGTTTTGGGCGACCTATACTTAGTTTATTTTTTCACATTTCAGTTGGTTGGGATCTTTCTCGCCTGCTGCCTTTCCCGGTACATCACAAACAATCAGTACGAGATGGTGTAATAAGCCAGCCTTTGACCCAGGTATGTCTGTCCTGCAGTGCCGTGTGTGTGTGTGTATCCATATACTTGTGCACTGAATCGTGTGCCTGTCTGCAAATCTAGGGATGAGGGAGATCTTTTGTAGGCTTGCGCTTTCATAAGACTGTGTGCATACGTGCACAGAAAGGTCTGGGGAGGGAAGCATACACACCCATGTGCAGGTCCACCCACTCAGGGATGTGCGGGGCTCTGCTCAAATCTGTTTCTTCTATAAGCATCTAGCAGAGAGAAGAACCCACATTTTGTAGTAAGCAGTTCTTTAACTCTTAAAGTTTAAAGTGAAAGAAAACTTCATGGATCTACCTATGTGCAAGGACAGAGCAGACAGGTGCTGTGGAATCTCCTACACATGCGTGCTCATGCACCTTGATTAGTTACCTAGACCTCCTTCCCATCACCCTAGACCTAGACGCATTACCTAGAGCACCCTTCCCATCACTCCCTCTATGGTACTAGTTGTGCTTCTTCCCAGCTCTTTTAGTGCACTACAGTTCTAGCTTGCAGTGCTCCCTGCTATTCTAGTACTGCCTCTCCTCCTCTTGTTCACCACACTACTCTGCTTCTGCACCTCCATGTAACCCACAGCTCCCTCCCTGATCCCATATTGGGCCTTTCAGAGCAGGTGTGAAGCTGTTGAATGGTGGTGCATTTTGCAGTGAGGACCAGTATCTGCTGTGGAGTAGCATGCGACCCTCAAACTTGCTTCCACTGTGTGACTTAAGCTCTGTGAGATTCCTGATCTCTAGACCTGGGAAACATGTTTGTTCATTAACCATTCTTTGCTTTCTGAATTTTAGGAAATTTCCTCTGATCTCCCTCCTCTGGAGAGCACTTCATGACCTCCAGTTTTCACCTGGTCCCAGCCTGCTGAAATCATGTTTGAACTGACTGATCCTCTTCAGAATCAGCTCACGGAATTGAGTGTACCAGCTGTTCTGTTGCAGTCAGGGAATTGTCAAAACACTATTCTTTTGTAACACTGAATGGGGTAATTAGTATACCTGAGGTAGTTATAATAACTACATTCCTCCAGGCCCCCACAACCCCACCTCCTTCAGTTTGATTGCACAATGAAGTAGCATGATATGACACTACTCTCATGTCATTCTTATACTTTTTGCTAGTTATTTAACTGGAATTCACCGTTAGTTTTGGAGGTGTATTGTATGCATTAGGAACGAAGCACTCATTGCTTTCTCTTCTGCCGTCGGCCATTTAAATTATATTATGCACTTCAGCCTCTGTCACTGATCCATTGAAATACACCTACAGTTGCAACTGACTGGTCATATCATGCTATTCAGACACATTGCCATGTCTCTCTGAGGCTCTGTGTTCAGTAGCATCTGTTTCCAGGCTCTCTCTTCCCAATCAAGGGTTTTATATCACTTTTTTTATAATTGTATTTTTTAAAGGGCCTCGTTCCTCTCTCCTGGTCAGGTTGTAGTGATTTTTCGTAAGTTGTAGCATGAGGTTCGGTGGTGTTGCTGTCTGTGCCGGTAGCGTTGTAGGTATGCTTCCACCGAGTTGGGCATGATTTCATCATCAGTATTATGTTCTGCTTTAATTTGTTTTTTTGTATTAAATAGAAATCCTCTTGTCTTGAAACACAATAAATATTAAATATTTTACTCTTAAAATATCAACTCGGTTGGATTTTGTCTCCAGGAAATTCCACGATGATTTCAGTGCAGGAATCTACCAGAGGCATAGATTTGTTTGCCACTTATCATGCATCCATTCTGGCCTGGCACATAACCCTTGTAGCATAGCAGCACATATTCTCTCTAATCCATCACTGTGTTGGCTCAATTTCAATTAGAGAAGTTATTTGTATTCTCTTTCTAAAAACTGTTGTGCAACATTGCTGATGGAGAACAGCCAACTCCTGGCATGGAATGCTGCAGGCAAAGTTCTGCTGAGTGAACCTTAGGCAGGACAGAGTTCAGGCCTCATGTAAGCAAGTACATCCTCTGCTATCTTTGTTGCTGAATTTTGCCCATTCAGTAAAGTGCTTTGGGATCCTTTAGAGGAGAGGGTACTCTGGAACTGTATGAAGTGGGATTTGCTCTTCCTGGCTTTCTATGAACAGGTCCCCACCTTTCTCCAATAAGAGAGCACAGGGTGGTGAGGCCCTCCTTTTTCCTGAAGACATTACAGCATGTTCCTCCTTCACCTGAGCTTGGTGCTCGGTTGAGTTTGTCCGACTAATCCTGTGCACTGGATTGGGAATTAATGCTCAGGAAAGTCTGGGACAGGGGGATGCGGTGCGGTACCGTCAGCCGGGCACTGTTCTAGTAATCATCGTATGAGCATGAAAGGAGGAGGGATTAGAACGGTCTGGCTGAGCTACTGGACAATGACAAAGGGTCTCCACCCTGATGCAGAGAGTGCTTTTCACACCATTAACCTGCCCTTCCTGTCACCAAAACCAGTGCTGCTGAGAGGCAGCCTGCCCTGGCCCCAAAAGCCTGAGTGGAGGAGCAGAACTACATCAGTGTTCCAGCAGAACATAATTGCCCTGTTCTGTACCCCCCTGAAGCTCTGTTACAGGCCACTGCCAGAGACAGGATACTGGGCAAGATGGATCCTGGTCTGACCCAGTATGGCAGCTCTTTAGTTCTTTTGTTAGCAGTGGCCCATTAAACTGGTTTTATTTCTGACCGCAAAACTTAATATTCCGTTTAGCTTCAGAGAATAAATCAAACTTGTATGTCAGTTCCTAGATGGCTTTGTTAAAAAGCCTCCAAGGTTTTCAAGGCAAGGCAAAGTGCATTAGCACTTTTGACTATTAACGTAACAATATAGACATTGTCCAATTACAGCTAACCACTGGACAGCCTGGATAAAAACAAATGCTAATGCAGGGATGTGTCTAGCTGCAGCTGTGTCCATCGGAAAGCCCGTGCAAAGACAAATGAGCCTGCACATACTCCTTTTCGGCTGGCTTGTGTGCTGCGCCATATAGGCCAATAAGTGTAGCCCTAATTTAATCTGTTTCTAAATCAGGGTTTGTCTAGATAAACAGTTGCACCCCGTCTTGCTGCTTGTTAAATTGACAGTGCATTAGCTTGTTGTGCATTCACTGTCCACGTGGACCCTGCTGTCATGCCTAAAATGTTCCCTGGTGCATTTTGGTCTACTTCCGTCTCAAAGTGGAGTGGATCGGAAGGCACCAGGGAAGTGTTAGTGTGCAGTAGCAGTGTCCACAGGGGCTAGCTAACGCGGGGCAGATTCATACTCCAGCTTGCTGTGCACTAACTGTTCAGCTAGACAAGCCCTCAAGTGGTGATTGTGCAAATTATTTTGGTCCCTTTTTGGGCTGTGTCTAAAGTCCCATATGCTGCCACACATTGGCCCCTATTTGGTGCTAATCACTTCATGCTATCCATTGCCGTTAAAATTCGTGCTGATTGACATTTACTGTGATCTGATGGCTGGTTTGTGGCTTACCTCAATGATGATGTGGTTCTTAGATTCTTAGGCCAGGTGGCCACATGATTAAACCACCACAGTTGGCACTTATTGGCCCTCTTGTTGGAAAGTCTCAGCAGAGACACTTGGGATTGCAGTAATGCATGACCTGCTCATAGCTTTAGAGGTAGTCTCCCAAGGCCAGCATTGAGGCATGTGTTTACAGAGGTGTGTCTTCATGCTACCTGTGCCAGACCCCGTGTTGCTGGATTCTGGTACTTTCCGCAAACACATTTCTTGTTAAAAAATTGGCCCTGTTGAAGTTACTCCCCTGAGACCTTCCAGACCTCCTCCTTTTGGTGATAGGACCAATGTGACATACCCCTCTCCCCTGGCTTCATGCCTATGTTCACATTGGGAGAGCACAGGCAATGTCATCTGCTGGGGTTCAATCTCTGGAGCGGGCTTTCTGGACCCATCAGAATTGATCCCGCCATGCTGGACTCTTGCTTCTCTTCCATCTGTTAGGATGCTGCTGGTGACTTGTCATAAATCAGCTGATGTACAGTGGGTTTCAGCTGGCTCAGAAATCCCACTGATGAGTTTACAGTGCTAAGCACCTGTGGGGATGGGGGCATTAGAAATGTGCACTGAGGTAGGTTGTGGAAGGTGAGAGTCTATGAGGATGCTCTGCATTCCTGCCTGTTCTAAAACCTGTAGTGGGGTCTAAAGCAGGGAGCAGCAGGAGTTAAGTAGCAATCGAGGGCTGCTAGTGAGAAGCTGCTGTGACATCTGTTGCAGGTGAGAGCATATGCTAACTCTTCTTAGGTGAGTTAAAAAATGAACGAGCCCCTTATCTTGCTCCAAGGTGGCTTTCCCATGTTGTTCCTTTGTCCTGAATGTAGCTGCAATAAATAAGCCATGAGCACTCTCCCTTCATATTGCCATCTTCTCTTACTCTGCACACTTTGGTCTTTTGGCAACAGCTCTGACTTCAACTGAAGAGAGAGCCACCTGGGCATGAGTTCGTGCAAATTACAGGGCTAGTCTCCTGCACTCCTACCCTGGCTGGCTTCTGAATCACAGGCTTTCCTTTGCTCTCCTGTTACGGGGTGTAGGGATATAGGGTCTGTATATGCCGGTATTTTTTTCTGTACAATATTTATACGTCAGGAAAGAGGTTTCTGAATTCAGTTTCTGAAATAGCTGCAGCTCCACCCCGTGGCCAGCAGAGAGCAGCACCGAGAGCGCATATTGATTTCAGAGCCTGTGCAACTGAAATTCTGCCACTTTCCTTTCTGAATTCTCTCCAGAGGGGGAACCCCACCCACCTTTCCTCATCTTGTGGGTTTGCTAATGAGGGATGCTGTGCTCAGATGCTGGGCCGATAAATGTGGTATAAATACGTAGACTGATCATTAAAATGTGTAATAGAAACATAGCACATGAGAGCAGGATGGCTGACTTCAATGCGACAATTATTTATTTGTATCATCATAGCTCCTAGGAACTCCAGTTGTGGAGCAGGACCCAGTCATGCCAGGTGCTGTACAAACACACATCATGAAGGCGGTCCCTGCTTCCAGGAGCTTAATAACCTAAGCAGGGGCCACTGTCGCTCAAATACTCAAAATGTGCTAAAGGCAACTTGTACCACAGCAGAAAGACTTTATTTTTGAATAGGTCTTGCTATATTTTGAATGGGGAGCATGGGGAGAATGCAGGCGCTTTATGCACCTGAAGAATAAGGAATATGTTGTATTTTGTTCCTCCAAGGATCTCCAGGCATTTTGCAGAGATGATGGTGATCCCATTTTACAGATGAAGGAAAAGATAGAGAGGGGGTAAGGTCACACACTGAGCATGGAGCAGAGTTTCACAGTAGAAGCCAGGTCTCCGAAATGAGAGTTGGTTCATAAGTGCAGCCCTGGGAGGTCTGAAGGAGACATGTTCTCTCTGCTCCCCCTACTCCCCATCATTTTTTTCCCTTCTGTTGATGCCCCTCAATGCATCTGCAAGCCTCATGCAAATGCCAGAATGGGAAGAGGTGCTCTGTGGGATAGCTGCCCATAATGCACCACTCCCAATGCCGCTGCAAGTGCTGCAAATGTGGCCACGCCAGTGTGCTTGCAGCTGTCAGTGTGGACAGACTGCAGTGCTTTCCCTACTGCGCTCTTCGAAGGCTGGTTTAACTCAAAGCGCTCTACATTTGCAAGGGTAGCCATGCCCTTAATCTACAGCTGAGCTCTGGCTTGGCAGCTCTGTTCAGGAATCCACCAGATCCTGAGTTGCTCATTCATCAATAAATAATTAGCAGGTAGATCCTCACTCTACTTCTGGCTGCTTTGTGCTGCATGGGCAGTGCGAACTAGCTGGGATTCCTCATTGATGTGGGAGCCCACTACAAACTGACATAAAGTAGAGCACCTTTTGTGCCGCTCTAATTTGATTAGTCCCTGGCTACCCCAGGATTGTGGGAGGCTGGAGGGTGGCTCAGAGTCACCGTTGTCTCCTGCGCCTGCACTGTGCCCAGGAGCGAGCTGGCAGTGAGCCATGAAATTTTCAATAGGATTCAAGCACAGTATCATGTCTTATTTAAAGTCACGTTGGGAAGGCACTATGAGATTGCACTGGATTATTAACGTAAGTGCTCCAGCGAGGCCGTTTATCGTTGCTCGTCCCTTTTTGATGTGCAGCACCGGTGGTGATGTTAACAAGCTGCTCTCTGGATTTAACTCGGTGATGTTACTTTCCTTGGGATTTTGAGCAGTGAGCAGCATGCCCTGGGTTTCCTTTGATGGAAGCACTTGTCTGACAGCACCACACAGTCTCATAAATAGAATTTAAAGAAAGGAATAAAGAAATTCTGTTCCAGGGATACAAAAGGATCCCCATAGTCCCTGACATGAACAATGTGACTGGAACAGAGACCACCCAGATACACCTCATTAAGATTTGAGCTTCAGATGGCAGGAGCTGAAGTAGCAGTTCTATGACCAGCCGGACCCTGGGCCTGACACAAAGCTCTGGGATAGATTTTCTTTTGGGAGTTGCATAAATCAGTGCAAAATAGCTCTGAGCAGCCCAGACAGAGAACAGCTTATTCTCTGAAAGCTAGAGACTGATCATTGCCATGACTCAGAAACTTGCAAAGGGACTGAGTCCACAATGATGATGATACAATGAAAGGGCTTTTTATTTATTTATTTCATGCAAGGGGGTGGTGAAAAATCCAAGAGAGAAGCGCAGCCTGTCTTTGGAATGTAAGAAGGAATCAGACTGATGACAGAGTTCCATGTCTTTGTTCATCTTGGCATCTGTTATCTGAAAGAAATGCCTCCAAATGATGCCTAGGGATGGGTGAACCGCCTAGAAATAATATAAACTGATTTAACCTTCTTCCAAACTCGAACTGAAACATTGTTGAGGCTTGGAAAAGTTTAGTGCTTGTTTCCCTTTTGTTTGCACGTGCCTCTTCACTTCTGGTCCCCGACTAAATTAAGAAGCAGATGAAACTCGGAAAGATCTCTGGCTACACTGTTTTTCAAAAATGCCCCACTGGCCAGGGTGGCATCTTTTTGTCTGTTTGTACAGTGCCTGGCACAATGGTCCATGACTAGGTTTCCTAGGCAATATTTCAATACAAATGATAACAGTAATAGACACTGGTTCAGCTCCCCTGAGGTTAACAACGTTGGGAGCCCTCATGTGGAAGAGCTTCTGGCTGCTGCCACTGCCAGCATTTTAAGTACACTTGATTAGATCTGCTGTGAACTAGGTTAGACGACCTGATGCTTAACATTCCTGCTGCTTGGCTATCGTAGGGCTTCCAACCTTGTTACCGCTGATGGAGCTGCAATGTAGACTCATAGACTTTAAGGTCAGAAGGGACCAATATGGTCATCTAGTCTGACCTCCGGCATGATGCAGGCCACAAAAGCTGACCCACCCACACAGAATCTTCCAGCCTGCGACCCCTGCCCTATGCTGCGGAGGAAGGCGAAAAACCTCCAGGGCCTCTGCCAATCTACCCTGGAGGAAAATTCCTTCCCGACGCCAAATATGGCGATCAGTAGAACCCCGAGCATACAGGCAAGATTCTACAGCCGGACCCTCATTTTAGCAGCGATGGCACGTTAATGCCTAATTGACTAAAATCACGTTATCCCATCAAACCATTCCCTCCATAAACTTATCAAGCCTAATCTTGAAGCCAGAGAGGTCTTTCGCCCCCACCGTTTCCCTCGGAAGGCTGTTCCAAAATTTCACCCCTCTGACAGTTAGAAACCTTCGTCTAATTTCAAGCCTAAACTTCCCCACGGCCAGTTTATATCCATTCGTTCTCGTGTCCACATTAGTACTGAGCTGAAATAATTCCTCTCCCTCCTTGGTATTAATCCCTTTGATATATTTAAAGAGAGCAATCATATCCCCCCTCAGCCTTCTTTTGGTTAGGCTAAACAAACCGAGCTCCTCGAGTCTCCTTTCATAGGAAAGGTTTTCCATTCCTCGGATCATCCTAGTGGCCCTTCTCTGTACCCGTTCCAGTTTGAGTTCATCCTTTTTAAACATAGGAGACCAGAACTGCACACAGTACTCCAAATGAGGTCTCACCAGCGCCTTGTATAACGGAAGCAGCACCTCCCTGTCCCTACTGGAAATACCTCGCCTAACGCATCCCAAGATCGCATTAGCTTTTTTCACAGCCACGTCACATTGCCGACTCATAGTCATCCTGCGATCAACCAGGACTCCGAGGTCCTTCTCCTCCTCCGTCACTTCCAACCGATGCGTCCCCAGGTTATAACTAAAATTCTTGTTAGTCATCCCTAAATGCATCACCTTACACTTCTCACTATTAAATCTCATCCTATTACTATTACTCCAATTTACAAGGTCATCCAAGTCTCCCTGCAGAATATCCCGATCCTTCTCCGAATTGGCAATACCTCCCAACTTTGTGTCATCCGCAAACTTTATCAGCCCACTCCTACATTCGGTTCCGAGGTCAGTAATGAATAGATTAAATAAAATCGGGCCCAAAACCGAACCTTGAGGAACCCCACTGGTGACCTCCCTCCAACCTGACAGTTCACCTTTCAGTACCACCCGCTGCAGTCTCCCCTTTAACCAGTTCTTTATCCACCTCTGGATTTTCATATCAATCCCCATCTTTTCTAATTTAACCAATAATTCCTCATGCGGCACAGTATCAAACGCTTTACTAAAATCGAGGTATATTAGATCCACCGCATTTCCTTTATCTAGAAGGTCTGTTACTTTCTCAAAGAAGGAGATCAGGTTGGTTTGGCACGATCTGCCTTTCGTAAACCCATGTTGTAATTTGTCCCAATTGCCATTCACCTCAAGGTCCTCAACTACTTTCTCCTTCAAAATTTTTTCCAAGACCTTGCATACTACAGAAGTTAAACTAACAGGCCTGTAGTTACCCGGGTCACTTTTTTCCCCCTTCTTGAAAATAGGAACCACATTAGCTATTTTCCAGTCCAACGGTACCACCCCCGAGTTTACAGATTCATTAAAAATTATCGCTAAGGGGCTTGCAATTTCTCGCGCCAGCTCCTTCAATATTCTAGGATGAAGATCATCCGGTCCGCCCGATTTAGTCCCATTTAGCTGGTCAAGTTTGGCTTCCACCTCTGATACTGTAATGTCAATCGCCCCTCCTCTATTCCCCTCTGTCCTGCTCCCTCTATTCCTAAGCCCTTCATTAGCCTTATTAAAGACCGATGCAAAATATTCATTTAGATATTGTGCCATGCCTAGATTATCCTTAATCTCCACTCCATCTACATTCTTCAGCGGTCCCACTTCCTCTTTCTGTGTTTTCTTCCTATTTATATGGCTATAAAACCTCTTACTATTGGATTTAATTCCCCTCGCGAGGTCCAACTCTACACGGCTTTTGGCCTTTCTCACCGCATCCCTACATGCTCTGACCTCAATAAGGTAGGTTTCCTTGCTGATCTCTCCCCTCTTCCATTCTTTGTACGCTTTCTGTTTTTTCTTAATCACCCCTTTGAGACGCCCGCTCATCCAGCTGGGTCTAATTCTCCTGCCTACTAACCGTTTTCCCTTTCTCGGGATACAGGCCTCGGACAGCTCGTGCAACTTCAGCTTGAAATAATCCCAGGCGTCATCTGCCTTTAGATCCCTAAGTATGTTAGCCCAATCCACTTCCCTGAGTAGTTGCCTTAATTTATTAAAGTTGGCCTTTTTGAAATCGTAAACCTTAGTCACAGTTTTATTTGTGTTAATCCTTCCATTTAGTTTAAACCGAATTAGCTCATGGTCACTCGAGCCAAGGTTGTCCCCTACAACCATTTCCTCAACGAGGTCCTCACTACTCACCAGCACCAAATCTAAAATGGCATCCCCCCTCGTCGGTTCAGCTACTACTTGATGAAGGAATTCATCTGCTAGCACGTCTAGGAACATCTGAGCCCTATTATTGTTACTAGCATTTGTTCCCCAATCTATGTCCGGGAAGTTAAAGTCCCCCATGATTACACAGCTCTTATTAGTTTTTACTTCCTTAAAAACATTAAATAGTTCTCTGTCCGCATCCAGGCTAGATCCCAGCGGTCTATAGCACACCCCAAGCACTATCTCAGGGGAGGCTCTAGTAGTTCTTTTTCCCAGTGTAATTATTGCCCATACAGACTCCGTCTTATCCATTCCATCACTTATTATTTCTTTACATTTTAGCTCATTATTGACATACAATGCCACACCCCCACCTTTACCTTTTTTCCGGTCATTCCTAAACAGCACATACCCTTCCATACCTGTACTCCAGTCATGACTACCGTTCCACCACGTTTCGGTTATTCCTATGATATCCGGTTTTATTTCTTGGACCAGGAGCTCCAATTTCTCCATTTTGTTACCTAGGCTTCTCGCATTCGTGTATAAACATCTAACTGTATGCTGTCTATCCTTTCTCCCATTAGATATTCAGTAACTGTTGTGAAAAAGAATAGTGGTAATGTAGCTTTAAGGTTTTATATCAAGAAGATGAAGCATGGGAGAGTGTATGCTAGTCTCTCCTACTTTGTAAAGGTATATTGCCCTATCCCTGTTTGTCCATCCTCTACCATACCAGTACTGTGGTCAAAACACTCCTCCTTTTACTAAAACAAGCGCTTTAAAGAGTGAAACAAAAAATCAAATTAAGAAAAAAATAAGAGCTTTTGACCATTAGCCCATACCACTGCTATACGCCGAATGGATTTTGTATGTGATTAGTCCTGACAGCTTAAAAGTTTAATCTATTTCTTTGAAGTCAATGGGGGCAGGGAGGAAGGTGGCCAAGGTACTTGGTTTTGTATCTATAGGGCCTTGTTCCTTTGAAGGCTGTAGAGGGAACATCCAAATTGCTAGGCAGTCTGTGTGTAGAGGAGAGATGATCCTATAGAAGCAGGGTGGTCGAGTGGATTGGGCTCTGGATTGGAGCTCAGGACTCAGGAGACCTGGTTCTGTTCCAAGCTCTGCCACCGACCAGCTGTATCCCCTTTGGCAAGTCACATCACCTCTCTGTGCTTCAGTTTCCCCATCTGTAAAATGGGGATAATGATACTGACTTCCATGGTAAAGTACTTGGTGATCTCTGGGGTTATATAAGAACTAGGTGGTATCATTGTGATTAAAGCACTGGAGCGGGCAATACATCCCTGCTTCCCAGGGCTGGGACGGTGAATTCCTTGATGTTTGTAAAGGGGATGAGCTCCTTGATGGGAGGCTCTATGTAGTACAGAGTATTATTCTTTGGTGACCTCTCTTTACATGGACAATGGGGCCCATGTATTGGCTTACCATGCCCTCATTTAGTGAGAGCTTCCTTGGAGTAGCTACTGCCCAACTTGCAGCCTCAGATGTGTTGAAGTTTGTCTGCCTCTTCCATGATCCTTGTAGAGAGGTTAGCCCGGGCTCGTCTCTCTCCAGGGCAGCGGCGAATCACTCGGCCTCACTACACTCTGTTTATGTATTGGGGAATTAGCTCGGCCGCGGGAGTCCTCCCCGGGCGGCCCTGGTGGGGGCAGAAATAAGTACAGTTAGGCCAGGGCCCTAGGTCAGGGTGGGGCAACAATGAGTCAGGCGCTCAGGCAGAGGCTGAGCAATAGCGCTATAGCAGTAGCAATATAAACAGTAGTAAGCCCCAGCCCTAGGTCAGGGCAGGGCAACAATGAGTCAGGGGCTCAGGCCCTCAGGCAGGGCTGCGCAATAACAGTAGCCCCAAGCCTCTAAAAGGCCTCGGAGAGTTGGGTGACAGGGGGGATGCAGGCCCTCCCACTCCACTGCATCCCAGCCCGGGGCCCTAGCAGCAGCAGAAGACCCGCTGCTGTCAGTGGGGATCATGGCCGCAACACACTGACATGGGCTCTGGCAGTGCTGCAGCCAGACTAGGGTCGGCTGCCCCCGGGCTACTTCCTACCTCTCCCTTGTGTGGTACCTGGGTCAGGGTGGTGTCCTCCGGGGGGTACAGCACCATGGGCTCCTCGGGGTAGCTGGCGAGAGGCAGGCCCGGCAGCTCCTCCGGGTAGCTGGTGCAGGGCAGGTCGGGCCAGTCCTTGCATGGACCGTGGGTCACTGGTGCTTCCCAGTCGCAGCCTAGGCCAGAAGCATCTGGCCTCTCCGGCGGCTGCTTTTCCAGTGAGCTCTGAGGTCGAGCCTTTATACTTCCAGGGCACCGTCTGACCCTCTGGGGGGGGGGGCTCAGAGCTCACTAGCTCCACCCACTCTGGTGTCCGGAGGGGCTCGTCTCTCTCTGGGGCGGTGGAGAACCACACTGCCTCACTACAATACCCCATCCACAATCTGCTCAGGGTGGGACAGCAGTTTCAAGTGGTTTTTCTTTACCTCTCGGCACTCAGGTTACCCCTCTTTGTAGTTGCCCTGGCGGATGTAGATGCCCTGTAGTTGTTCTGCAGATCTGAACTGCTGCTGATTGTTTAAAGCACTTAGTTGCTTGTGTCTGGCTTCCCTATGCAATGTGATTCCTACTTGTGCACCTGCTTGTAGTTTAGGCTGGTGATATGGCTACTGTAGCATCTGTACCCTGCACTCTTTCTAGGCACATGCCTCACAGCCAGCTGAGGTGTGGAGGGAGGCAGTCATTCTGCACCAGCGACGCTACACAACGGTTTTTAAGTAAGAATGTAGGAATTTACATCCTGGTCAGATCTATGGTCCATCTAGCCTTGTGACCTGCGGCAGGCAGCAGATGCTTTGGAGGAAAGTGTACAACCCCCATAGTGGAAACAGAGAAAAGGATAAAGGGAATTTGAACGCAGATATCTTAACTTTTAGGAATAAAGTAAGAGTCAGGCTAACACTAGCTCTACTAACGCAAGATTTCAGGCAGGGCCTGGGCAAGTGGAAAGCGAGTGGAACAAAAAAAACTGTAAGCGATACTGTTTTTCGACCTTGTGTTAGATAAGAATGGAATACAGACTGTAGCAGGAACTGCTGAGAAAAGTAAGATATCAGAAGGAATATAAGATGCGGTTGTTGATCATTATTGTCTGTAACTAAAGGTATAAATGCTTGCCCTAATTGTTTATCTAACAGAGACCTGCCTGGGACAGGGGGTTTTACCGCCTCAAATAAGGGAAAGGTTGTATTGAGTCCGGACATAAAGAATTAAGGTTATTGTTAAATAAGATGTATCTAGATATGGGGAATGAATGTTTGTGTATGAATGAATGAAGGGGGGGTATGAGCCGCTGACCAGGTCTAAGACTTAAGCTGCCTCCAGCTGCCCCAGGGCTACCCCATGTGGGAGTTCTGAAAGCAAGAGGGGTCAGCTGAACCTTGTGACCAGCGGAGAGGTTTCCGTTACTCATGAGCCGCTGACCAGGTCTGGGACTTAAGCCGCTAGCCGGTGGAACCCCGTGACCCAGTGGACCCTTTTCCTGTGAGAGAGTAAGAATTTTCGTTTAGCTTATGAGCCGCTGACCTAGCGGACAGGGCACACCCCGGTATGATTCGAAGATGGGGGGAGGGGGCGACAGTCTAAGAATTCCCCCACACCATTGAAGGGAACCCCTGCGTACCATATGTACATGCATTATGGTCCTGGGACCTACAGGTATTTAGAAAATTGGAATTTTTATACATGTGATAATCCATCTAAATAATTCCCACTAGAAGGTACCTTCGATCTGGATAAAATCATATACCTCAGAGGAACCCTTACATCACCAAAAGCTCTAACAAACAGTGGGAGCAATTTGTCTATTGGTGGGAGGAAGCTACAACGAGACTCCATGAGTCTCGAGTGCGGAGTCTGAAGGACTCCCAGGAAAAATTAAAAACCCAAGTGCAGGATTTGATAATGAAATGTAAAGTATCCGGATGCCTCCCTACCCAAACCACTTCATCAACCCCCTCGGCTCCTGTATATCCCCAATTAGTTAAGGCTGAAAGGGATGAGGAAAAAGGAACGGGTTAATTTGAAAATTCAGCTTGGCCTAGAGATAAAGAGAAAGCTGCTCTGCGTTCAAGGTCAAGAATCAACAGTCTGCCTCGCTTTGCATGCCAAGCACCAAAAAAAACCCCCATCTGGCTGTGAAAAATATAGACAGAGGCAAAACAAAGGCAACACAAGTTACAGGACTGAGATTACATTTGCAAAGGTTGGCCGCCCAGTGAGACCCAACAGTCTGCCTTTGCGACCCTGGAGCCGGTGTGGTTTGGGGATGCTGAAGAAGCCACAGGCAGCCGGCCTGGACTGGAATACTGAGCAAAGGTCTCTGAAAGGGACGCCCCAAGAGACCCCAGGGTGAAAAACCCAAGAGTGGAAGCAAGTTGGAGATTTTTTATTTTATTTTTTTTTTTTTTGCAGCGTTCCTCTGGTCTATTGGAATTTAACCACCTAAGTTGTATGAAAGGAATGTCAAGGAAAAGAACATGTGTAGTGTATATTGTAAAAGGGGTGAGGAAAATGCAAATATGCAATGCTACTTAATTAAAATCCTATTAGGCTCCAAGGGGCTACAATAGGTGGTGTTTTCCTTTTTGGATTACTGTGTGTTTTTGAAAACAGGAGTTAAAGGTAACAGGCAATCAGAACTCTGGTAAAAGTTAATTGTGTCCCTTTTAAGTAAAAGATTAACCTGTGAATGGCTTTGGATCTAAAAGCAGGCCGGAGGGCATCTGTGTGCTGGTGCGGGTTGCCTAATTGATAAGGTAGAAGCCACTGAAACCTGGCCTGCCTATGAAACAAACAGAAAAATATGGGGGTAATTCCTCTGTTTTGTATAAGAAAGAAATATTTTAAACAATGACTGATCGCCCCAGAAGGGGTAGAAATATGTTTTTGTCTTTTAGAAAATTAGAAAAAGCTAATGCCAGCTAAAGAGCAATCCAACATACCATGCATTTACTGGCACAATAGAAATTGTGTTCTGTGTCCTATGTCTTTGTGGTGTTTTGTCTTGTGGCTAGAATTGTTGTGTTTAATTTTCTACAGGACAGCCTAGTTTAAAACCAAATGGAAGGGTTAGAGCTAAATGCAGATACTTGTTTATCCAACTTGGAATACAAAGTGGTTTGGATACTATCAGGAAATACTAAGGTTTTAATATATGTGACAGAGGCTGCGTCAAAAACTGAGAAATGTTCTTGGAGCAGTGCTGGGTGCACTTTACACCCTTATCACCTTTGGCGCTTCCCGGACGGCCACCTGGTTGCGCCTCAGATGCTCTTGCCCTATTTGCTTGCGTGCACCACTGGATGGCACGCGTGAGCAAAGGGGGGGATGATTGCTGCAGTTAACGAGATTGGTATGCACCTAATTTTAATTTGCCTGGTAGTTGGTCTTTTCCATTTCTGTAGTCTTAGATCTGCTGTTTTCCTTCCTGCTGGCCTTGCTATTTTGCAGGCCTGTGCAGCTGGATTTTTTTGGGGCACATTTAAGCCCCGTCTTTCTCGGCTGTCGACCAGGTCTCGGCTATGAGCAGTGTCCTTGGGCGGGGGCCAGCATCTTATCTTCGGACTGAGTTTGCTAATAGCAGTGTTTAATTCATTTGTTCTCTGCTCCTTTCTTCTTCTTCTCTTCCCCCCCTCGGCCTCTTGTACTTGCAAAGGAAACGTCCACTTTCCACTCACACACCTTTGACCCTCCCCAAAATGCTTTGCGATGCTTGCAATAGTGTTGGCCACATACAGTGCTGATCTACCCTTCCTGGAGACGTACTGAGGGAGGAGGGTCAGCAATATAATATTGGAATAATATTGCCAGCAATATAATATTGGAAAAGCAATTAAAGCTAGAAAAGCAGTTAAAGCTAGAAAAGCAGCACACCTCTTGGGGACCTTTTGTAAATATTCAGATTGATTTTATTCAAATGTCTAAATGTTGCAATTATGAGTATGTGTTAGTATTAGTTGATGTTTTTCAAGTTGGGTTGAAGCCTTCCCTTGTAGGAGGGCAGACACCAAGTCTGTTGTGAAAATTTTGCTTAAGGATTTAATTCCAAGGTTTTGCATACCTGTGAGTATCAACAGTGATCGTGGTACTCATTTTACTGGACAGATTGTAAAGGAGTTATGTGCAGCCTTGCAGATCCAACACAACCTCCACTGTCCCCACCACCCGCAGTCTGCCGGGACAGTGAAACGTCAGAATGGGATTCTGAAAAACAAACTGGCCAAGAATTGTGCAGAAATAAACTTAAAATGACCAAATGCCCTGCCATTAGCATTGATGAGCATGAGGGCCACTCCCAACCGGAAGACTGGACTTAGTCCACATGAGATCCTGACAGGGTGCCCAATGTGACTACTGGCTGTGCTCCCACTGGCCCTTGCCCAGATGGGCATTCATTTGATGGATGATAAAATGCTTAATTACTGCCAGACACTAATGAAATGTGTCAGGTCTTTTTATATAAAGGTGAAAGAAGCACTACCCAAGGATCCTGAGCAACCCTGCCATTTCCTGGAACCAGGAGACTGGGTCTACATAAAGGTCCATCAACAAAAGACTGCTCTGACCCCGCATTGGAAAGGCCCTTACCAAGTCCTGTTAACTACCAACATCACTGTGAAGTGCCAAGGACTGACTGCCTGGACCCATGCTTCTCACTGCAAAAAGGCCCCTCCACCTCGAGATGACCCTCCGACGGCTGATCAGCCCGTCCCTCCTTCTGGTACTTTTTTTTTTCTCCTTCTGGACAGCAGCAGAAAAGGACAAGGTGAAGTGCTGGTAACCTCTCCCTTGTCCACTAACAGAACCACCATACATTCACCATCTGCTGGAGGAACCCAGTTATTACAGGGTGACGTGCTGGTAACCTCTCCCCTGTAAGATGCTGAATCACAACTGTTCCAGGAAAGAAGAAGAAGAAGATATGTTTGTTTTGCTGAAACCACCAGAGTCCAGGGATTCTTGACTACAAAAGACATTAAGAATTGGCCCTGGTGGAAGAGACGGAGTATCGTAACCTGGCAGGGAGGAACTTGTGGAAACCACGCTTGGGACTGTGGTATTGAGTGGTGGTTTGGGTTTATTCCGGGGACTGGGCTCTGTGCTTTCGGACCAGTACCTTCAGCATGTATAGCCCTCCCTAATTGGCTTTCAGATGACGAATACCAAAGGTGCCTTGCTGCCACAACCACTGCCCCCGCCATTATCCTCACTACCACTACCACCCCTGTAATACATCCTAATACAGACAATACCAATGAAACCCAGTGGCCAAGGCCTTTACACCTTAGTGATCCCAATGGGGTGGTGCCAATAGTGCAGCAGCAATTTGGAACATTTACAAAGGTCAACAACATGATGAGAAATTAGAGCAACTGGAAAAGGCCACAGGTCTTATTATTTTTATATTATTATAATATTATTATTATTATATTATTATAACTTATTACACAGTTAATCCAGGTACAGGCTAGGGTAGGTGAATTACATGTTATTTCTGCCCTTAGTTTAATGACCCAGAAGCTGTTGACAGAGATGGTATTGAATATCACTGAGGCAGGAAAGGGATTGCAGTGGGATCTGGCATGTTCAGAAATTCAGGATTTCTGAATAACCAGCTCATGGCCATTCGGAGTGATCTTGAGCATCAGGCTTGGCCCACTGCCCTTACTAGTGCTGCCCTTACTAGTGCTTCAGGAACGCCATCTGATCTGTGGCCATGGAGACATACTTGGAGATTTTCAGGGTGGAAGTGCAGACGCTCACAGTGCTCTTTCCAAGCATATGGGCCGGTTGGAGGAGTGTGGGCTCCCACGTACCGAATACTGCTGGGTCCGTAGGGAGGATGCAAGTGGGATTGGATAATTCACCGAGATATTTGGGAAATTAAACCACCTGGTATGCCTAGCCGACTTATAGTCAGTGCTCCTGGAATAACGCCCGATGTTTGGATAGGGATAGAAAGCCAATGGACATTTTGGCCTTTAAAGCCCCTGCAGCTTCAGTGGGTACAAAAGCTGAAGCTAGGAGAAGTTGTCACTGTTTATGACGTCAGTTGGGAAGGTATGGGACAAGGAACTACCCTGACAGGACACCTACTTTTCCAAGCTAATGACAGCTGTGTGTATGTTAAGGCCACCACTTTACAAGACATACATTTTAATCTCACCACTGCTACAGGCAATAATATTATTTATTGGCCAGCGGATAGAATTTTACAATCAGCCCTTAGATTTCAGATATCCTTTAATTGGACTGCCTTAGTACCTGACTGGTTCCAAAATTTGCTTTCACTTCTACCAGAGGTCCAGATAATCTCTGAATTACAAGGGCAAATTCATATGCTCCAAAATATATATCAAATTGAAAAGTATGCCTTTCATACATCCTATAGAGTGTCTACTTTATGTATTAAGTATGACGTATTGTGTTTTATGACTAAGGCTGTACAGCAACCCCATCATATTATTACAGAGTTTAAAAGAGAACTGGATAAATTCATGGAGGTTAAGTCCATTAATGGCTATTAGCCACGATGGGTAAGGAATGGTGTCCCTAGACTCTGTTTGTCAGAGGGTGGAGATGGATGGCAGGAGAGAGATCACTTGATCATTACCTGTTAGGTTCACTCCCTCTGGGGAACCTGGCATTGGCCACTGTCAGTAGACAGGGCTAGATGGACCTTTGGTCTGACCCAGTATGGCCGTTCTTATGTTCTTAATGGAAATGTTAATGTTTTTATTGTTGTTGTTTAGTTTAGGGTTAGGTTATTGTTGTTGTAAAGGATGTACTAATAATAGCACCTTCCATGTTCATACTAACCATGCTTTGTTGTTGTATTCAATTAAACCCCAGAAGGTTGTACCATGTGAGCTAGAGTCAGAAATACAAGATTTAATGAGAATGGAGGTTTGAGAGCGATGGTTGTGCTGGAAGCACAAAAGGGAGGAGTGTGGAAGCAGAGAAAAGGATAAAGGGAATTTGAACGCAGATATCTTAACTTTTAGGAATAAAATAAGAGTCAGGCTAACACTAGCTCTAATAACGCAAGATTTCAGGCAGGGCCTGGGCAAGTGGAAAGCGAGTGGAACAAAACACCGTAAGAGATACTGTTTTTCGACCTTGTGTTAGATAAGAATGGAATATAGACTGTAGCAGGAACTGCTGAGAAAAGTAAGATATCAGAAGGAATATGTATAAACAAGATGCGGTTGTTGATCATTATTGTCTGTAACAAAAGGTATAAATGCTTGCCCTAATTGTTTATCTAACGGAGACCTGCCTGGGACGGGGGGGGAACCTCTGTCCGGGTTTACTCTCCCCTTGCAAGTGTCAGGAAAATAAACTGTCTCTGACTTGTTGCAACCAACCTGAGAGTGAAGACTCTGTTTTCTTCCAGATGGATAAATATGCAGTAACCAGCATGTGGGGGCAGTTTTTTCCTTAGGAATGGAAGTGAAGACTACTCTTTCCAACTGGAAAGGCAGGGGGCATGTGAGAAGGCAGAATGCAACTGCACAAGCAGGAAACTGGCCAGGACTTGTGAGAAGTGTCATGGGCTATTTTAATGACTACAAATGGGACAGGTACCTGCTCTAGTATCTCAGCCAGATGATGGCATCTACTGCAGCCCTAGCATCACGCTGAGATGCTGACTCGGAGGGAAGAGTGCCAGCATGTGAACCTCCGGCACCTGGATTTCTGATGAACTAAGTGCCCATGGGAGTCCTGTGTGGTTTCTGTGTCTAGAGAGGTGCTGAGGGAATGGCCACGTCAGTGTAGTCAATCTGTATGCAATCTGGCACAAACAGTGATACGGATACTGTGCTGCAATCCTCACTCGCCTTTGTATGACCTTAGCTAGCTGAGCCCAGCAAGGGACCTGCAACCTGAGCTCCGCGTGTTAGCTGGCTCTGGAGCTGCACAGTGAGCTCATTTGTCAGACCCACTAAGCAGCACAGACTGAGTCTAAATGACTTTTCTTTACAATTGCTCATAGAAAACGTTTATTGTTTGGCTCGTTTCTTAGGGCGCAGCACAGATACAATCCTGCCTATTCATCCTTTGCATGCTGTCCATGAACATTTCACCGCAAGCAGGGGAACGTTAGGCCGCACCTGCTGTGCTCAGCAGGCGCTCAGATACTGCAGGGACGAGCGCGGTATCGAATAGAATAGAACAACAGCACAGGCGGTGCGATCAGCCAGGCATGGCTGGAGCACGCAGCAGGAATCAAGGAGTTAACAGCCTGCATTTTACAGGCTTGTAATACAGGGAGGCTAGCTGAGCGGCAGCGTACAATAGGGTCCCTCTATACAGCGAGGGCATACATTGGTTATAGTTCCATTGCTTCAGCAGTTGTGTGGCCCTACACTCTCCCTAACATGCGTGCCACCCACCAGTTGCATGGCATGATGATTCTGCAGATAACCCTTCCTCCCTGGTAGCAGTAGGGATACGGGTAATAGCCCAGCAGAGGCTCGCACACCCGCTGGCAGTATCGGTTGGCACGGCGACACTGAGCACAGCAGTAGCCTCGTTCATCCCACAAGGGGTGGAACTCGAGTCCGTTCTCCGTCTGGAAGAGAAAACAGCCAGGAGAGGGCGTGAGGAAGAAAGTGCCTGGGGCAGAGCACAAACCCTGGGTTCAGTTATGGGGAGCTGCTGCTGTGCTGACGGAGTACTAGCCCCCCCAAACGCTAGGGGGATGCTTATCCTGCCATAAACACTGCCAGCATAGAATCATAGAATACCAGGGTTGGAAGGGACCTCAGGAGGTCATCTAGTCCAACCCCCTGCTCAAAGCAGAACCAATCCCCAACTAAGCTTGGGAATGGGAAGAGAGGCAGAGCCACCAGGGACTGGGGAAGGGGGCAGAGGGTGGGTTGGGATGGTCATAGTACGTGAGTGACAAGGGGAAGAGGGGCCATTCAGTAGTGCTTAAATTCAGGTTTGGGGCTCTGAATATTGGGAGACCCCTGAGATCTGACAGCATTTCTGAGCAGTCTGCTAGCTGGCAGTGGAAATAGTGTTGGCTCAGAGGTTCGGGGCAGCACCCCAAACTTCAGATGCTGTATCTGAGCTAATTGAACCCCTCTGGACTAAAGCACTCATGGTATTCCAGTGCTTGGAGCACAGCAGGAACAGCCTTTTCCCTGGTTCTCCAAGCAGGTGTGCCAATGACCATCCGGGTTTTCTGAAGGTTCATTTTGGGTGTGGTTGCAGGTTTGGATAGAGGTTTGAATCAGTTCTTATTTCATCTAGTTCTCCTTGGCCCTAGAAGGAACAGGACCCAAAGCAAGAGGACCAGCTTATCTTAGAAATGCAGCTGCCTCGTAGTCTGAGCACAAGACTGAGAGCCAAGGATTTCTGAGCTGCAATCTTGTCTCTGACTCGCTGGGCAAACCATTTAACTGCTTCGTTCCTCGGTTTCCCCAGCTGCAAAATGTGACTAATAATATTTACCTCACTTATGGGAATGCAGTGAGGATTAATTAATTTGTGTACAGCACTTCGATGCTATACATTGCTATATTGTTTTTGTTGTCCACACAAGATCCAGTGAGAATCTAGTAAAATCACCCAGTGGTTACCTGAGTTATTCACCAGAACTTGGGAAGAGAAGCAGGTGGTAATGCTGCTCCTGGGGGGATAGTCGTAGCATGGCTCCATAGAGGAGGGCATGAGCACAGCACACAATTAAGAGTCAACGCGAACATTTGGAGTGGAATGGAATTTGAGTGGCCCACCACGTCTTCGCACTGGTTGAAATTTCCGTTTGTAGTGCACCGTTTTCTGTCGAGTTTGGTACTTTCTCAGCCCTCATCACTAATATCTGAGCACTCCTCAGTCACTAATGGGTTTTAGCCTCACGGCATCCCTGGGAGGTCAGGAAGCATCATCCTCATTTTAGAGCCGGGAAACTGAGGCATAGGTTGGTTACTGAGCTCCCCGAAGGTCACACAGCGAGTCTGTGGCTGAGCCAGGTCTTCCGAGTCCCAGGCCAGTGACCTGCCCACTAGATCATCCTATCTGCCCTAGACCTCTATAGGCAGGTCAAATGTGATATTACAACCAAAGAACCGTGGCCTCTCCTATTATGAAGAAAGATTGCAGCCATTATGCTGTGCTATGAATTAACTATGTTTTGGGGACACTATGAGCATTAGCTCAAACAAACCCCCTAATTGGCATGACCGTTCCACGCCATTCTAATGTCATCATCGTTTATTGGGATTCTTGTTTTAATGCAGTGGGCTTTAATACCCGCTAAGGTGGCTAAGAGTCACATGTCAGGGGCAGACACAGGTCAGAAAAAGATGCTCAAGTAGGTCAGATGACGTAGCTTGAGAGTGTTCCTGCTGTTGAAGTTCAGCCTGAGACTGAAATATTGACAGTTGCCCAATAATTATTCCCAAGGACTCACATAGTCATTTACGGGAAGATCCTCTTCAGTTAGCTGCCGGGCCCGGCGTTTGGTTCCTGGCCTCGCATCCTTATCCACATGGTGCTCATTCTGTCTTTCAGCCCCATCTCGTTTGGTCACAAGGAAGTGGACATCATCTTCCCCTCCATCTTCAAAGTCATGCAGCTCAGGAGCTAAGAGTAACAGCACAAACAATCATTACAAACAACTGCCCTGGAGAGACTGCAGGGACAAAAGTTGCAGGTGGCGTGCTCACAATGCCCCACTAAACTCAAAACAGCACTAAACCATGCCCACCATTGTAAGAACATTGGGTCAGACCAATGGTCCATTGAGCCCAGTGTCCTGTCTTCCGACAGTGCCAGTGCCTGATGCTTCAGAGGGAGTGGACAGAACAGGGCAATTTATCGAGTGATCCATCTACTGTTGTCCAGTCCCAGCTTCTGGTAGTCAGAGGCCTAGAGACACCCAAGGCATGGGGTTGTGTCCCTGACCATCTTGGCAAATAGCCATTGATGGACCTATCCTCCGTGGACTTATCTAATTCTTTTTTTAAACCCAGTTATACTTTTGGCCTTCACAGCATCTCCTGGAAATGAGTTCCACAGGTTGACTGTGCATTGGGTGAAGAATTACTTCCTTTTGTACATCCTGCTCTCTGTGCACCACACACAGACAGCTCCACGTTACACAAACTGGAAAGCAAGCAAAAAAATGCCTGCAGTGTTGCTGTGAGAAGGAGCGGGGGGAAACTTTGTCTCCAGTGAACAAGGGGTTCATTTCAGCTCACCTTCCCTTGTGCAGATGTAAATTGACTACTTAGGACAGAGAGAGAGGCGAATGCTAGGGAAGAGAAGGCTCCACACCTGGGGGTCACAGAACGTGCTGACTGCACCTGGGTGTTGTCTGCTGAGCCATCCCACTAGCTTACAGTTACTCTGAAGGATGCTGCAGGTGTGTGTGTGGAAAGAAGAGTGTTATATAGTCATGGGCCTTAATGGAATCAGACACTGGCCCATGACACAGAGTGTCTGGTCTGCCAGCCCTTACAAACTGATACATTTTCAAAGCAAGTCACCGGAGATCCTGCCCATGGACAGGTTCTATTGGGCACAAATGCAGATCTCTCTGATTTGACATTGTTCCTTCACAGTCCCACAATGGCACCAGCCTGTCCTGTGGGTGATATCCACAAGACACCCACAAGAGGCTTAATCGTACAGAGTGCCCCTGTACAGGGAATGTTCAGCCAATCAGAATTTGTTTTGATGATGTAATGCTTTTATGTTGGCACTCTATATGCTGCAGGCAGCTGGCGTGTGGGCAGAGGCAGTGGAAGCTGCTTTGACTGGGGTTGGGGAAGGGGCACAGTGAAACCTAAAAGCAGTGAGCATGGGGAAGGGGAGAGTCAGGGGCAGCGGGAGGACATCGGGGTGGGCATTCTGCATTGGGAGCAGAGGGAGGCAAGGGCAGCGGGGCAGAGGAAGGACAGTTGGGGTATCAGGTAGGAGGGGAATGAGGTGGTGCTCTGCGAGGGGGAGAGGCAGTCGGGGTGTCAGGGATAGGAGGGGAGCGGGGTGAGTGCTCTGCATGGGGGAGGGGCAGTTGGGGTGTCAGGGAGTGGGGTGAGTGGTCTGCATGGGGGTGGGGCAGTTGAGGTGTCAGGAATAGGAGGGTAGCGGGGTGGATGGTTTGTATGGGGGGAAAGTTGGGGTGTCAGGGGTAGGAGGGGAGCGGGATGGGGGGGTCTGCATAGGGGGAATTACTGAGACTCGACCTGATCACCCTGCTTCCCATCTGCTCCCCAATGCCATGGCAGCCTCTCCAGCCCCTGGGGTCACGCTCTCGTCCCCAGCAGCCGTGGGGCCCAGCCTCGCCTGAGCACATCAAACAACTTGCTTGTTGCAGAAGTGGAAACATAAATCATCCCCTCAATGTTTCCATTGTGGGGGCCTTGTTCCCCCAAGTGCACTTTGGTTCCACCACCCCTGCCTGAGGTGGAGTTCTGGTGGAAGCAGGAGACTCCCACTATCTGATCCTTCACTTTAACAGAGCTTCACAACAGAGCAGTTGTCTTTCTAACTGACCTCCACACTCTTGACAATTATTACTCCGAATACAACAGTCACAGTTCTCTTTTTCAATAATAGAACAGTATTTGCCGTTACTCTAGTACCTCTCATCCCAGGCTCTCAACACTGCTTTAGAAAGGTAAGTGTTGTTATCACCACTTTATGATGGGGAAAGAGACACCAAGTGGCTAAGTAACTTGCCTGAGGTCACGCAGTGAATCAGTGACAGAATTTAGTTGTCTTGGTTTCCATTCATCTTCTCTAGACACTGTTGGCTTCCTTTCAGGTGCCAAAGAAATGTTTCTCTTTGTTCCTGTGACAGAGGGCAGGCTGATTGAGGGCTGATAATGAAGGACAGATTGACCTATTGCAGGGAAAAGGCCTAGCTAGTTATATTACACGGGTTGTTTTCTTGTGATAGTAATAAAGGATCTGTCCACATTCATTTCTCTGATTTATAACTCCACTTTGGAAACTTGTTCTGGGCCAGCTCGCAGCATACAAAATTTCAGAGAGAAAGACGGGAACTGTTAATGTGACTGCAAAGCTGTTCCCGGAGATGCGGGTTGGTTAACACATTACATCTCTTGTGGGAGTGTGCAGGGATGAGGGAAAAGCCTATTTTACCTGTGATCAGAGTTGGGTGGATCCAGTGTATGGTCACATTTTTACAGATGTCAAAAATTTTGGAGCTCTTTAGGAATTCTTTGTTGTCAATAGGTTTTTCCTCTGGAATCCAGACCATGGATTGTTCAAAGTAGGTAGTCATCACTTCAGCTTCCTGAAAGAAGAATGAGGTGTCACCTTGGTGTGCTGGCATAGACTCCACCACCTCCCGCGGCTTCTACCCCTCCTCAGATTCCTTTGCTAAAGACATGACTTGTTAAAACAGTGCAAAACATACACTCCCTGTTTTTAAAGCTCCATGGATTTTGCCTTACAGATTTAGGTTCCCAGTTCTGACCTCTAGCCCTGGTGTACAGTTAAAATTATGACCAACTGAGCTGAGTTGTGTGAAAAATTCACACCCCTGAGTGCCATAGTTAAACTGACCTAACTCCCAGCGTAGATGCTAGAATTATTCTTCCATCAACCTATCTACTGCCACTTGGGGAGGTGGATTACCTACATCGCCAGAAAAACCCCTTCCTTCAATGCAGGAAGCATCTACGCTACAGCTGCGTAGCTGTAGCACGTGTACTGTAGATGTGACCCCATGGAGTAAGCCCCCTTGATTTTAATGGAGTTACTCCTGGTTTACACCTGAGGACGTGACAGCAGAATAATCAGGGACCTTGTCTCTTTCTATGCCTCCTGCAGTTCCTTTGCTTATCTGAGGGCTTGCCTATGCCACAAATGCTTTACCAGCATAGCTCTGTCGGCTGGGGGATGTGATTTTTTTCACGCTTCTAGCCAACAGAACTAAGCCTAAAACTAGCTCTCCTGTCTCTCCAGTCACTTAGTGGGTATGTCAATGCTGCAGTCAGAGGTGAGACTGCAGCATGTGTAGACATATCCGAGCTAGCCTGGAGGTAGCTTGCTCCAATAACACTAGTAGTGAAGCTGTGGCAGTGTGGGCTAGCCGCTCCATGCCCAGGGTCCCAGATGGGCTTGTACAATGGAGATATCCTATCTCCTAGAACTGGAAGGGACCTTGACAGGTCATCGAGTCCAGCCCCCTGCCTTCACTAGCAGGACCAAGTACTGATTTTGCCACAGATCCCTAAGTGGCCCCCTCAAGGATTGAACTCATAACCCTGGGTTAAGCAGGCCAATGCTCAAACCACTGAGCTATCCCTCCCCCCAATCCGTGCTGCCACTTGTGCTGTTGCAGATCCACTGCTATTGATATTAGAACTTGGTAGATCAAAGCTGACTTGGGTATGTCTACATCTGCTGCAGTCACATCACACCTCTGATTGCAGTGTAGACGTACCCAATCTTGCTTCAAGAGCCTTCTCCTCTGCAACTACTGCCATTTGGAACAGCCTTCTGTATTCCCTGATTCATCAATTCTCCAACTCCTTTCAAATCTCAGATTAAAACATCTCCTTTCTCCCTTGCTCCTTCCTCTTAAATTCTCTCTCCTTCTGTTACTAATTTGTGGTCAAGCACTTTCATTTATTCCTCACAAGATGCCTTTGTACCACTGTTTTCTGTCATTTATACCAGATGTCTCTCCTATTACATTATTCTGTAGTGTATTTTGGCATGCAGATTTTATGAACGAGGCTATACAAGAGTATTGCATTGGATTGCACCAAGCTATTTACTAAATACCACATGTATGCAGAATGCTGGTGTGCTATTTACTATTTACCATTGCTAAACTACACCAAGACCCATCACAACAGCCCTCAAAGCTGCTGAGCTCCCCTTCAGATTTTGATCTGCTTTAACCACCATCTATTTATTATTGGGATATTGGGTGGAGGAGAGAAATGATTGCTGATTGGAGTATGCAAGTGTGTGTTTTTCTTGGCTATGCAGCCATGCACAGGAAGAAATGACTAGATCTTAAATCTTAGTTTATCACACTGGGTTTTCCCTTTGTGTTCTCTATCTTGGGAAATACTGTTTTGGTAAAGATTAAAAAATCATAGTTATTTGATGACCCAAAGGCTCTACTAGATTCTCATGAAATATCCAAAGAATCTGTGATTGAAAACTCAAAGGAAGAATGCCCCCCAGAATTTAGGCCCTGAATCAGAAAAGCCCTTCTGCACATGTGTAATTTTAAGCATATGATTAAATTCTGTTGGCTACAATGGGATTTAAGCACATGCATAAGTACTTTCCTGAATCAGGGCCTTACTGATTCACTATTGCCTAAATGTGGCTGCTCTTGTTATTTCATGTCCTTTGCATAATTCACTCACAGAGCACTGGGCAGATCTTTCTGGGAGAACTCATTAGATTGACTTCTGGCGTCTGCTAATCCTGAGCTGCCGTTTGGCCTTTTAACTACAACAGGATTATTGTTCTTGATTCTTGTTATTGTACTGATGGGGATTTTGTCTGTCTTCTGTCTGATCCTGTCTCTTTGAATTGTCGTTTTTACCAACAATCCTCTGAAACAGGATAATTTTATGAAACCATCGCAACGCTCATTCTTCCGTAGTAGCAAACTGTCAGTGAAGGACGGAGCAAATGGAATTCCAGTGAGAACATGCTCTGATTCCTAGATGAAACTATCGAAGTCAGCTTCACATGGGGTGGCTTATGCAGATTTTTATTTTATTTTATTTACATACCTCAGGTTCCTGTATTTCAGCCTCCGTAGTTTCAGGTATTACTTTAATCTGAGTTTTGATGAAGCATTTTTGAAGTCCTCCAAAAAAGATGCCGGTTATTCCCTAAAAGCAACAACAACCAGGCAAGTGAAAGGTGAAAGTTTAAATAGCAGCACAAGGAGAATCTCACTGGATCACAGTTTAGTTATGTTTTTTGTTAGTTTTTGTGCAACGGTGCTAAGATGTACTAAAAAGATCTCCTAAGGGATATTGCAATATATGGGTTTGGAGAATGGTGCTATTTACAAATAGCTAAAGGAAGGGATTAATAAAACGCCGTCCTGATACCCACTTCTTTGTAACTATCACATGCTTTAGTCATCACAAATAAATGAATAAAATATTATCTGGCCATTCTGAATGTATGAATCTTCAGCCTTCAACGCTTGCTAGATTACTAGATGGAGATTTCAGGACATGTCACTGACCAGATTATTTCCCTAGGAATTATAATTAGGTTTCAAATAGATCTTATTATCTTGTCATGAGGTTTTGATGCTCTCCTGACAGGCAAACATGCAATTTTTTTGTAGATTTACTACAGTCACATTCATTTGCAAGGATAAATCCAATGACTAGATCTTGATTTCAAACCAGGTTTTCATGGAACATCACCATCCCCACGGTGAGGAGCTCTGGTATTAAATGCCCCTGAGAGCGTATGGGAGAATAGCACCTTTCCCTCTGAAGGATCTCGAAAGCACGCTGTGGAGCGGCATCACTCACTCAGCCAATGAAATGCAACCACCTTGGGGCTAACTCGAGCAGCACTATACAACAGCTTTTAGGACTTGATCTCCCTGAGCACTCCTTGCCCTAATCCAACAAAGATCTTAAGCACGTGCTTAATTTTAAGCACATTATTAGCTTCAGTGAAGTCAAGCTTGCATAGGGTAAGTGAAGACTAACTCTGCAAGGAACTGCAGAAGGAATTCAAAAGGGTGGAACAATAGGACTAAGAATTTGGATAGGGTGTGATAGTTAATATATGGGAGAGTATGGTCTAGTGGTTAAAGTACAGGCAGACGTGGGAATCAGAAGACCTGGATTCTATTTCTGGCTTTGCCACTGATATGTGGGGCAGTGTTGGACAAATCACTTAACCTGTCTATGCCTCAGTTTTCCTATCTGTCTAATGCGGGTAATTGTATTTACCTCTGAGGGTTATTGTTCAGTTATTGCAAAATACTTGGAGATCCTCAGCAAAAATTCTCTAGCTCCCAACTCTTATTTGTGGAGGTGTCCTATCCAACTATTTGTCCAGTCTTATCCTTGCTTAACATAAGAGACCTGATCAGAGAAGGAAATACCCAGTGTGAAGTGGCTTCAGCATAGATAGCAGTAAGTTTTCCCCCTCCACACTTGGTGTCTCTGCTGTGACTGTGAACAGTGATGCCAGTTATGATATTGACACTTTCCTACAAGAAACTGGACTGAAACCGCAGGCCCCTGAAAGCCCATCTAATGGTAATAATGCCCTTAAGTCACTCCCAGAGGGCCTACAGATAAAACGGTCGCTGTGTCATGACCATCTGGTTGCCTCATTGTAGAAGGTTTAGAAAAACTGGCATGCTTACATTTTTAAAGTCATGTATTTCTAAAATTTCCTCTCTGCCATTTCCAGATCTGAATGTCTCTGTTCTGGTTAGAGGATCTATTTCCATCAAAATCTTCTTTTTCTCCCCATGGCTAAAGAATGTGTGCTCCATATCGTATATCTGCGAGGACAAGAAATATAAGCAGAGGCAGTCAGGTCCATCCCAATATTTTAATTGTTGTTGATTTAGCAATTTTAATAAAAAACTCCATTGTTTTACACTGGTTTTGTACCACAGTTTCTGCAGATGGTTATTAAAGTTCCTAAGCACCAATGCCCAGGGGCCAGAGCTTTGGAGCAGGGGCTATCTTTGCTTTCTAGTATCTGCTGGTTGCTTTTACAGCTGCTCCGCTCACTTTGGGCTCAATCCTACACTCCACTCCAGGCAAAATACCCTAAACCTCCATGTTTGCATACAATGGTGACAAATGTTACAGAAAAACGGAGGCTAGATAGATGGACTTTAATGCGAGTCTTACCTGAGTCAGAAGGTCAGGATCAGACCCTCAGTCCATTCATGTGTTAGTGATGGGTGTACCTCAAAAGTAATTGTCCCACAAAGTGTCCACCCGGATTTTGAACATTCCCAACCTGGGGTTTTGGTTTGGCCCATGTAGAGAGTCGGTGTGGCTCCCCGTCGCCCCGGAGAGGGAAGAGCCCATCCGGAGGCCGCAGTGGGCGGAGCCAGGGAGCCCTGAGCCCGCCCCTCAGAGGGTCAGGCGGCGACCCGGAAGCATAAAGGCTGGCCCTCAGAACTCAGTGAGGCCCCAGCCGCCAAAGAGACCAGATGTCCCCAGCCTAGCTCGGGGCGGGGAAACCTCCGCGGCCCGGGGCGGCCGCCAAGAACCGCCGGGCCTGCCCTGCGCCCGCTACCCCGAGGAGCTGCCGGACCTGCCGAACGACGCCTGGCCTGACGAACCCATGGTCCAGGACCCCCCCAAGGCCAACACCAGCCCCCAGGTAGGCCCAGAGGGGGAGAGTGGAAGTAGCCCGGGGGCAGCCGACCCCAGTCTGGCTGCAGCATTACCAGAGCCTATGTCAGTGTGTTGCGGCCAGGATCCCCACTGACTAAGCAGCAGGCCTTCTGCCGCTGCTAGGGCCCCGGGCTGGGACACAGTGGAGTGGGAGGGCCTGCGTCCCCCCTGCCACCCAACCCGTGGGTGGCAGTCTCCCCCTCTCCCAGGCCTGTTGAGGCTTAGTTTATACTGTTGCTCATCCCTGACTGAGGGCCTGAGCGCCTGCCCCAGCGTTTGTTGCCCCGCCCTGACCTAGGGCCTGGGCCTACATACTTTATACCGTTGCTCAGCCCTGACTGAGGGTCTGAGCCCTGACGTAACGTTGGTGTCCGCCCGAAGCTAGGGCCGGGCTTATTGTGTCTCTCAGGACAGCGAGGACTGCCGGGTAAACCCGGCCGCCGGACAGAGTGCCCAGCCCCGGTGGGCAGTGAGTTGGTGTGGCTCCCCGTCGCCCCGGAGAGGGTCGAGCCCCGGCAAACTCTTGTACAGCCCAATATACAGATAAAGATCACTTGCAAAAACTGAATCCAGATTCAGGTTTGGATTTCAAGCTCTCCAAAGTTACTAGGAACTGCCAGACCTGACCAGTCCAGTGTCCTTTAACTCACAATAGGCCAGTACCAGCTGCTTTGGAGGAAGGTGCAAGTGGACAATTTAGAATAACCTATCCAGAGGGAAAGTTTCTCACTAACTCCCTTAGTTAGCAATTGGTTCGTGTCTGAAGGGTTTATATCTCTTATTTTGTAAATTCTATCTCAAGTAACAGTGGATGTTTTCATTCTTTGTATCAGTGTATAATTGTATTTTTAATCTGCTAAGCTCTTGGCTTCAGTAGGATCTTGTGGCAGTGAGTTTCACAGGTCAATTCTGCGCTGTTTGAGAGAGAAATTTAGTGTAGTAGTTTTAAATCTGAAGCCTTTTAATTTGATTGAATGTTCCCCTGTTCTTGTATAATGAGAGAGGTGAAACAGGAGTTCATGAAATAGCCTTTTCATTCTGTCAGGCACCTTCAGTCAGAGGCATCTGGCTCTAGAATGTACCTTTTTCCAACACAGCTGGAATCAGGTGACCTGCAGGCACCTGGCAAGGCCTAGTTATTCTTCTGGGCCTCTGAGAAGATGGATCCGTTAAAGCCAGGTAAGTTGATTAATGGAAGGGGAATGATAAAGGTTAATGGGCTGGGTGGGTGAGGAAGGACTTGTTAATATTGGTTCTGTTTGCTGGTGCTGCACATGTATTTTATATAACGATGTTGTGGGACAGGCAGATTTTATCTATAACTAAAGTAATTCCAGGGTGTCCCCACTGGCTCACTGTGTAATGCTAGATTCATTATTCACTCCAGTCCCCACTAGGGGACTCCCTACACCTTCTAGAACTCTGTTTCCACTAGCACAGGCCTGGTCTACACCAGAAAATAACGTTGGCTTAACTACATCGCTCAGGAGTGTGAAAAATCCAGACCCCATAGCAGCATAGTTAAGCTGACCTAACCCTCACTGTAGACAGTGCTAGGTGGATGGACGAATTCTTCTGTTGACCTCGCTAGTGCCTCTCGCGGAGGTGGATTACCTATGCCGATAGGCGAACCCCTCCCATGGGGGTAGGTCGTGTCTACACTGAAGCCCTACAGTGGTGCAGCACTTGCACTTTGAATGTAGACAAGCCCAACATTCTTTACCTAATGTTGACTGTTCAAGTGCTAGTGTCGACAAGTCTAAACCATTCTCAACACTATGCCAAGATAGCCCATTCCTGGCTGACAGTGGGTGTGCTAATGTAGACAGGGTTTAGGAGCCGGGATAAAACCTCCCTGTAATGGCGCCCCCCATAAGGCTTTATGGAAATATGCTTATGAATATATATGACATAACTGGAATATGTTCTGTGCTACATGTGCCATGTAACATATCTATGTAAAGGTTATGATCTACTGAATCTATTAATCCTATTTGTATGCATGTATCATTTTTGTACTCAAAGTTATAAATATTGGCCATGTACTGGCTTGATTTCTAAATAACCTTGGTAAGGCATTTGGTCAGTTCCTGGAGAAAGGAATTTGCAAAGTTAAGTGCCCAATCAGGAAGCACTTAAGGAACAATGCATCTTGGAATGCTCCAATCCACATAAGAAGTCTTCCTGGAGACATTCAAGATACCATCTGGGCAATAGCTTCTGCCTGTAAAAACTGTGAGTCATGCATGGACATGTAACTTGCCCAGGTGACTCCAGAACTCCATCTTGGAGCTGAACTTTGCATAGGAGAGAGGAGGGGGATCTCCACCCACAAGAAAAAGTCTATTTAAGCCGGTGGGAGATACCTCCATTTTGTCTTCAGCTGGCTAAAGAGAGGGCCTCTCCACCCCCAAAGATACCTGAAAGAAAGTGGAACAAAAGACAGTGACTGCAAGGGGTGTGAGTGATTGCTGGACCCAGACTAAAAGGAGATTAGTCTGTAAAAGGAAACATTCTGGAACTGGTGAGGATCTTATCTGTATTCAGTTTCTTACTGTATTAGACATAGACTTGCATATTTTATTTTATTTTGCTTGGTAATTCACTTTGTTCTGTCTGTTACTACTTGGAACCACTTAAATCCTACTTTCTGTATTTAATAAAATCACTTTTTACTTATTAATTAACCCAGAGTATGTATTAATACCTTGGGGGGAGGGGCAAACAGCTGTGCATATCTCTCTATCAGTGTTATAGAAGGTGAACAATTTATGAGTTTACCCTGTATAAGCTTTATACAGGGTAAAATGGATTTACTTGGGTTTTAGACCCCATTGGGAGTTGGGCATCTGAGTGTTAAAGACAAGAACACTTCTGTAAGCTGCTTTCAGTTAAGTCTGCTGCTTTGGGGCAAGTAATTCAGACCCTGGGTCTGTGTTGGAGCAAACGGGCGTGTCTGACTCAGCAAGACAGTGTGCGGGGGTCCCGAGCTGGCAGGGAAAGCAGGGGCAGAAGTAGTTTTGGCACATCAGATGGCAGCTCCCGAGGGGGGTTCTGTGATCCAACCCGTCACACTCCCCTTCCCACACACTTTTCCACTTCAGTCCTCTCACTCTCAAGGCAGTGGTGGATTAAGGGACGATTTAGCAAACTGGCCAGTCCAGACCCTGTGCTCCCAAGGGGACTCCATTCCCCCCCGGCACAGCTGAGGTTGCACACAGAGAGAACCTGTGGCCCACCTGTGCCTCAAGGTCCTGCATCATGCAGATTGAGTAAGACTTGAGAGAGCTCCCTCCAGGGCCCGTTGACACCAATGCTGTATCAACCAGAGGGGGCACTGCCAGTACCAAGCAACAGGAGATGCTTGTACCCAACCCTTGGGCTCAGCTCTGTGCTAGGAAGGTTCCCTCTGATGTGGGCCCAGAAGCAGGATTTCAGTAGCCTCTTCCCCCTCCCTCTCTCCCCTCCCTCCTCCAACTGTTAAAGCTGAGCCCTTCCACTGCAGACAGCAGACTGTTAAATAGCAGCAAATGCCTTGTGACCGGCCATAGAGATAAGCAGGGACCCTTTCACTCTGACTGGTGGCAGGACCACAGCTGCCTGCCCTGAGTGTAGGGATTTTCAGAACAGCAGGGCTGGGCCAGATTATTTCATCCTTTTTCTCTGCTTCCCTCCCTCCCTTACCCACAGCATGCTGGGCTGGAGGTTCAGCTACCCCTGAAAACGAGGGAGGTGCAGTGCTATATAGGAAGGACAGGCTGGGGTGGGAGTGAGTCTGGGGGAGGGGGTCAGAGTAGAAAGATCTCTAGGAAGAATGCCAGAGCTGAGACGCCTTCCTTCTCCTCAGAAGATGCCTGAAGCTGGCTATGCCTTAGCCCTTTGGCTTGGACTCGCCTGTAGCCAGTCCCACCTTACCCCATTACTTTAGCTGAGGGAAGCCCTGCTCTGTGTGTGCTTGGCCTTTACAGGGACAGTGTGTCCTTTTCATCTTGTTCCTCTTTAAATGGTGTGTAAGCTCCATCCAAGCCTGCAGAATTTTTGCCTGCTCCTGTTGTGTCTGTCTGTCTTCTGTCCAGCCATAAGGAAGACGATGAAACACTGGCACTGTGGGAACGGAATCCTAGGCGGAGGGTTCATGTTGGCGATCCCATAGCTAAGGGTGTGCACTAGAGTGACTAGATAATGGGGTACAAGAATCTTAATACGTAGGGCCAATGACATGCGTGAGGCCTGGAGGAATGGGCACTGTGCTGTTGTCCCTTTGGTCCAAGCAGTTAGCCAATATTGGGGCCTTGTGGGTTTGTTTCTGTCAGAAGGAGAAATGGATAATACGCATCAGGTATGTTCCGTGGTGCAATCCTGTTTATTTACAGAGCACATGCTCTCAGTCCTGTGGCCCTGAACACATCAGGAGCAAACAGCAGCAGGTAGTTTCCTTTCTCACAATTTCCAAGCCTGTCCTGTGCCCCAGGGAGCTCTGTCTCATGCTCTCTTTCTGAGCCATGCTCACCACTGCATCTCTGGCTGTGTCTGCTGGCTTCCTGCCTCTCACACAAAGCAACCCCCTAGTCCCTGGGTTTGCAGTTAGTCCCGTGGAAACCCCTCAGACCACATGGCTTAGCCTGTTCAGACTTTGCATTGCCTTAGGTAGTCATATCTATTGTCTCCAGTTATCACTCCATATAAAGGCGCTTAATTGCTCTTTCCATTTAGCCTGAAAGAAGCTTTAGAAAGGTCTGTGATGGTCTATAGAAGGCAGTTATGAACACCTTCCAGCATAACAGTACTTCCATGTCTTGTACCCTCCCTGTGCTGAAATGGGCGAACAGAGAATTAATTAGTATATCTCCGATACAATCTGTATTACTCTTCATAGGTTGCTGCTGCTGCTGCTGTTGCCAGCTTTGGATGGTGCTAGGCAGCTCTCTTGTCTCTGTTGTTGCCTGACTCTTAAGGGCTGAATAGTAGAAGATGCTATTTGAAGCATACAAATGATCCTCCTGGAGCAGTTAAACCTGGTGAGTTGTCTTCGAGATTCTCTTTCAAGGATAAAACAGTGTCTCTCTAAAGAAAGTCCTCAATCAAAGGGCACAGAAACCCCTGAAGAGCCAAGAGGGGAAAAGATAGTACTCACGGTGCCTGACTGCAATATGTTCTCTAATTCAGCAGCAAGGCAGAGGGCTGCATGGTTTGGGGAGGCAAACACCCCTCTCATCCCCGCAGGAAGCCCCTATAGGGCAGGTCAGTGGCACATGGGAAGGTGGGGGGTGGAATCTGAGGAGCTTTCACTGCTGCACCTGCTGAATGTCCTCTCTGGATAAAAGTAGCACTTGAGTCTCCAGGGCTGCTGTTCAGGTGCCTTTCTGGACCTCTCTATCCTTTCTTCTCAATGACAGAAAGCTGGCTCAGGGGTCTGGCAGTGGGCTGCACAGCTGCTCCCCCACAGACTGACAACTTGCAGCCAGTCTTCACCACCCTGTGGCTGGCCAGTGGCCTGTGTGAAGTGAGATTGGAGGGTCTCCATCCAATTCCCAGTAGAAACCTGTCCACACATAGCTGGCAGGATCTGGCATCCTGTTGCCACTCTCAGCAGAGGCCAAAGACTGGGTGGGGATGTGGGGAGCTTGCACCAGGTTGTATTCATTCTGTGGATACACAGAGGCTTGTGTCTCCAGGGCTATCAAGGCAACAGTCCTCATGGAGCCAAATCCTAAGTCTGGGCAGCCTGACTGTGTGCGGAGAGGCAGGAGAAGGGCTTTTATTAATAATAAAACTTAACTCTTATATTGTGCTTTTTGTCTGTAGGGTCAAAGCCCTTTACAAAGGTGGTCAGTATCATTATTGCCATTTTACACATGGGGAAACTGAGGCACAAGGCAGTAACGTGACCTGCCCAAGATCACCCACAAAACCAGTGGCAGAGCAGGGAATAGAACCCAGCTATCCTCAGTCCCAGTCCAATGCCCTAACCATGCTGCCTCCCACTTTAAAAATTAAAATGCATTAATAATGTTCGGTGTCTCCCTGACATTCATGAGCATCTCTCGATAGCTAAATTCAGAATTTTTTAAAATATACTCGTTGATAGATTTTACTTTATGGAAAAATTAGGTTAAAGGCTAGAAAATGTTGGCGTGCCGCCTGCTCACAGAGGCAAAGTATGGGCTGTGCTTTAAATCATCCACGAAAGAATCTGAAACCATATTGTAGACTTACTTTAGAATCCCCTTCTGTTTCAGGGGAATTATTTTTCCTGTGAGTTGGCCAACTAACCCATTCGGAGGCTTGGCATAGCTGCACATTATTTGGAGAGTTGTGAAATTTTTAATTGGGCTAAAGAGATATTGATAGTTTTGAGAGTCATCTCAGAATTTGCATGGGGAACAAGTTCTCCGCATTGTGATAATCACTTTGGTTTGTTATCTTGTCATCTTTGTTTTGTCCATGTAATGCTACTAAATGGCAGGTTCAGGTTATTTCAGTGTTAATGTATGAAGGTGGAGTGCATGGCTCACAAGGAAAACTGCAAAGTGGAAAATTGGTTTGTTGCTACTTTTTACTTCTTAAAGTCCTATGAAGAAAGCCAGAAGAGTGTGTGTGTGTGTGTGTGTGTGTGTGTGTGTGTGTGTGTGTGTTTTTTAAAAAAAAAAGGGTTTTGTTATTCTTGATTTTTTTTTTTTTGTTAACATTAGAAATTCAACCCTTGCCTATCCTGATTTTCCTGGAAGACTCGATGGACTGCTGGAGAAAGAGTTGTCTCGTGAGATCACCAGAGACTGGAATCAGAGCAGTTGAGAGAAGAAGGGGTGTTTGGTCAGGCTGTTTAAATCTGTTTTGATTTTGTTAACAAACATGTTACTTCAACATCCACCATTGGGGAAAAAATCTTTCTTTGCAAAAGATTAAAAAATGCGTCCCCCTTCAATTGAGGGCTGTTCTCGAGTCCTCCAGCCAACCCAAAGTCAAGAGCTGATAATTCTAACATTAAAATAACCCAAACAAGCAGGAAACTCCCCCCAAACTTTTCAGGCTTTCATTTTACATTACAGTGAAGCCCAAAGGGCACAAACACAACGTTCCTTTTCTTTGCTGGCCACTTCTGTTTTAATAATTAGAAGACTGGGGTCTTCTGTCTTTCCTACTAGAAATGTTTTCTCTTTGACTCTCCATTGCAATGTTAAATGGCTCCTCTTGAGCACTTTGTAATGTTCTTATTTTTTATTGTTTAGTCTCCTAGATGTTTGTAAGTAATATTTCTATCCCTGGTGGCTTGGCCCTTTATGCATTTGGGTAACATTGCGCGCTTACTTTTGCTTTACCCCTGCCTCTCTGTGCAGCGGTAGCTGTGAGATACGGTAGTGATGTTTATATTGTGCAGTCTGTCCCCCGTAAGCTTTCATTTAAGTATGGTGAAGACCTTTCCTGACAGGGTTAACAGCTTGTGCTCCCATTGTGTGACTGGCAGGCTGTGTGTAACTAGAGCAGGGGTCGGCAACCTTTTAGAAGTGTGTGCCGAGTCTTCATTTATTCACTCTAATTTAAGGTTTTGCGTGCCAGTAATACATTTTAACGTTTTTAGAAGGTCTCTTTCTATAAGTCTATAATATATAACTAAACTATTGTTGTATGTAAAGTAAATAAGGTTTTTAAAATGTTTAAGAAGCTTCATTTAAAATTAAATTAAGAGGCAGAGCCCCCCAGACTGGTGGCCAGGACCTGGGCAGTGTGAGTGCCACTGAAAATCAGCTCGTGTGCCGCCTTCGGCACGTGTGCCATAAGTTGCCTACCCCTGAACTAGAGGAACAGTAGAGACTCTGTGAGGACCCAGCAGCAGCTTGGAGATGTGTGTGTGTGTGGCTTTTATTTCTTTTTGATGATAAGAAAATAAACTTTCAGGAAGTGGGACGCTTCTTATCCGAATAGAACGATCACACTTGGGGCCTGGACTGTTTGACAGTTTAAAGTACATTCTGCTTTGAAAAAATGGTCTTCACATCGTAAAGCTAGGTGTGTTTAAAGGGAGTCTCTTTCTTGACCAATGCCTTTTGGATCTCTGGAGAGACAAGGCGGGTGAGGTAATATCTTTTATTGGACATGTGTCAGCCAGACCCATCCCTGTAGAAAGAGAGCTGCACTGGGCACACATCTCCAGGGATGGGGCCTCTAGTACCACTACACATGTAGGTCTATTGTTCTCCAGGCTTTTACGTGATTAACAGAGTCCTTTCTGCGCTTCACAGCAGTGGCGTAGCCAGGGTTGCAGCCGAGGAGGAGCGGCAGAGAAAAAAGGCGCCGGGCCTTCGGTGGCATTTCAGCGGCCCTGCGCATGTGCCGAAATGCCGCCGAAAGACGGAGCGGCGCATGCGCAGGGCCACCCCGCTTCCCCATCCGGGGCGCTGTCCGGGGCACCGAGACCCCCGGCCACGCTCTCAGGGCCGGAGTCCCGGCCGGAGCGCTGGGAGCCCGCGGCCCCGTTCCGCCGGCCGCCCGGAGCGGCGGGAGGCGGGAGCCAGCAGGCCAGCCCGCGGCCCCGTTCCGCCGGCCGCCCGGAGCGGCGGGAGGCGGGAGCTAGCAGGCCAGCCCGCGGCCCCGTTGCGCTGGCCGCCCGGAGCCAGCCCGCGGCCCCGTTCCGCAGGCGCCACTTTTGGGGAATGTGGTCAGGGGAAGCGGCCGCTTCCCCTGAACCCCACTAGCTACGCTACTGCTTCACAGAACTGTCACATCTAAGCCACTGGAAATCAGTGTCAGGATGAGGTTCATCTATTGCTCCTGGGGCTTGACCCAGAGCCTCTTGCACTCCAAATCAGCTGCTATGTCAGGAACTTCGATGAGTGACTTGGCTGAAGTCCTCATCCACTCCTCTGTCTGCTAGACAAAGGGCCAGATTCATTGTTGCCCTTGGGCCCCTCTGGGCCTAGGACAGGTGTAAGTTGGGTTGCCATCTTGCAGCAGCGCCAGGTGCGTGGGGTGGCTGTGGCCAGGGTGGAGGCAAGGTGTGGGTAGGGCAGGAGAGGAAGGGGGTAGATTTGGCGGTGGGAGGGGACATGGCTGGGGAGGACCAGTACCATGGTGATTATGCACCTCTGCAAAGCCCCACGAGGGCTCCTGAAACATGGGCACAAATTAGGACAATCCTCGGGGCAGCCCTAGCCTGCAGCAGGGAGTGGCCCCTGAATAAGGGTGGTGCAACCTGCCCCCTCTGTCTCTGCTGGAGTCTGTGTCACAATGAGTTCATAGTGCTCTTTGCTATGGCAATTGTTGGCTTATTAGGCCAGGGCCCCTTTGATTGCCCACTGTTAGCTAGGTAGCTCCCTGGAGGTCAGCATAGCAGCCGACGCTAGCTCTTCTTGAGCTCAGACCAGAGGCGTAGCGAGCGCCCTCCGACCGGAGGGGGCCCCGCAAGGAAGGGGGCCCCTAAAAGTGGCAAAATAAATACCGCATTCCAGTTTCTGCATTGTAAGGGGCCCCGCCCGGACATATGTTCGGAGGGGGCCACGTTCGGAGGGGGCCACGTTCTTTGTTGCTACGGCCCTGGCTCAGACAATTTGATGGCGTTCAAGGTATGAGCCACACGTCTCCAGGCAGGAGCTCTGTGCCCAACTAAATGCTGTCATAGCAGGACTGTCAGCTGAACTCGGTTACAAACCTAATGCTTGGCAATGGGCTTATGGGCGCAGATGATTGGAATGAAAATATCTCCACCAGATGTCGGCTCTGAATAACGGCAGCTTATTTTAAACAGATGTAGTCAAGTAAAGTAACAAAGGCAAGACCAGGCTTCCAGGCAGCCCCAGGGCTGACACAAGCATTGGAAGTGCCCACACAAGCAGCACCAGAGCCAGATCATAAAAGTTCCTCCCATCAAACCCCTTCCATCCACCCATTGAACCTCCTCTCACCACCCCTTACTGTGCAGAGTGAAATTCAGCCCTGCGCAGAGCGTGCGAAGCCTGTGTAGGTACCACTGAAATCCCCCTTCAGCCCTGGGGCAAGTACTGAAGGACAGCTCAAGCAGTGCCTAGGTCTTGCACAGGCCCTCTGTGCTGAGGTGAACCTCGCCCACAGGGTGAGTCTGAGAGAGCTGGGCTTCTAGCCCATGACCCAGGTTTCCCACATTGTGCTCAAGACAACAGCTCCTGCTAGCTGGTCCAGGAGCTCCAACCCCAGGCTGTTCTTGGGCAACTCTCTGTACTGGGACTTTATCTGCAAGCAGAAGCCTGGTGGGAGGAGGCAAAAGGACAGAGGAAGGCAAGGACCAGGCACAAAGTGGCTTGTTGGTGCCGAGGTCCATGTTCTTGCTTCGGGTGTGTAGTGGGGAGTTTACAGTCTTTGCTAGGTATTTACGTGGGTTGTGATAAGTGGTGTCTTTTCAACGTCTGAGGTCAGGGCTCGTGCCTGGCAGACAAACCCTTCTCAGTGGGACACATGAAGATGGTGCGGGAGGAGGTTTGGAGGGGAAGGTAGCCAGCCTATCACATGTAGATTGGCTCCAAAATACGTGCTTTTCTAATCGCTGCTACTTGAACATCTCATCAAACAGAAAATATGTGTCTAAGGATAATGATCCTATAAAAGTGGAATTTCCCCAAGGAACCAAGAAATATTGAGCCAGTGGAGTCAGCAGAGTTACACTTTGGCCCTTGATGTGGTTTTATTTCAATCTACCTTGTGCTACTCTAGATATTGTGACAGACCCAGACCAGTGGGGTACAGGAGTCTGGTAGAGGGCAAATATACTGGTCACTGGATGAGTAGTTTTCTGTTCCCTGAGTGACCAGAGCAGGGGCTGCACTAGAGTAATCAGGAACCTGCTAGAACCAGTTAAGGCAGGCAGGCTAATTAGGACACCTGGAGCCAATTAAGAAGCTGCTAGAATCAATTAAGGCAGGCTAATCAGGCCACCTGGGTTTTAAAAAGGAGCTCACTTCAGTTTGTGGTGCGAGTGTGAGGAGCTGGGAGCAAGAGGCGCAAGGAGCTGAGAGTAAGAGGGTGTGCTGCTGGAGGACTGAGGAGTACAAGCGTTATCAGACACCAGGAGGAAGGTCCTGTGGTGAGAATAAGGAAGGTGTTTGGAGGAGGCCATGGGGAAGTAGCCCAGGGAGCTGTAGCTGTCATGCAGCTGTTACAGGAGGCACTATAGACAGCTGCAGTCCACAGGGCCCTGGGCTGGAACACAGAGTAGAGGGCGGGCCTGGGTTCCCCCCAAACCTCCCAATTGACCTGGACTGTGGGTTCTTCCAGAGGGGAAGGTCTCTGGGCTGTTCCCCAACCCACATGGTGAATCTCTGAGGCAAAAAAATCCGCCAATAAGCGCAGGACCCACCAAGATAGAGGAGGAACTTTGTCACAACTGGTGTTAGGAGTGGGATCTTGGGGTGCACAGCACGGCGGAAGAAGGAGGGTGATTTAAAAAAAAAAAAAAAAAAAAAAAGGGAGAGGGTTTATTTTTTTTTACCACAATGGATGACGTGGCAGCTGCACAACAGGAGGCAGTGTGGCTGCAGCAAGAGACTAATCGCCTGCTGATGGACCAGGCTGCTCAAGACCGAGCTATGTTGCGGGAACTGGTAAACCAGGTAAAGTCCCTTATAGAGCTGAATCGCGGGCATGATGGGACGCGGCTCATACGGGCCAGCCATTGGCTGCAGAAAATGACACAGGAGGATGATGTAGAGGCATACCTTCTGGCCTTTGAGAGGACAGCCCTACGGGAGGCCTGGCCTCGAGATCAGTGGTCTGGCATCCTTGCCCCATTCCTGTGTGGGGAGGCCCAGAAGGCCTATCATGATCTGCCTGAAGAGGCTGCGGCAGACTACCCCCAGCTGAAAGCAGAGATCCTGGCCAGATCTGGGGTAACGACAGCAGTGCGGGCCCAGCAGTATCACGGTTGGAGGTACCAGGAAGACAAAACCCCGCGGTCCCAATTGTATGACCTCATCCATCTGGCACGAAAGTAGTTGCAAACAGAGTCCCGGAGTCCGGAAGAGATACTAGCGGTTCTGGTCATCGACCAATACATGAGGGGACTACCACCAGACCTTCGTGCCTGGGTAAGCCAGAACGCACCCTCCACCTATGATGAGGTTGTCGCCCTGGTAGAGAGGCGAAGGACAGCGAGGGAGCTGACCCGACCAGTTAAGGAAGAGGCACCCCGGGTTAAACTAGCAGCACCAAGCCCTAAAGTTCGGGTGACTGGGCCACCAGGAGGGCCCAGGTGGAAAAAGAGAGAGGCTGAAGGCCCATCAGAGGCCACAGAGAGTCGGAGCACTGAGGGAGAAGAGGATCGTGATGTTAGACTGCCCAAACCAAGAGACCGGGGAACGCCTAGGGCTCCATACAGATGTTATGCCTGCGGAGAGTGGGGACACATAGCTGCACAGTGTCCCAATGCTGAGGAGCCTATGCAGTGTAACCTGGGGAACTGGGCAGATCCATGCTCCCTAATCCACCTTGTGGGGGTCTCACTAACCCCACATATGTATACCAGACCAGTGAAACTAAATGGGGTAGGAACCACGGCACTGGTTGATTCGGGGAGTGCTATCACGCTTATCTCAGGGAATCTCGTGAAGCGTAGTCAGCTGCTACAGGCTAAACATATGGGGATAACATGTGTCCATGGGACAGTTAGTTACTACCCCACCATCCCAGTAAAAATCGAGATCCAAGGGAACACTACTGAGGTAGCAGCAGGTGTAGTCCCTAAACTCCCATACCCGGTGCTCATAGGGAGGGACTTCCCAGGGTTTGGAAACTTACTCCCAGTAGGGGGATTGGAGAAAGATGGGGACCCTAAAATTGGTGAGGCATCCACAGCAGACTGTCAACCCCCAATCTTCTCTGAAATATCCCCAGATTTGTTCTCCACTCCCAGACAGGGTAGAAAGACATAAAGGGAAAGAAGGGCAGCTAAGGCCTTGGGAACCCGAATACTGACCCAAAGCCAGAGGGTCACTCTTGTAGGTAGGCTGACCCGCGCAGCTGAAAAGGAGGCCATGCAGGAGGGAGAAGCACCTGAGTCTGACCCCCACCCTAATGCTTCTGAACCAGTAGAGGCAACAGAGACTGGGCCCCTAGATCTTGGGCAGATTAGCCCCAGGAGAGCAAATTTTGGACGGGACCAGGCAAAAGACCCAAGGTATGACAACATTAGGAAGGAGGTGACTGAAATAGATGGGGTCCCCATGGAACGGGAAAACCCAGTGACCAGGACCGTACTTCATAATGAAGAAGGATCTCTTATAGCGGGTTGCACCAGTACAGGGGCAGAAGGTACAGCAGATCCTAGTACCTCAAAAACACCAGAACACTGTATTAAGTCTTGCTCATAGTCACCTTTTTGGTGGGCATTTGGGGGTAGAGACGACCCTGGCACGAGTCCTACGACGGTTCTTCTGGCCCGGAGTACATGAAGAAGTGTGGAGGTACTGTGCCTCCTGCCCGGAGTGTCAGCTGCACAGTCCCCGTTCCCACTTGAGGGCACCTTTAGTACCCCTTCCCATCATAGAGGTCCCCTTCGAGCGAATAGCCATGGACCTAGTGGGACCCCTAGAGAAGATGGCTCGGGGCCACCAATATATACTTGTTGTTTTGGACTATGCTACTCGCTACCCAGAAGCCGTCCCCCTGCGGAACACAGCCTCTAAAACTATAGCCAAAGAGCTGGTGGGGATCTTTGCCCGAATGGGGCTACCGAAGGAGATATTAACCGACCAAGGAACCCCATTTATGTCAAAGCTAATGAAGGACCTCTGTACGCTGCTCCATATACATACCCTGAGAACTTCGGTCTACCATCCGCAGACTGATGGGTTGGTAGAAAGGTTTAACCGATCCCTCAAGGCTATGATAAGGAAGGTGGTAAGTCGGGACGGGAAGGATTGGGACACCCTACTACCCTACCTTATGTTCGCTATCCGGGAGGTACCTCAGGCCTCAGCTGGGTTTTCCCTCTTGGAGTTATTATGCGGGCGTCACCCCCGTGGCATACTAGATCTCGCCAAAGAGATCTGAGAAGAGGAACCCAATGAGGGGAGAAATATAATAGAGCATGTAATGCAGATGCGAGATCGGATAGCCCGGGTTACCCCTATTGTACGGGAACATTTGGAGAAGGCACAGGAGGCCCAGCGAACCCATTACAATCGCCAGGCAAAAGTGCGACAGTTCCAACCAGGGGATCGGGTTATGGTGTTGGTACCCACGGCAGAAGGCAAGCTTCTGGCCCAATGGCAGGGGCCCTATGAGGTGGTTGAACCCGTGGGGGAACCCGCCCTCCCTACAAGGTGCGGCAGCCAGGATGCAGAAAACAAGAACAGATTTATCACGTTAACCTTCTGAAACCCTGGCATGCACAAGAGGCATGCACAAGAGGCATGCACAACGGTCCAAAAAGACCTAACCCAGGAAAACAAGCCTTCCAAACAGGTGAGAGTGTCTCCTGATTTAACACCAGACCAGAAGAATGAGGTGTCTGAGATGATCTTCCGGAACCAAGATGTGTTCTCGACAAAACTGGGTTGAACAACCGAGACTTATCACCACATCGTCACGAACCCTGGGGCCAGAGTAACAATGAGGCCCTATCGGGTGCCAGCGGCAAAAAGGGAGGAAATAAAAGCAGAAGTAAAAAAAATGCTGGAGTTGGGGATCATCGAAGAATCCCACAGTCAGTGGTCCAGCCCAATCGTGCTGGTGCCCAAACCTGATGACACCACAAGATTTTGCAACGACTTCTGGCGACTAAACGAAGTATCCCAGTTCGATGCGTACCCCATACCTCGCATAGATGAGCTAGTGGACTGTCTGGGTAATGCCCGGTACTTGACTACCCTAGACTTGACAAAGGGGTACTGGCAGATTCCCCTTGCGGAAGACGCAAAGGAAAAGACTGCGTTCTCTACACCAGAGGGACTTTTTCAATATACTGTCCTCCCTTTTGGAGTACATGGGGCCCCAGCTACCTTCCAGCGCCTCATGGACAAGCTATTACGCCCGCATAACAGTTATGCTGCTGCCTACTTGGACGATGTGGTCATTCATACCCCAGACTGGGAAACCCACCTGGAGAAGGTGGAGGCAGTCCTTGATACCTTCAGGCGAGCTGGCCTTACAGCAAACCCTGCCAAGTGCGCTGTAGGGTTTACAGAGGCCAAATATCTTGGCTACGTTGTGGGAAAAGGTCTGGTAAAACCCCAAGTGAACAAGTTAGAGGCCATCCAAAATTGGCCCCGACCAAGTCGCAAGAAACAAGTCTGGGCGTTCCTAGGCGTGGTAGGGTATTACTGACGATTTATCCCCCACTTTGCCACAAGGGCAAGCCCCCTGACAGACCTAGTGAAAGCCTGTGGACCTGATCTGGTGAGATGATCTGACGCAGCAGAGGAAGCATTCACAGACCTACGGACTGCCCTCTGCAGTAACCCCGTACTGATAGCCCCTGATTTCACCAAGGAGTTTATCCTGCAGACGGATGCATCGGAAGTAGGGTTGGGGGCCGTTCTATCACAGATGGTCAGGGAGGAGGAACATCCAATTCTATACCTCAGTCAGAAACTCCTTCCAAGGGAACAAAAATATGCAGTGGTGGAGAGAGAATGCCTCGCTGTAAAATGGGCCATGGAAACATTGCGCTACTACCTGCTTGGGCACAGATTTGTCCTCGTGACCGACCATGCCCCTCTTCAATGGATGCAGCGGAACAAGGAGAAGAACACAAGGGTGACCAGATGGTTCTTATCCCTCCAACCTTTCCAGTTCCGTGTGCAACACAGAGCAGGGAGCCGTCATGGCAACGCCGATGGCTTGTCACGTGTGCACTGTCTGGCGTCCCAAGCTGCCCAACCCCTTGGCGTTGAGCAGGGGGGAGGGATATGTGACAGACCCAGACCAGTGGGGTACAGGAGTCTGGTAGAGGGCAAATATACTGGTCACTGGATGAGTAGTTTTCTGTTCCCTGAGTGACCAGAGCAGGGGCTGCACTAGAGTAATCAGGAACCTGCTAGAACCAGTTAAGGCAGGCAGGCTAATTAGGACACCTGGAGCCAATTAAGAAGCTGCTAGAATCAATTAAGGCAGGCTAATCAGGGCACCTGGGTTTTAAAAAGGAGCTCACTTCAGTTTGTGGTGCGAGTGTGAGGAGCTGGGAGCAAGAGGCGCAAGGAGCTGAGAGTGAGAGGGTGTGCCGCTGGAGGACTGAGGAGTACAAGTGTTATCAGACACCAGGAGGAAGGTCCTGTGGTGAGAATAAGGAAGGTGTTTGGAGGAGGCCATGGGGAAGTAGCCCAGGGAGTTGTAGCTGTCATGCAGCTGTTACAGGAGGCACTATAGACAGCTGCAGTCCACAGGGCCCTGGGCTGGAACACGGAGTAGAGGGCGGGCCCGGGTTCCCCCCAAACCTCCCAATTGACCTGGACTGTGGGTTCTTCCAGAGGGGAAGGTCTCTGGGCTGTTCCCCAACCCACATGGTGAATCTCTGAGGCAAAAAAATCCGCCAATAAGCGCAGGACCCACCAAGATAGAGGAGGAACTTTGTCACAATATGTACAATGGGGATAAGAAGACTACAGGCTTAGGAACTGAAAATAAATGAACACAATCCAGTTAGACTTGCTTTCAGAGGCGTTTCTGCTTTCTCATTGTCCCCTAACATTGCAAACACATTAACGTAAGAAATATAAATCATGACAATCAATCATTCTAGATTCTGGCTTCCTCTCCTCTTTATGTGGTGGCATAATGACTTTTCCACCAGTTTATGGTAAGATAATTGAAACAAAATGGAAAATAGTTTCATACTTGTCATAAAATTTGCTGCTGGTGAAATAAAGTAATTTTAACTCTTTATAGCTGAGATCCCATCTGGTGCAATTATTAATTATGAAAATATTTCACTAAAAACACTAAAGGCTAGATCTGAATAATGAAAAGAAAAAAGTCAGCATGAATATTCTGTAGTGTAAAAAATGTTTATCGCAATATTCTATGGATTTTTAGAGTGAGCAGTTAGCAGTATTGAGAGGTGTAATATTGTAGAAAGACTGATCTCACTGTGTAGGATTGACACTCTAAAATGCTGGATCAGTGAATATTTACTTACTTTTTTAGGTGACGGGTTCCAGAAATATTTGACACCAAAAAATATCAGAATAAGAAAAATCACCAGAACGCAGAAGAGCAATCCACAGATCTTGTATCTTTTGCAGATCTTCTTTCTTGTCTTAGATGCTTCTGCCTAATTAATTACAAAACAGCAATATCCAGTGGTCTGCTTATCATTCCAAGGAGTGCTGAATACACATATATATCAGACAGCTATTATGCTTTAGGTAATAAATATTACATGGGAAATTCTGCAATGGTAAAGAAAATCATTAACTTACATCTAAAAAGTGACAGACCTTGGGGCTCTCTTGAGAATTCTTTTCCATGGTCTCTAAGTAAAATTTCCTTCTCTCTCTCTGTGTGTGTAGAGAGGTCGGAGAAACCACTGCTGAGGTGGAGTTACAAATGATCAGGACTGAACATGCCAGTGAGGAGAAACTCTGTACTACAATGATTCCAATATGTCATGCTGAAGCCTGCCTTACCACAGGAGTCTATAATGCACCAGACAAAGTGTGTATATGTGCGTGGGTGCCTATTGCATCCATGCTGGCATTGAGGTGTATGGGGGGCAAGCGATTGCCCTGTGGGTTGGGAAAGTGACTGAGGGTGACCTGTAATACAACAGCTTTCACTCTACACCTACAGCGGCAGTGAATAAGCATTTTATACACTTATTAAAACTGGACAGCAGAAGAGTTCTGCCCTATCTCCCCCACACACTTGCACTCTCTGTCTTTCCCACTTTGTCTCACCTTTCCAGCTGTGCCTCACATCAGCTTTTTCAGTAAATCTAATGTTGCCTCCCCCGCGCCCCCCCCCTTCTAACTCTCTCCCTCCTGACACCTGGGTCTTCTGTGAGCAGCTTAACTAGACCAGTCAGGGCCAGCCTGTAGGGCTCTGGAACTGAGCCGGCGGTGAGGCACCGTAGCCCTTGCTAGCTGCGTGTGTGTTTATGAAGGGCTCTTCAGAAGCAGCCCCTTGGTCCTTTGCTGGGGCTGTGGAGCTGGGAGATAAAATGGGGGTGCCCTCGCTGATGTCTGGCTGCTGGTTGCTTTGTAGCCCCTCAGTGGAATGACTACAGTGTCTAGTACACTAGAGTAGCGCTCTGCCCCTCCTGGATCCTTCGTCTGGAAGCACTAGGTCAAATTCAACTCTGGTGTAAATGAGCGGAGCTCCATTGACTTTAAGGGGCACCTGCTTAGACCAGGCACTGAATGCTGAACTGCAATGCAAACATGAAAATGGAGTTAAGCCTGGCAAAATGCACCAATGGCCCCACTTCCCCCAAGTCCCCAGGCTTTGGGGCATTCAGAGTTAAACTTTGTTTCTCTAAACTTTTTATGAAGTCTTATCTTCCTCTGTGAAATCTTCTTGGCACGTCCTGGTTCCCAGAAGATGGCTCAGCATGTGACCTCACGTACCGCAGCAGAGTTATTGAATCCACGCTCAGTGTGATCTCACAGCAGGATGCATTCTGGGATATCATCAGTGAAGCAGGAGGTGCCAAGATGCTTCCACAGGGAAGGAATAATTTTAAAAAGTTTATTAAAACATGTTTCGGAGTAGCAGCCGTGTTAGTCTGTGTCCGCAAAAATAACAGGAGTACTTGTGGCACCTTAGAGACTAACAAATTTATTAGAGCATAAGCTTTCGTGGGCTACAACCCACTTCCGAAGAAGTGGGTTGTAGCCCACGAAAGCTTATGCTCTAATAAATTTGTTAGTCTCTAAGGTGCCACAAGTACTCCTGTTATTTTATTAAAACATGTGTCCGCTGTGCCTTTAACTCGTTGTAGCATTGTTGTCACCTTTCCGCCTGTGCAAGGGGTGTGAGTGGCTACCAATGCCTGACTGCAGAGGCTGGAAAGAGATCCGTAGTGGAGACCACACCAGAGCTCCTGCAGTGTCTTCCTTTATTCAGAAGCTACTTTGCAATTTTCTGGTGTAAACGTCCGAGTACAAAGCACTCAAGGCACAAACTAGTCTTACATATACTACAATACATACATAGTCTTCAGCAGGGAGGGAGCACAGGACTTTCAACCCCAAATACAGGCGTATCTGTCACTTGCACTGTAGGAAATTCTTTTAGCTATGAGTAAGGCTAAGATTTTGTCACGGTTATTTTTAGTAAAAGTCACGGACAGGTCACGGGCAACAAACAAAAATTCACGGTGTGACCGCGTACCCCATAAGGCTTTATGGGGGGGTGTTTATAAATGTATGTATGATATAACTGAAATATGTTTTGTGCTGCCTGTGCCATGTAACATATCTCCGTAAAGGTTATGGTCTACTATATCTATTCATCCTTTGTACTTCTATACCATTTTCTACTTGAGGTTAAGAATATGGGCTGTATGCTTGCTTGATTTCTAAGTAAGCTTGGTGAGGCATTTGGTCAGCTTCTTTAGGAAGGAATTTGCCAGGTTAAGTACCTGATCAGGAAACACTTGGGGAACAATGCATCTTGGAATGCTCCAATCCACATAAGAAGTCTTCCTGGAGACATGCACGATACCATGTGGACAATGGCGTCGGCCTGTAAAGACTGAGTCATGCAGGGGCAGGTGACTTGCCCAGGTGCCTCCAAAACTCCATCTTGGAGCTGGACTTTGCATAGGAGGGAGGAGGGGGGTCTCCTCCCACAAGAGAGAGCCTATTTAAGCCTGGGGGAGACCCCTCCATTTTGTCTTCAGCTGGCTAAAGAAGGAGCTTCCCCACCCCCCCAGGATACTTGAAAGAAACTGAAACAAAAGACAGACTACAGGGGTTGTGAGAGATTGCTGGACCCAGGCTAAAGGGAGAGTAGCCTGTAAAAGGGAGCATTCTGGAACTGGTGAGGAACTTATCTGTATTTAGTTTGATTAGGCATAGATTTGCGCATTTTATTTTATTTTGCTTGTGACTTACTTTGTTCTGTCTGTTACTACTTTGAACCACTTAAATCCTACTGTCTGTATTTAATAAAATCACTTTTTATTTAGTAATTTACTCAGAGTATGTATTAATACCTGGGGGAGCAAACAACTGTGCATATCTCTCTATCAGTGTTATAGAGGGCGAACAATTTATGAGTTTGCCCTGCATAAACTTTATGCAGGGTAAAACGGATTTATCTGGGTTTAGACCCCATTGGGAGTTGGGCATCTGAGTGCTAAAGACAAGCACACTCCTGTGAGCTGGTTTCTGGTAAACTTGCAGCTTTGGGACTAGTGATTCAGACCCTGAGTCTTTGTTAGAGCAGACTGGAGTGTCTGGCTCAGCAAAACAGGGTGCTGGAATCCTGAGCTGGCAGGGAAAACAGAAGCAGGGGTAGTCTTTGCACATTGGGTGGCAGCTCCCAAGGGGGTTTCTGTGATCCAACCCGTCACAGTGGCGTAGTCGGAAGGATCTGTGCACAGCTGATTGCTTTGAGATACTGGTAGTGATTTTAAGTGAGTTTTAAGTGTGGTGGCTGGAGAACAGACAAAGTGGTTACTGGTTTGTTATTTTCTGTTTGCTTATTTCGGGAAAGGGAAGTAGGGACAGAAAAGGAAGCAAAATAAGTAAGACGGAAGATCAGAAGAAACTAAAACTGCACAGGGTACAAATTGCCCAGAAAAGCTGAACGCTGGGCACTGTGAAAGTCTTGGTTAACTAAGAATCCCCTGAGCTAAGTGCATCTCAGTTTCAGTGAACTGCAGAGGGGTTGTGGCCCAGCCCAAGAAAGCAGGAAAATGAGTACTAGTGATCTCAGTTTCAGTGAACTGCAGAGGGATTGTAGCCCAGCACAAGAAAGCAGGACAATGAGTACTAGTGACGCTGCTAATAAACTAAAGCTGGCCAGGCTGGTAGCAAAAGAGAAAGAAAATGAACATAAGAGACAGTTGGAACTAAGACAATTAGAAATTAGTGCCAGGGAGGCAGAACATGCAAGGGAAGAGGCTGCCCACAAGAGAGCTATGGAGGCGGAGGCAGCGAGGGCAGCAGCGAGAGCGGAGGCAGAACATGCAAGGGAAGAGGCTGCCCACAAGAGAGCTATGGAGGCGGAGGCAGCGAGAGCGGAGGCAGAAACAGCTGCCCACGAGAGGGCTATGGAGGTGGAGGCAGCGAGGGAGCGAGCGGAGGCCGCGAGGGAGCGAGCGGCGGCAGCGAGGGCGGAGGCAGAGGCAGCTGCCCAGGAGAGGGCTATGGAGGCCCAGAGGGAGGCCCAGAAACATGAACTGACTGTTATGGAGTCGAGGAGACAAAACCCTCCCCCTGCTGGCTCCGCTTCCCCAAAAGTCCACAAATGGGAGCGACTATGTCCACAGTATGACGAGTCCAGCGATATCGCCGAATATTTCATCACCTTTGAGAGACTGTGCACCCTCCATGCCATCCCTGAAGATCAGAAGATGACCACATTGATAGCAAAATTGTCTGGCAGAGCTCTGGACATATTCAATAAGATGCCCATTGATGATGCTTCAAACTATGGTAAATTTAAGGAACTGGTTTTGAAACAGTTTCAGGTTACACCTGAAACCTACAGGGTTAAATTCAGGAGCCTTAAGAGGGGATCTGGATTAAGTAATGTGGCTTATGCCAATGAAATGAGAGATTTGGTAGATAAATGGGTGCGGGGGAGAGGCATTACCAGCTTTGAAGGGATGTGTGATCTGGTTACTCAGGAACACTTCCTGAATATGTGCAGTGATGAGGTAAAACAGTATTTGTGGGACAAAAAGGTAAATGCAGTGGGTGAATTAGCTGAGTATGCTGACTCTTATGAACAAGCACAAGCTGCAATCAAACATAAACCACTGGTGGAGGGGTATAAGGTTGGGGGAAAGCAGAATCACCGTTTTACCCCTGGGTCTGGGAAAAAGGAGGCTGGGCAGTCACCCCCCCATTCTCCTGTTACTCGTCCCAAATTTCCTGCACAAGCAGGGGATCCCAGACGGTGCTTTCACTGCAATTCCCCAGGGCACCTGAGGAGTAGCTGCCCCAAATTGAAGGAGAATAAACCTCCCTTGTCCCATGTTAGCTCGGTTGCCTTCAGCCCTGAGGCCCCAGAGGGCACCCCCACCTCTTATCACACCAGCTTGGTGGACATGGGGCCCAGTGAAGCGGACAGGGAACACATCAAGGTTGTCAAGATCGATGGCATGGAGTGTCTGGGATGGAGGGATACGGCGGCTCAGTTCTCTCTGGTTCGACCAAGTGTGGTCCCAGATGCTAGTGTTCTGACGGGGCAGACGACCCACATTAAGGGGGTGGGGCCGCAGAGGTTCCCTGTGCCCCTGGCTAAGGTTCATGTGGAATGGGAAGGTATGGAAAGGGATTTACTGGTGGGGATGCTCGAGGACATCCCCGCGGACATGTTGCTGGGAAATGATTTTTTCAGCAGAACTAGGACTGTTAGTGTGGTAACTCGCAGCATGAAGAAAGGCTGTGAGGGGGAGGCTGTTCCGGCTGATGACTGTAGGTCTGATGCAGCTGAACAGCCAACACCTCCTGCCCCAGGGAACATGGTGGTGGGTGACTCAGAGGGAGTCCCCAGGGAGGGGGCGGGGACCTTGGAACCCATCGAGGAGTTGGGGGAGGGTCTCATTGACAGAACAGTGCAGGGAGGTGGGGTACTTCCAAATATGGGAGAGGCAGAGCCAGGCCTCTTTCTGGCTGAGGACAACAGGCTCCCAGGGGTGGGGGCAGGGGAGATGCAGTCAGTGCCTAGGGACGCTATCTCAAGGGTTGTCTGTCAGGAATTTGCAGCTAAACAAAGGGCGGACCCCTCCCTTGAAAGTATAAGAAAGTGTATCTCGGAGGGAACTCCAGGAAGGGAGGGGGGGGAGAAGTTTTTTGAAGAGGACGGGAAACTGTACAGGCAGGCCCCTGTAGGGAAAAACCAGGGTCCCGGGCAACCCTATAAGCAGTTGGTTGTACCCAGCCAACACCGGGGGGAATTAGTGCTGGTAGCGCATGACGGTCCCTTTGCTGGTCACTTGGGGGTACAGAGAACATATGACAGGCTGAGGAGGAATTTCTACTGGCCAGGGATACAGAATGATGTGAGGGATTATTGTAGGACTTGTGCGGTGTGTCAGGAGAGGAAGAAGCCGGGGGGACCCCAAAAGGCTCCGCTTCGTCCCTTGCCCATCATCCAGGAGGCATTCCAAAGGGTGGCAATAGACATAGTGGGCCCTATGCCACGCCCCACCCGGAGAGGGAACAAGTATATCTTGGTGGTAGTAGACTTCGCCACTCGGTACCCTGAGGCAATTGCACTGGCTAACATAGAAGCCGAGACAGTGGCAAGAGCCCTGCTCACCATATTCAGCAGAGTGGGCTTCCCTAAGGAAATTTTGTCAGATCGGGGGGCAAATTTTATGTCGCAGTTGTTCAATGAGCTATGGAAGGTGTGTGGAGTGAAACAGCTTAAGACGGCCCCCTACCACCCCCAGGCCAATGGGCTGGTGGAAAGATTCAATGGGACCCTAAAATCCATGCTAGGGATGTATGCCAAAAAAAGGGGCCAAAGTTGGGATGAACTATTACCGTTCCTGCTGTATGCCTACAGGGAGGTACCCCAAGAGTCCACAGGCTTTTCTCCATTTGACCTTCTGTATGGGAGGAAAGTGAGGGGACCCCTCGATCTCATCAGAGATACCTGGGAAGGATGCAACACGGTAAGGGAGGAACCTGTGACTGAGTATGTCCAGAGGTTCAGGAGGGAGTTGAAAGACATGATGGAGATTGTACAAAACAACCTCCAGAGCAGTCAGGCCAAGCAAAAGGCGTGGTATGATAAAAATACTTGTAAACGCACTTTTGATGTAGGAGATTTGGTCATGGTACTCGGCCCTGCCAAAAAGTTCAAGATGCAAAACTCCTGGGAGGGGCCCTTTGAAGTGGTGGAAGTGGCGAATGAGGACACCTATAAAGTTAAAAAGCCCCTGGATGGTGCGGTACCCCAATTGGTACATGTAAACAGACTCAAGGCCTATCACAGCAGAGTGGCCGAGGTAAACATGATCTGTTGCGTCGAAGGGGAAACTGAGGCACACCCACTCACTGATCTGATGGCTGAATGCCAAGACGGGTCGTCCCTTGAAAGTATAGAAATCTGTAGTGAGCTGACACCACTCGAAAGGAGGGAAGCATTGTCAACACTGCAGAAGTACAGTGAGGTATTTTCCAACAAACCAGGGAGGACGCACTTGCTGTCCCATAGGATCCTCACAAAAGGGGCTCAACCTCCTCCTTCCAGGCCTTATAGGGCCACCGGCAAGGTGAAGGAGCAAATTCAGGCTGAGATACAAAGCATGTTGGACTTGGGGGTGATTAAGGATTCCGACAGTGCATGGGCTTCCCCTGTGGTCTTGGTCCCCAAAAGAGATGGCACCGTTAGATTTTGTGTAGACTATAGAAAACTCAATGCTGTCACTGTAACAGATGCATACCCCATGCCAAGAATTGATGACATGCTGGATGTGCTGAGCCAAGCCAAGTACCTTAGTACCTTTGATCTGACCAAAGGTTACTGGCAGATCCCTCTGGAGGGAGAGGCGCAACAAAAATCAGCTTTTATCACGGACATAGGGCTCTATGAATTCACAGTGTTACCTTTTGGTCTGGTAAATGCGGGTGCCACCTTCCAGAGACTGGTCAACAGAGTGTTAAATGGCTTGCAGCATTATGCTAGGGCATATATAGATGACATTGCTGTATTCAGCAACACCTGGGGTGACCACAGAGAGCACCTGGAAGTCGTGCTATCAAAGCTCAAAGAGGCTGGGCTAACTGTGAAGCCCTCCAAGTGCAAGATAGGGGCAGCCAAAGTCCCTTATCTGGGGCACTGGGTAGGGGGGGGTAAAATATCCCCCGACCCTCTTAAGGTGGAAGCCATCGTGAAATGGCCTGTACCCCAGACTAAAAGGCAAGTCCAATCCTTCATAGGCTTGGCAAACTATTACAGGAGGTTTGTGGTGGGGTTCAGTGACGTTGTGTCCCCAATCACGGACTTATGTAAAAAGCATCAACCTAATAAGGTCATTTGGTCAGAGGCATGCCAAAAAGGCTTCAACAAGGTAAAAGCACTCCTGTCCGCGAAGCCTGTGCTGGCCAGCCCTGACTTTGAAAAGCCTTTTGAGTTGTGCACTGACGCGTCAGACACAGGGTTGGGTGCTGTGCTGATGCAGACAGGGGAAGACAGTAAGAAGCATCCCATTGCCTTCCTGAGCAAAAAACTGTCCCCGGCCGAACAGAATTACTCTGTTATAGAGAAGGAATGCTATGCCATTGTGTGGGCCGTCAAACAATTAAGACCTTACCTTTTTAATAGGAGGTTCAGAATTCTAACTGACCATTCACCTTTAGTATGGCTTCACCGAACTAAGGGCACCAACTCCAAACTGCTACGCTGGAGCCTGGTCCTACAGGAGTTTGACATGGAGATTACGCATATTAAAGGAAAGGAGAACTGGGTAGCAGATGCCCTGTCCAGAAAAGAGGAACTTTAGGTATACTGCCTCCGCCATGGACAGTGTCCAAGTCTCTGGCAGTAAGTTCAGGGGGAGGGTGTGACCGCGTACCCCATAAGGCTTTATGGGGGGGTGTTTATAAATGTATGTATGATATAACTGAAATATGTTTTGTGCTGCCTGTGCCATGTAACATATCTCCGTAAAGGTTATGGTCTACTATATCTATTCATCCTTTGTACTTCTATACCATTTTCTACTTGAGGTTAAGAATATGGGCTGTATGCTTGCTTGATTTCTAAGTAAGCTTGGTGAGGCATTTGGTCAGCTTCTTTAGGAAGGAATTTGCCAGGTTAAGTACCTGATCAGGAAACACTTGGGGAACAATGCATCTTGGAATGCTCCAATCCACATAAGAAGTCTTCCTGGAGACATGCACGATACCATGTGGACAATGGCGTCGGCCTGTAAAGACTGAGTCATGCAGGGGCAGGTGACTTGCCCAGGTGCCTCCAAAACTCCATCTTGGAGCTGGACTTTGCATAGGAGGGAGGAGGGGGGTCTCCTCCCACAAGAGAGAGCCTATTTAAGCCTGGGGGAGACCCCTCCATTTTGTCTTCAGCTGGCTAAAGAAGGAGCTTCCCCACCCCCCCAGGATACTTGAAAGAAACTGAAACAAAAGACAGACTACAGGGGTTGTGAGAGATTGCTGGACCCAGGCTAAAGGGAGAGTAGCCTGTAAAAGGGAGCATTCTGGAACTGGTGAGGAACTTATCTGTATTTAGTTTGATTAGGCATAGATTTGCGCATTTTATTTTATTTTGCTTGTGACTTACTTTGTTCTGTCTGTTACTACTTTGAACCACTTAAATCCTACTGTCTGTATTTAATAAAATCACTTTTTATTTAGTAATTTACTCAGAGTATGTATTAATACCTGGGGGAGCAAACAACTGTGCATATCTCTCTATCAGTGTTATAGAGGGCGAACAATTTATGAGTTTGCCCTGCATAAACTTTATGCAGGGTAAAACGGATTTATCTGGGTTTAGACCCCATTGGGAGTTGGGCATCTGAGTGCTAAAGACAAGCACACTCCTGTGAGCTGGTTTCTGGTAAACTTGCAGCTTTGGGACTAGTGATTCAGACCCTGAGTCTTTGTTAGAGCAGACTGGAGTGTCTGGCTCAGCAAAACAGGGTGCTGGAATCCTGAGCTGGCAGGGAAAACAGAAGCAGGGGTAGTCTTTGCACATTGGGTGGCAGCTCCCAAGGGGGTTTCTGTGATCCAACCCGTCACACACGGAACCCATGACTTTTACTAAAAATAACCATTCAAGCCGCGGCAGTGGCGCATCGCCCCAGCTGCGGCTCCCACTGTCGGGTAGGGGCGCGTGGCCCCGGTGGAAGCTGCAGGGCAAGGGCGCATGGCTAGCTGCAGCTCCCACCGCAGGGCTATGTGGGGAGCATAACTCCGGTTCCCAACCCAGCCATGGCTCCAGCTACTGAAAGCTGAAGCTGATGAAGTCACAGAGGTCTGGTAAAGTCACGGAATCCCTGACTTCCGTGACTGCTGTGACCTCTGTGACTAAATCGTAGCCTTAGCTATGAGTAGGCAGTGGGCTATTCTAGTTCCTGGCATTGGCCACTAGGTGGAGACATGCTTGTTACAGAACTGGGACAAAGGTCAATTAATGTTACTTTGACTTTAGTTCCCCCATTATTCTGGATGGGACAGTGCCCCGGTGGGTGAACCGCTACTGCTCATGAGCACTGCAGGGTCCTTTGTGTGTTAGCTGCAGCTCCTTTGATACCAAATTTGCTTTTTGCTCACTATGCTTTATCTACCTTATATACTTATCTGGCTCCGTCACCATAGAATCTGAGTGCCTCACACTCTTTAATGTATTTATCCTCACAACACCCCCGTGAGATAGGAAGTGCTGTTATCCTCATTCTACATGTACAGAATGAGGCAGAGAGACTGGCACTTGCCAAGGTTACCCAGTTAGTCTTTGGTGGAGGTAGGAATTGGTGGGATCTCCCAAGATCTTGGCTAATGCTCTAACCATTATACCTCCCCATTATAGATGAGTGTGTCAGCTTCAAGATCTCTGTCCCTGTAGCCATGGCTGTTATTGCTCTGGGTTCTGGGATCGTTCACCCCATGTGCCAGGACCAGGCCTGCCTTTGATAGTTCCTCTGTTTTGACTCAATGTGCAAAGAAAGAGCCTTCCCAGGGCTCTGATCCAAAGCTATGGAGCTCTCTCCCCCAGCAGCTAAGAACCACCTCCAGCCCCTCCACTTTCTGTCCCAAGAGCACTTTTCCAACCGGCTTTTACTAATAAAACCCTATAGTGCATAATACATTAATTAAAGTTACCTTAAAAAATCCACACACAGTCCAAGCGCAGGGGGTGGGGAGAGAAGAGGAGAAAGATGGGCCATGGAAGGGTCAGGAGGACTAGGCCCTAAGTCTACTGGGCTCCAGCTGCCGAAAACTTCCATGCTGCCACCTGGCAGCACAGGAGAGCTGCACTCTATGCACTATAAATCCCAGGGCACTGGGCACCACAGGAAGTGCCACCCACAGATGCCCCTATTGGCAATAACCCCCATGACATCTGATTGGTCCAGGTGCAATATTCATGCATGGAGGGACTTCCAGGACGCTATCTGTGTAACCTGGCAGTATCTTGGCTGTTGCTACAACAGCGCCTGTGCTTGTTCCCTGCTTTGGACTCCGGCTCTGTTCCTTAGCTCTGATCCTTGGCTTGACCCCTCAGTCTCTGACTCTGGCTCTGATGCCTGGCCCCAACTCCTGCTCCAATCACCAGGCCCTACTCTTGCTCTGACCACTAGGCCTGACTCCTGGTCCTACCTGTGAGGCCAGACCGCTCACGTCCTGGTTGAGACAGATTACCTGTCCTACTGCACCACTGGAAGGCAATCAGATACCATGGTGATGGGTCTGGTATAGGAGCCTGACTAGGCTAGGGAAGCTATTCAATGGTTCTGTGGTGTTTCTGAGCCCTGTATGGGTGTGCCCACCTCTTTCCCTAGGCTTCAGAGCCTGAGTTCCAGCCTGAAGCCACAATTTCAAAGCACAGTCTACACGGCTATTTTCAGAGTGCTAGTGTGAGCCGTGATAGCCCAAATCTGGTGACCCGGGCTGGGAGGCTCACTTCTGCAGGCTGTGTAGACATATCCTCCATGCCTGCTGCCATGCCTCGCCTGGGAAGGAGAAGACCGTCTGCTTCTTTCTTCCCTATCCTTTGTCAGGGGAGCACAAATTTACTCACTTCCAGCAAAAAACAATGTCCTGTTTCTTTACGTCCCCTTCCTCAACACTGACCCATGTCTTGCTGTCCCCTTCGCCAGCCCCCTCCATTCTAGCTGGCTCTTTAGTTGAGAGCTTTATTCCTGCTCCCAGTGGGCAATGAAGTACCCCATAATGCCACTGGGCTGTTCTTTCCTGAAGGAGCAGTGCCTCACTGAAGCCACTGGAGGTGGGAAGGGCAGTGTGTGTTGGCAGCATGTAGCTGGGCATCTAAGAGGTGTAGCACAAAAGTCACAGCTGAGGGAGAGGGGGCTATGGAGGCTTTAAGCCACCTTTGTGCCCTCCCAAATCTGGGCTGTTCTGCGGGAGCTGCAGTGGTCCCTGGCGTAACATAGCTCTGGGGGCCTGTGCAACTTACCACAGCAGCTCAGACCAGGGCCACCCTACAGGTGGCAGCATTGCCCAAAATCTCTGCACCGCTAGGTGCTATGGGCCAGCCCTGCCCACACATTTTCCTTCCATGCCCAGCCATGCCCTGTGTGCAGGGCTTGTGAGGGGGTTCTTGGAGGACAGCCTGCAGCCATCTTCTGCAGTGTTTGTCCTAAAGAATTCTTTCCTGGCTGGATTTGGGGCTTGTAAAGCCCCTTTATGCTGCTCCAACTCCTTTCTTTGATATAAAGGTGCTGGAGGGGGGCTGGGAATCTCATCCAAAATGTTTAAAGTCCATTTAGTTTAGTAGCCTAACTCATAAGTGCAACCTCTCAGGGTGGTTAGGTGGGCAATGCCTGAGCCACTCTCTTGTGTGCTCCCCCTCAATGTAGCTTCAGGGCCTCATTCATGGGTTCTCACTCTCGGTCTTATCCCCCTCCCCACAATGTTTTGAATGTGGTTGCATCTCTGGCCTAATAATTTTATTATCCTTCCCCTCTTTATTTCTTCCAGAACTGTAAAATCATCTCAACATGGTGTTGAGAGCATGACAGCACCCTGCAGATAAATCAGAACAGCGTGGCTGTCCTGTAAAATACCAGAGAGAGAGAGAGAGAGTGTTTGTGTGGGCGTGAGTATTAGCATATACAAGCTCATAGGAGGCTATTTATTGTAACAGCTTGGCTCTATATTTTTAAGTGAAGGCCTAGGAATAGGGCTTACCCAATGGAGGTGGGCTTCACCATATATACACTTAACCATGGGCTGTGCAGCCTAGCATAGAAACTGTGTTCCTTAAATTTCAAGGGCTGTCAGTTTAGGGCCTTGTGTAGGCTTGTGTTTTTTATCAGCACCCGAAGGAGATGATGTTAACCAGTCAAACTGGTCAGTACCAATTATTTTTGAGAGAAAATTGGGGAAAACATTAATTTACTGGAAAAAATTTTTTAAATAAAAACCACACATTTTTTGGCTTTCAAAAATGGTTTTTGGTAAAAATATTCACTTTTCAATAACCAGTGGATATTTTTTAACCAAAAACTGAACCAACACATTCAATTTTGTGACAAAAATTAAAAATTTGTACTCCCCCAATTTGTTTTTTTCTGTTTTTCATTGAAAAACTGAAAAAATTCAATCAAAATGAAATGTATTGCACAAATGTTTGTTTTGGACAAAAAGCCATTTCGTCCCCTTGTCAAATATAATGTGTCAAGGAAAAACTTTGGAGAGGCTCTATTAAAAGGGCACTTTGATTTGGGAGGGAGGTATAGTGGGTGCCATTGAATAAGCTGTCATTGCTTTACTCTGATTAATGCAAAGTAGCACCCATAAAGGGAATTAAGCGTTATTATTTTATTACGGTTACAGGGTAAATGTCATTTATTTTTATGGCAACCACTGTAGCTCCAGCATGAGTTGGGCATCAGAACTAGCACCAAGAGGTAAGTGATTCACAAGCATGGAAGTTAACGAAGCATAATAAATGGACTCAGTTTCTGTCAGTTCTTGGTGAGGTTTAGGGCAAGGCGCTAGCCCCTGGGTACAAGCTGGGTGGTGGAGGTGGAAAGCTGGCAGCATCTGAGTCAGGGTGATGGGACCCAGCTGATTGCACAGAGCACAAAATGTATGACCACTTGCCAGGTGAACAAGTAGGAACAGGCAAGCAGTAGGAGTCTCACACAGCCTACGTATAGCTCTCTAGAGACTAAGAGGCAGGGCCAGATCCTCAGCTGAGGTAAATCAGCAGAGCCCGATGGGTGTAAATGGAGCAATGCTGATTTACACCAGCTGAGGATCTGGCCCACAGGGTCAGTGACATAGGTGAGCAGGGCCTCTTCAGAACTGCCATTATGGTGGAGAAACAGGGACTGGGGGGTGTCAACAGACGGTTCCCTGGGGAAGTCTGCACTGTTGCTGCATCTTTTCTGGGGTTTGAGGATATTGAAGCCCAGGCATGTCACTCTAGTACCTTTCACCAGGTCTAAAGGCACTAAGACCTATAGAAAATACTGTGTCTTTAGAAAAAAGAACAGGAGTACTTGTGGCACCTTAGAGAGGCTCCTTCTTTTTACTACTCAAATGGCAGTGTCCAAAAACACCCTTTGGAAAGAAATCTGTATGACTATTGGCATGAGGTTTAAACTGATCTTCTGAATGCAACGGCCAGATTTGTGAGAGTCAGACCAGCTGGGAGGCCAAAGAGATTGCAGGCAGGATGTCTTGTGTTCTGATTTATGCTGGCTGAGAAATGAATGCTGAGCTTGTGGACTTCAGGAACAATTCCTAACCCCACGAGCCCAGCTCAGGACTTTGAACTCCCCTGACTAAGGAACACTTGCTGTTTGGAACAAACGATCTATTTTGAAACCCAGAGCTCAGAGATAGCCAGTAAAATGACTCCCTCCAGTAAGAGACTTCCCGAGTAAACAGCAAGTTGGAGGCTTTTTAACAGCCAGTTCTGAACTATGAGTTTCTATGAACAAAAAACCCTCTGTGCGACCAAAAATTGTATTTATGTCAACAGCTGTGTGCATGGAAATTGTGCTGTGTGTCAATCGGAAAATTCACAGTGAAAGAGAGACACCTGAGGGCAGGGAAGGAAGCAGAAATCCTCAAAAATGTTTTATTTTCTTGTGGAAATTTTCAATTTTTTGTTGAAAATTGAAATACCAAGAAATTTTGGCTGGAAACAAACAAACAAGGACTGTGAAATGTCATCCGGGCACTTTGTGCTTCCATTCTCTTCTGTAGGCTGGGCTCTCTGGTTGGACATGGTGCACGATGGTTTCCCCCTTGAAAATGGGAGAAGGAACATTATGGGAGTCCCTGGCTGGGGTGCACCAGGAGAGATGTAGTCCATGCACTATAAATCCTAAGGCACTGAACACCACAGGAAGTGCCACCCACAGACAACCCTATTGGCAGCAATCCCCCTAGGGAACCTAGATCATAGAGGAGAATGGGGACTACAGCTCCCATGAGGCACTGCAGTTGCATATTCAAATTGAAATATTTCCGTTTTCAGCATTTAGGCTTTTGACAAAACAATTGAAATATTCTGCAAAAAGCTGACAGATTTCATGACAAAATGTGTTCTGTTGAAAATCCAATTTTCCATCAAAAAACAGTTTTGATGGAAAAATTTCAACCAGCCCTGCTAAAGAAGCAATAACCACTGGAAATAGAAAATGAGTTAAATTATCCTAGAAGATCAAAGAGGATGAACCCATATAACAGAGGAGAATTTAGTCTGTTTTGAACTAAAGAAAAGATGCAATTCTGAGATTAATGTGTGACTAATTCGTACCTGGAAGAACATCACATGTGGTCAAAGGGCTTTTGATTTTCATATAGGACAATAAGAGACTCATCTTATTGCCATTGGTTGGTGCTTCCATAGGTTTTCTGTGCCTCTTGCACCATAAAAGGACAACTCTAATCTTTCTTGGAAAAACTATCACATCCATAAATTTGGAAAGCTGCCGCGACCCATTCTCTGAGTCCCATAATAAATCTGATGGGACCTGTGTAAAATCTGTGTGTCTGGAAACTTTATACCAAGAAATTCCTTCCAGTCCCTTGCTAGGCTCTGTATAAAAAGCAGCTCCCCCAAAGCAGTGGTGTCTGGGCAGCAACCTATTGCAGAAAGTAAGTCATGATGAATATGTTGCTCCTTGTTCTAACGAAAAACCCATTAAGGTCAGCGGCAGCGTCTCTGAGCGGCACAAAATTGGAACGATGGACACAATAAAGTTAAAAATGAGCTAAAATGTTAATGTGGCTAGTATACTGACTGGGTGCTTCCACAGACAGTAAGTAAATTACCCCGCTTACCATGGAATGCTGCATCCTGTCGGCTTTTATCATGGGCTTTAAAATCTAGCTAACAGCCTCGCAGTGTGGAACCTTTGCTCTTTAATGAGGGAGGGAGAAGCCAATGCAAAGCAATAGGAGATTGGTAACTAAGGGCCCAGTCATGGTGTCCTCACTCAGGCAAACTCCCATTGTCTTCATGCTGCCAGAATAAGAGCCAGCGGAGTAAGTGACTGAGCCATAAGGCCACAGTGCTCTGCTCCAAGGCAAAACTACGCCAGGAGGTGGAGTTCTGGGAGGCTGAACTCCTAGATTCCGAGGTCTAGTATGAAAAGCTTGAACACCGGCAGTACGATCTTTGCGGGGACAGGAGTCAGTAAGGCAGATATTAATAGGCCCCCAGGATGGCTTCCCATTACCAGAAGGATGCAATTTTGGGAGAAAGCCTTTGTTAAGGAGATTGCATCCAATGAAAATGAGCTTGCTCCCTTAGCTCTGAGTGACTGTAGTCTGATGAAAGTCACTGGAGGAGGGTGAGGCTCAGGAGGGACCTGGTTCAGCATGGCACCAGGGGCTCAGCCAGGCAAGCCGGGCCAAGGCTGCTGGCCGGTAACACTGGCCACTCTGCATGCTCAGTACAGATCTCGCCCCGACAGCTCTTCCTCCCTACTCCATCCCATATGGCTAATGATCGGTGAGTCCTTGCAGCACCCGATTGTGTGCCAGTGCCTTGTGCTGAATGCAGTCAGTTCTCTGATTTGGAATAGCATCAGCAGATTATGGCATGATTGAACGGATCAGCTTGTCCGGACTCCAGGTAGGATCAAAGGTGCCCCCACCAATATTTCCCAGTAGCCTCTTCTTTTGTGAGACCAGTTTGGGCTGCCTCTGGTCTTGCCCCATCCATGGTGACAGCAGATAGGAAGCAGCTCAGGATATTTGCTTCTCTGGCACTGGCAGGTCCTGCAGACTTTTCTGGCCTCTTGAGTCTGGTGGTTTCTGCAGCCATTCGCAGCCATTCTCAGAGTTAATCAGGTGGGACATCTGCTTGATCCTTTTTCTCAAGCTAACTCCTCGCTCTCAGCCATTGATTTCTGCTTAGAGATGGGCCTGAGCTATGAAATTTGGATCTAGATCCTGCTTTCCCAAAGGCTTGGGGGGGTGGTTCTGGAGTTTCACCTCCCATCCATCTCTAGTTTCACTAAATTAAAGCTACAGCAATCAAGCTTCCCTGTTCTTCCCCCCATTGCCCCACATGCTCTTCTGTTTACTCCGTTGTGTCTCTAGGTCAGGGATCGGCAACCTTTGGCACGCGGCCTGTCAGGGAAATCCGCTGACAGGCTGAGATGGTTTGTTTACCTGCAGCATCCGCAGGTTTGGCTGATTGCAGCTCCTGCTGGCTGCGGTTTGCCGTCCTAGGCCAATGGGGGCTGCTGGAAGCGGTGCGGGCCGAGGGATGTGCTGGCCACCGCTTCCCGAAGCCCCTATTGGCCTGGAAGCCAATGTTCTGAGAGCAGCATCCACTGAGCACAGATCAAGGATATTCCTGAGTGCAAACAGGTGTGGTCTGAGAGCACACACCTGGGAGACAAGAACTCTGAGTGATGATTCCAGCTCTGTCTGTGGCCTAGGGCAAATCACTTCATCTCTCTGCCTCATTTTCCCCATGTGTAAGTGGGAATAACAATCTCTTCTCTTACTCATCTCCCAGGGGGCGGTGAGGATTAATTAGTAAAGTGTTTTGAGATGAAAAGTGCCAAGGGTTGTCGTCGTTCCTGTCCCCCGCCCACGCCAATGTTCAGAGGTTATTTCCTGCAGATCTCCGTGTTGCCCTACATAAGGAAGAGCTGTGACTTAGTGATTTCACTGTGACAGACTGAGCTTCTGAGTTGTCCTTTTTACTATGTTTAGCGAAATGATGATGTGGTCTAAAGCTGCCCTCTATTGTAGTGGGAGAAACAAGGACCCTGACAGGTGCAATGCTGCCATCTAGTGGCCTCTCATGAAACACATACAAGTGTAATAACGGGTTGGGTTCTTGGGAATATTCTAAAAAGGGCCTGGAGAATTTGGAGGAGTGTTTTTAGGTTTCACGAACTCTTTTGAGCTTTGAACAAAACAAAAGTTATTTAAAAACAAACCTGTCTCTGTTCCAATTTGCACAAAATGTTGGACAGCTCTGGAGGACTATGAATAATTGTAAAACTCATTGGCCTACATTTTCAGAAGTGTCGACTTATTTAGGGTGCCTCCATTTTGGGATGCTCAATGTGTGACCTCCAGAACCTGGTTCTTCTGAGAGCTGAGCACTGTTACTTCAGCTGAGATCTGCGGGAGCTGCAGTTGCTCAGCACCGCTAGAAATCAGGTCCAACAGGTCTCAACTTGAGCCCCCCAAAATAGGGCGCCGCACCCCACTTTAACAGAAACATTAAGAAAAATGAAGGCCATTGTGTTGTGGGCTCTCCCAATTCCAGGCAGGTGGGAGGGCAAGGTTTACATGTGTCTTGCTGCAACACTGCAGCCAACCTGGCCTCTTACTTGGGTGATGCTCCTAAGCCCCCTTCTGCCCAAACACAAAACCCTCTGACCCAAGTTTGGTGTTGCTTTCAACCCAGGCTACTTAGCCTGACTGGAGCCCTAGGCTAGCGCCCAAATTAGGGTTTCACTTGGGCTGGTAACCCACCTGTTTGGCATTGTGGACGCAGGCTAATCACCTTACGTGCTGATAGTTCTTTGTTGCCTTCTCACAATTCCCCCGGCCATATTTTCCTGCCCTCTACCTGCTCCCTCCTGCACCAGAAGTCACCTACCAGTTTCTATACACTGGCTTGGCATTTAAATCCCTGCTATGTTTCTGCTGCACAGCACCTGAAAGGAGATGGCATCTGGTAAATTATCCCCCCCAGCATGCTGCCAGCTGGCCAGAGCCTGACACCAGAGCCTGTTCTACAAGGAGATGGATGGGGTGCCCTGAACTCTCCCCCTGCCCTAAGCACCCTCACGCCCTGAGCATGGCGCCTGCTTTCATGCTGGATAGGCTTTTGACTCTGGATGGTGTTAGTACTCAACTGGGGCAGAGGGGCCGAGAGGACTTGGAGCAGCCACTGGGAGCACTGAAACTGGAGAGCATGGAGCACAGCCAGGATGACCTTGGGCTGGAGTCCCAGCACCTCTTTGGGGAGAAGACAGGGGAAAGGACCAGGGAGGAACCAGCATTGCAGCAGCCAGGTAAGATGCAAGCCTCCATCTTTGTCACTGTTATGGAGGATATTGCAACATAAGGCTTAGCCAGTTTCATAACTGTGATGGGGCTGTTATGTGTGTGGGTGAGGCTTTTCCTGCAAAGCTTCAACTGAGAGTGGAAGAACCTCCATTCCCTCCCTCCACCCCTCCGCCCTGGGCACATGCAATCCAAGATAGAGGCTAAGTGGGGGAAACAATGATAAACATTTCTTGCGGCAGCCATTTCTGCATGCGCACTAAGCAGGGGCTGTTAGTGTGGCCAAACAATGCCTGAAAACGCACGCACATCGGTGACATTATCTATCTATCTATCTATCTATCTATCTATCTATCTATCTATCTATCTATCTATCTATCTATCTATCTATCTATCTATCTATCTAATCACACTGGCATTAGCATTACAGCATTTTCAGAGGTAGCCTATATATTAAGTGTACTGCAAAGTGGAAATAAGGTGGGGGACAAAGTGGGGGAGGTGATATCTTTTATTGGACCAGCTTCTATTGGCAAGAGAGACAAGCTTTTGAGTTTACACAGAGATCTGGGAAAGGTACTCCAGGTGTCACAGCTAAATACAAGGTGGAACAGATTGTTCAGCATAAATAGTTAACACATATTTCAAGGGATCATTCAAGGTGAAATGGCCTGTTAACACCTCTCCGGTCATGGAGGGAGGGAAAACTGGGGAAGGGGGAGGGATAAATGGATTACAGATTATTGTAATAAGCCATACATCCAGTGTCTCTATTCAGTCCATGATTTTAAGTATCTAGCAAAGTTATGAACCTACGCTCCCAGGCGTGTCTTCTGAAAGGCGATCACTCTATATCTGACCTCTCAGTCATCATCCCCAATGGAAACCTGCACCTTCCATCTGGTAGTGGTGCTGGTCATTGTATGCTGCCACATCCTAGTTCAGTATCTTCTTTATATTGGCCTGAATTTCAGTTCACTCCTGGGTAATGATGCAGAAGAATGTCTCATGCAGCAGAAACTCTAACCAGTCTGTCAGATTTCTAGGCAGAGCAAACTCCCCCTTCCCCTTCTCTGTGTAGCTCACTAGTCCCCTCTAGTTATTAATCTGCCCATCAGGCACCTGGTGATGAAAGAGCTCCATGGCACAGATGGATAGTTTTCTAGTAGAGGCCTGGAGTAGCTGTTCTCTTTTCCATTCTGAGATCTGAAGCAAGTTCCCATCTTCCAGTGCCACCACAGCCTGAAATAATGTCAAGACCATCACTAGTAAAAGGTCCCTGACCTGTCCTCTCCACGCATTCGAGCCCACAAAAGCCAATTTTTTATTTTTTTTAATAATAAATATTAAACAGCATGGTGCAGTTTAGTGCAGTGCGAAGAACCAGGGGATATACACCTAGAGGTCCTACCACCTCACACAGGTAAGTGCTGGATGCAACAACTCGAGTGTGGCTGCTCAGAGCCAGGTGCTGATCATGCGGCTAACTCTGCAGTGAAGACACACCAGAAGGAACATTGCATTGGGCCCCACTGAGTGTGGCGAGTACAGATGGCTGTTTGTATCCTTGAGTTCAGCTTGTCCTGAGACAGCTGCTGTTTTGTGGCCATCAGGGTAATTCTGAATGGTCTTCCATCAGCATAGAGAAAGAGACGGGGATCTTATATAATAATACAGTGTGGGTCCTTTGGTTTAGGTGTTACCACCATGAATGACTTCTATCCTATCACTGTGTCTCTCAGATGTGTCTTCACTGCAGACGTAGCCCAGGTGATCTGGGTTTGAGAACCTGGGTTAGCTTAACCCAGGTGTGAGCATCTCCCCTGGAGTGTCTCTGCACTTGCTCGTGCATGTCTGGAGGCATATCCCATAGTTCTTAGTGCTGAGACACTCTAGGATCCTTTCCCAGTCAAGTGTGTCAATTGCAGGAGAACTTGTCTGGCCTTTGGGGGAATTGTAGGAAGGCACTGAAGGATTGCAAGCTCTTGAGTATTTAGCCTGTGTCCTCACTGCAAAGTGGGTGGGTTCAAGACTGAGTTCCAGCCTGCCGCTCCCACGTGCCTCCCCAGAGCATCCCTGCCTACGCCCTGTGCAGCGGGCGGCTGCACTGCGCTCCCTCGCTGGCCACTGCCGCTGCTGGCTACAAAAAGGAGTGGCGCCAGCAGGACCGGTGCAAGGATATTTCACGCCCTAGGCGAAACTTCCAACTTGCGCCTCCCCCCTCCGGCCCGGGGAGCCAGGGCCATCCCTACTATTTTGGTGCCCAACGCAGGGGGCTGTGTGGGGCCCCAGGCCTCCACGGGGGGAGGGGAGGGCCCAGGCCTCCGCTGGGGGGCTGTGTGGGGCTCCGCCGCAGGCCTCCACGGGAGGGGCAGCTGGTCCCAGGCCTCTGGGGGGAAGGGGAGCTGGCCACTTCCTGCAGGAAGTGGAGTGACCCGGCCCCAGCCTGCTCCGCTCCCCTGGCTCCCAGCCGTGCCGCCGGCGAGTGCGGGGGGGCGGTTCCCCCCTCCCCTCAAGCCTGGGAGCCAGGGGAGCAGAGCAGGCTGGGGCCGGGTCACTCCACTTCCCGCAGGAAGTAGCCAGCTCCCCGTCCTCCACGGAGGCCTGGGGCCCCAGCCTGCTCTGCTCCCCTGGCTCCCAGGCTTGGGGGGAGAAGAGAGGGGAGAACCGCCCCTCCACACTTGCTGGCGGCGCGGCTGGGAGCCAGGGGAGCGGACCAGGCTGGGGCTGGGTCGCTTCACTTACCATGTGGTAAGTGCAGGGTCGGGCCTGGCTGCAGTCTTCAGGAGTGTGGGGGCGGAGCAGGGGTGGGGTTGAGCAGGGGCGGGGGCAATGGGGAAGAGCCGGGGAGCCCCCCCGCGGCAGCTCCCCACCCCCCCCCCCGCCCAAGGAGCCCCCCCTGCAGCAGCTCCCAGCCCTGCGGCTCCCCCCCGTGGCAGCTCCCCACCCACCCCCCTCTGCCCGGGCAGCCCCCCCTGTGGCAGCTCCCCGTCTCCCAAGCTTGCGGCGCCAATCAGCTGTTTGGCGTGGCAAGCCTGGGAGGGGAAGAGAACTAGAGCGGGGGCGGCGTGCTCAGGGGAGAAGGCGGAGCGGAGGTGAGCTGGGGCGGGGAGCAGTTCCCCTGCATGCGCCCCCCACCCCCGTTACTTGTTGTGGGCGGGGCAGCCCTCCCTGCACCCCCTGCACCCCCTGCCCCAGCTCATCTCATCTTTTTGGCGCCCCCAACCACTTGGCGCCCTAGGCGGCCACCTAGTTCGCCTAGTGGTTGCACCGGCCCTGGGCGCCAGTTGTAGGTTGAGGCATTTGGATGGAGGTTCAGAGGAGTAAGTGAGTGACTGCAGCAGCTCAGGGAGCCCCAGGTGGCTGCTCAGCCTGCTTTGGGCTTTTTCTTTCCCTTCCTCTCCTCTGCTTTTCTCTTCTTCTGCTAGTTTTCCTTCTTTGTGGCTGTAGCCAGGGCACTCTGATTCCCTCCCCACCACCACGCTTCCTCCTCCACATCTCCACTTTAGGGGGAGAAACTTAGGCTGTTTTCCTGTCTCCCCTGCAAACAACTTCACTGCTTCTCCTCCTCCCCCTCCCACTGAGCCAGCTTCTTTCCCCTCTGTCTCCCTGGGTGCGATGTAGCCTCCTGCTGCCCCAAGGCCAACAGGACTTCTTGCTGCACCTCCCGCATGTGAGCAGCTCCTTTCCTTTCACGTTGAGGGTGGGGAAAAGTTTGTTGATTGTCGGTGTTCCCTCTGAACGCTTGTCACTCTTGTTTTTGAATGAAGATTTCTTACTCCGGGGACGTGTAACCCCCTGGACTTGAGAGGGGCTCTAGGAGCACATGCAGTGACAGTGGTGCGAGGTGAGTGTGCAGGGTGACTGTGTGGAGCTCGCTGCTGTCGGCGGGGAGAGGGCTGGGAGGAGTCCTCCTCTCTGGCCCCAGCCCTGGGGCAGCCTGCCTGCACCCCAAACTCCTCATCCCTAGCCCCACCCCAGAGCCCGCACGTCCAACCAGAGCCCTCATTCCCCACCTGCATCCCAACCCTCTGCCACAGCCCTGAGCCCCCTCCTGAGCCCCTCATCTCCACATTGTGCAATATAGGGAAACTGTTAAAGACTTACTGTTTCCAGTCCATTTTTACATTATTTTACAATATATAGATTGGCTTACAAGGCAGGACTTGGACCTGTTCTGGGCACCACCAAAAATTATACAAACCTGCCACTCCTTACTTGAGCCAGGTAAGCAGGCCCAGTTTAAAGCCCCTCCAAACCCAGGTCGGGGGGTTTTGTGTGTAGATGGGAGGGGGTTTGAGCTAAAATGCAGGCAAGAGCCTGGGTTAACTGTGTGGTGAAGACATCCCTTTAGGAGTTCTTTAACTGGGTTCCTTATGGGCCATTCTGCCAGGCTGGAGCCCAGCATGTAGGTTGAGTCGTTCTGATTCCTTCTCTTCCACACGTCGGGGTGATCACTGCTCATCTACTTCTTCACTTTGACTCGGTGAGTCTTTGCCTTTCGCATTGTGTTTATACGCTTCCACCATGTGTCACTCTGCCCCAGCCCGGCTGCCTTCACCTCCCCTCCCGAGCTATCTGCCAAGTGGGATATTTATCTGCTGCTTCCCCTATGAGCCACATCTCCGCGCTCAACTAGATTTCATCTCCTTGCTGAAGTGTGGATTGAGCAGCTTTCAAAAACACTAAATTCACTGCAGAGCAAACAGAACCGCCACAGCTAAGTGGAGAGCCTGGATTGGGTGCTGGGGTCAGGATCTGTTTGGATTCCCTGGGAGACTGGAAATGCCTCTGGCAGGGCCGGCTCTAGGATTTTTGCCGCCCAAGGCAAAAACAATTTTGGCCGCCCCCTCCCCCCTGTTTTTTAATTACCCCACCCCCGGCCCCGCCTCAACTCCACCCCTTCCCTGCCTCCTCTCCCCAGTCTCTCAAGCCTAGGAGGGAGGGGGAGCAGCGGCGTTTCGCGCGCCGCGGCCACTCGGAGTCTCCCCCTCCCTCCCAGGTTTGAGAGCCTGGGAGGGAGGGGGAGACTCTGAGTGGCCGCGGCGCGCGAAACGGCTGTTTCGCGCGCCAGCAGCAGCGGAGGTGAGCTAGGGTGGCCGGGGCACATTTTTAGGGGTGGCATTCTGGCGCCGGCCATGCCGCCCCTAAAAATGTGCTGCCCCAAGCACCAGCTTGTTTTGCTGGTGCCTAGAGCCGGCCCTGGCCTCTGGATGCTGAGTGCGAGCCCCCCTCGGAGAGCTGCGCTGGAGAGCTGAAGAGAACCCGTAAAGGAATCTGCTCCTGTCCTTGGGTTTGTGTTTCCAGGGCTTTGGATGACCCCTCTGGGAGACGTTTGTGTGGCAGCAGTAAGTGGAGAGCTGCGCTGCTGTGTGCCATTGCTCTTGTCCAGGAGCTGGATACTGGGAGGAGCTCGTGTGATGTTTGGCCCCATCAGTTGGCCTCCTGTGGTGAAAAACAGAAGCACAGGAACCATGATATTTGGTCTTACTCAGGTTCTTCTGTACTCCAGCTCCTCCATCCTCCCCCTTGCAAGAGCCATGTCTTCCTCCTCCTCCCTTCAAAACAGGAGATCTCTCCCAGTTACCTAGACTGCTCCTAGCTGGCCCCCCAGCCCTGCCCACCCCCACACCCCTGCCTGTAGGACACCCTGCTCCTCCTGCAATGTTTAACAGGAGCTCAGGAGAGCAGGCCCAACATTTTTATTAATGGCACAAGCTCTCAGCTCAGCCTGAGTCTACTCAGCTTCTAGAAGCCCCTAATTCCGACTGGGCATGCTAAGAGACTGAAGACAGGAACTAGCGTAGTCATGCCCATGCTAGTAACCTGATGCCTATCCTCATGTATCCCACGGGCTAATGGCCTCAGGTTCGCTCTCTTCCCTCCCTGCATGGAGTTGCTGTGCTGGTTCTGCCTCAAGCCGCCTGAGCTCCTCATGTGACCTGCCTCCCATGTGGCCCCCCAGCCTAGAGAAGGACCTGCAAGCAGCAGAAGGGGAAGCAGGTCATGTGTGTGGGGGCGGGGAGGAAGGGCTCCAAGTGTGTGTGTCACAGGCAGGTAGGTTGTGACTTGCCCCATCCTAGGGCCTGTTTTTTACTCCCCAATGGAGAGGAAACCCTGCCACCTAGTGGTCACAAAACCCTTAGGCCAGGGGTGGCCAACCTATGGCTCTAGAGCCACATGCGGCTCTTCAGAAGTTAATATGCGGCTCCTTGCATAGGCACCAACTCCGGGGCTGGAGCTACAGGCGCCAACTTTTCAATGTGCTGGGGGGTGCTCACTGCTCAACCCCTGGCTCTGCCACAGGCCCTGCCCCCACTCCACCCCTTCCTGCCCCCTCCCCTGAGCCTGCTGTGCCCTCGCTCCTCCCCCTCTCCCCAGAACCTCCTGCACACCACAAAACAGCTGATCGGGAGGTGCGGGGAGGGAGCGGGAGGTGCTGATCAGCAGGGCTGCCGGTGGGCAGGAGGTGCTGGGAGCGGGTGGGGGAGCTGATGGGGGGCTGCTGACATATTACTGTGGCTCTTTGGCAAGGTACATTGGTAAATTCTGGATCCTTCTCAGGCTCAGGTTGGCCACCCCTGCCTTAGGCAGTGATCCCAGATGTTCCTGGCTCAGCGATTCCTAAGGGTAAATGTGCTGTTTGTTGTCTCCTCCACTGTAGTCGCTCAGAAGCATTCTGACCACCCCGAAGCCTCATTCCAAACCCGCAGAGCACCCCATTCCGGCGCTGAGATGCTGGGGTAAAAGGTGCTATGCGAGTGCAGGGGCTTTTATTTTTGTCGTCTCCCCATGGCCTCTTTCGTTCATTGGTAGAGATGAAACTTGACAATGTTGTTTGCCAGGCCCAATCCATGTCTTCCTTTTGTCCTTTCTGACAAATGCCTATGCTGCTTGTGCAGCCTTTGGCCCAAATAAAGGAGAGGAGGCTAGTCAGAAAGCATTGGCATTAGCCCATCTATAGATATATTGTACTGTGTAAATCAGGCTTCTCGGCTTGCAGAGCGTTTAGGACACACTATAAGATCCTCTCAAAGATGCCCCATGAGAAGGTCTTGGATCAAATTCACTCTCCCTTCATTGCAGCTGTTCACAGCCTGCAGGTGTGACTAGCAGCGTGGCCAACCCAGCAGCGACTGTCTCCAGCTGAGTGCTGTTCCAGTGGATCAGGTAAGGAGGGGGCATGGAACACGCACTGACCAGGGGGTTACATGAATATACAGGATTTCTGCCTCCTTTGTCTGTTTGACAGAACGAGAAGGGAATTAAAATTGTGCAGGAGCAGTGGGGTGAGGGTGGGACTGAGAGGTAGCCTGACAAGAGGACTGGATGTAGGGCTAACTCTCAGGAGCTCCTGAGTTTGGCTCTGCCATTAACTTGCCGTGTAGTTTTGGGAAAGTCACTTCCCCTCTCTCTTTGTCTCTGTTTCTCGATCTGTAAAATGGGGAGAATGATACTCACCCACCTAACTGGCACTAAGCACCAAATATTAATTAAAGAGACTAAGGTGAATCAGTTGTTGGCCCAATGATGCCATCTAGAGGGATCTTGTTAAAGATCTCACCCTGCACAGAACTGGCTGTGGGTTTGTACCTGTTACTATGGCGTGCGAGTCACTCCAAGGTGATGCTTTGCCAGGAGCAAAGACAAAATAAGAAAACGAACGTGCTTATTCCAGACAAAAGTTACACCCCACAGGGGTATGTCAAAAGCATTGCTGCAGCAATAGGCAGTATAGATACCTACTGATAGCCACGTATTATGCAACATACAGCTATTATAAAAACAGATTAACATCTTTTCCCTCCGTTTATGGGTGTGATATACAGAACTGCAGAGCTGGATTTCAGCACACTTGAACTATGGAGGTGTTTGAAACCCGAACTCAGCTTTGCCGCCAAATTCTGCAAATGGCCCCTCCCTTTACAGCACCAAATCCCTGGATCCAGAGAGCCCTGAACATTGACAGGGTTTGAAACCTGAATCTAGAGCCAAGTGTTAGCTATCGAACCCCTATCTGCAGACTATACACAGCAGGGACAGGGAGATGTTGGCTACTACTCCTCTGGAGCCCTGCCTCGTCCAGTGTGCTCCTTAGGAGATCCTCCAACAGCTCCCTCTGGCTCCTCCTTCCCCTGTCTTCCCAAGAGCTTGGCTCAGAGGCTCTGCCTTTGAGATTTCCCTTCTCAGCAGGCTCCTAGAATCCCCTGTCCTGCAGTGTTCCGGAGCCATGTTAGACCTTGCTGCACTCATAGTGGCATGGCTCTCATCACCACATCTATGGTGTGTATGTATGTGTATTTGTAGACATGCATTATGGGCCAGATCTGCAGCTGATATCACTTGATTAAAGTCAGTGGAGCTATGCTGATTTGCCTCTGTCTCAATACATTTAGATACTGTAGAATCTCCCTTTTCTACATACTTAGTGTGTGCATATGCATGTGTACATAGAATGTATAAGAACATAAGAATGGCCATACTCGGTCAGAGCAAAGGTCCATCTAGCCCAGTGTCCTGTCTTCCGTCAGTGGCCAATGCCAGGTGCCCCAGAGGGAATGAACAGAACAGGTAATCATCAAGTGATCCATCCCCTGTCGCCTATTCCCAGCTTCTGGCAAACAGAGGCTAAGGACACCATCCCTGCCCATCCTGGGTAATATCCATTGATGGATCTATCCTCCATGAACTTATCTAGTTCTTTTTAGAAACCTGTTATAGTCTTGGCCTTCACAACATCCCCTGGCAAAGAGTTCCACAGGTTGACTGTGCGTTGTGTGAAAAAATACTTCATTTTGATTGTTTTAAACCTGCTGCCTATAAATTTCATTTGGTGACCCCCTAGTTCTTGTGTTAGGAGAAGGAGTAAATAACACTTCCTTATTTACCTTCTCCACTGCAGTCATGATTTTATAGACCTCTATCATATCCCCCCTTAGTCGTCTCTTTTCCAAGCTGAAAAGTCCCAGTCTCATTAATCTCTCCTCATATGGAAGCTGTTCCATACCCCTAACCATTTTTGTTGCCCTTTTCTGAACCTTTTCCAAGTCCAATATATCTTTTTTGAGATGAGGCGACCACATCTGCACGCAGTATTCAAGATGTGGGCATACCGTGGATTTATATAGAGTTCAAGGTATGTGCATTTATCCCTTTCTTAATGATTCCCAACACTCTGTTAGCTTTTAGACTGCTGCTGCACATTGAGTGGATGTTTTCAGAGAACTATCCACAATGACTCCAAGATCTCTTTCTTGAGTGGTAACAGCCAATTTAGACCCTATAATTTTATATGTATAGTTGGGATTATTATTTTCCAATGTGCATTACTATGTTCATAATGCATTTATGTATACAAACCGTTTTGCATGTACTTTTAGTCTTTATGTAAAACTTTGGCCTGAAACTCTCTGTTTCTCTTGCTTCTATTCCTCGTTCCCATTCCATTCTACCACTTAGTTTTCTTCCTTCTATTGTATATTGCAGGATTTTTGCTCCATCTTTTTCAGTGTTTCCCCTAGTTTGACTTTCTATTCTTCTCTCTCTTGTTCCCTTACTTTCCCTGTTGTTTTTTCCCCTCTTTCCCCCGTGTCCTCTTGATTTCTCCTTCCTCTCACTGTTTTTCCTTCTCTCTCCTTGTTCTCTTATTCCTTCTGTCTCTCATCCCTAATTCCCAGCCATTCTCTCTTGTAACTTCTCCCCACACTTTTCCTTCCCTCTGTCCATTTCTCATCCTTTCACTCTCTCTCTTCCCCGCTCCCCCAATCCCTCACTCCTGCACCCTCACCCACCTTATTTCTTGGCATCACCTATTGTTCACAAGCTATGTTTACCCCAGCCATCACTCTGTCTCTCTCTCTGCTTCCCCTGTCTATCTAATCTCCTATGCATTTTAATGTACTCAGCATGCTAGCATTCACAGCAGTGATAACTTGTAATAGATCAGCGTTGTCCTCCCCTACTGTCATAGAGAGGGCTACCTTAGGAACCCATAGGACCCCTTTGACCATCATGCTACCCTGCTTTGGGTTATTTGACTCCTGGATTTTTCTTCCAGGCCTGTCTCTCTTTTTTGAGGGCTCAGCTGTCAAGTGAAAGCACCCAAGAGGAACTGCTTAATTTTGCCATAAACTAAGATGATTGGTTTCTGCATATTCTTTTTTTTTTCCCCCCATGAAAAAATGTTCAATAAAGAAACCCCATTCTTCCTACTTACTGGGCTCTCTTGTTTGTCATTTTTATAAATCAGTGTTTATTGGTCTAATTATTGTAAATGCAGAGCCCAATAAAGGTGACTGCGATTGCAATAGCTGATAATGAATTTTGTAACAAACCTGCTGAGCCTGGAAGCCACCAGCGGAAAAGACATTATGTCAGGTTAATGACAGAGAGGAGAAATCATCCTTGCTAATCTCCTCTTTTCCCAAAGCATGAAGGATCTCTCTCCAAACTGTGCTGCTCATATAGGCTCTCTGCAGTAGAGGAGCTCTGAGTCTCCTAGATTACACCTAGATCTCTGTATTTTGCTTTGGTCTTAAAGGGGGCAGAAAAGGTCCCTAAGAATGCCCCTCAGCTTCCCTGGCTCTGCTGTGGGGGCAGGTTGCAGACGTATTGGGGGTGTTGCCAGAATACACTGCACGGCTATTCTTTGCTATTCTTTGCTTCCCAGGGCTCATGGGGGGGCGGGGGGGGGGAGGCTGTGGGAAGGAGAGTGCAGGTTAATGCAACCTTAGGGCTCTTCTATCTTACACCATCACCTCTGAATGCAGGGAATGCAAAGGTGGTTTAAAGCAACCTTGTCCCTCCCACCCCTCTCTGCCCTTCCCCCAAGGGCTGGGACCAAGTAGCTGTTTGAAAGCTGCTCTTCAGCCTAAAGGACTCTGGGAGGGAGACAAGCAAGACCGAAACAGAAAGCTCTCTGGAATAACTCCCATAATACCTCCCATGGCCATATTGCTAGCACAGCATAGCAGTGCTACCGTAACAGTGCTGTTAATCACGAGGAAGCTAAACCAATGTATTTGAAACTTCTTGACTGGACAAATTGCAAACCCTAAGAAGTCAAAAATCATAAACACGGACCCCCCAAATCAACAAAGTGACAGAACAGTCATGAGATTTAATAAATAATAGGTTCTTTTTATGTGCCATCTGTCTTTTGACCTTTTGGGGCCCATGTTTTCAAGTGTGTCTCTGCAACCACCAGGACTAGAAAGGTCTAAAAGAAAGCTGAGATTCTCCCATAATCACCTCTCCCCGGAAACTGAGGATTTAAGGAAAACACCAAATACTGCAAGACTCACGCTAAAATCACAAGAGTTGGGAACACTGAACTGGGGTTTGGATCCCAGTCACTCTGATCACTGGCTGTGCTGTGCCCTGATTAGATATAGCTGGATGAGAGGAGGTCAGAGGCCAGGTTACAGCCAATTTCAGCGGCTCCCTCTGCCTCCCAGACAGATGGGGAGAGAGGCTTTTTCAGATTTGAAGCGTTTACGCTCTTTAAAGACTTTCCTTAAGAGCTGGCATGGTGCTGACCAGCCCCTGGCAGGCAGCATGGCTCTGCTGGCTTCAGGCTCCGCTGTGTGCGGAGCTTCTAAACGTCTGTCGGGGTGAAATGGGGGCTTGTCTCTCTCTTCCCTCTCCCCATGTTTTCTCTGTGTCACTTGACCTAGTTACACTGGTGCAAATGTCTAATGTAAATACAGTTAAATCAGTTTTAAATTGCACTCAAACTGGTTTAGCTTAAGCTGGGGTAACTAGAGTGATTTAAAAATTGATTGAACTACCCAGGTGTGAGTTTTTGAATAGAGAAACACCTTAAGTGGCAAGCCGTACCAGGCCTGCTGTGCGGGTCTCTCCTCCATCTTGCCATGTTTGGCGTGAGTGCCTTCTCCCTTGTACCTGCAGCCCTCTGGAACAGCCTCCATTTCCCCTCTCCAGTGCTCTTCCGGTCTGCCCAGAACACATCCCTGCTCTCCTCTGCCTGCGCCTCTTAATCTTTCTGCCAAGTGCTTTGGATGATGATTTGTGTGAAAAAATGTTGTACAGAAAAAGACCAGATCCCTGCAGGCTTGTAAGAAGTGTCAGGTTTCCTCTGCCCCAACCCCTCTGCTGGGAGGGTATGACAACCCAAACCAGGGACAAAGGCCATGGCTGTCCAACCTCACAGATATCCCACGATCCCTGGGGAAGTCCCACAGGTCCTGTGGCCTCCTTTGTGGAGGGGCTGAGCCTTGTTGCAGAGGGACAGGCCTATACTGGAACACCCTGTTCCCCATTGTAGTGTAGATCTATACTGCTTTTTCATCCCTGTACAGGCCTGGCCATGAGAAATTCCTCTGACAGGGTTCAAAGGCACAAATGGAGGCTCCCAGGATGCTCTTGTGGTTCAGACACTGGACTCGCACTGAGATGATCTGGATTCAAATCCTCTGCCACAGGCTCCGTGGGTGACCTTGGGTGAGTCATTTAAACTTTCTATGCTTCCATTCCCCACCTGTAAAATGGGGATAATAATCCTTCCTTCCCCTGCTCTTTGTCTCCTCTATTTGGATGGTGAGCCCTTTGAGGGTTTGCTTCTTACTCCGTGTTCAGACAGGGTCTAGCACAATGGGGCCCTGAGCTGAATAAGAAACACCCACAGGGTCAGCATGACTCCCTCAGGGCTTTCCCTGGAGCCCTTCCAATCCCAGCTGGTTTTTGTTCACCCCTGTCCAAATCCTGGTGGACCAGCCATGCAGAGGGTCTTCCCCAGAGCTGCAGGGAGGGGCCATGATGCTTCTTAAGAGCTGGGCCCCTCCCTCCATAGACCTGTGGGCATTCAAGCAGGTTTCCTGATCCTTTCATCCCCTCGCCTGCGAGAAATGGGGGGTGAGCTTTCTAACAGCAAGCTGTAGTGGCAGTATAATAACATTGCTGTGGGTGGGATACTCGCTGTTACCTTTGCACGTTTAACCTGTGCCAATTTCCTGATTTTTATGAAGTGAACCTTTTAAGGTGAGGAATTATTTGCTGGGGAAATGGATGTTGTTCTTGAAAGGTGCTCGAGTTGTGATTGTTGGCGGGAGATTTATTTGGCTCTATTAGTGGTGCATTTACTCAGTGTTGTAATTATTGAAAGTGATGGTGTGTGTTGATGGGCCATCAGTGGAGTTGTCGCCTACACTTTAGTGCCACTGATGGACCAGCCCACATTGATACTCGACAGAAAGGAGAATGCTAAAATTGTCCTAGATCAACAATGTTAAAGGTAAAGTCATGTAGCAGGGGAGAGAGCGCTGTGCATAGGAGATTACAGCATTCTGACCTTCCTTTTATATGAATTAAGCTAATTTAGTTGTCAGCAATGGTGCCAGTTGGACAGCCCTGAGATTGATTACTTCAGTCTACCCAGAGAATGGGTACAGCATGAGTGACGGTAGTTGAGCCTTCTCCACACCATTCAGTCAATGGGCCCCATAGAACCAGCTCTAGGGTTAGAGCCAATTCAGTCCCTGCACCCTTACCCGGTGTTTGGCATAGAATGGGCCAGGGAGGAGAGCTAGCTGGGTGTGAGGTCTTGGGACTACTGGGTTAAAACCCTGATTTACCCTGAATATGGTGAGAATAAATGTGACTGGCTGGCTGGGGGCCAAGTCACAAGGTGAAGGGGACCACCAGTGGACCTGGATAACGGGGTGGCAGGACCCTGCGATGCCACAGTCTCAAGCTGGTGTGTCACTTTGCCACAGACGCCATTGGGAGTTTGGTCAGGTTCTGCTGGGACAGATTTGCAATGAAGACACACCAACCCTGGTGAGTAACCACAGTGTAAATTCTTTTCCTACTTAGTTCAGTAAACAGGTTTCACTTAATCCAGTTTGTTCACACATTCTGTGGTGTCAAAAGTAGCTGCTGCCAATGAACCATCAAATGTACAAAAAAAAAAAAACCAGCCCAGCCAACCTGATGGCAGTTTGATGCAGAATGTTTTGTAAATGGCAGGCATCTAGTTCCCATTGCACTGTGGGCGCCTGTACAGAGGGCAAACGATTCCTTTAATCTCCTGAGAGACACATATGGTGTGTGTTTTGCAAGTGTTAGCAAGAGGGGTTAAATCGTTTTTGAATATTCTCCTCCCCCAGTGTTTCTCTGCCTTATTTAAGAGGCAGTGTGCTCTCTTTAGTCCTTCATTTTCTTCCTTTTGAGTCACAGATTCCTGCTGGAGACTGATCTAAATCAAACTCTTCGATCTGAACACCTTCAAACTTTGAGGCTGTTTGAAATCAAAACCTGGTTCTGATCCAAATTTAGCAAGCTGTCCCAATCAATACAATGAACCAAAACAAGCCCTGAAGTACAAACACCCATGGGCAGCGGGTATCGCTTAGCCTCCCCTGGCCAGCCTCCCCAAAAAGCCAGGTGTGGCCCCGCCCACGCTCCACCTCAAGGCCCCCTCCTGCCTCCTGCTCTTTCCCTGTGGCCCCAGTCCAGGCTGCTCCTCTTCCCCGAAGCATGCAGGGGCAGGGGCTGGGGCTGGGGCTGGAGGGGGGGGGCAGCTGGCAGCCCAGGACTTGGAGTAGCTGGGGCCGCCCGGCGCTCTGGGGCTGGGGTCACCTGGCACTCGAGCTACCCAGAGCTCCAGGGCTGGGGGCACTGGGGCTGCCTAGGGCTGGGGGGTGCTCCGGCCAGCCCGGGGCTGGGGGGCACTCCAGCTGGCCAGCCCGGGGCTAGAGGCAGCTGGAATGGGCCTCCTCTGGCCATGTTAGGGGGCTCAGGGATTTGGAAGGGGAGGGGGGTGGAAGGGGTGAGGGAGAGGCAGAGACTCATGCAGAAGGGGTGGGGCCGGGGGCTAGCCTCCCCAAATGGGCAGTTCACACGCCGCCCATGCAAACTCCCCAGGACTTTGGAGGAGTTCAGATCTGGACTCAGCTGGCCCATGTGTCTGTAATGTGCTGAATCAAAGCCCCAGAGCTGAGGACTCTTAACTTTCAGATCTGGATCCAAACTCCATGGCTCAGGCCAATCTCTGTCTTATCTGGGAGACAAAGGAAATTCTACAGGCATACAAGCAATATTATGGGCCAATTCTGTGCTGCCCTATGCCCTGTGTGACCTCACTGACTTTAACAGGAATATTTGGGTGGTAAGTCAGTGCAGGATTCGATCCGTGGTTGAGAAAGATCCAAAAGAGAAAAGTAATGATCACTGCAGCCCCAATGCAGCCATAGCTCAGCAACATTGCCCATCAGAGGGTATAGAAATTAATCTCAAATTCAGAATTAAAATATTATCTGTACACAAAGGTATGAGCTGAGATCTCCACACAAGTCATAACTGAATATCTTCTTGTCATCTGTGTATTTAAAATTTCAGCCATAATGTCCCTCTTTTTCAGATGGGCAAAATGAGACAGACAGGCGAAGTGACTTGTCCAAGGATGCAGAGGAAGTCCAGGTCAGAGCTGGGATTAGAATACCAGAGTCCCTGCTCCTAGTCCTGGGCTCAGACCCACTCCCGGAGCACTGGCAGGTCAGTATCCTGTCCTGCTTACCGACTACACCCGGGGTAGCCAATTATTTTTGTCAAGGTCCAAATTTCTTGGTCAAGGTACAGTTAAGGTCCAGACTCCAGAGAAAATAAGAATAAAAATAACAACAATAATGATAATAAGTAAATAAAAATGTTGGGGTCTGTTCAAAAGTGTCTGGCGGTCCGAATTTGAGCCATGGACTGCTTATTGACTACCGCGGCACAACACTGTCCCATTGCTAACGGGGTTAGAATGATTCCATTAGCTTCATGTAACCTCCTTCTTTGCTAATATTATACAGTGTCTATATTACAGCAATAACTTTTCACATGCCACAAATCCCTAAGGAGGAGCAAACTTCAGACAGCATGGGAGAGCTCTCCCATAGCCTTCCCGCTTACAGCGGGTTGAGATCCCTAAAGCCGCCAGAAGGTTGACTAAATCTTTGATTCTTCCTAGCACTTACAGTCAGGAATGCATAAAAAGCAGCTCATGCAAAACCAACCAGTGATTATTATCATCAAACCCTTCAGAATCCCAGGAAAGTTTAGCAAGGTCTAGATGAAGAAGCCACGTCCCCCATACCAGACACCAAAATGTCACATCGCATTGGCCGATTCTTACAGAAGTTGTCAAGCAAGTAGCATCACGAGTCATTTCCAATTCTCTTTGTATACCAAGAGCCTTTGGATGATGTGCTTTCTTCTCTCCTGCTTTACAAAACAGACTGCATGCTGTTCCCTCCGTTTCCACCATCTGAACTGCTCTGGTCTAACTAGGAGAGTTTGAAGGTTGTGAACTGTGTTGCTGGCCCCTCTGGCACTGTTCCATATGTGCACATTCATCTGATTACTAGGGAAGGTCTCTGCTTTTGTTGTGATGATGTGTGGAGTCTCATTATCAGCAGACAAATGAAGAGTTAGGTGAATTCTTACTCCAGTTCTTAAAACATTGTTTTGATGTTTAATACATGTCCGGGGGTACAGCTGTTTTTATTTTAATGCTGGTAGAGCATGCTGTAGAATTTTAAATACATTATTATAGGAAACAATAAATATATCATGTGAATGACATGTCTGATGAACACACTGAACACAAAAGAGCTGACATCTCCACTCAGTTATGCTGGGGCGGCCCCCTTTAGCTGAATGCAGAATTTTTCTCCCTAACATACAGTGGCAAGTTATAAAATCATTTCAGAGATTGATACAGATGCTAATCTTGTTTACCCCAGTGTAAATCCAGAGATTGATAGAGATTTTAGTCTTGTTTACCTAGGTGTAATAGATCCATCCAGATTCTAATCTCATTTACCCTGATGTAAATCCAGAAATTGATCCAGATTCTAATCTCAATTACTCTGATATAGATCCAGGGTAACTGTATTGACTTCAGTGGTTTTACTCCAGATTCTCACCACTGTAAGTGAGATCAGCGTCTGGCCCCCAATGTAGAATTAGTATAAGTACCCATCTGTCTAATTAATTTTGGTTAATATCCTGTATCTCTCTCTCTCAAGCTTTGTGAAGCCCTGATCTTCCTATGGAGAAGCAAGATTTTGATTTTTAGCAGTGACTTCTGTTCAAGGATTGATGTGATGAGTCCAGTTATTCATCTCGGTGTTTTGTGCCCTTTCATTTGGGTCGCGAAAACCCTTCAGCAAGATCAAAGAAGGGCATGTTTAGTGAAGCCGCAAACGTCTGCTCTGGTCAGCAAAAGCTCAGCCAACCTGAGTGAATGCAGTTTGTGCAGATTAGGGCCCAGATCCGCAAAAGTATTTAGATGATTTCAATGGGATGCAGGCACCTAACTCCCTTAGGATGTCTGGGTCTAGGCCCCTGGTTCCCACGTAGAACTCCCCATCTCCTCTCCAACTTCCCCTCTCCTCAGGCCCCAGGGTTCTCCTTACTCACCACTCATGTCTTTGGTAGGGAGAAGGGCAGTGGCGACCTGACCCTGCTACGTCCTGAGCTCTCCAGTGTCTTCGGAGAAGGCAGCCAGGGCACTGGGGTACTAGCTGTCCGAGCGGTGTGATGGTGCAGGGGAATTACCCAGGCCATTTCCTGCCATTGCTGGAGATTTAGGGAGCAGCAGTGACCCTGCAGAGGTGGGGGAGCAGCAAGCTGGCAGGTCCTGAACACTCTACAGCAGAGGCCCAATAGCTCCAGGAGGCAGCAATGAGGAAAGAAGTCAAGCTACTCACCCTGCCCAAGATATCATTGGTAAGTAGGTATCCCCTGGGCGTGGGAAGCTGGCTGTGTACAGCTGGCACATGGAGATGAGAACTGAGGGTGATTTCATGGAAACTTAGACGCATAGCAAACAAGCACTGCCCCCAACAAGCAGTCCTCCAACCATGAGGGTCATGTGTCCTGCATGATTCAAACCCGCCCTGTTTGTGCAGCCATAGGTTTTCTGTACATTTCCACACATGACAGTGTCACACTCCCAAGAAGGCACTTTTGGTTAAAAACCCCTCTTGGCAGGTGCTAATAACTTTTAAAGAAACAGTTTAAACTCTTCTGGGGCAGCACGTCTCCAGCCTTTTCTCGGCCTATGGGGACATTTGTTAGGAACATGTGGTTCAGTTTTATTCAGCTGTTGGAGTTATCCCAGCATGGGGAAATGGCATTTCCCACAGCTTCATGTTTTTCTGATGCCCTTTTGAGCTCTCAGCTTTAAAAAACCAACCCCCCCCAAAATCTCCTTTAAAAACTTCAAACTTGCCCTTAGCTCAATTCAGTGGAGACTAGTGCTTCTGCTCATGTATCTCAGAGAAAAGAGGCCCTGTGCTATTAATACGTCTGAAGAAACTGGATTTAGACATATCAAAGTCCCAAGTCTTTAAAGAACTGCACACTGTAGCTGTGCACTACACAATTTCCTCCTAGCTTTCAACAAATGGTGCAGTGCTCTAGGGCCTGAATATACATGTGATCTCACTGGTTGGCTCTGATTCAGCAAGGGACATCAGCACAGGTCTAACTTTAAGCACCTGAGTAGTCTCATTGACTCTAATGTGCTTAAAATTAGGCACAGGCACTTGCTGACTTGGGACCTTAAATAGCTGCTGCCTTCCATCTTAAGGACTAGATTTTGGCATCCTTACTCCCATTAAGTTGCACCTTATTATGCCAGCAGTTGGTTACATTTAAGTGCTGGGTGACGTGTATGTAATAGGAGCCTGATCTTGTAGTCTTCATGTAAGCAGACATCTCATTGAATTTGATGGGAGTTGTGCCTATATAGGAATTCTGGATTGGGTGGTCTGATGGGGTGTTTATCAAACACCAGAAAGGAAGGGGTTGAAAGCAATCTGTGGCGGTGGTGCACGGAGCAGCCAATCGGGGTCAAGTGGGCTTACATAAAAGAAGCTGCAGGGCCAGAGACAGTGGCTGCAGGGAACCCAAGGAGAGAGGACTGTGTTCCTAGCGAGTTGCAGGAAGGTAGTACCTTGGACAGAGCAGTTGTTGACAGGAACCGGGGAGTAAGAGGGAGACCCTAACTGGCTGCTAGGACTTGTGGGCTGGAGGCCTTGAGAAGAGGGCAAAGAAGGTGCTGGGGTCCCAGGGAAGTGGCCCAGGGAATAGAAGCAGCTTGGAGCGGCGTTAAAGAGACGCAGCAGGAGGTTGCTACCTACAGGGTCCCTGGGTCGGGACCCAGAGTAGAGGGAGGGCCTGGGTCCCCCCCACTCGCCACTGGGGAAGTGGCTGAACTATAGAACTAGGAGATTCTTAACTCCCCCTCCCCCTGGAAGGGTGAAGGCATGGATGGTGGTACGGCCAAGTCATGAAAAGGACACTGTGGTTCCTGGGCTGAGACAGCTCTGCAGGTGGAGAAGGCGGTGGAAATTTTTTTTTTCTTTCCTTTAATGGAAAATTATTCAGATTCTAGCCAAACATGTTTTTCTAATTAAGCAGACTATTTTGCATTTCTATTTGCATATGAAAAAAAAACACACCATAAATACAACAAATCTCCTTCCCAACATAGTGTTTGCGAGATGGCTCTCTGGGGGTTAGAGCCATCTTTGTTTTTTCTGGGCTTTAGCAGGGGAATCTCCCCACTGCAGCTGGGTGCTTTACTTCCACAGACTTCAGTGCTACCATACAAGTAACAAGATGAGAACTCAGGAGTAGCCCTAGGTTTCTATGGCAAAGCATATACAGCAGCCACCTTCATTATCTTTCATACTTGATCTGTAGAAATTGGTTTTGTCAATTTTAATTTCAGCTAAGCACAGTAGGATAAACAAAGGAAAGTACAAGAGAAGCAGATGGTTTGTCGAAGAGTGCAGGGCAATCAGGAAGTATGTGCATTTTTTTTATAGCCTGTAATGGTCTTGTCTGCCTGCCTGTCTCCATGTAAATCCTGAAATGAATTGGGCTTGTGGAATATTTTTGAAATAAAAGAAATCTCTTACAATGAGTCTGGAATATTAGTGCGCAGAAGTTGCTGGGATTGTTGCTGGAATATTAGATCAGATGACCAAAGAATTTTAAACCCTGCTAAACACTGAGGGCAGAGTTTTCTTCTCAGATCCACAGTGTTGATGTTAACACCAATATTCTTCTCTCCCTTCAGATACATAACTCCCACTAACATCATATGTCTCAGCATACTTCTCCTGTCTTATCATGTCAGCCAAGACCTTTTTAAATTTACCATTGGCTTCCTCTGGCAAAGAAGGAAGAAGAAGCAGGGAAGGGAGACATATCTCAGGGCCCTAGTCTTGCAGGGAGCTGCTGGCTGGTGAACTCCTGTGTGCACATCCTCCTAATCTATGCAATATTTGGTAGGAATGTGTGGGAGTTTTCCTTTAAGCTTTCTCCAAAGTCTTTGTGAAATCAGTGATTTCCATAATGAGCTGTAATACTATTGAGCTGCTGTGCTAAAATTCACACACTGCATTTTAGTTGCTGGGGCCCTCGTAGCCCCATGTATCCTTGGCTAATTTGAACAAATGTCCCTTGTCATGCTGATAGATGTGCACAGACCCCCACATAACTCCAGTCCACCCTGACTCCACTTGTGAGCACCAGGGAGCACATGGGCTCCAGCTGAAATCCCTTTTATGTACTCCCAGGAAATATTTTCACAACTAAAGTTTTGTTTATAGGAATGCTGATAGAAAGAGGGAGTGTCGTGAAAACCTGTCTGGATATAGATTCATAAGTATTCAAGCTGGAAGTGTTCAGGGGCCATTGAAGGTAACTTATGGGTTTAAGAATTATCCAATCAAGGCACAGAAACGGTACCATGTTGCTTGAGTGATCAAATCACATGTTGCTAATATTTATTTGCAAATACAGTACTTGAATAGTTTGCAAACAATCCAGAATCTGAAAGGTATTCCAGTAAACCATTCATTGAATAAATTCAAATAATGAACACACCTGTAAAAATCCAAGCATGTTTGCACATAATTAATTAACTGAAAAAGGGGCTAAATTTGCCCAATAAATTGTTTGCTATAAACACTCTGCTAGTGCTGTCCATTCTAGCTCTGGTCTCTGGTATCCCATAAATCACTCAAGCCCTCGTGTACTAATGATAATTGCCAGGTCACTTAAATGGAATAGGTTACTGTTGATGGCCATGCTTTATTTTATATTTTTAGTGGCAGGATATAGCTTTTCTGAACGCGAGTGAGTGGGGTTTTCTATGAGTATCTGCGTCTGGAAGTAGAAAGAGTGGTGGGGAGACAATGAAGATGTGCTGCTGGTCTTAGATAGGGGTTAGTCAAAGAAAGCAGTGATGCAGCCAGAACCATAGACTCAAAAGAAAACAAAGTTCAAAGAGGCCTGTGTGAGCACTGCTCCCAGGGGAGGAAACAGCAGGCACTAAAGAAGAAAGCCCCAGTGGCATGTGTGCATTGCAAGATACCTATTTATTATTGATTTCATTTTATTTTGTTGTTTACAGCAGGCTGAGCAGCGGCATGGCCAGAACCCATTTAGATAAAGCAGGGGCTCTTAGCCAGGGTTTGCTTTGTGCTGGCCTGAGGTGAAAGTGTGAGCTGACAGAGACTCAGGGAGTGCTTCCCTTCTCTGATAGTAGTGCACAATCCATTAGCTAAGGCAGGTGCTCTACAAAGGGGAGCCCTGGGCCTAAATTCCAAGCTGCCTGGCAATGGCCCGGAGATTAAGATTGAAGCCCGCTAAAGCCTTTGTTTGTTTGTGGAGGCATGTGGAATTTCAACTAGCTTCATTTCCATTAGTCAGTGCCTGAAATGTGATCTCTAATCACACCTCCAGGTTGAATAGGCTTTACACTGGATGGCTTCAGAAGGAAAGCATTAACCCCTCTGCCAGGATCAGGGTTATGGCTAATGTAGTTTGCATCTTCCCAGCACATCAGAAACCCCCCAGACTCGCAGCCCCATGAGGTTAAATATGGACTGGCTGGGGGGGAGGAGGGGTCGGGATAGCACTCATTTCACAGCACTGGAGACTGAATACATGTAGAATGGGCAGTGGAAATGGGCTTCCCGCCAACGGGCCTCAACCCTGCCTCTAGGGGTGAGAGGGGAGTTCGGGCTTCACGGCACAGGCCGATTTTTGTCCCCCCTGCTGATGAGACTTCTAATTGTACAAATTGTGATGATAGGCTCGGTTTTTTTAAATCCCTACTAGGAAATGGAACTACTGAGTCCCATCCTCCACTTTTCATATAGCGCATCAAACAGCCTCCCCAGTGGCCTAGTCTGGAACATAGCCTTAGTATTCTGTCCACAGGGAAAGTTAAAGTGGGAGGTTGTCAAGGCTGTATCCCCACTTTGAACTTTAGGGTACAAATGTAGGGGCCTGCATGAGGACTTCTAAGCTTAACTACCAGCTTAGTTCTGGTCCGCTGCCACCATTCCCTACCCTGGGAAGCTTTTAGAAACCTCTCACCAATTCCCTGGTGAATACAGATCCAAACCCCCTTGGATCTTAAAACAAGGAGAATTTGACCCTTCCCCCCTCCTTCCTTTCACCAACTCCTGGTGAATACAGATCCAAACCCCCTTGGATCTTAAAACAAGGAGAAATCAATCAGGTTCTTAAAAAGAAGGCTTTTAATTAAAGAAAAAGGTAAAAATCATCTCTGTAAAATCAGTATGGAAAATAACTTTACAGGGTAATCAAACTTAAAGAGCTCAGAGGACCCCCCTCTGTCTTAGGTTCAAAGTACAGCAAACAAAGATAAACACTCTAGTAAAAGGTACATTTACAAGTTGAGAAAACAAAGTAAAACTAAGACGCCTTGCCTGGCTTTTTTACTTACAAGTTTGAAATATGAGAGACTTGTTTAGAAAGATGGGGAGAACCTGGGTTGATGTCTGGTCCCTCTCAGTCCCAAGAGCGAACAACCCCTTAAAACAAAGAGCACACACAAAAGCCTTTCCCCCCCCCCAAGATTTGAAAGTATCTTGTCCCCTTATTGGTCCTTTGGGTCAGGTGTCAGCCAGGTTACCTGAGCTTCTTAACCCTTTACAGGTAAAAGGATTTTGGAGTCTCTGGCCAGGAGGGATTTTAGTACTGTACACAGGAGAGCTGTTACCCTTCCCTTTATAGTTATGACAGAGGTAAACTTTGTTTTAAACTTGTTGTTATTATTACTTGTATTGTGGTAGCACCCAGCGGCCCCAAATGTGGCCCAAGGCCCATCTGTGTTAAGTGCTGAACAAGTGCATAACACAAAGACAGTCCCTGCCTTAAGGACCTTACAATTATGATGGGAGGCGGGTGGGGTAATGTTTGCTGTTATAACATGGTGTGGAAAAGTGAGAACCACTGTTCTAGAATGGGAATAGAAGTTGCGAAAACACAGCCTTGTCCAGAAAAGAAGATGGAAATCTATGGGACGTGTGTTCAGAATGAAGCCAGAGTGTCTGCCAGGGGCAGGCAGGTCATTGGGCAGCTGGATGAACATGTAAAAGAGGCCGAATGGAAGAATCCCTCTGTCAAACAGTACACAGTAGCAACTTGGGGTATATCTGCCCTGCGCGGGTAGACAGACTTGCACTGGCTCAAGCTGAGATAGTGCGCAAAAAATAACAGTGTGGACATTGCAGCACGGATGGCTGCTCAGGCTAACCACCTCGAGCTTGGTCGCAGGGGACCAGGTGGCCTTTGACTCAAGCGGCTAGCCTAAGCTACCACCGGTGCAACAATGTCGACACGGCTGTTTTTAGTGTGCTAGCTCTGCTTGAGACTGTCTACACACGCTTGGACTCAGACCTTCCAGCTGCAGTGTAGACGTACCCGTAGAGGACATGCAAAGAGACCCAGGATAGACAAGGACAGAGGAGCTTTGTTCATGCCCTAAGTGATATTTCATGGCGCGAGGAGGATTCTAATTCAGAGTTTCTCTCCAGTCCAGACAGAGTACGGTATCGTGTAGTATTGCTATGGAATGGCTTTTGGCACAGTCTCTGTAATAGATGATTTTTAACTTCCCAACCCCTGAGTTCTTGTTTGCAACCTGATCTACTCTGATGTACCTTGAGATCTCCTAGATCACAGCCCTAGATGCTTCTGACTCACGTATCTTCTCCCCGGCTTAGGGGATCCCATGTTTGCAATCAGTTCAGATGGCCCTGAGGCTAGAATTTCACTGATTCAAGGCTTTTCCAGGTCTGTCTCCGATAATCCTGGCTGCACCTTCAGTCTTCAGTCTTCAGTCAGGGTCTGCAAACAGGAACCCAGGCCTTCCATTGCAGTCTTGGTTCTCATACTCAGCTCTGCGCATCATATCATTGTCTTCCCCACTGTTGCTGTTTCTGAAGCTCATACACTGTATCTGATCTTTGCAGTTCACTGCTCAGAAGCTTTTAGCTGGAGTAATGGCAGTGGCATGTCCTGTCATTAGGAAAGCTGGTGACAAACTCGATGGGGCATGCTTTGCTGCTCTGGAACACATAACAGTCTGGAGCAGGTCTTGCTTGAAAGGCATCTCTCATGTCACATATGATCCAGTCTCTCTCTGGAGGCCTTTTCCAGCTTCTCCACTGTGGAAAACCTGCAATACTGTAGCTACAGCAAATGCCCCAGCTGCCCAGAAAAGTGTGAAATTCCATGGCGCAGAACAGGGGTCCATTATCTGTGCTCTCTCCAGTGGGAAAACAAGCCCAGCAGGATCAGCCAGTCAGTAACAGTGTGGAGCCAGGGAACAGATACAGCTGTTGCTGTTTAAAACCTTAAATTACAGATGACCTCTAAACAGCACTAGATGGGGCAGATCTGCTGCTGGTGTACGTTGTCATACCTCCCTTGATTCCCATTGAGTGATGACAGTTTACACCTGTTGAGGATCTACCCTCCTGAGTGGTGTGCCCCTTTAAAGATCCCCAGATGGAGCTGGCATGGCAGGCAGGGTAAATGTGATTCATTTGGGATAGCAGGTTTGATGGATTGAGCTGAGGTGAAGGGAGAGTCAGGGAGGTCACAGTGTGGATGGATGGATGGATGAAAGGGCCCTACAGATGACCTGTCATACTTTCTCCAGATCTTAAAAATGGAGCTTCTGTCAGAGTCAAGCTCTTTGATTTTGTGCCCCGGTTGCATATAGGAAAGAACTTGGTCTGCCCCCCGGAGAGTAAAGTTTGCAGCATTAGCAGTAACGCAGTACAATTCAGGAATGAATCTTTAAACAGGATTATGACTTATTTTACCAACCACAGCTATCCATTATGGTTAATAAAACACTGAATTAGTAATCCCCACCTGACTCAACCTAGGAAATGATGAATCTTGTGGCCCAGCTTTCTTCTTAACCTCGTGTTGGAAATCTATAGAGGCTGAGATATTTGTGATTGATCAGGTAGGTAGCCAATATCAACGGCTGCAGAATCCCAAGAGAGATGGGACATGAATATTTAGATGCTGTCAGTACCACTGGAGCTACATCCCCATTCAGTGTCCTCATCTTCAGGACATTGTTGCTAGCATCCTGTCTGGAACTGAATGATGTATTGGCTTAAGGATGGTGTGATCCATACATGCAGGAAAACCCTCTCTGCACCAGGAGACAGATGTCTGTCCTTGGTTAAACACCTCCAAAAGTCCACTGACTGGGGTGCTCTGGAAGGTTCATGTCTTCTCCTTCCTGACAGACTGCTGCATACCACTGATGCGGGTTGAACGCCAGTGGGATTAAAGTCTCTGGTGTCACCATTGATGGGTCTGTTGAAGGAGGAGAGGGATTGGCTTGTGCCATAGGAGGGAGATATTGCCCCTGAAACTTCTGACTCTGTTAGAAGTGATGTGCAACTTTAAATTCCATGTCTCACATTTTGGCTTGAAGATAGAATTGATAAATGGGGGGCACCAACGTAACCTTTTCCTTGCTGCGCTGTATAATCCTCTACTTCAGAAAGAGCGAGGCCAAGAATTAAATGGGCTTTGAGCCTCTGCAGACCTCCCATCCATCCTTTAGGTTAGGTTTGAGGCATATTTTGCAGGGAGCTGCATGGAAGCACGTAACATCCACCAACTCTAGGGGTCCTGTTGCCCTTGGACACTGGCAGGTGACTGCCCCTGCCAGCATGCACATACCCACACAAATAAGGCCTAAAGACTGTGCTGCCCTAGAACACCTGTTCTGCCTGCAAGGCCCAGCCAGCCCTGGCACCATCCATTGCCAATACCTGAGCCGTCCTGGTTCTGTGATAACTGGAGGAATTCTGTCTCTGGTGCTGTCCATCTGGCATCTCTCAGAGATGCTACATTCAGGGTTGCCAAAATAAATCCTAACAGACAATTCATCATTGGCTTGGAACAAGATCCACCTCCGGTTCAGTCATCCTAAGCTATGCCAGCTCTTCCCCCCTGCTCTGTGTCTGACATCATGTAATCATTCGAAGAGGCTATAATTACAGCCACTGTTGAGCATTTTTCTAACCCTTTCTCCCCTCTCTTGTAGGTAATGTTTTGTGACAAATTGGTTTCCCCTGACACTCCCGTCTCTCGGAATGTGCTGCCCAAGCACACCAATAGGCAGCCCGTGCTATCGTTTGGGAACATCGAGTCTGTAACAGATGGGGTTCAGTAAAGTGTGAAACTCAGTTTGATGGGTGAGAACGATCCACACACACAGAGGGAGGGTACAGAGTTGGGTTTCTAATGTGTGTACATACTGTGCGCTGTGGTTTTCACACATCTGTAATTGCAGAAATAGTGAGGCGGGAGGGGAGAAGGTGAGACAAACATGCTGGAGCTGCAATTGGCATTGAGGGTTTTTGGATCCAGGTGGACAGTGTTTGAATCATAACATCATGGGGGCACACCACGCTGACTGTTAAATCCAGAGAGACAGTGACACTTTAATGGCAGAGTAACATGGTGGTCTGCACCTTTTAGGGCCAGGAGGCCTGGGGCTAGTCAGCCCAGTTCAATCAGCCCCACCTGTGGCATAGTTAGCTGCATCTTCCCGAGAGGAGGCTGGACTGATTGGGATCAGGTGACAGCCTGAAACCCCCTGCCTTGTAAAGGGGCTGAGAAGTTCCAATTTTGCAGGAGGAGCCCTAGGGAGCATGTTGGGTGCCCGTGGCAGGCCTTGCAGTAGGGTCTGAGGTGCTGAGGGGGGTTCCAGGGAAGGAGCCTGGGAATCAGGACTATCCCAGAGCCAGAGAGAGATGTAAAAGTGGCTCAGAAGAGGCTGGGAGCTGAGCCTGGAGGGTAGGCTGAAGAGGAGCCCAAATGGGGTAAAAGAACCTTTTGTTTGTGTGAACTTTTGCTCCCCGAAAGGGGGTTTGGACTAGGTGTGACATAGCTGAAGGGCTAAATCGTGGACAGGAACAGGCCATTGCAGGGCCAAGAGGTGATCAGCATGGGTGGGGGGCACCAGAGGCATAGACCCCTGCAATGCCATGCCCTGATGCCAGGGGTGCTGAGGTGGGGAGTGGAACTGCTTACACAGAGATGAACCCAAGCTGAATTCCCAAATTTGGACATCCCCCAAACTTTGGTGAGATGGGGCTGGAATCTGAACCCAGAACTGCAGCTGGGGCAAATCCTCCACGGGTGTCAATTGTTTCCATTGGCTAGAGCAGAGCTATGACAGTTTACACCAGCGGAGGATCTGCCTCCTACATTTTGCAGCTGGTTCCCAATGCTACAAAATCCCAGAAATGATCCCTCCTGGATTTTGGCATCAATATCTGGGTGTGAATTAGGTGACTCAGAACCATCTCCATTTAGTAGCAAGGGAACATTCTGAAGCTGTCCAGTTTCTGCTGACAACAGTATAGTCACTTCCTCTTGTTGTGACTGTGTGGTCTGTGGCACACCCTCCAGTCTGCTAGAATAAAAGGGGTTCTTGGGGAGCGAGGGGGAATATACAATAAGTGGCTTGGTTAGTGTTACATTTAGATGCCAATGATACATTTCCAGTGATGTAATGGCTGCTGCTCTAGCTGATATGCAACATTCACTAACCTCCTTGTCCTAACTGTCATGTGGATAATACCAGAGCAGTTGCCCTGGATTGTTTCTCTGAATCACTGGACAAAGCCCAGATGCTCTCCAGGTTTCTCCACTGTCAGTGCAGATCTCCCAGATCCCTGCCTGCTGAACACCCCTATAATTTTTCCATTGGAGAGTCTGAAGACAGAAAAGGCATCCTTTATGCAGGGAGGATGGGTAGGGTACAGTGCTTCCTTCATGACCTAGGATAACCTTGGCCAGCAGGTGGATCTCCTGCAGTGAGTAGTATGGTTTCCTCTTAATTCATCTATAGCGTTGCTGACTTGTAAACCCTGGGGCCGTCTGTTCTTTGCCTGTGCTTGTAACAGTTCACACAGTTTGTAAATCCAGGCAGGCATCCAATATGTGATCCTGAAATCCAAACACACAATTGTGCATTGAACTGCACTGCGGTACTTCTCTGTCCTGACATTGCTGTTGCACCTACACAAATATCACTGACTGCGTTTTCATTGCTGTTAGTCCTTTACTGTCTCTCTATCTCTATATTTGCTCGAGTTGTGGTGCATGCAGTTACAGTGCTGTTAGCATATTTTGCTGTGTGTTTGGGGCTTGTGTTAACTATATAGCTCAGTATCTGCCGTAGATAATATTAAGCACTCTTATATGGTGTGATTTTTGGTTGGAGAGTTCTCCTGTTTGAGGAGTATGCATAGTTGGTTTCCTTTAATGGAAAATTTCTGGCCAACACTTCTAATATTCCTCGGGCTCACAGCTGTGGCTCTGCTTCTTTTCGCCCTCTGCCTTTGACCCACCGGTATGACCATCGAGTGCTCCGTGGTCAATCTCTGTTGAGGATATTCGGCTCTAATGCTCAAGTAAGAATGGCATTTTTTTGGCCTCTATTTTTCAAAGCTGTGTTTTGAGCCATACCGCTCTGGATATGCAGCAGCCGTTTATCGACATTTCAGTCTGGCTTGCACTGCATTCATTTTCTTTTCACCATCTTTAAATTCACAGTCCTTCATAGTACAGTGTCATATTTCCACTGTAGCCAGTATCTGTTCCTTCACAGGAAGCAGAGCTCACCAACAGCCACCTTCCTCTATTACATTATTTATAGTTGTATTTTCATAGTGCCCAACAGTGATCAGGGTGCCATTGTGTTAGGTGCTGTACAAACACATCATAAGAGATAGTCAGTGCCCAAAGAGCCTACAATCTCTGCTTCTGCAGCACATTTAGCCAGTTGCCCAATGCTGTCCCTAGGGTGGAAATTATTTTGGGGCCCTCAAGTGACCAGTTCTGCTTCTCTCCTGAGATTTGATCACCCTTCTATCATTTTTGGAGATATCCTATCTCCTAGAACTGGAAGGGACCTTGAAAGATCATCGAGTCCAGCCCCCGGCCTTCACTAGCAGGACCAAGTACTGATTTTGCCCCTGATCCCTAAGTGGCCCCCTCAAGGATTCAACTCACAACCCTGGGTTTATCAGGCCAATGCTCAAACCACTGAGCTATCCCTCCCCCCGTTTGTTGTTATGTAGGTTAAGTGGTCATAAAACTGTCTATCTTGATGTTACTCTTGCAGCAGTGAGTTTTACAGGTTGGCTATAAGTTGCATTTAATAATACGGGGTGAAATCTTGGCCCCGCTGAAGTCAATGGGAGTTTTGCCATTGACTTCAGTAGGGCCAGGATTTTGCCCACATTCTTTTATTAGTTATCCATTTACTGGCCTTTAATTTCATTGAGTGGCCCCTAATTTTCATATGATGGGACCAGGGAGGGGCTAATAGGTTTTCACAGGACAGATTTCATCAAATCTTTTCTAACTCTGCCCCTTTCCTGGTTCGATAATTACAGATTTTGCATGTGATCCATTTGCCCCTCATTATTTGTACGTGGTCTGAGGCTGGGGCATACGTCTGGAACTCTGGATAATGTTCTGTGGCTTCACATGGTTTTTCCATTGTGAATGTATGGCTTGTATTAGGTCACGGATTGACAGCCATGATGATGGGAGGCTTGAGGATCCACAGACCAGGCAGTGCAGGCTTCCCACCGTGCCTCCTTCCTAACTGGGTCCTTTCAAGGGTCTGAAGGGACATTCAGACTCTATAGCCCATTCAGTCCTTAGCCTTTTTGCTGAGAAGGCCAAAGAGCTTTTTGTAATGTTTCCCCTGGGATCTGGCCCGAGAACAAACATGTTAATTTACACAGGCCATCAAGTAGCCATCAGATAATAAATACTTGCTACCAACCTGGGCTGGATTTAAGCCATAAGCCTAGAGGTGAAAGGCTGCATATCCCATTACTACTCCCCTGAGTTGTGTAGCACTTATGCTCTGGGTCTTAACAGAATGTACTGTAAGCATAGTGGGCAATCAAGCTTGCTTCCATTTGCATGAATTTTGCCCAATGTGCCCTTGGTTAGAGCGAATGTCTGCTGAATTCCTCATCCACTCATATTTAGACTATTACACTGCTGCTCTGTCTGGGCTGCTGCAGGCTTCCCTGCATCATCCTTTGTTCATACAGAATGTAGCTGCCTCATTCGTTAGGTAGCTTGAAAAAATATGATCCTGTGTGCTCCCATGTGAGCTCTCCTGGCTGACTCCCCCCTTCACGAGGCATTGATTTGAGGAGTTTACTATTTACCTTTGATCCTTTGGCTGGAATTGTACTGAAGGCGCTGATAGATCCAATTTCAAGCTATCATGCTGCCCATTCTCCCCTTTCCTTCTCCTAGAACCAATTGAATGTTCCCCAAATTAAATTCACTTTTGTGGGCAGCTAGGTTTTCTCTTTGTATGCTGCCACACCACAGAGCACACACTGAGTTCCCTTGGACCTCCTGCTGTGCAGATGCATCCATCCGAGATTTGTATCTAATCCAAGGGGCTATATTTTGCTGGTGTAAATCTGGAGTAATTCCAGTGGAATGGCTCTGGATTGATGCTGGTGTGAACGAGGAGAATTAGCCCTGACCCCCTGCCATTTGTGTATATAGGCCTTAAATCTGAGTACATCTGCTTGTCTGGCTTTATATGTTTCCTGATTATTCAGCATTCTGTGATCTTTGATGAAAGTTGCTGCATTAGTAAAATTGAATTAAACTATCGAGTGATACAGAGTTTACCTAATTCCATAGAGGTAAAATATGTTCTCTCTGCTACCCCTAGCCCCTACTGGAATAGAGAGGGGCCAGATTCTGCCCTTGGTTACATCTATTCAATGCCATTAACTTTGTTTATATTCATGCAGCTACACCAATGTTAGGGTTTTGACCGGAGAGACACTTTTTAAAGTCTTAAGGCCAGATTGACACAGTTGGCTCCCGCCTCCTTGCTATGTGCAAAGAGCTGGCACAGTTTTTCACCGACAAATACTCTCAAATCAGTTAGCCATCTAAGTACCTGATTGTGTTGCCAAATAAGGTACAGTACTTAGATAGTTAAGTGATCCAAACGGAGCTGGTTGAAATGTTCTGACTGAACTGGACTGTAAAATAAGGTGCAGGACTTCCCTGCCGGCTTGATGTTCTGCCACTACTGTCACCTCCGCTGTCTGTGCCCTCACTGTACTGCTTTCTCTGCCTTCTTTTCATAGTTTACTGTTTCAGGCTAATTCCAGTTGCCCTGGAATGCTGTGGGTTGTGCTGCTGGCCTAGCCAGCATGCCTTTGGCATCTAAATACTTAGTGCTAGCCCAGATAATATAATTCCAGTTGACAGGTATCCATTTTTTCATCGCCATCGGATTCTTGTAAGTGCCACCACAGTCAGAAAGTCAGTCTGGTAAAAATCACATCTGGAGGTTCCCCATTTTAGATGTGATTCTGCTTTTAAGGCATCTCGAGGGGGCACCCAAAATCAGTGGTCTTAACCTCCCTGCTCCACTCTTGAGTCCTTCCTGATAAGAGGCTTTGGGCTGCCAGATGTCCGGTTTTCAACCGGAACACCCAGTCGAAAAGGGACCCTCCCCAGCCCGGTGAAAATTAGTGAGTGAGTGAGTGAGGGTGGGGGAGAGCGAGCGAAGGAGGGAGGGGGGGATGGAGTGAGCGGGGTAGAGCATCGGAGAAGGGGTGGGGCAAGGGTGCTTGGCAGGGGTGAAAGTAACTTAAAGGACTTACCCGTATGCCGGAGTCCTGAGCGGGGGTGTGGCTTCAACCAGAAGAGGCAGGGCCTCAATCGGAAGAGGCAGGACCTTTCAAGATTTAAAGGCCCTGGGGCTGTGGCTGGGAGCCCCAGGGCCTTTAAATCACCCCAGAGCTACCAGCTGCAGAGGCGGCTGGGAGCCCCGGGGCTCCGGGGCGAATTAAAGGGCCCGGGGCTCCGGCCGCAGCGGAGCTCCGGGCCCTTAAATCCCCGCCCGAGCCCGGCTGCCGGAGCTCCGGGTGGGGATTTAAAGGGCCCGGGGCTCCCCGCAGCGGCCAGAGCACCGGGCCCTTTAAATCACCACCGCGGAACCCAGTCCAGTCTGGCACGGCGTAGTGGCTCTTGCCGGTACGCTGTATCGTACCGTACCGGCTTACTTTCACCTCTGGTGCTTGGTTAGGTTTCATTTGGTTGGCTCGAGCCCTCTGTGAAGACTGAGCAGTTAATATTGTAAAGCTCTAGTTCATGAGTATCACTGCTATTACCCTGCTGTTGCTCATTAGTGTACCGCAGCTCTGGGACCTTTCATGATGGTCTTGGATAATGTTTTGGAGGGCAGAACCAGGCAGGGAAGTACAAATAGTACTGCTGCATGTGGTTCCCCCTTTCTTGTGCCACCACCCAACCCCTGGACTCTGCAGTGCACCCCAATATAATGAGGGACAAGACACCTTGAAATGAGGGACGTCACATTTTTTCTTGAACACACTGTTTTATGAAATATAGCTTTGTGTACAAGCATGCAAATAGCCTGGAACTTTTAATTAAACTAAACAATGAGTACTCAAAGCATACTTGAAGTGAAAACTATGCAAGCTCTCGTCACTTTAGAGACAAACACTCAGCTGTAGCTGTCTACCTTCACTGATGGATGTCACAGGTTTGCAAGAGCAAAGACGTTAGGGGTATTTTTAAAATCGTGCAATAAAATAATAAATGAATAGTAATGTGAGGATAAAGCTCTAAACTGTGGAGTTAGGTGACCAGAGCCAGTGGGGTGCACGGGCAGTGTTATTGCAACACCAGCTTCCATGATCCAGTTTGCAGCCTATAGAAAAGCAGGATGCGTGCCTCAGTGCAGCAGCCCCTTGGTCTCCTAGGGATGTGGACGGGAGGGGACTCACCTCCCTGTTGGAGTGGATCTCCCTGTGCCTGGCCTCCTTGCAGCTCTGGATGGACTTCCTGAAGCTGGGCTGGAAATACACCTCTACCCAGGTGAGCCCGTGGTACAAGCTGCTGGAGACGCCCAGCCAGTCCAGCTCCTGCATGGGAAGGTAGGTGAGTGAGGGGAGCAGTCCAGTAGGGCACTGAACAATTGCCAGGCTGCTCCTTCCTTGGCCCCATGGATGGCACGGTTGGCTGGAGGATGCCTTGGATCTTGGGCTCCAAGAGGAAGCTGGGCTCCTTTTCCTGGTGCAGGAAAGCCTGGAAAGAGTCCTGGCTGCACACGATCAGTTCCTCCAGCACCAGCTGCTGTGCCTCAGGATCAGTTGAGCTTGGCTCCCTAGGGGGCCAACATCACATGGTGCCTGGCCTTTGCAATGGCAATGCAGCTTTAAAGTCGGGGCCAGGTGCTGGATGCCCACACCGTATGGACCGGCTGAAAGGTCTGATCCAAAGCATTGAGTCTGGGAGCGGAAGCGGAAAAGTAAAGAAGGAAATGGGAGGCACAAGAGCATTTAACGGGGAGTCGATGAGTGAAAGGAGCCTTCTAATTAGGGCACGAGAGAAGAGGGATTGAAGAAACTGGTTCTGTTCCCCCATGACAGGCCCAACGTCAGCTCCACAGATGCCCACACAGATGAGGAGGTTGCTAGGGAACCAGATGCTACTGCTGGAAAGTGGTTGCACAGAGTGTGGCATCTGTCTGCTGTGATTGAAATCCAAGCGGGATGAGGAAGAGCAAAGGACGCATTGCCCCCCCTCCATTCCCCAATGCAGGCTAGGCTAAAAAAACCTAATGATGAGTAAAGTGTCAAGTACAATGTGATTTGTATTGGGCTTTGGCAAAGCTACTTGAGTTGCAGTGAGCAGGGATGGAAGCCCTTAAATTTCAAAGCCCATGTGTGGTATCGTTAATGTGCATGCTTTAGTTCATAGATTTCATGAGGACCATGGATCATTGTGATCATGGAGTCTGACCCTCCCGTATAACACAGACCATAGAACTTCCCCAAAATAATTCCTAGCGCAGATCTTATAGCAAAACAGCTGATCTTGATAAAAATTGCCAGTGATGGAAAATCCACCACAATCCTTGATAAATTGGTCCATTGGTTAATTACCCTCACTGTTAAAAATGTACGCCTTGTTTCCAATCTGAATTTGTCTAGTGTCAACTTCCAGCCATTGGATCGTGTTTACCTTTCTCTGCTAAATTGAAGAGCCCATTATTAAATATTTGGGATGTGGTGTGCTCTCCTCCCCTTGTTTATCTGAACTGATAATAGGATTATGAATCCATTTTTCTGAGAGCACTTTCTGACTTCCACTGAGACAGGAGATGTAATGGGCGGGGACTAGAATTGACTCCGCTAAATCTGCTTTGGGAAGTAAAGTGTTTTTAGTGCTAAGGGATCCAGACAATACCTCTAGTAAATAAAATGTTGGACCCAAAATTAGGGATGGGAGTGTAAAATAATAACTATTTGTCTGACTGAACGTTACCGTATGATTCTCTGCTCACCCACGGGGCTGAATAGTGCTTCTCGGCTCAGACCAGACAAATTATGGATGACAAAGACAGTCCTGCCAGTGATAGCAGAAATTTGGAGAGGCCATGTGGCTCAGGGACTAGATACTGGCCTGGGACTCAGGACACCAGTTGCTCTGCAACTGACCTGCTCTGTGACCTTGGGCCAGTCACTTTATCTCCCTGTTACCCCCTCTCCATTTGTGTGGTCCATTTAGAATATAAACTCTTAGGGCAGGGGCTGTCTCTCGCTGTGTGTCTGTACCGTGCCTACCTCTATGGGGCCCTGATCTGAGTTGGAGCCTTTAGGTGCTATTGTAATATACATAATAATTGATATAACTTTCTATAACTATGCTTATTTCAATGAAGAAATGTTTAACAAGCAAAAGAGTTAGTGTTAGGTCCCATCCAGTCCCTCTCCCTGCCAATGCACTGACCCTGTTTGTACGTTTGGTAGGGGTTTGTCCCCTTGGTTTTAAATATCCCAAGCAATTGACCTTCCACCCCTTCCCTAGGAAGACCTCTCCACTGCCTCAGAGCTCTCCCTGGCAAGAGGGTTCTGCTGGAGAGTCAACCTACATTTTCCATTTCTCAGTTGAATATCATTACTCCTAGTTATGCCCCCTTCTACTGGACTAAATAGTTCCCCTCCCTCCTCAGTAGTTACTCCCATTATCTGGTTACGAGTGTAATTTCATCTCTTCATAGAGAGCTCCTAGCCCAGTGCTCTCTCCATATCTATTTAACTCTCTTAATCTTTTTTCATAAGCCAGTCTCTCCAGCCCTTTGATCATTTTTATTGCTTCTCTCTGAACCCTCTCCAATTTATCTATCCCTTACTGGTACTGAGGGGCCCCAAACGGAACATAATATTTCAGGTGTGGTCACATCTGAGCCACATACAGACTATGGCCTCGTTGCACTATGAGGTGATGCATTTTGAGATGCAGCCCCAAACTGCAGTGGCTTGTTTGTTTCCTTGCTGCTTTAATTCATGGCAGACTCGTGTGTCTAATCTGCACTCTGTTATTGGACTTAAGGGCCTGATCCTCCTAAATGTTCTTGCACAGTGCTCCAGCTGGCTTCAATGGGAGTTCTGTAGGAGTGTCCCCTAACTCTCACTCAACAGTTGTGCTTCCCGGCTTTCTCCCTCCCATTGAATAGCTGTGCCGGAGTTTTTGCCCTATGTGTAGTAAATGTGCTTGCATTTGTCCAAGATGCATCTCGTTTTATTATTTCCTGCCCATATTTCTAATCTCTGTAGGCCCTTTTGTGTTAATTCTCTGTACTCTCTGATGCTCACACCACCTTCTAATTTAGTATCATCTGCCAAATTCATTAACATGCTGTTTACTCCCTCTTCCAGGTCATTAATGAAGGTATTAAATGAGAGCAGATCTAACCCAGATCCCAGCAGTACCCCATAAACACCTCCCCCTGTTTCTAATTACCCTTTGTTTATGGTCCTTCAGTCAGTTTTCAATCCACATGGCACTATTCAAGTGATCAGAATTAATTTTCAAGTAAGATTCTGTGAAACACAGTATTAAATGCTTTACTAATTGCAGAGATATTCTATCTATTGCCTTCATGGGCGCCAGGTTTGTATAATTTTTGGTGGTGCCCAGAACGGGTCCAAGCAGAGTCATCCCGTCCATCAGATGGACCAGGACAACTGCCACGGGCCCCACGCTTTGGGGGGCCCTGCGCTTCAGGGGGATGTGGGGTCCAGGGCAGCCTGGGGTGTTAGCGAAGGGCCTGGCGCCGGCAGCAGCAAGCGACCCAGCCCCAGCCCACCCTGCCGGGTCCTGGCGTCGCTCAGGGGAGGGGGCGGAAGCTGGAAAGAAGCAGGGTGGAGGCGAGAGCTTGGGGGAAGGGGTGGAATGGGGGCGGGGATGGGGCGGAGCAGGGCTGGGAAGAGGTGGAGTGGGGGCGGGGCAGGGGCAAAGCAGGGGCGGGAAGAGGCGGGGCAGAGCAGAGCGGGGTGGGCAGGGTCTGGGTCGCTCACTGCTGCCAGCACCAGGGCTCCCGCTAACTCCCCAGGCTGCCCTGGATCCCGCATCCACCTGAAGCACAGGGCCCCCCCAAAGCACGGGGCCCGAAGCAGTTGCCCTGGTCCATCCTATGGACGGGATGGTTCTGAAAATATAAACCTAAACATTGGTGGAGCTGGGCCCACATTCCTGAATATTGGTGAAGCACTAGCACCACGGGCCCATATAACTCGCTGCCTATGACTGCCTTCCCTGACTCCTCTCTCTCTGGCCTCAATGATAACTCACAGCTCTTCTTCCTGGAGACCACGTTAGGGGGAACAAAGATCTTCTTCCTTGAGGCTGGGGAAGGGGTAGCAAAAGAGGACCTCCTTCCACCACTGTCCCCCTGGCCTTCCTTGAGTGAAGATTCCACTCTGTCCCCATCCCCACAGGCCTGGCTTCCACTCCCTTGGTCTCATGGGGAAGGGAAGAAAATAACCCAGTGAATTTCTTCTCCCAAGCAATCACTGGACTCCCCGCCACCATTTACTTTGAGCCATCTTCAGGGCTGGGTGTGTCACTCTGATATTAATTTTATAGCTGGCTGGACTGCTGCCTGTGCCAGTCCTTAGGAAGGAGAGATTTGCTAGAACATCTTTTGGGACCTGGGTAGTCTTCCTCTCCCCATTTTACAAGCCTGGGATATGTCTTGGGGTCCCATTGCTGTAGATGGGAATGCAGGCAGGATGGAGACCCTCAAAGCACCTGGTTGGCTTGGAAAAGGCAGACCTATCTGCTCCCTCTTCTGAAGACAGGAAATGGGAGAGCAGGCTGACTGCCTCTGAAGACACTGGGAGAAGAAGGGCTGAGAGACCACAAGGCTTCCCTGCTGAAGGGGATTCAAAGTCAGTGGATGATGCTTATGTGGAGCGGGGTGGAGTGGAGTTGAGATGAAGAGAGCAGACGTGAGGGCTGAGTCAGTCTAATAGTTGGGTGTATAGATCACCATACTATAGACACGTTCAGACATCCAAAGATCAGCCTGCTTTCCCATTTGTAAACCTGCTTTTGCTGCATGGAGGTAAATGTTCCTCTTGGAAAAGAAAATTCTCATGCTCATTCTTATCTAGAAACAACATGGCTAATTCATTTATTAGGAATAGAAAGGGGACCAAAAACATGCATTAAGAGATGATAATCCAGCAAGTTAATGAGCTGCTGAAATATGTAAAACCAAAACACCTCCCCCCCTCAGGTTATCCTTACTCATTTGATAGAATGATGGGGGAGAGGAGCAGAGGTGTTGCTGCATTATGCAGCATGGGTCCTGGGGGAATATAGGTCCTTAAAAAAAAATGTATGTCGCTAATTCCTAAAGAAAGTCCTCTGAGCTCTCTCACTTATCGGTTTCCCATCTCTCTGTGTGCTTCCCCCCCATGCTGGGCCATTACTTAAAACTGTTCCAACAGGTTCCTTATCAATCCCAGTGAAGTGAAAGGAATGTCACAGGCTTAATGGAACACTTTGCCAATCAGCACTATTTTAGTGGCATATCTGGCATTTTAAAGACAAAAATCTCTTTTCCAATATCCCCTACAAACAGGGTGGAGGAGTTGATTCAGAGAAAGGCAACATGCCATGAGCCACAAAATGCTGCAGCCCTTACTGAAAGTGACTAGAGTTTTTAAGCTGGTGGTGGAATAAGGAAAATACCACCAATGGTCACTAGATGTCCCTCTTGTGTCTTAAAAGAAACATGCAGCCACTTCCCCTCCCTCTGGGATCAAAGTAAATGGAAGACACGATAAAGAAAGAGGACTTTATTTGTGGTGTTGTGCCTTAAATGCATAATGGGTTTTAGTCAGTCAGATACATTCCAGCTCTAAGGAAGTGTTTTCAATGACCATTTTGTCAATATAATTATTAAATGATTATTATTAAATGTACATATTAACAAACAGATCAGAAGAACCGATAGGACTGTAATTACCAGCAGATACAGGGAAGCTGCTTTGGCAACTGCAGCTTCATGTGGGGGAACAAAGCAGTGACATGATGACCCTAATTTCCTTCCTTGCTTGTTATTTAATGGTGGGAAGTTTGTTTTGGTGTCCTCCCCCGCTTCCCAATATGTGTCACAAAAGATTGGGATCATGGGGATTTTTAAAGATAAAAGCCATTGGTATTGTAAACATTGTCAGATCTCCTTAATAAAGGAGATCCAATGCAGAGCATGTCTTAGGAATGTGATTGCAATTACAAAGGTAATGACATTGTACATGAATTGCATTCCCCTCTTTAGCTTTAAAAAGACAGCAGAGTATACACATTCTATTAAGTTTCCCTGAGGTAGCAGGTCTGCTGCCTGCTTATCTTGTTGTGAGCATCTTTTTAAATGCCACTGCAATGTTAATAATTTTACCTGAGTAATTCTTCCATTTCTTGTTACCTGGGGGATTGTTAATGGCTGAGAATCCTATTCAGACTTTCTCCAGCTCAATCAAATCTTGAAGGCGCCAGTTTACTTTTATTGATCAGTGGGTTCCTGACAAGGTTTGCCACAAGGAAGCATCATCATCCCTTTTTTTTTTTTTTTTTAACTCAAAAGGGAACAGCTTGGTTTAAAGTTTGCAGCTAAAAGCTTCTAAGCATATCTTAAAAACATCTGAGCACAATGCTAATTGTTCTTTTAAAATGTCCAGCCAATATTTTAGAAGGCTGCCAAATACACAAATAACATCCTGTGTTTGAGACAAAACCTTCTTAATGCCCTTTTTAGGCCTTTTTAATTATACCTAAATGCACTTTATTGCCACACACCGAGATCAAAGATAAATAACAATGTTAAATACAATGGAGGTTTTGTTTTATTTTTGAAAGACATAGGATGTTGCCATGTTACCTTCCCCAATATTTATACTCTGCATTTCTGAGATATGTTTACAAAATTAACACCCTGCATAAAATACATGTATTGTCAACCATATAGTTAGGTTGCATATCTTTTTTTCTCCTGTGTTTCTATGCTGAAAGTCCTTGACACCTAAACTATTGTTAGAGCTTCCTCCAGTGCATTAAAGTCAATGAAAAAGACCCCTATTGACTTCAGTGGGGATGATTTAGGCCCTCAGTATTATGCTACCCTACAGCTTTTCCAAGTTTACTGTCCTACTGATATTCTTTGCCTTAATTTTATATACAGTAAGTTTCAATGTGAACCCCTTAGTATATTATTCAAATATAAGGTGTCCAACCCAATAAAAATCTGACAAGTGGGTTAATTTTGGCATACATAATATTTTTTAAATATACATTAAGAAGGGCAACTGGATCGGGCCCTACGTGTTAGAAGTAGACAGTAATGATTGTAGCAAATATGAATCCATTTCACTTTCATTAATCTCACGGTGAAAGTGTAATCATCAGCATTATGACTCTATCAATATTGTCACAGTGGCTAATTATTAGTTTACTCACCCGCTCTGAATTTACAAGTACAGGAGCTCATGGTATGAGTCCCTTTAAACTTTTTATCACTTATACTTTTTATAAGATGTTCATTGCTCCCATAGACAGTTCATTCTAAATAGTTAACAGAGAAACCTTTAGACAAAGATGTGCTGAACTCCCTCATGTGTGCTTAACACATTGAGGCAAAATCCAGACTTTTCATTCAATGTGGAACATTCCTGCAGGAATGAGCTGATGAAATCAGTAATTAAAGGGCCCACTCTTGCTGTTTCAAAACTCCCTTTTGACTTTTTCTTGACTACAGACTGCATGCTTGGACTTTAAATATAAACATGAAACCAATACATTGAACCTACCAAAAACCAGCCAATCAACCAACCCAAAAAATAGAAACACAGACAGACTCTTGTTCTCTGACTCAGCTCCCAGCCTACACTATTTAATTTACAAGCCTACTGTCAGTTTCATTGATTAAAGATTCAGTCTGTTGGAAAGCTAGTCATAGAAGAGTTTAAACACCCCTCCTTTCTATTCAGTGACCCTAATTATCAGGCAGAGACAATGCAAGAAAAGGCCTTCTCCTGACAGTGTAACATTCATTATGGCTAGTTGATCTCAATTCAATGCACATTCCCATGTTTTTGGATTAAAGCCGTTTTGCTGTTGTTGTGCAACATCAATATTTGATGTGTTGGGCCTGAGAGAGATGTGTCAAAGCCAATGGCAACACAAGAGATCTTGTGTCATATGTTGTTATATTTGTATTCACCACTTTTAGCCTTTTTTGGGTGAATTTTTTTTGTAAATGAAAGGTAATGCGTTGAAGTAATGTCAACGAGAAACAAATGATGTGGCAAACATGATTTCCCCCCTCAAAAGTAATAATGCATGATATGCAGTCAATATCTTAGATGAGCAAAGCCAGAGCTCAAACAGTGCGGGTGGCTCTACTATTTAAAGAGGAAAAAGCCTTGCTGTGTTTTGCCTCCAGCTTATTGCCAAACGCCTCATAATATTAAGGGTGCATTTCAAAGTCGGGGGCTGCAGGGGGAAGAGAAGGAACCGTCCCAACATTTACATCCATTGGCAACCAGACAAAACACATATTGACAGATAAAGCCCTGGTCGGTTTCATGAAAGGGATTGAAAGCAACAAGGAAACAGCCCGATCCTCGCTGCATCCCTGGCCCAGAAGGAAGCTGCGAAGGGCTCGAACTGCCCTGCCCGCTCTTAGGTACCTCTCTGTAAGTTTCTCCGGTTGGCTCCCTCCCCTTGCTCCGCTTTGGCCCCTCCCCTGGGCCAGGAACGCGGTTCCATGGCCGCTGATTGGCTGCAGCCCGGCGTAGCTCAGGTCCGGAGCCGCGCTCTCTCTCCAGACGGTGTGGTGGCCAGGAGTTTGCAGCAGCAGCAGCCGCAGCGGCGGCGAGCGAGGTGGAGACGGAGCAGTAGGGAAGCCAAGCTGCCCAGCGCTCTGGCACACGCGTGGCACCGCTGGGGTGGGCTTGCCCCAGGCACCAGCACCCCCGCCGCCAGCCCTGCAGTAGCTGCGGCTCCTCAGGATTTGGGAGGCTCGGATTTGCTGAAGAACTTAAATAAAAAGCTCCTCACTCGTCCACGGCGTCATTTCTGCAGGTTGGGCACACACACGCAGCCAGCCAAGCACGGCGCCCGCCTAGCGCTTCCCCCCCCCCGGCGTGCGTCCAGCCACGATTCAGTGACTATGAGCCTGGAAGTGAAACTTTCCTGGAGCGAGCTGTATTTTCCCTGCCCATTCGCAAACCAGATGAATGCGAGATAATAATGGAGAGGAAAAAGGCAAAGGCTGTCTCCGAGCTCAGCACGCCAGCGCTCTGATTCACCGCGGAGCAGCCCGCACCTGCTGTAAGCGCCGCGGACTTTGCCTAGCCAACCTATTGCTCCTACTTTCCCCGGGCGAGCCTAAGGAAGAGGAGGAGCGGTGGGGCAAGTAGCCCATTGCAGCTGCTGTACAAACTGCTGTAAGAACTTGCGTGGCGGATACGGTGTGAATGACTAGCTCGGGTTTCTAAAGGCGAGCGTGACTTTCCACTGCTAACTCTATGACTCTCAGAGATGACACAGCCTTCTCCATCTCCAGCCCAGGGAAGTGGCTCCGCGTTAGGGCCCTGAGGAACCCCCACCCCCAAAATCCGACCCCAGGGAACATCTTATTTTGCAGACGCTCCCCTCCCCCCCTCTTTCCAGGCTGTGACTTATGATCGGACAAGGCTTCCCCCACCCTTGCACGTTTGCAGCCGCACTTTCACAGCAGCCTCTGTCTCAGTGTCTGCTTGCTTGCATTTTTTAAAATAGGATTTTATTTTTAATGCAATAACCACGAGGATGTGTTTAAAGTGTGCCTGGTCTCTGCAATGAGGTCTATGCTATTTTTTTTCGGGTGGGGGGAGATATTGCGCATGCCAGGTGCAAATAAATCCAGATTCCCGCATATATTGACTGCTCTGTGATTTTTTTTAATCTCTCTATAAAAGACAATTTTTCTATAACTTCTAACTTGCATGCCCATCGAGGGGCGGAGAGCCCAGCTTATTTTATTGGGGGTGATCGATGCTAACTTTGATAAAGAGGTGACACTGACTGCCGGGGGAAGCAGACGAGTTGAGTGTGTCTGTAGACGCGAGACAATTTTTGCCTCTGATTTTACCCTATTTTAAAAGAAACCCCACCCCTGTTCCCCCAGACAGCCAAGCACCAAAACAACACCCCCCCCCCCCTTCCCCGCGCGCCTGCTTCAGCCGGGCTATCAACAGGCAGCCAGGAGGGAAGCTGGGCGCCAGGTGTGCGGAACCGGGAGATGGATATTCTCCCCGTCCTGCTCGCCTTGCTGTGGACCGGGGCAGGAGCCCTGATCAACCTGAAGTACTCGGTGGAGGAGGAGCAGCGCGCCGGCACGGTGATCGCGAACATCGGCAAGGACGCCCGGGAGGCTGGCTTCGTGCTGGACCCCCGCCAGCCCGCCGCCTTCCGGGTGGTCTCCAACTCGGCCCCGCACCTGGTGGACATCAACCCGGGCTCGGGCTTGCTGGTGACCAAGCAGAAGATCGACCGGGACTTGCTGTGCCGCCAGAGCCCCAAGTGCGTGATCTCGCTGGAGGTGATGTCCGGCTCCATGGAGATCTGCGTGATCAAACTGGAGATCAAGGACCTGAACGACAACGCGCCCAGCTTCCCCACCGACCAGATCGAGCTGGAGATCTCGGAGACGGCCAGCCCGGGCACGCGGGTGCCGCTGGAGAGCGCCTACGACCCGGACTCGGGCAGCTTCGGCGTGCAGAGCTACGAGCTCACCCCCAACGACCTCTTCGGGCTGGAGACCAAGACGCGCGGCGACGGCTCCCGCTTCGCCGAGCTGGTGGTGGAGCGCAGCCTGGACCGCGAGACGCAGTCCCACTACAGCTACCTGCTCACGGCGCTGGACGGCGGCGACCCGCCCAACTTCGGCACGGTGGAGCTCAGCATCCGGGTCATTGACTCCAACGACAACAACCCGCTCTTCGAGGAGCCGGCCTACGCCGTCAGCGTGCCCGAGAACGCGCCGCCCGGCACGCCCCTGCTCCGCCTCAACGCCTCAGACCCCGACGAGGGCACCAACGGGCAGGTGCTCTACTCCTTCCACAGCTACGTGTCCGAGCGGGCCCGCCAGCTCTTCCACCTTGACCCGCAGAGCGGCCTGCTCAGCGTCAGCGGCGCCGTGGACTACGAGGAGGGCCACAGCTACGAGCTGGACGTGCAGGCCAAGGACCTGGGGCCCAACTCCATCCCGGCCCACTGCAAGGTGACGGTCAGCGTGCAGGATGCCAATGACAACCCACCCCTCATCAACCTGCTCTCGGTCAACAGCGAACTGGTGGAGGTGAGCGAGAGCGCGCCGCCCGGCTATGTCATCGCCCTGGTGCGGGTCTCTGACCGCGACTCCGGGGCCAATGGGCGGGTGCAGTGCAAGCTGCTGGGCAGTGTGCCCTTCCGCCTGCAGGAATACGAGAGCTTCTCCACCATCCTGGTGGACGGGCGGCTGGACCGGGAGCAGAGGGACCAGTACAACCTCACCATCCAGGCCAGGGACAACGGGGTGCCCTCCCTGCAGGCCACCAAGTCCTTCACCGTCAAGATCACCGATGAGAACGACAACCACCCCCACTTCTCCAAGCCCTACTACCAGGTCATCGTGCAGGAGAACAACACCCCCGGGGCCTACCTCCTGTCCGTCTCCGCCAGGGACCCTGACCTGGGCCTCAATGGCAGCGTTTCCTATCAGATCGTGCCCTCCCAAGTCCGGGATATGCCTGTCTTCACCTACGTCTCCATCAACCCCAACTCTGGGGACATCTATGCCTTGAGGTCCTTCAATCACGAGCAGACCAAGGCCTTCGAGTTCAAGGTCTTGGCCAAAGACGGGGGCAACCCATCCCTGCAGAGCAATGCCACCATCAGAGTGATCGTCCTGGATGTCAATGACAACACCCCTGTGATAACTGCCCCACCTCTGGTCAATGGGACTGCAGAAGTGTACATCCCTAGGAATGCCGGGGTTGGCTACTTAGTGACAGTGATCAAGGCAGATGACTATGATGAGGGGGAGAATGGAAGACTGTCCTATGAAATGGCAGATGGAGATAGAGGGTTTTTTGAAATAGATCAGTTCAATGGAGAGATAAGGACCACCAGAGCATTCGGGGAGAATGCAAAGACTACTTATGAGCTGATTGTGGTGGCGCATGACCATGGAAAAACATCGCTCTCAGCTTCTGCCTTGATTTTGATATACCTATCTCCAGCTCTCGATGCCCAGGAATCCATAGGATCTGTTAACTTGTCACTGATTTTCATTATTGCCCTGGGTTCTATTGCCGCCATTCTTTTTGTCACCATGATCTTTGTTGCAGTCAAGTGTAAAAGGGATAACAAGGAAATAAGGACCTACAACTGCAGGTAATGTGAACTTGTTTCTTTGTACCATGCAATATGTGCTTTGATTTTTCAATGTAAATTACTTTTTGATTTGTTTTAAACCCACAGGTGTATTGCATTTACTTTAGGAGCAAAAATGAGGGTTCATGATATTATGTTGCTTTTAAGAAAATTTCCATAAACGTTTTTTTTTTTTTAAATTACTCTGGGAGAAGTGTTTTTTTAAAAGAATATTCCAATCTGAATAAGTGTGTTTTGACAATCTGTCCTAATATAAATTTTCTTATGCATTCTATAGCAGAACAAACCAATCTGTCTTAAATCAGCATAGCTATTTCCTGAGAGTTTAGGGGAAAAAAATGTACAGATTGAATGATTACCAAAAGAAGAGAGATCCCCGATTTTAGATTTCAGGAGAGAACTATGTTTCATATAGTTGCACTCACTCTTGGGTGAGCAGTACCATCCTGGTTGTAAAGCAAGGTTGGATTTTTGAAGCACTGAGCAGCTGAAAAGGAAAAAGCCCAACCTGAGGAGAGTTGTAGTAGGTGCTCACAGCACTGAGTCAACACATAGGATAGCAAGTCCACACCTACAGTAGTAGTTGGTATTGGTGGGCTTTGCTTTAAGGTTCCTCTGCGTGGTGTTTGCATCCTGTCCCCACCAGAGGATGTCACTATGGGCATTTTTTATGTGTTGGTTTTCTCCAGGAGTGGTGGTTATAAAAGGAAAGTGGAAGCTGGGAGAACACACTATGAAAGAAATCACAGTTCAGCTAGAATTCACGAAGTGGAGCAATGCCCTTAAAGCTCTTTCTTTCCATGTAAAAGAACTATTGTGCATGTATGTTTCAGGATGCAGCTCTTACAAGCAAAAATAAATCCAAAGGAATAGGGGGAAAAGAGTCATTTCCTTGAATAAACCCAATTCCTTGTGAAAATGTTATGGTTGATTTAGTTTTTATTAGTTGTTTTAATGATCATATTTACAACTCTGTATGATTTTGCAATGCATGATCACAAGTCCAAAATGAGGAATGGTAGGTCATCTCTGCATCTGAAACCTTAGCTGCTATGAAAGCCTAATATTTGAAATTGGGTCCCCTGAATATGTAACAGCCATGCGATTATTGTCTCTTTTACTATTCTCTGTGTTACACAAGTTAGTAGACAAATGCTAACCACACATGAATATCAATCAGATGCCATAAAGGAGCAGCTGCAATGCCTCATAAATGGTTTAATCCTGTTACTAGTGAAATAGCCATGACTTCTTCATTCCTTCAGCACTGAATCTTTCAGATGGAAATTAATTTTGATCTACCTTTGTAACATACGATTGCCTGTGGCAATTTTATAGTGCAGAAGAATGTGCAGTCTTTAAAGTTTTATTTACAGAGATATAATAACGGAGAGTTCAGTTTTTATATCCTGTTTTCACAACATAAAGCATGTTTATAAGCCCTTTTGCTGGATGGGGAAAAATCATCTGCAAATAAAGCACTGTATGTGCCATATTATGGGATGCCTAGTTTTAAGTGTGAGCTAATATACCGGATTTCTTGCCAGTTTGGTCCGTTAAACAAGAATAGGATCTGAATGTCTAAAATCAAATCGTGGTGGTGCCCCTAACAACTTCATACATAGGACCAGGAGGCTTAATGTGTTTTAGGGATTAATGAAGTGCAGTTTAATTAAATAATTGGTCAATAGAGAAAGGACATCAAAATGAATGCTGTGAGAATTGGAATCTCACATTGCCAAACTTAAACATTGAGGTGAGGTAAACAAAACAATTAAAGCTCTGTCAAGTGTTGTTAGACTAGCCTGCATGCATACAGATCTTTTGCACAACAAAAATCTCCTGAATTCCTTTAATTTATTGACAAGCACAATGGACTGAACATTCTATTATCAGTGTAAATCTGATCAAGCGAAGTCAGCTGCAGAGGCGCAAAGAAATACTGTATAGGCTTAGCTGTGTATTTGATCATCGTGCATCCCATATGTGCATTTTGTGTATCTGTTTAGACTTGTCTTTTCTTTTCTTATTTTTTCAAGGTGCCTATCAACATCTGCAGGAGGTTTTTCATAAAATTAGTTCATTTATGAGGCGTCTGAGAGAGCTGTTTGATTTGGTGTCTTTTTTTCCCCTGCTCTGGCAATTAGCTACTCTGAAACCTTTGTAGAGCAAGAATGCTTGTACAATATTTACCTTTCTAGATAAACCTGTGTTACTTATTCTTCCTATTATCTCTTAATTGCAATTATTGGATTCCAAAAAACCCACCTTTATCATAATATGAAAAGTAACAAACTCTGTACTTTCGAATGTATATTTCTGGTTATGGTAGTAGTTTAACATAATTCCTTTGAGAAGTATTGTGATGTCTGGCATCTTGTATGCATATCTATATCTATCTGTGTGGCGTTGATAATGATACACGATCCTCTGTGTCAAAAAAGAACCACAGTCACTTCAATCTAGATGTACAGGGATAATGCCAAGTGCAATCATATTTTTAATTTTTTTTTCCAGTAGTTTAATGATGACTTTCTTCCTTTGGTATGTTTTAAGAGGAAAAAGACACACATCCTGCATCAGTTCGTTCTTTCAGCAGGTACGAAGCAAAGGGGAAAAAGAGGCATAGAAAAACAAGCTGATGTAAGAAAAGGTCAGAAGGATAGTTTCTCTTTGAAAACACCATTTTTGCTCTCCAGTTTCTAGAAGAAAAACATTTCCCAGGAAGTGGGGAGGGGTATTGGGGGGAGGAGAGAAGAAAGGTTCAGGAGAAGATTTAAAGTTCTCAAATGCTACCAGGAAAGAGTTGAAATAAAAGCAACCTGGAAACATTTTGTTATGCAAACAGCCTTCGGAGTATGGTGGGATAAGTGTGTAAGATAAGAATATTGTGGAATTTGCTGTATTTACTGCTAAGATCTGAAGAAAAACCGCTAGTCATGCTGTTTTTTGATTTACATGAACTAAACACTTTAAAAATCCTTATTACACATGAAAATTAATTCAGGTACCCTTTTCAGTTCATGGATCTTAACATTTCCATTTTTTCTTTTCTACAGGCTGAACTTTATTCCTGGTAACTAAATATCAGCAATTATAAACACCAAACAAAATACGGAAGAAATTTTCCCTTCCCTTTCTTTTTGTGTGTGACCTGTAAACTTTATACATATGAAAACAAGCTAAAGATCATATATTGCCATAGGATTCAAAACATGACATAATGTGCATGAATAAGAAGTCTGTGTTGAGATGGGGCTAAGCCCTCTGGGTTTCTTAATATTTATCGAGCAGGGCACAGTTCAGGATTCTATTAGATACTCATTTTGCTTCTTCTGTCCCACAGAATTGCAGAGTACTCCTATGGGCATCAAAAGAAATCAAGCAAGAAGAAAAAAATCAGCAAGAATGATATCCGGCTGGTACCACGGGATGTAGAGGAGACAGATAAAATGAATGTGGTGAGCTGCTCCTCCCTTACTTCATCTCTCAACTATTTCGACTATCATCAGCAGACCTTGCCACTGGGCTGCCGCAGATCTGAAAGTACCTTCCTCAATGTGGAGAATCAGAACACTAGGAACACAGGCTCCAACCATGTTTATCACCACACCTTCACCGGGCAGAGTCCCCAGCAACCAGATCTGATCATCAATGGAATGCCATTGCCAGAGGTGAGTGTGGCCAGAACTTTTACAAAGTTTGTGAGGCTGAATCTAAACAGTTTGAGAACCTCCCTAGCAGCAAATGAAAGTTTGGTGTATAGAACTTAGTGTATAAAGGAAATGTGTCTTGTTGCAAGTCATGCCTCCAGACTTTATAGTATCTGCTTCCAGAAGGAGACGGATGTTAACGTAAATCTATGTACATATAATGCATTTTAATTTTTGCAGAGTATTATACTCCACGCATCTGTTGGTATTGTCATTGTTGTCTCTGGGCTCGAACACAGCAAGCAACAGTATTTAATGCGTGCTCTACATGGATGTTCAGATACCGTGGTGATGAGCATAGTATAAATACACCTCTACCCCGATATAACGCGACCCGATATAACATGAATTCGGATATAACGTGGTAAATCAGCGCTCTGGGGGGGCGGGGCTGCGCAGTCCGGCGGATCAAAGCAAGTTCGATATAACACAGTAAGATTTTTTTGGCTCCCGAGGACAGCGTTATATCGGGGTAGAGGTGTACCTAGTGGTTAAGTTAAGAGTTGGCTATAAAAGTCTGAAGTCACATAAATCTTTCTAATGGAAGAACCAGCCACTGTAATCACTGACTTCAAATATGGGCACAATCCTGCAACTCTTACTCATGTGAGTAATTCTTACTCGCCACATGTAGTCCCAGTGAAGTCAGCAGGACTGCTAACGCGAGTAATGATGACAGGGTCAGGCCCATGCTGTGCTAATAGTGTTGGTGGAGTGTTGTTTTTTCTTTTTTTGTGCTAATTTCATACATTTTAGCTTTAACGGGATGACTCTTAAGGAAACATCAGATTAGTCAATAGTTAAATTCTTAAGTAGGTCTTTCAAGGTTTTTTTAATCTTTATATGTGGCCATTGGTACTTTAGCAGGAATACACAGTGCCTCAGGGTTTTCACTTTAAATTAGGCAGCCGAAGTTCTAACCTCTCCCATATTGTCACCTCACTATTTGTTGTGAGTTAGTGGTGACCATTGAAATAGGTGATGGATGGTGTCTTCCTAAATATGAAGAAATGAGGCAGAGTGTCTGTCGCCCTGGTCACACTCACTGACTTCATCTAATTCTGTCAGGTGTTTTCTGTACATCATGGGCATTGTTTACTGTTGCTTGTTTGTTTCTCTTTGAATTGTTGTTTGGTATTAAACAAAACAATCAAAGGTTTGTCATGTTTCCTACTTTAAACAGAATAACAAAGTTGAAAAAGCAGCTAAAATATTTATGGCCTACTCTAATCTGCTCTCAATACACCAGTGTAAATGCAAAATGAGTCCACTGAAGACAGTGGAGGTGCTCTAGATTTATACCTTTTTGTCTACCCAGCAATTAAACACCCAGGGCTGGCCTGGGTCAGCTGACTTGGGATCACAGGACTCAAACTACGAGGCCGTAAAATTGCAGTGTGGATGTTTCGTCTTGGGCTGGAGCCTGGGTGCTGGGACTCTCCACCCTCATGGGGTCCCAGAGTTTGGGCTCCAGTCCAAGCCCAAACATCTACACTGCCATTTTACAGCCCCACGAGCCCGAGTCATCTGATCTGGGCCAGCTGCAGGTGTTTAATTGCTGTGTAGATATACACCAAGAGCACAGTTTTGCCCTTAGTGTCTGGCTGCAGGCCTATTTTAAAGCAGTTGGTGTCTGTGGGCCTGATCCTGCAGTCCCTATGTTGTCAAAATTCCCACTGAATTCACTGTTTGTAGTGTCATTATAGCTGTGTTGGTCCCAGGATATTAGAAAAAAAAAAGGTGGATGAGGTAATATCTTTTATTGGAGCAACTTGGGTCGGTGAGAGAGACAAGCTTTTGAGCCACACACAGTTCAAGGTTTAGGAAAGGTACTCAAAAGTGTATTGCCTAAATACAAGGTGGAACAGATTGTTTAGCATAAGTAGTGAATACACATTTTAAGGGTCTATTCAAAGTGAAGTGACCCATTAGCACTTCTGTAGTCATAGGACAAAAAAGGTGCCATTAGTGAGTTAGATTGTTGTATTAAGCCATAAATCCAGTGTCTCGATTAAGACCATGATATTTAGTGTCTAGCAAAGTTATGAACTTAAGCTCCACTGCTCGTCTTTTGAAGGTGTTGTGCAGCTTTCTTTTGAGGACAAGGACTGAGAGGTCAGATGTGGAACAATCGTTTTTTGAAAAATGTTTACCCTGGGGTTATATGGTGTTCCTGTCTTTTATCATTTTTCTGCGTGAGTTCATTCGAGAGCGTAGTGATTGTCTGGTTTCACCCCCATGGTTGCTATGGAGGCATTTAGTGCATTGGATGAGGTACAGCACACATTGTGTTAGGCATGTGTAGAACCTAAGGCTCTTGAAAGGTGTGTTGTGTGGGGTATTGATCATTGTAGCAGTGGAGATATGTCTGTAGGTTTTGCATGTGTTGTTAAGGCAGGGTCTGGTGCTGCTTTGAGTTGTTGGGCCCTAGTCTGTGGGGAGATTGCTTCTGATGATGAGCTAGGCGAAGTTGTTTGAAGACCAGAAGCATTCACTAGAATTTTAGCCTCCATTTGCACTGCATAATTAGGTCCTTTAAAGGGTAGCTTTTGGTGGATCCTGAATAGGGATATAATCCTTTGGTCTTGAATTATTATGGAGTCCCTAGGTAAAATCCAGGTGTAGAGTTTTAAAGGAGGGATTTAGTTTGTAATTAAAAGGTGACTCTTAGTTGTCTTCTAGGTCTTTCAGATATCATCTGCTTTTACCCCTCCTTGCATTCCACATCTGTCCTGCCATAGCAGCTCCAGACTTTTTACATGTTGTCTTACGGTTTTGCCTTTTTCAAGGTTACCCACTTAGATACACTGAGACAACTTCTGCATCAGTGCACAAGCACACAGAGCCAGTACTGAATATAACAGCCTGTAGCTGCCAGGAGTGAGAGAGTGTCTAAATGCAATTAGGAGGGTACAGCTGAAGTAATAGACCACTGTTCCACAGAATTAAAGCTCAGTTTAACCTCTGGTGTAGATATAAAAGCTGTAATCAAGTGTCTTGGCTATACCTGAATGGCATTGACTTGTATATAATAACTTGTATAATTTACTGTATAGGCCAGGTCTACACTAGGAAATTAGGTTGGTATAACTCTGTCGCTCAGGGGTGTGGGTTTTTCACACCCATGAGTGATGCAGTTAAACAGACCTAACCCATGGTGTAGAAAGTGCTAAGTTGACAGGGGAATCTCCCATCGGCATAGCTGCCACCTCTTGGGGAGTTGAAGTACCTATGCTGATGGCAGAAGCTCTATACAGTGGCACAATTGTAGCGATGCAGCTGTGCTGCTGCAGCCATTTAATTGTAGACTAGATACAGATACAGACCTGAGGCAGAACCCCTGATCCAAATGCCCTCATACTTTAGGAGAGTTTGGATCAGTATCTAGATCTGAACTCTTTGGCTCAGGCTTGTCTTTAATTACGTATGCTAGGGAAATTGATCATACAGCCATCTTTGAACGCTCAACTCAGGTGGGCTTGAGAAAAGGTGAAGAATTCCAGAATTTGTTAATATTAGGGCCCCTTCAAGATTCAGGCTCATCTGAGCACTACATAGAATAATATTTGAGGGGCGGAATGTCCGAGAGTTCAGAGCACACACTTTTTTTTTTCCCCCCAAGGTTGCGTGCAAGCAAAGGCTTTTAGTATTCTGGGGGCAGTGTCCCATGAATAATTCCTGCCTTTATGGATGGAAGAATGGTATCATTTGGAAGAGGGTCTCAGAAGTGTTATTGGCTGCTGCTGCCTATCTAAAAGGCATTGGTACTCCAGAGCACTGTCGGAGCCTCCCATGCAGTTTCTACATAAGGGCAGTTGAGCAACATTGTGAGTGCTCTGAGGTCATGATTCAGTATTACAGACTAAATTCAATCATAAAATCCATCACACGTTGGTATTAACTAGAACTGTCTGTGGGCAGCTGGAGGTCTGCAGTATTGGGGGAAGAGGAAAATATCAGGGTAGACATCATAGCTCAGCTGATAAAGTTAGTAGACATACTCAGCCAGAATACATTTATGTACAAATTTCTCCCTGATGCAGCTGCATTACAGTTAAGCTTTGGATCCAGCTGGGTGTGAATCTCCCCGAAGAAGCCTCAACTCTATTAACTCTGTTTTTTTTCTATTAGGGAGGCAGGACACAGGCAGAAGGGGAATGGCATTTCCCTACATTTCTTGTCCATAACTTGAGTCCCTCTGTCACTTCTTATAAGCTTAATGTATTAGAAGGCACTGAAACATGGAGTGTTGAAATGAACTTTATTGTACTAACAAATGAAATGTTCCTCTCCCCCGCCTCAGTGTCAGCTTAAAATGTAGTATGCCAGCAGTTAAACTAGAACTGCACAAGGGGCAGGTACAAGATTTTCACAGTTCTATTAAGAATACAAGAAGCTCTTTCACTGGGTGAGCTCAGAAAGTCTCATCCAAAGCCAGTTGAAATAAATGGGAGACTTTCCATTGACTTCACTGATCAAGGCCTTGCACAAGTATCTTCACTGGTCAGGTCTTGCACAAATCCAGCTCTGAGAATGTCTCTCCACCAAGGCATTGTCTGTGTCCTAATTTATATCCCTTGAGGAGAGGGAATGGACGAATAGTCCGTGCACCTCAGTTGCAATGCTGGAGGTGTTGAATGTTCTCCGCACTGCATGCCATGCCTTCATATGAAATGTAGGATTAGGAGTGTTCAGCCCCTGAGAGATCTGACTGGGATCTCTAAGGGCTTTTATAATCCCATCAGAATGCTAGTTCCAAATGATCCCCCTGCCATGTGATGCTGAGCGGAGCAAGTGGATCTATGGTAGCATCCCTGTAGCATGTATCCTCCCCCTTACGAGAGTTGCGTGTAAGCTGGTCTCTGTGAGTGGGAGGCTGAAGCCAGCAAAGATGGGGGCAGAGTTGGAGAGTGGCTGTGCTACATGATATGCTCCCAAGGGAATGTGGACTAATATGTGGCAGACTGCTGGCTTAATGCTGATGCTGTTTGCATTAACTAAGTCCCTCTGCTCTGCTCCTCGGGACCAGTGGAGGGCCAGGAGAACATAGTGGGTAGAGGCACGACCATGAAAAGTCAGGCTGCCAGTTATTTGCAGGTGGGAAGAGGGTAGCACAGTGTAAAGGGAAATTGAGTCAGTTCATCTAATTGAGGAATCATGAATTTGGGCCATGGATCCCTGGCCTTCTGGCCTTTGTTGGACACATTCCCTATCTCGGTCACACTGCTGTTGATTCCAAAACTTGTTAAGTCATCTAGCTCCTCTCTCTGCCAGTGCAGGATGCCCCAGACTTACAGCTACATCAGAACTGCAGGGATCTTTGATTTATTTGTTTCCCTCTTCACCTTTTCACACAGGAGTGCAGCCCAGGGGCATTCCTGGGCAGGGAGAACCAGTTCAGGTGAGGGGGGGGGGGGGGGAAAGCTACCAAACCTCTGTGCACAACTCATACTGACCCCTAAACGAAACCTACTTTGAGGCTTGAGCAAAGTAGGAAAATGGGTTTGAAAAACCATAACATTCTTTTTCCAAATAGTACCAACCAAGTTGTTGTTATGGAGAGGCTGTTGTGGTATTTCTGACTCAGCTGGCACCAGGAAGTACTTTAAATCTGGAAGACCCAAGAGGTTCAGATGGAAATCCAAACTTTTAGGTGCTTGTGCGAATGGAGCCTCCAAACATTTGGAGTCTCAGCCATCACTAGTGCCCAGATTGTTGCCCAGGTAGCACAGTCATGGGCTCTTTACAAATGCCCAACTTAGAGAGAAGTTGCACAAAAGAATATTCCAGAACTGTTAAGTGTCTGTGGAGGAGCAGCAACCTGTTACCAGAGCCCAGCTTTCTCTTACTACTTAACCTGAGTCCATGCTCTTCTCCCCTCCCCCTCACGATCTGTACTTCTAAAAGATAAATAGGGCATTGATCCTTACCTGGCCTGAGCTCCTGTCCTCCCACCCAGTCCAAAACATGATGGTTGACTTCCAGGGTGCTTCCAGCCTGGGTCTGCTAGGAAGATGACTGCAGGTCTCACTGTAGCAATCTCCATGTAACTGCAATAGAACACAGTTGCTGTTCCTCAGTGTCTGACTGTATTACGTTAATAGGAGTTATTGTGCATTAGCAATTACCTGTTTACAAAGCATATTATTATAACACTTCCAGGTGCAGACTCTTTAGTAATTACGATTCTTACCCAGCCACCTAGATTTCAGACAACTGAATTGTAGCTGCTAGAGAAGGGCAAAACCTGTTATCCCATCCAGTCCATCTCCCAGTCAGTGCGGGATTGTTCCCTGCAGTATATTTACTAGGACTTTGTCCAGTTTAGTTTTAAATGTCTCAAGTGATGAGGTCTCTGCCATTTCCCTTGGGAGACTGTTACGCAGTCTATTAGATCTTGGTGTCAGGGAGATTTTACTAATGTTCAATCTACATGTTGCTTTCCATTTTTGTGCTGATGGGAAGGCACAACATTGGTTGATACAGGATACAATACAGAGGTAAACAAAGTAGCTTTATATGCCAGCTAGCATGAGATGTTTGCATCTGAAAAGTAAGTGGCTGTCTCTAAAAACAACCATTTCCCTAGCAGAGGATGGGTTTAGATTGGCTTGATATATAGCTGGTCTTTAATGTGAGGCTCATTTACTTTAACAGTTAAGAACCTTGAAATAAAAGTCCCTGAGGATGAGTTGTTTGTGGAGACAAATGCTCTTCAGGAGACACTTCCTCTTTCTCTGCAGCATAGTTCAAATGGTGGCAGGTATCTGGGCTGAGTATACAGTGTCTTGTTGCTTATAATTGAACTCACTTGTGCTCCCACCTTTTGTCCAATGGGTTTGGAGGGGATGAAGCATGTATGTCTGCAGGGATTTGAATGTGATTCTGAGAAAAAATATTAAAGACTCCTAGCCTAGAAAGGCTTTTTCTTTATTCTTTGGGCCAAATTGTTACTTCAGTGTGTGTCTGCCCGTAAAATTATTGCGAGGAGAGGATCTGTGGGGTGGAATTCTTCCACTGTGACTTTTGATCCTAGTCTATTCCTGCCAACCCATCACTTCGCAGGCCCTCTTTTGGGGGTTGAGGCAAGAGGGGACCTCAACGCCAGCCAGCACTGCTGTCAAGCACATTGATGGGGTGGTTCTCCTGGGGTAGGGCCCGGCTGCTGGTTCACATTTGTCTCCAAGGGGTTAGACACAATGCCCCATCTCATAAGGAGGTGTCCAGTGTGTTACCTTTTTGGATCTGGTGCTTGAATCAGCAAGTTCCTGTGCTGGGCATCTGCCAAAAGTTGTGACAACTAAACAACCCTCATGTAGGTCCAAACTATGACCTCTGGGAGGGGGCGAATTCCAGCCAACTGATTACCCAAAACCCAACCCTGAAGTTTCGCTGCAAGGAAGATGGGAAAAACCCAACCAGCCTCGGCCAGTCTGGTGGTGTGGGGGGAAAAAATCCTTCCTAATCCCAAAGCGGTGACTTGCGCATCCCACAGCGACCTAGATAAGGGAGGAAGGGTAGACTGACTGCTAGAAACCAGCAAACAGGAAGTGGCTCCAAGAACATGGCTAGAAATCTCATGCCAAATCCTGCGAGATGTTATGGGGCCAGATCCCATGATACCTCAACCCTATCCTGGAAGTCCTGTGGTGGCTGGAAATCATGTGGTACCTGTCCTGTCCTTTTGCCCTCTCCCATCATGGGAGCCACCAAAACACTGCCCTCTCTAGGGGCCCTCTTCTGGTCACAAGCAGAGTTTGAATTAAGTGTGAATTGGTGCCAATGTCAAGGGTGAGTGAAAAGAGTCAGAGTTTGGCCCTTTATATTAAATTATTTACATTTGTTTTGCAGCAGGGGCACATGGGGTACTCTTTGGAAAGGATGTTTTCCAGCCAAAGGAAAACTGCGCCCATTTTGTGCCTCAGTTTCCTAAAGCTCACTGGGGATGAGTGGCCTTCTCCTTGGGGAACCTGGGGAGAAGTGAGCCTTAAAATTAAAAGGGTCATAGCTAGCCATTATGTTTTGCATCTAAAGAACTTTGCTGGGAGTTGTGCTTATGGATCAGTGGTAAATTGGAATGTGTCCTGTATCTTGTGCTGGTGGCAGCTACTTGGTAGAGAGTGACAGAATGTTGGAAGTGGTATGGAAGCCAGCATATGGGAGTGTAAATGCATTCGGATGAAGGTGGTATACGCATATTATGTATTATTAAGAGCTTGTAAATCAATTTCTGTCTTGCTTTGATGCTGGTTTATTATCAGCCCACTCAAAAAGGCTGTGCGTGTAGTGCTCCTAGGACTTCTGGTCTGCAAACCTGGCCCCAAAAGCTTAACAGCAAAGAGGAATATCTGAGGGCAGATTCTGAACTGCACATGCATGGCCTACTTTACGGGAGCAATGCATGCCCACACAGCTACCCACGCGCTTGTGCAAATCTGATATATGGATGCACGGGGGTAGTGTGCACATTTGTGCCAATGGTGCACTAAAATCACAGTCTCATAATTAGTCTCCCAGTGTTAACTAAGTACTTCTGTGTTAATCTAGGATTAAAGCACAAGGGATACTAGTTTGCAGTCTAAACAGTCTGGAATGCCGTGCTGCTGGTATCACAAATGAGGCCACTTTTTACTAAGATGGTGGACTCCAGCAATAGGCTCAGAAATAACCATCAACCTTTATTCACTCACATGAATAATCCTTATTCATATTGACTTCATTAGGACCACTCACATAGTGAGCAAAGGTTGTAGGATTAGGCCCCATTGCTTTTAAATATCTTCTTGCCAGGTAGTTAGTGCTTTTCTGACCATAGGAAATGGCTTTCCTAGCAAAAGAGGCAATTTTCTTTTTGGGTAACCCAGGCAGTTTTTGTTTGGAATATCTCTCTGTGTTAACTAACATACATTTTTACAGTTAGCAAACAATTTTATTTTGTAAGAAATGAAACCAGTATGGCTCTTTCTCGGTCATTTCTCTACTTGTCAATTCTTCTCTCCCCCCCCCCCCCCCAGCTTCTCCTTTTTTGTGCTAGCCTTAAAAAGCCCCCAAAGTGTCTGTTATAATCACATTTTGTATGTTACAACCATAATGAATGCCCTCACACTAATATGCCTGGTTTGAGGAAATCAGTTGCTGTCTGGTGTAACAGGCAGTTTGTTATAAACCATGCCATTTATGTGTGGGGTTCTACTCGGGAAATATCTGTATATATAATTGGAGAGGGTTTAGTTCACCTGTGAGTAATGCTGTTTATAGAACTAAAATAAAACCTTCCAAAGCAGAGAAAGTTTTCAGCACTCAGCTGTGCCATGCTGTTGAAATGCCGCTTATTTAAAGAGGCGATCATAATTAAAGCATTATCGGCAGTACTGTTCAGCTTGTCGGAAGATTGACTTCACACGTGAAGTTGCCAGCCTTGTTTTCTCCTTGGGAGGTCACTGTAACTCAGCACTTTTCTTTAAGGTTTGTACACACAGGTCACTTCTCTAATTAGTGCATCTTCATTTTTGAGAGTGTGCACCTTTGTGTTTGTAGTATATTAATGGAAATTTTTCTTCTTTAAAAGCTTGGCAAAGACACGTGATGTTTTTAGTATTAGATAATGAATCCCCCCCCCCCCCATGGTTTTAAAAATAACCAATAGTTGTTTGGATTTTTAACTCTGAAGCAATAAGAAAATTCTGGCTTTTAGGAAATCACAAATACATCTCTACCCCGATATAACGCGGTCCTCCAGAGACAAAAAATCTCACCGCGTTATAGGTGAGACCACGGTAGATCGAACTTGCTTTGCCCCCCCTCCTCCTTGTTCCCTGACCATCCCTTCCAGAGACCCCCATCCCTAATCACCCCCAGGACCCCACCCCCTACCCCACCCCCCTGCGCCCTGTCCCCTGACTGCTCCGACCCCTATCCACACCCCCCGCCCCCTGACAGGTGCTCACCGGCAGCGTCGGGAAGCGGAGCAACGTGGCCCCAGCCTGCTCCACTCCGCCACCTCGTAGCTGTGGCGCTCCGCTTCCCGCCGCCGGTGAGTGCGGGGAGGTTGGGGAAAGGACGCCCCCCACACTCACCTGCAGGGGGGATCCCTTCCTCCAAACCCCCTCCCCCGAGCCTCAGCTGGGGCCGGGGCGAGGGAAGCGGAGCAGGCTGCTCCTGGCCCCCCGCTAATCCCCTGGGCCACTCTGGGGCTGTGGGGCCCCCAAAAGTGCCCCCCCCAGCTCCTGCCTCCTAGGCCCTAGGGTGAGGGAGCTCCTGACCACCCCCGAGACCCTCTGCCCCTTATCCATTCCTCGGCCCCAGTCCGGCACCCTTAACACGCTGCTCAGAGCAGCATGTCAGAGCTTTACCGCGTTGTATGCGAACCCGCGTTATATCGGGTCGTGTTATATCGGGGTAGAGGTGTAGTACCTGGACACAAAACAAACATCTGGCTGATTTATGGGATTGCTAATGGGGTATGTAGCATTACACTTGTAGGTCATCTCTTCGTCTCTAGCACAGGTTGGTGGCAACTGAGAGTCATTATCTGATTTGCTGTTTTGTGGGTTTTGTGTAATGAATTGGAAATCTTAGTCTTGTTCCTAGTGGATAGGCAATCATTTCACAAGATCCGCTGTCACAGTTGACACCACTGTTGGCAGCCTATGTAGAGAGGCCAAGGACAGAGGGCAAGGAGACTGAAACTTGCCCTTGGGGATAATCTCTCCAGGTCAAGACTGAATCACATTAGTAGGGTAGCGTGAACGAAACTCCTGCTGCTGGTGCATGTTTATATTTGTCTTGTGGATAATTAGAAGACTTTAATTTCCACTACTGGAAATCCAGAACCTCTCAAGAACACTCAACAGTCACTTAAAATATATACATATGTAAATAGCCACATAATTGCAAGTCACCGAGAACCTCTCAGCTTAACTATTCCTGAACTGTTTTGTATATCATGATACATTCTCTGACCTTTTATAATGTTGGAGGCCAACATTATGGAAATAAGCAGCTTTTTATTCCATTCTAAGGTCAGTCTAACCAAATTATGCATCTTCTAATGCAGTCGTTTCAAGCTCTCAGTTTTGAAAATTTCATTTTAATACCTTGCAACAGAGATAAATACTGTAGCTCATATTCATGTTGAACAATGTATTGCACTCATCATTCTCACTGCATGGTTTCTTGGGCCAGGGTCTTGTTTAACATTGCTTCGTTTGTTCTCTCTTTATACTGATGATAAAGGGCTGTGATCCCACCCCAAAACACTTGTGGGGTCAATGTTGCAGAGATTTCAGAGCTTTGCACCTCCTCCTGTTGAAGCTAATGGGAGTATTAGCACTGATTTCAATGGAAGTAGGATTGAGTCCAATAACCATTTGTGGGAGGTGGCATTTGTGGCCTTGCATGGAAGCAGGGTCTGACGTGGATTTGTTTGTGCTTTTTAAGTGTACTGGTTTGGGAAAATAAACTTGAATCAGTAAAAATGGACAATGCCTGGACATTGATACCTAGCAACCTACGACCCAGAGGGATATGAATTTCCGCCCCCTCCTTAGGGAGGCCGAACAGCATTTTCCCAGCTCGAGAACAAAGGACTATGAAGGTGTGAGGTGGGGATAAGAGTTGGCTGCTGGAAGGAGTCAGGTCTCTCATCGAGAGTTTGGTCTGATGAAGGAGGTCAGATAGAGAGATGGCGTGAACCAGGGGGTTCACTGGAGCTTGGCTGGGCTCTGGGCTGACCAGAATGTGCTATGCTTTAACCTTCATTTCTCTAGACTACCCTAAGAACTTCTTATGCTGTGTTCCAGTTAACAAACTGTTTTGACAATTGTGTGAGTGTCACTGCAAATGCTTGCTGAGGTGCATTAATCCCTGAAGAGTGTACAAGTCTCTACTGGACTTGCTGGGACTTCCTGAATGGAGCTTAGGGTGTGAAGCAGGAGTGCTGCAGGCCCAGAGGTCCAGTCTAAGGAGGTGGTGAAGCAGTTGGCTTACCCTGGAGGAAGAGTGAGACCCCAAGAGGGTCTTGCACACTGAAGGGGTTCCTCCTAGAGACCATTCCAAAGCTGGGGCCATAGAGTTTCAATCTTGTAAACATCTCATTAGCTTTTTCCCATTTATGCTGTTTCTCTATATTTTATGTTTCAGTTTGGACTCTGAAAGTAGATTGGTTAGTTTCATTTTGTTCTTGTCCGGTTTGACTTTCTGGTTCTCGTGTCTGTGGTCGTGTGTTGGGCTTGGGGTTAAAAAAGACATTGCAAAGAAGTACTTTAAAAAATAACTTATTAAATATTTATAGTGGGTTTTTTCTTGTTGGCCTTACACTATCAGACATTGTCCTTTTTAAAATAACTTTCAAACTAGTTGTCTGTAGTAGATAGCTGATATGAATCCTGTGGTTTGTATGTAAAGGTAGTATTTACATACTGCATAAAGGCTGCATTAGCTACAAGGCCAAATTCTGATATCAGAGGGTATATCTATTTTTCATAACTCTACAACCAGTGTTTGGTTTTCAGAAGTACACCTCTACCCCGATATAACACAACCCGATGTAACACGAATTCTGATATAACGCAGTAAAGCAGTGCTCCGGGGGGGGCGGGGCTGCGCATTCCGGCGGATCAAAGCAAGTTCGATATAACGCGGTTTCACCTATAACGCGGTAAGATTTTTTTGGCTCCCGAGGACAGTGTTGTATCGAGGTAGAGGTGTATATTTTCTAGAGGCCATACCCTGAAATCCTTACTTAGGGTTTACTCAGTCTGTACTCAGACAAAACTCTCAGTCAAGTGCCCTTCCAGACTAACCTACACTGACTTGAACAGTCGTTTCTGATAATGTAACATGAAGTAAGATTCTTTTCCAGAGGAAAGTTAACAGTAAATGGGGTGTTTTTTTCCTTTTCTTCTCTCCCCCTTGCTGTAATCTGTTGCAAAGGCTGTGGTTTAAAAGCCTGTGGTTTAAAGTAATCTTAAAACAGTATGGATTGTGGGCCTACAATTTAAACATGTATTTTGCTTGGCACAGTCTATTGGAGATGTTCAGTATGCAGCTAAGGGCCAGCTGGCAAACAGAACCTGAAATTTGTGTGTTAGGTACACAAAATAAGGACTAGGATGAAATCCTGGCTCTGTTGAAGTCAGTGGGAGTTTTGCCATTGACTTCATTGGAACCTAGAGCTATACAGTTTCCAGTGGTCTCCCGGCCTCTCAATCCAAATTTCTAACTCCAAGTGGTCATTGACGTCAGTACTCAAAGTATCTCAGAGACTTTGACAGGGTCAGCTTTTGGCATTGCCTGCTTTACCCCAGCCCTTCTGTCATCCTTGGAACCAGTGGGCCTTCATTGTGTCTAGGTTGTACCACTCAGGATCCCATCCTCTCACCAATCACATCTTATTATGCTCCATGCCCCTGAGTCCCACTAGACTTCTACTCCCAAAACACCTCATGCCATTCTGCTTTGGTAGCGCCACAAAGGGCTGCTGTTTGGCTCAGCCATAACTCATCTGGCTGAAATGCATGGTTAACAGTTTTCTCCTAAAAGTATGTTGAATCTGGGAATCGCTTGCCTGAGATGCACTGGAAACATTTCCGTAAGCAAAGCTAGTAGGCTTGAGAGCTCCATCTTTCTCCCAAAGTTTATTCAAAGATCTTCTTTCTTATTTAAATTGCTCGGCCTTGAAGTTAACAGCTCTCAGTCCCTTTCCTTTACATACTAGGCCAGATCCTCAGCCGCTGTAAAACAGCATGGCTCCATTAAAATAAATGGAGCTATGCCCGTTTACATCAGTTGTGGAGCTGGCCAGCTGTTGTCTCTGTCAGACCACACCCAGATCCCTCTACTAGTTTTGTTTGCATGTTCAGCAACTACTTCAGTCAAATTCCTTTGCCAGTTGCTAGCAGTTTCCAGCAGAGTTCTGTTACTACATTTTATTTCTGTCCATTTAATCCCAGTGATCCATCAAAGGGGCAATGGCAAAAATGTTATCATTTCTCTTTAGGAGCAGGTTTTCACCCATGTTGCTGCAAAAAGCTGTGCTTGCTGGTGGAAAAAGGCCAAGACTTGCCTTGATGACGTACTGAAGAAAATTGCCATTTTTCCTAAAATCATTCAAGCTAGAAATAGCAAAGAACTTGCTAGACCATTCCATCCAATTCATCCTCCTGCCTGTGCACAACTTTCCTCTGAACTGTGCCTTCAGGTGTTTCCTATAGTGTAATTTAAATATCTCAATTGATAAGACATCTACCACTCCCCAGAGATTACTCCACAGCCTCACATCACTGTCTCCAGTGATTTTTCCCTTCCTTCCCAATCTTGTATTCACCCTAAATTTTCCATTTCTGGAATTCATTCTACCCTACTAGTTATACCCTTCCATACCAACTAAATAAACCTCCCATCTATAAAAAGGGAAATCAGGGCAACCTGGGGAATTACAGACCAGTCAGCTTAACTTCTGTACCTGGAAAGATAATGGAGCAAATAATTAAGAAATCAATTTGCAAACACCTAGAAGATAATGAGGTGATAAGTAACAGTCAGCATGGATTTGTCAAGAACAGATCGTGTCAAACCAACCTGATAGCTTTCTTTGACAGGTAACAAGCCTTGTGGATGGGGGGAAGTGGTAGATATGGTATATCTTGGCTGTCTCGCATGACCTTCTCATAAACAAACTAGGGAAATACAACCTAGATGGAGCTACTATAAGGTGGGTGCATAACTGGTTGGCAAATCGTTCCCAGAGAGAAGTTATCAGTGGTTCACAGACTGCTGTAAGGGCATAACGAGTGGGGTCCCGCAGGGATCGGTTCTGGGTCCGGTTCTGTTCAATATCTTCATCAGTGATTTAGATAATGGCATAGAGAGTACACTTATAAAGTTTGCGGACGATACCAAGCTGGGAGGGGTTGCAAGTGCTTTGGAGGATAGGATTAAAATTCAAAATGATCTGGACAAACTGGAGAAATGGTCTGAAGTAAATAGGATGAAATTCAATAAGGACAAATGCAAAATACTCCACTTAGGAAGGAACAATCAGTTGCACACATACAAAACGGGAAATGACTGCCTAGGAAGGAGTACTGCAGAAAGGGATCTGGGGGTCATAGTGGATCACAAGCTAAATGAGTCAACAGTGTAACGCTGTTGCCAAAAAACCAAACATCATTCTGGGAAGTATTAGCAGGAGTATTGTAAGCAAGTATTGTAATTCTTCCGCTCTACTCCAGGCTGATTAGGCCTCAACTGGAGTATTGTGTCCAGTTCTGGGCGCCACATTTCAGGATAAATGTGGACAAATTGGAGAAGGTACAGAGAAGAGCAACAAAAATGATGAAAGTTCTAGAAAACATGACCTATGAGGGAAGACTGAAAAAATTGGGTTTGTTTAGTCTGGAGAAGAGAAGACTGAGAGGGGACATAACAGTTTTCAAGTACATAAAAGATTGTTACAAGGAGGAGGGAGAAAAATTGCTGCTCTTAGCCGCTGGGTATAGGACAAGAAGCAATGGGTTTAAATTGCAGCAAGGGCTGTTTAGGTTGGACATTAGGAAAAACTTCCTAACTGTGGTTAAACACTGGAATAAATTGCCTAGCGAGGTTGTGGAATCTCCATCATTGGAGATTTTTAAGAGCAGGTTGGACAAACACCTGTCAGGAATGGTCTAATACTTAGTCCTGACTTGAGTGCAGGGGACTGGGATACATGACCTCTCAAGGTCCCTTCCAGTTCTATGATTCTGTGATTATTTTTCTTTCTTTAGAAGTTCATTTTGCCCTCTACCGGGAGATCAGTTGTGCTGCATCACCTCATCCTTGTACTGTAAAGCTCCAATTTGCCAATTGTCTTTCTGGGAAATAGGTGCCCAGAACAGAATGCAGTGTCCTGCGTGCAGTATACAGAAATACTGTTCCCTCCCTATTTTTTAATGAGATACCTCTACATCAGGGGTCTGCAACCTACGACACGCGTGCCAAACACGGCACGCAAGCCGATTTTGAGTGGCACGCTGCCTGCCCGGTGAGGAGGGGGGGGAGGAGGGGCAGGAAAGCACCACGCTGGGGGAAGGAGCGGGGGAGGGGGGAAGCTTGGCTGCTGCAGGACCAAGCTTCTGCCTCCTCCCCCGCAGGGGAGAGTGGTAGGGGGGGGTCCCGGCCCCCAGCCCCACTCAGCCCCCATGCCCACTGCTCTCCCCTGCGGGGGCAGGAGGCAGAAGCTTGGTCCTGCGGCAGCCAAGCTTCCCCCCTCCCCCGCTTCTTCCCCCAGCGTGCTTTCCTGCCCCTCCTTCTCCCCCTTCCTCTCCCTGTGCCGATCAGCTGATGGCCCTTGCGAGGGGGAGGGGGAACAGAGCAGAGCCGAGCGGCAGCATGCTCGCTGCTTCGTAGAGCAGGCAGAGAAGAGGTAGGGACGGAGCCTTGGGGAAGGGGGTGGAACAGGGCATATCCCTTCCAGCCCCCTGCCATGAGCCGCTCAGGGCAGGGGACTGGGAGCTGGGAGCATCCCCACGAGCCAAGCACCTCTGCCCTGACGCCCCCCACACACCCAGCCTTCTGCCCTGCACCTCCACACACACCCCAGCCCTCTGCCCTGACCCCTGAACGCCCCCCCACACACCCAGCCTTCTGCCCTGCACCTCCACACACACCCCAGCCCTCTGCCCTGACCCCTGAACTCCCCCCCCATACCCAGCCTTCTGCCCTGCACCTCCACACACACCCCAGCCCTCTGCCCTGACCCCTGAACCCCCCCCCCACCCTCACTGCCCTCTGCCCTGGCCCCTGAATCTCCCCACACCCCCAGCCTTCTGCCCTGAACCCCCCACATCCCCACTGCCCTCTGCCCTGGCCCCTGAATCTCCCCACACCCCCAGCCTTCTGCCCTGAACCCCCCACATCCCCACTGCCCTCTGCCCTGGCCCCTGAACCCCCCCCCCACACCCAGCCTTCTGCCTTGACCCCTGAACCCCCCCGAGGTCTGGAGTCCCGGCTGCCGGCCCCTTGCCAGCCAGCGTCCCGGCCGCAGGCCCCGCTCAGCCTGCTGCCGGCCTAGGTGAACAGAACCCCAGGCTGGAAGCGGGCTGAGCAGGCTGGCGGCGTAAGATCAGCATTTTAATTTAATTTTAAATGAAGCTTCTTAAACATTTTGAAAACCTTGTTTACTTTACATACAACAATAGTTTAGTTATATAATCTAGACTTAGAGAGAGAGACCTTCTAAAAACGTTAAAATGTATTACCGGCACGCGAAACCTTAAATTAAAATGAATAAATGAAGACTCGGCACACCACTTCTGAAAGGTTGCCTACCCCTGCTCTACATAGTCAGCCCAAAGACTGCATTGGCCATTTCTTTTTTCATGCAGCCAGACTGCATTTCAAACTCCTGTCTAACTTGCTGTCCACGATCACCCCAGCTCTCTCTTGGCCTGTGAATGCTTGTCAAATAGAACTTGGTAGCTGTGTATGCTCTCTGCTCCCCAGCCAGTTTGCATGGATTTGCTTTAAAAAATGATGAGATATTGTTCCATGTAGAGGACATAGTTGAGTGCCAATTACTTTTTACTAATTAAAATACAGGATGGTCTTATTTGTAGCATAAATAGTTCTAACCTTTTAATTAAAATTTAAATTACAGTGTTCTCTGAATGTATAGAGTTGTGTGCTCTTGTGAAAATGCTTCTTTCTTTAGGGCTTGATCCTTCTTTATCCCAAATGCCTATTGACATTAGTAGGAGTTTTGTGTGTGCAGTAATAAAGAATCATGTCGATTAATTGGCAAAGTGGCATTACGGGCCTGATTCCACAGTTCCACAGATTCAAGCTACCCATTGAACTCAGTCGGCAGATTTACCAAAGAGAGACTGCAGTGTTGGTACTGCAGCATTTTAAATTAGGACAAAGTAATAGCTTATGTCAGCTGGACAAGTGATTATTACTTTGTGTGTTTAACACAGAATCCCAGTTAGTTCTTGTCTCTTTGTCAGGGTAGCTAAGGTTAGTGTAATGATGCCCTAAAAAATGTGTATTACATTTATTGTGCTACATCTCCTCCTCAATAGCTTATCCAATATCTTCTGATGGAACTGCTCAGTACACTGCAAGTAAAAAATCTCATAGGGGAAAAAAAACACCCCTCATTAAATCAAATAAATACTATATGAAAATTGGAGTTGATTTCTGTATCTTTGAGCTGCATAAGAAGGTCTCTGCCTTTCTGCATTCTATTGGCCACAAGAGATCTGGACATGAATCCTTTACCATTCTCTCGGGGGTCTTGAGCTTGTCGGATTATACCATCTTTTGTAATGGCAGGTGTATGCCACAGGGCAGGTTTTAAAATTCCTATGTTGGTGGATTGCATTAACCCATACTAAGTCAGGTATGTAAAATTCCATTAAGCTAAAACCCTCTGGCACTTTCTCACCAATGCTGGAGATCTGCAGGCTATGCTAATGTAGTAGGTTTGCTCATCTATTAGTAGGATGATGGTTTTAAAATAATAACATTTATCTTTGGCTGTGGACTGACGTGCATGCTGAGTACAATTTTTTGAAAGGCTTTGCAGATGTTGCTTCAGTCAATCTGGGTCAAAAAAAGATTGCTTAGAATCATAAAGGTTAGAAGGAGATCAAATAATTCTGCCTTTTTATTGCTTGAATAAAGTGCTTGGAAAATATCATTCACCATTATTAGACTAAATGAGTTGGGATAACATAGGACTCAATATTAATTTTTCCATGTTGGCTGATTTTACCTGTTTTTTATAATGCAGCTACATTCTGTATTATTGATTTATATAATTGATTACTGGCTTGCAAAACTAAATGTATGTGTTAGTGTAAGCACATAGCAGTTTAATGTGTTGCATTAGAAACAACAACAATTAAAGAATTACTCTTCTGTTTTACAGAAACATTTGACAGTGGGAAAGACCCAATCAAAGCAGCTGAATGTTGCATTTAAAAGTTGTTTCTCTGTTTCCTATGGTAGGGGTAGTATCAAGTGATCTGCCTAGACAGTATGGGGAGTGTGAATGCAAATTTTGAGATGTTAGGCAATCTAATGGAAAATGATCAGATTACTATTTCAACAAATGTCTGTTGTTCTGCTGAACAGGGATTGCTTAACAATTACAAACATCTGCTTTTAAAACATAGTTTTTATGTTTCTTCTTTTCTGGGTATGGAAGCTTTTATTTATATATAAAACTTTAGAACCTACATGTCCACTCAGTCCTACTTCAGCCAATTGCTCAGACAAACAAGTTTGGTTACAATTTGCAGGAGATAATGCTGCCCATGTCTTGTTTACAATGTTACCTGAAAGTGAGAACAGGCATTCGCATGGCACTGTTGTAGCCGGCATTGCAAGATATTTACGTGCCAGATGCGCTAAAGATTCATATGTCCCTTCATGCTTCAACCACCATTCCAGAATATATGCCTCCACACTGAAGACAGGTTCTGCTTGATAATGATCCAAAGCAGAGTGGACCGACACATGTTCATTTTCATCATCTGAGTCAGATGCCACCAGCAGAAGGTTGATTTTCTTGTTTGGTGGTTCGGGTTCTGTAGTTTCCTCATCGGAGTGTTGTTCTTTAAGACATCTGAAAGCATGCTCAACACCTCGTCCTTCTCAAATTTTGGAGGGCATTTCAGATTCTTAAACCTTGGGTTGAGCGCTGTATCTATCCTTAGAAATCTCATATTGGTACTTTCTTTGCGTTTTGTTAAATGTGCTGTGAAAATGTTCTTAAAACAAATATGCTGGGTCATCATTTGAGACTGCTATAACATGAAATATTAGGCAGAATGCAGGTAAAACAGAACAGGAGACATACAGTTCTGCCCCAATCAGTTCAGTCACAAATTTAATATTTTTTTTTTTAACGAGCATCATCAGCATGGAAGCATGTCCTTTGGAATGGTGGCCGAAGCATGAAGGGGCATATGAATGTTTAGCATATATGGCACATAAATACCTTGCAACACTAGCTACTAAAGTGCCTGTTCTCACTTTCAGGTGACATTGTAAATAAGAAGTCATCAGCAGTATCTCCCGTAAATGTAAACAAACTTGTTTGTCTTAGCAATTGGCTGAACAAGAAGTAGGACTGAGTGGACTTGTAGACTTTAAAGTTTTACTTTGTTTTGTTTTTGAGTGCAGTTATGTAACAAAAAAAATCTATATTTGTAAGTTACACTTTCATGATAAAGAGTTTGCACTACAGTACTTGAATGAGGTGAATTGAAAACTATTTCTTTTGTTCATCATTTTTTACAGTGCAAATATTTGTAATAAAAATATAAAGTGAGCACTGTACACTTTGTATTCTGTGTTGTAATAGAAATCAGTATTTGAAAATGTAGAAAAACATAAAATATTTAATACATTTCAATTGGTATTCTATTGTTTAACAGTGCAATTAATCACGATTAATTTTTTTTATCGCAGTTAATTTTTTTTAGTTAATCGCGTGAGTTAACTGGGATTAATCGACAGCCCTCATATAAATATAAAACTCCATTAACTACTGCATCTACAGCTATGTATGGACAGTATTTTAGAGTTTCTCCTGACATTATATTACAATAGTAAGAATAACTTTCAACTGCTTCTGCCACCCTTACTCACATCAAGTAGTACCTTCCTTCACATGTATTCTCATTTAAATGAGAATTAGACTGCTCAAAGTATAAGATACTACTTACTGTAACAGTGGCAAAGTCAGCCCTGGATCACTAATGTCGTCATGTTTTTAGTACATCAGTAATGTTAATAAGAACTCAGCTTCTACATATATTTAGAGATGAGCCTAGGGCAAATCCAGTGCCCCTGAAATCTGGGGAAGTTCTGATCCAAACTTGGTTCCTGGTTCTTGTGTTTATTATTGAACTTTGACAAATTCAGTTTCAGGCTGGCTTGGGTCCATCTTCACTGACATTTAATAATGCGTTCATGACAAATGCAGTCTTTAACTGCACAGGGCAATTGACTTATTTTAACTTCCTAAAGCTTGAAGACATCCCGCCCACCCCCTTTTTGGCACACTGCTTTTGAGCCCGTTTGGAAAAATGGTGTGTGCTGGCCATGGTCCTGATTGTTTACTTCCTTGGGTATGAGCTGACAGCAGTGGTGTTGTCAGCGAAGGAGATTAAATTAGTGGCACATATGCCTTTCCCCTTCACGACCCCGACTCTGTAGAGGATTCTCTACAGAGTCTGTCAAAAGAGCTTGTTTGATTTGACTGTTGCTGCAGAACCAGCAGAGGGAGCACAGAAGCACAAAACATTGTTATGTAAGTTTTCTGGTTACAGTAGCTACGGGCTCTTTGTGTGCATGTGTCTGCGCTCAGTGACCAGAGATGAATTACTTTTTAAAAATGAAAATATTTAGGAGTAGGCTCTTCCTTTGATTTTCACCCTTAAGTCTCATTAGCATTAGTGGGTGTTAACATACACACATTAAGGGGAGAAAGACTATATCTTGTAGAATTTTGGGAAATTCCTCATTAGACTCTAACAAATTATACCAAGCTACTGACTCCACATGAGAAAACTCTGGAAAACATTATTGCTTTTCTACTCTGCTCTGTATTTTCTTTAGATTCTTCTAATTGATCTGATTAAAATCATCTTCCTTTTTAAAGTGTGGTTCTTGACAGAACAGTGATCCAGTAAAAAAAAAAAAAATGACACACTGGGTTTCTGTATTTGCTGTCTCAACGACATCCATATCAAATTAGCTTCAGAAGATGATTTCTCTAACTGCCAGCATTGACACCAGCTTGTATCAGAAAATTGAGGGGTGTCTCTTCCATCACCCCAGTAATACAGATTCTCTAATCAGGATTTAGAGAATCCATTTTGTTGATGATAAACATGGAAGAATAGAATCCACTCTCCCCTCCCATAGCTGTACTGACTCTGCAGTGTTACCAGGAGTAAATGCTTGTTTGTCCCTAACATAAGCAAATGGGACTCAAATCCCACAGAGAATAGATCTGTTGAATTACATAGTTACTTTTCACACTAAAATGACACTGTAAGTGTTCATCTGCCCTTGCTGCCTCCAGTCTGAAGCCGTAACCTGCCATGTGTGAACATGACAATTGCTTGCTGTGATAATGCTGCTCTGTTGTTGTTTGCTATATTGTATGGCAGCTTGAGGCGTGTGACTGTTGCTGTTTTAAAGTCAATCAATAATAATTATTTTTACTTCAGGTGGGGGATAAGGGAATAGAGTGCAGTAGCAGACAAATTCTTAAATACAAAGACAATGTTTGCATGCAAATGTCCTTGGTGATAAAGAATAGGGATAGAATGTATATGTATTTCATGAAAATTGTTTCTAAATGCAATTGTTTTCACAGATTTACATGAAGTTGATGGTGGTTTTCTGTATATTAAAACTAAATATCATACACCCAAAATCCTTTTGGGGATCTTCGGAAGGGGGGGATGGTAGATTTGTCTACCTCTCTTCTCCCACCCTCCATTTACACAGGGCAAGAAAGTCATCCTGATGCAATCTGATAAAATTATATATAGCTCAGTTTTCACATACCAATTCCATCAAAGAAAAATTGGATGTGACAATCCTGGGTTTATTGTTATGAGGCAAATTTCTTATTCCTATGACAGCCTCAGAAGCACTAATCTTGGGTGCGTAATACACATTCCACCCAGTGCATCTTTGTAAAGTAGCACTCAGTGGAAGATGTAACACTTTTATACCACTGAAAAACTCCTCTTTTTCAATATCTCCTCTGTGCATCTTTGTGGTTCTTTTTCATAGTCCTTTTTTACTTTGTTTGGATGTTGCAAATTAATGAGGTTTTGAAGTACGTGTTCAGTCAGTGTCAATTCGGAACTTGTAAAATCTCTGTGGGCCAAATCCAGCATCCTTGAATCTGCTCAGACTCAATAATAAGCATGATAGAAACACCTTGATAAACAGAGTGTGATTATTCAGGCAACTTTCTCCTCGCAGAGAAAAAAAAATACTCTTCCAGCTCTTTTTTTGGAATCAGAATAACTTCCAGTGGCCAATTTTGTTAATAATCACAGATGCTTATTCCCTGTACCCCTCATCAAGTACTGCATTGTGTTTCCCACTATCTGAGCTCATTAGATTCCCAATCACATCAGACCCTATTAGGCTGTCTTCCATTCATAGCTGCTTAAGTTCCCTTATTACCTCACTGTCAGGATTTTCCTATTTACATTGTAAACTGTTAGTTTTCTGACACAGCATAGCTTGTTGTTTTGTTCTGTCCTGCAAAATAGTTTCTCTAATTTTGAGTGTTGTTTATTGGATACCCCCACCCATTCACAATGGTGCAGACCATGTCCCCTCCTGGTCATAGTCACATAATATCCCTGTGGCACCTACAGCAATTGCTTATACAGTAACTCCTCACTTAATGTTGTAGTTATGTTCCTGAAAAATGCGACTTTAAGTGAAATGATGTTAAGCGCATCCAATTTCCCCATAAGAATGAATGTAAATGGGGGGTGGGGTAAGGTTCCAGGGAATTTTTTTTCCCCATATAGTACAGTACAGTACTATAGTTGGGAGGTGCCCCCACCTTACCCCACACAGGCACAGCCCACTGGCACTGGAGACAATGAGGCAGGCAAGGATGCTGAAGGTGCTGTAGGCTAGGAGAAGCATGTTGCGCAGCGGCAGCTTCCCCAACTCTGCAAGCACCAGGGGCGGGGGGCTCAACCCTCGGCCTGCCCATGCTGCTACTTCCCCCAAACCCCCACCCTTAACCCGCCTCTTCTCCCCCCCCTTTACTCCACATGCCGCATCCTTGCTCCTCCCCCCTCCCTCCCCTGCCTCCTGCCCGCGGCAATCAGCTGGCTTGCAGTGTTCAGGAGGGATGGGGGCGGAACAAGGACATGGCACGCAGGGTCCCCCTCCTTCCCCTGCCTCCTGAACGCTGCAAGCCGGCTGATTGCCGTGGGCAGGAGGCAGGGGAGGGAGGGGGGAGGTGAGCCGAGTCCTCACTTCCCCCCCCCCCCCCCGCCCGCAGCAGTCAGCTGGCTTGTGACGTTCGGGGGCAGGAGGGAGGTGGGAGGAGAGAGGACTTGGCATGCAGGCTCCCCCATCCCTCCCCTGCCTCCTGCCCGCGACAATCAGCTGGTTTGGGAGGCAGGGGAGGGAGGGGGAGCCTGCGCGACAAGTCCTCGCTCCTCCCCCTCCCTCCTGAACGCTGCAAGCCAGCTGATTGCTATGGGCAGGAGGCGGGGGGAGGGTGGGAAGGCGCTGATCCGCGGGGTCTGCCGGGAGGCAGGAGGCGCTGGGGGGGGCACAGGGGAGCTGATGAGGGGGCTGCTAGCTGTGGACAAAGCAGGCAGCCAAATGACGTTCTAGCGAAGCACTGCACAACTTTAAATGGAGCATGGTCTGTAACTGAGCAGGGACGCAAGCTTGAAACAACGTTAAGCAAGAGGACAATAAGTGGGGAGTTACTGTACAGAAAAGTAATATTAGGTGAATGTTTAATGTAACTGAGCAGCTGGAAATAAGGGAGAGGAGCCAGCACCATGTGATCAGCCAGCTTTCCATGGAACATGGGCTAGTGTAGCCCATGGATTGAGACCCTGTTCTGTAGATTATATGCATCAGAATGCACTGAGTTTACAGATGCTTCCTTGCAGTTTTGTTTAATCATTCTTTGCCCCCATACATAACAACGCAATTCAACGCAATATTTTGTATTTACTACAAAGGGCATCTTTACCACAAACTTTAATTGGTGTTCTGTATGCATCTCAGAGAGAGACATCATCTCTTATAGTACCATATATGAGCCAAATTGAGCACTTGCATATTCCCGTTGCCTGAAATCATATAATACTTAGGAGCAGTTAATTTTATATTTGCAGGTTGGGAAATGGTGGTTAAAATGCCTGAGACCTGTCTATGCTAGCAGCTTTGCACTGGTGCAGCTGCTGTATTGTTGGCTATGGATGTAATACAGATACACCTCTACCCTGATATAACGCGGTAAAGCAGAGCTCCGCGGGGGTTGGGGGGGGCTGAGCACTCCGGCGGATCAAAGCAAGTTCGATATAACTTGGTTTCACCTATAACGCAGTAAGATTTTTTGGCTCCTGAGGACAGCGTTATATTGGGGTAGAGGTGTACTTCTTTTAGTGTAGACCAGGGATCGGCAACCTGCGGTACGCGTGCCAAAGACGGCATGTGAGCCGATTTTTGATGGCACGCTGCTGCCTGCCAGGGTCCTGGCCCCACTCAGCCCCCCCGCCCACTGATTTCTCCTGCGGGGGCAGGAGGCAGAAGCTTGGTCCTGCCGGCAGCCAAGCTCCCCCTTCCCCCGCTTCTTCCCCCAGCGTGGTGCTTTCCTTCCCCTCCCCCTTCCTGCCGCCGACCAGCTGATCGCCCTTGCGAGGGGGAGGGGGAGCGGAGCGGCAGTGTGCTCGCTGCTCCGGGGAGGAAGCAGAGAAGAGGTGGGGATGGGGCCCTGGGGAAAGGGGTGGGAACGGGACATATCCCCTCCAGCCCCCTGCTGTGAGCACCCCAGCCCTCTGCCCTGACTCCTGAACCCCCTCACAGCCCTCTGCCCTGACCCCTGCACCCCCTCACACACCTCCTGACCCCTGAACCTCCCCCCACACAGCCCTCTGCCCTGACCCCTGCATCCTCTCACACACACCCAGCCCCCCCATGCCCTGACTCTTGCACCTCCCCACATCCCCACTCCCACCCTGAGTACCAAACTGGAGCTCCTGCATCCACCCCCCACATTCCCATCTGCACCCCCGGTCTGGGGTCCCGGCTGCCGGGTCCTTGCCAGCCGGGGTCCCGCAGGCCCCGCTCAGCCCGCTGCCGAACTAGGTGAACAGAACCCCAGGCCAGCAGCGGGCTGAGTGGGCCGGCGGCGTAAGATCAGCATTTTAATTTAATTTTAAATTAAGCTTCTTAAACATTTTGAAAACCTTGTTTACTTTACATACAACAATAGTTTAGTTATATAATATAGACTTATAGAGAGAGACCTTCTAAAAAACGTTAAAATGTATTACTGGCATGCGAAACCTTAAGTTAAAGTGAATAAGTGAAGACTCGGCACACCACTTCTGAAAGGTTGCCGACTCCTGGTATAGACCCACCTGGTTGTGAAGAAAATCTAAACTGAATGTAAACTGTTGCAGTTTTGGCTTTCTAAATCTGCAGACATACAGACTAAAACAATGGGCCCGAGTTTCAGAGATGTTGAGCACCTGCAGCTCCTATTGAGTTGGAGATCAGCATTGCTAAAAACCATACCCAGTAGCTTTGAGAGAGGTTTTAATTGTCCCTTTCAGCTCACCGAAGTCTTAACCCTGAAGCCCAATGGTGACAACAATCCTAAAGCAAATTGTGATGCAAACCATATTACTACTACTACTACTACAATAATAATAACAACAATTATTATTTATTATTTATTAGTTTATTATTAATATCATTATCATCCCTGTTTCACAGGTAGGGAAATGGATGAAGAGAGGTGAAGTGAGTTGTCCAAAATGTCATGTCAGCGCAGGGATTAAAACTCAGGAATTTCTGGGCTTCCACTGCTATGCTCAGTAGAAATAGAGTATAATTTTCTGGCCATAGAACCAAGTCTGTTTGTTAATGGTATATGTTTTTCATTTGGTGGTAACGTTACTTCTAGCATTACAACAACAACAAAAACCAAGTAACTGTAAATGACAAAAGTATGATTTCTCAAGAGAAACATTTTAGAAAATGACTTTGCTAGTGAAGTAGTTCCCTGAGGTGCTGGGCGAATTTCAGATCGTTTGTTTGTTTGTTTGTTTTAAAATAATTGCAAATATTTTTTTTGCCATTGAAGCAAATGGGCTTTGATATCACAACTCCAGATAGCTGTACCAAAGTTGTTCAGAACTGCAAGCAATTGACATGGCTGAGACTTGTGAAATTCACTCAGAGCTCTCTAACTGTTCTCATGATATATGCAATGTAGCATTAAACTCAAGTAGTCAGTAGCAACTCCCAGCACCGTCTAATCCAATTGCATGGTAAAGAGGATTTGCTGGCACAGAAAAATGAAGGGAGAATTTTATAACCCATTTTTTAAGGATATTTTGATATTCAACTGCTTCATGATACTGGATGTAACTTTAGTAAAAATATGGATAGAAATCACTCCTTTATTCCAGTGACACAATTAGGTCACATTTGCCCCCAAATTTAAGTTTTATGAAAACAAGTTTTACAAAACTTCACACAGTGACTGCCATCATGGGTCAGCATTGAGTTTGAACCTGGAACCTCCAGTGCTAAAAGCATGAGGCTCTACTGCTTGAACTAAGGGAGACCTCTGCTAGCTGGCAGCTATATATTCTCTGTGGACCAGCCAGCAGAAGGGGATGCAGAAAAACAGGTCACACGAAGACCAGTAAGAACGTTTCCCAGAGTTTAAAAAATTTCAGTAGTACTTTTTTTTTTCATTTTTTGTTTTTTTAGTACAAGCGTTTTGTCATGGTGTCTGAGGCTGTAGCATTGCAGCATTATACTTGTGCACAACAGCCAGAAAGTGAAGTTGGGCCCAAGTGCTCCAAGTGTAGAACTCCTATAGAACTGAGCAGAGCGCTTACAGCACTGAACCCCTGGACCAGAAAGAGACTCCATATGAAAGTGAAAGTGACTAACCTATTTTCATTCTTCCAAACAGAGAGAAAGACAGCAAGTAAATGAGCAGCATAAATAATGGAAATAAAGTAGATCTTTAATTTTTTTCATGTATTAATAGTAACAGAGATAAGGATTTTAAAAAGGTGTTTTGTTATACCCAGTAATAGACACAAATCCTATTGACTTCAATGGGAGCAGGTTCTGTGGCTTTAACTATAGCCAGGTGTACTTTACAAACTTCTTCTGGGTTGTGATGAGGGGTACCATGTGTCCATGGGAAAAGCCCCCCATGTATATGCAGTTATACCAGCAAAACTGTGCTTGTTTCACTCGAAGGGCAGGAATAACTATGTGGGTGAAAGCACAGTTTTGCTGGTAAAAGCTGCATCCACACTAGGAGCCCTTTGCTGGTATAGTACGCTGGTACAGCTATTCTGGCAAAGTGCTCCTAGTGTAGACTTGACCTATGTTACAGCCTACAATCAAAGCTTCCCCCCATCTTTTTCTCCCACTTTCTTTTCAACCATCTCCCATCCCTTTGACACTCCTAATGATCCACTTTAATTCTGTGCAGGAATCCTTTGTAAGCCATGCTGTAGAATTAAGCCATGTTGAGCGGTGGTTGGCTGTCATGCACCCAAGTTTTTATTGGCTCACTTAGTTTCTCATTTAATATTAATGATTTTTTCCCTCCAACCTGCCGTTTCATCTCAGACAAAGGGAACTATAAGGAATTTCTGAACAAGGTAGGCTCTAATCATCTTCCATCATGTTACAGATGTAATTGTATACATTCTATACATTTCGTGGGACTCACATAATCGCCATGCAGAATGTATCATTCATAAATTGTTTAGGGCAACCTTTTGTACAGTAGCACTAATTATTATTATCACAGAAGTGCAGTAAACGAGACTGGTAATTATTAGGGATTTATTTGAATGGACAGCTGAGCTATTCTTGGCAAGTTAGTCAAAGCAGTTGTCATGACAGCCACACAAATGTGTCTTATGAATTGGGTTAATTAGGGTAATTAATAACTGTTGTTTTGCCCTTTTTTAACAAGGGATTGCCTAGGCGTTATCAAAAGGGGAAATCGTCCCTAGCGCTTTTTTTTTTTTTTTTTTTTTTTCCCTGGCACAACAACTTTCAAATCTTAAACCTGAAGTAGTAAGTACCTGCAGCTCTGCCATTACATATGTAAACAGGGTATGTTTTAATCTTACTACTGAACCGCTACTACTTGCCAGAGTTACATAGGGAAGGACTCATCATCATCATGAATAGTGTTATTGTAGCACCCAGGAGTTCTAGTCACAGACCAGGCCCCATTGTGCTAGGTACTGTACAGTTGTCATGATCCTGTTCTTGCCAATGGGAGTTTTGTCACTGAGGGCATTGGGAGTAGGATCAGGCCCTGTACACACTCGAACTTTTGAACTCATTTTAAAGCCTGGATTTTAAATTATTATTTATTTGTATTATGGTAGTGCCTACAAGCCAGAGCCCAAATTTTGCTAGGTGCTTGTACAAACGTATAACAAAGAGACTGTCTCTTTCTTGAAGAGCTCACATGACTGAGAGAATCAAAATCCATCTATCAGAATTACTAAACTGAATTCTCTCTCTTCTGGTATGGATGGCCAGTTGGAGCTAATCCTGACATCCTTGCTCAGGTAAAGCACACCTTTATTTCAGTACTTTTTGCATTTTGCCTGAGACCTTGGGGCTTAGTCACTATTGTAATAATTATCATTAATGTTGTTTATACAGTGTGGTGGGGAGCCATAGTCATGGATCAGTGCCCCGTTATGTTAAGCAGCATGCAGACAAAACAAGATGACCCTGTCCTGGAGAGCTCACTGTCCATGTAATTTGATCTAAGGATTGGAACTTGGAAGCCTCATCTTCCCACTTTGCTTTACATTAAGTTACTGCTGTTGTGATTTCTCCATTACCGCTAGCGTGTGCTTGGTGATTCACAAGACCTATAGTGGAGACAGTCCCTCCTTTGAAGAACAGTAAAAATCTGACAAAGGACTTCAGGATCTAGCCGCTGATTATTAAAAATGAACCAAGATAAAAGGTGTGACTCAGGCATATTAAAATAAGCTTTGTATAGAAATGAACTGAAAACACGACTGGAGACAGTGACTGGCTTTTCAGCTGCAAAAGCCTTGTTTATTTTTTTATCATCTCTGGGTTTTTGAAGACCCTTTTAAAAATAAAGTTTGTGATAACACACACCTTTTAAAAAGAAAATAATGGGGGTAGGAACCCTTCAGAGAGGCAACAGTTTTAATGAAGAAATACTTTACATCATTCTCTTACAACCTTAGGGCTAATAGCCTGGAACTGGTACTTTGGCTCCTTTAAAAAGCCCAACAAGGCAATCCAATTATGGATCTGAAACATTTTTATTTTTAGTTTCTTGTAAAAGCAATTCATCCTCTGCCATGGTACATTAACTGGAGGGAACAAGAAGCAGTGAGGTTTTGGCACCTTTTGTAATAACTAACTGGCTATATTTACCAGATTGTTAATAATGCAGAGGGAGTATTTTTTTTTCTTCTTATAAGGGGAGTAAAAGAAAGAGAATGCAGTACAATCCATACCTTAATAAAGACCTACTAAGTTGGAAAGCAGTTTTTCTCCCTTTCCTATAGTTTATCCTCTTAAGAGACAACAATTTGGTTGTTTCTGCTGAATTTTTCTTCTCGGTCTAGTTGAGTGATACCTGTCTGGGAATGGTCCCCTGACCTGTGTGTACTGATATTGCTCTGTATCAGTTTGCTGTCTTCCCCCAGTGGAGGTTGGGCCAGCAAATATAGTTTGTTTTCTGTGCTCTCTCCAATCAGGAGAGAACAAATCTGAGCTATTGGTGTGAAGTCCCCTCTGAAGGAACTTCCTGGTGCACATAGCACTGAGCTATGGGTGGGGAGTACTGTGTGGAGAAACTTACTGTTATGTACAGCACTGCATCATCTGCTAGCTTCATTATGGTTTTGTTTTTTAAAAAAGCCATCCTCTGATGGATGAAATATTGGCCAGAGGTAGAATATTAGACTGGATAGAACAGTGATTTAACCTGATACTGAAAATCCTCTATTCTTTTGACATTGGATAAAATAATTCTGAATGCGTGTGTTAAAATGCATCCTACATCACTTCTTGTAAGAGAGTAATATGTTGGGCCAAACTCATCCTGGTCTAATTTCCTTACTTTCAGGGGAGTTACATCAGTGACTAATTTGGCCCAGAGTAGCCCTCTACTAATAATTCTCAGTACAGGAAATGCCATTTGGAGCATGCTGCTCAGAATCCTTTGCAGAAAGCTGGGTGTGGAATAAAGATAAAGCATGATGGAATTTTGGCAGCACACCTCAAAGTCTCCATCTCTCCTTAGCAAGCAAAGCCCCACTCACAGATGTACAATACATCACACTCCTCTATAGTATTGTTTGTTGTGGCCCTCAGTATGAGCTCCATGTCCCCATTTTAAAATCCAGCGTCTGATGTTAGACCCAGTACTGTATGTGTGAGTCACAACAAGAACACACAATCAGCGGGTGTCTAGAACAGCAGTAAGGCTCATCATGAGTCATCAGACAGACTGAGTGGCAGTTGGGTGATATCAGTATGTCACGGGCAAAGGATGGCAGGACAACTATTTATACTTTCACTTTTTATGAAAAGAATTAAAACCAAACTGTTCCTTTCAAGGTTGGGCCTTGGGCCAGGCTAGCAGATGTCTTGGTGCTTTATGAAAGTGAGGCTCTGGACCTTTTGGACAGGGTGACTTGACTTAAATCACCAAGTGAAAAGCCTCCATTTAAATCATCAATTTTAATCAACTTTTCCATTTGTACTTCACTTATTTTCTGAAGAAGGGAATTCTCATTGGTTGATATAAACAATTAAAACATGTTGATTTACAACTAAATGGAGCCTTACATTAGATTTGGTACATTTTTTTTCCTATGTAGGAGGGTACCCTATAACTATACATTTATTTAAGCAATTCTATAACTTAATTTCAGATTCTTTATTAATTGCCCATTTTAGTATGTTAGAAAATGGTAAATGATATTTCTTATTTACTAGATAATTAACTGTTCATGATTTGTGTCAAGCCGCATTAGGATGGTACCTGGAATTTAAACACACAAAACAGCATATTTTAATAAAATGTTTTCAGAGATTATAAGTAGTTTAGGGCTTAGCATATTTTATATTAAATTCAGATATCACTTTTAACAGATTTATTTTTAAAAAGAAAAACTTACAATAATTTAAATGCCATAAAAATCCAATTAAAAATATTTAAAAAACTGATATTTTTCCACCCTGGTCTTGGAGGAAAATCATCTGAAGGGCTGTGTCTTTGGGGAAGAATTTCAGTCTGCATCTTTGGTCTGGCACTGGGGTACCACATGAAGGTGATGGGTTCTACCTCTGGGGTGAGGGAAGAGATTGACTTGTCTCTGTCCCCTTTCCTTTTTCCAAGGTGGATTAAAAAAGTAGTTTCTTTAGCCATGGTCTTAAGTTTTGTGCATCATATTGTGCAACTTGTGCAGATCACATTGAAGGGCTTCAGTGTTTACAAGATGAAAGAGGAGTACAAAAATGTAAACCCCACAGGATGAATTTCACTCTTGGACCCATCAGTTTCATTAGTTATCCTTTACAAATTTGTCTCTCATCTTTGGCATTATGTCAGTTTGAAATTTTTGGTGCCACTGCTGCTGTCGAAGGGAGGAAAGAGATTCTGTGCTATACATTGACTGATTCCACCCATCCACTTCCCATCCCATCTCTTGCAGCCTGCAAAGTATAGCCAGAGCTGTGCTGCTTTGCGTTGACTGATGCACATCGATCCCCCTGCAGCCTGCATTAAAATGCCTACTTCAGGCTGACTTTTCCACAGTTTGATGGTAATTTCCCCTCCCTTTCTCATTTCAGAGTTCCTTTGTCAACTTCCCTGCATTGGTACAGCCTGGAGAAAGGCACAGTACCTTTCAGCCTTGCAGTCAGTCTCTCTCATGACTGCAGGGTATTTCTGTGGTTTGGAGAGCTGTGAGAAAAATTTTACCCATGCAGCAAAAATGGGAAAAATTGCCTTTTGATAAAAAATTTCATTGTGAGTTAAATACCCTTGAGACTTACAGTGGTAGCCGCCAGAAGATATTTTGATTGCAGTTCATCCCTAGCAATTATAGATAAACAGTTTAAATGATGACAAGACAAGTACTCAGGGCATTATTTCACAGGGTTTGATCATCCTCCATTGTTGTGGGATTTTAGATGAAGACAGCTTGAGCCTGCTGGAGCAAAGGCCTGACTTTAAAAAAAGCATGGGCACAATTTATGTACCTAATGTGCATGCACACAACTACTTTGGTTGCATGTACAAATGGTTATTTGTGGGTCTAGCCAACTATATGTGTGCGTAAATACTCAATTTTCCCATGCACATTTTAAAAATCAGGCCTTCAGTCTCTGGCTTTGCCCTTTTACTATGGCCAGGTTAATTTCATTTTGAAAAAAATATAGTGAAAAAACTCTAAAGGGTTATGTACATTGCAAATGCAGAGTTTGATAGAGATCTTTCCCCTTAGGGAGAAATTTCCCTCTCATTCCTTGTGCATAATTACAATAAATGGGCTTGTATTTGGGAACTCTATTGGAATTGGGGAGATTGGATCCATCCCCCAAACTGTATTGCCTTGGATGATGATATCCTATGCTGTGCTGACCTACTCAAATGTGGCACAGAATCAAGCCCTGCCAAATGTGGGGGTGGCTATCAAGTTCTTTGCTCGCTCACTCTGCAGCAGCCTTCTCTCCGTGCAGTGGAATTGCAGTAGCTCTGTGTGTTCAGAGCCTTTGATGGCCCCTATGCTGCTGAGGAGCTTTATGACCTTCAGAGAGAGAACACCTTCAACACTGTTACTTGAGGAGAGAATGTGCCAATATTTTGTCTTGCAACCGCATTGCTCCTCCTGAAGGATTTGTCTTGTCTGTTTTTTCTCTCACTGATGAAATATACATGAGTAATACTACTACTCAGTAATCATAGAGCCCCTTTCATTCATGATACTCAAAGTGCTTCACAAAGGTGTGGAAGGATCATTATCTCCATTATACACACGAAGAAACAGAAACATTGGAGGTTAAGTGACTTGCTCATGATCTCAAAAGTGAGTCAGATGCAAAATCAGTTACAGAATCCAGGCATCCTGGCTCCCAGTCCCTTGTTTTCATCAGTCTTTCCCTTGATGCCTTGGCCTGGAATTATGCAATGGAGGCAGGGGCACTGCTTAGGCACACAAGTGGACCTCCTAGAACTTCCTTTTGAATGAAATGGAAAGGCATTGGTGTGACCTCTTGACTTCATTATTCCCGACACAATTGCAAAGACTTTGGGCATTTTTTGTCATGACAAATCTGAGATCCCTCCTCTGTCCCCAAAATGTATCACTTCCGACCTGGAGCTCCAGAGAGCGAATGACAATGAGTTTTATTTAATCCTGGAGATAGAAACATTTAAAAAAAAAAAAGTGAATCTATTACATTAGATTTTATTCATAACAGAAAGAGACAGGGAAAGGACAGCTTTTAAAGGTTTTTAAAAGGTCTCCAAGTCATGCCCCATTAGTCTAAGATCTCTGATTAAATCCAGATTGTTTCAGGGTCAACAGCCTTGCAGTGCTTAGGGTATTAAAGGAAATGTCTGAGGCTGCATTCGTACATATTGCACATCAGAAAATCCTAGACATGGTGCTACAAAAGACCTATTATTACATTGTCTTGGCGCGCACACACGCACACACACACACACACACACACACACACACACACACACACACACACACACACACACACACACACACCCTCTGCCATGCTTGTGGTGTTTGTGTGTGTGGAAAGTGACCATGCAAGAGGTCCTATGCACTCCCTGAACACAGGAGGTAGACTCTGTTAGCTTCAGATAGACTGGTATGGAAGGGAGCATTGATGTGGGGTGCAGGAGGAGCCACATGATCTAAACGTAGGCGGCTCTGGTGGCTGTGAACTCACACGCAATGGGTGTGTTTAAGGGGCAATGACTGCTGTTGCAGCCCATAGGCTAGGGCAGTGGCTGTGGAGGGGACTGTGCTGAAGCCCATCACCGCTGCCCCAGGTTGGAGGGTGTGGATTTAATTCCCCTGATTCCCTGCACAGGACACCCATACAAAGCTCAGTTACTCAAGCTTTATGTGAGCTTCCTGAATTTCATCCACTTTCATTAGGCTTTTGTTAAAAAATTACTAATTAATGTAGGATATTTAACACCCCTTTGGAGACAGGGAACAGAAGATTCAGAGTTCTATGGCTCTGCCCTTGGTTACCAGCCTGAACTTACCTTCAGGATGTTTTAAGCAGACAGTCCACATCATCAACCCCAGAGCTGCTGAAAGGAGCTGGAAGAAAGAAGGGAAGTAAAAAGATTTGATAGGCAGCAGCAGTGACCTCAGTAGCACATTCAGAGAGAGGTTCCTGAGGCTTTAATGTAGAAGGTAGTGTTTAAATGGGGTCTAGACTGGAGGAAGGGGAAGAGAGGCAGATAGGTTAGTAGGAGTGGTGGGGGGAGGGGAAGAGAGAGACAGAAGATGGGACAGAAAAAAGCAGGGAGCTGACATATTTCAAATGCAATCTGAGAGTTTCTTAGCAGTCATGCTTAGAGGCTTCTCTGCCATAGCTGCTGGGATGCAAGTGTCTCTGCTCTTTCTTCCTAAACCTGCTCCCTGAAGGAAATTGCTTGGGTTGTGTTTGCCAGCTGTGCACTTTTGCTTTTTATAGAGACATGCCTCTGACTCCCCACACGCTGCTCCCACCCAGCCAGCCCTAATTCCCTTCTTCTGTGAACGTGAGGCCCTGGTTAAATCTTGCCTAGCCCTCTGGATGGGTATTGGCCTTAACATCAGAACATCTCAACTTCCTGGAACCAGCAGGGCCTACTTAGCGCTCTATCTGGTCAAGGTAGATAGCTTTGTGCCATTTACTGTGTGTAGGATCTTTCACGTGGGGCCTTAAATACCGAGGTCCTGTCTCCTCTGCATGGGCATTAAAGGTCCCAGGACACCTTTTGTAAAAGAACGAGGTTGCCTTTGTGTCTTTGGGCACAATTTCTCCTCCCCCTGCTGCTTTGGGCCTGGTGGGTGCTTCCCTCCACCCCAGGGGTGACTGCTTCTCAGTGATGTATGCAAATAAAGCCAAGTCCAGTATCCCAGCCCAAGGCAAAAGTGGACCCTGCAGAAACAGTATGACTCCACTGTGAACGGGCAGGCAGGGCTGGATTTGGTAACCACTATGTCCGGGTGTGCAGGGTGGGTCAGAGCTGGTGGGTCTGTGACCAAGCAGATAACTATGGTTATTCTCCCGTAGGGAGGTGGAGCACACTGGTGGCAGTGGGGGCTAAGTCAGGGGTCGGCAACCTTTCAAAGAAGAAGAGCCATTTTTTTTATTTTTGTCTTTGACCAAAATATTTCGAGAGCCACATCACATGCAAAGCTACTTGTAGAGTTAGAATTTATCAACTAATAATAATTGAACATATTAAAGTTATTACTACTCATCAATACTTTTAATGGGACTTCTGCCGTTTGAATTTGAATATAAACAGGAGGGGGCTCCGGGCAGAGGATTGGGGTGCAGGACAGGGTGTGGGTTCTGGAAGGGGGTTGGGGTGCGGGAAAGGGATGCAAGGTGCAGTCTCTGGCCAGGAGGCGCTTACCACAGGTGGCTCCCGGCCGGCCGCGCAGCAGGACTCTGGCCCCACACCGCTCCCGGAAGCAGCTGGCTGCTGGCACGTCTCTGCGTGCCCCTGGCGGGGAGGAGGCGGCTCCGCGTGCTGCCTCCGCCCCCAGCACTGTTTTCACACTGTGTGGGCGGTGCTTGCAAGAGTGGGCAGTGCACAGAGAACTGCTGCCCCCTCCCCCCCCAAGGGATGCGCAGAGACGCGCTTCCATGAGCGGTATGGGGCCAGAGCCGTGCTGCGCCACCGGCTGGGAGCTGCCTGTGGTAAGAGCCTCCCAGCCAGAACCTGCACCTTGCATCCCTTTCCCGCACCCCCCCCCCCCCCAAAAAAAAACAACTGTCAGCAAGGTGGCAGCCAAAGAGCTGCATGCGGCTCCAGAGCCGGAGGTTGCCAACCCCTGGGCTAAGTGGTTCTGCTGCTGCTGCTAGGTGGCTTGGGATGGAAGGTCTCCTCTTCCACTCCTCACAGACCTCTCCAGCCACAGCCTGGTCATTCTGGATGCATGTAGGAATCAAGGATTTCACCTGCTGTTTGTAAAAATCTTTGGGACGAAAGGCAATGCAGGAATAAGCTACTTCCATAGCTCCCATTTTTGATTGCTCCAGGGTGGGTATTATCCTTGTTTTCCTGGTCAAATTCCAACTTGTGCATCCTTGTGCTGTCCTTTGAAAGAAAATGCCCCCTCTAGGGTCAATGTTCTTTGCTTCCCCGTCTGTTTTATAGTGCTGGTGCAAAGTGACTTCCCCATTTTACAGCCCTGAGTGTCTGCACTGAAAATGGTTGGTGCAGCAATCCTTGTGTATAACTGCCTGTAAAGAGCTTTTGGATTATAGGTGCCATTATGAATGTAAGGTAGCTTTCTTCTTATTACATTTGTGCACTTCATAATGACACTGCAGATTTCTGATATGCCATCAAATTCAAACTGGTGATATTATTAGCCACTTCCAGGCTAATTACGGCTTCATTGTTGCTGCTTTCAGGACTGAATCTAGGTTTCTAATGCAATCCCCCTTTTGAAAATCAAGTCACAACAACTCCTTTCCTCCTGCTTTCCATCCATTTTCAGTTTTAAAATGAGAAAAAGCCTCTGTTTATTAGGAGAGGGGACAGGAATTCAGAATGGATTAGTAAGTATGTCTGTGCCTTAATATAATCTGTTTTGATACTTTTTTTCATTATGGTGCACAGAGTGATGCTAAGGGATAAACTCTCCTTTGCTACTTCCAGTGATTTTGCTGCAATGCTTTTTATTTTATCAGGAGAAAATGGAGGCCAGAGTCAGTCAGTTCCTTAAATGTCTAATAATTTTAAACAGAACTAAATGCCCTTTATTTAAGCTGCAGTAATAATTAGAGGGTTGCCAGTGTTAAGCAACCATGTAGTCTGGCTCTGAGGAATGTTCGTTGTGCCTCATTAAATTTGGAATTAGTACTTAAAAGGTCAGAAATAAATATTCTGTTTATATTTCTGAGACAGTAAATCTAAATGGATGCGATGTTTGCACATCCTCATCTCTGCTCATTGCTGCTGAACTGAGGCTCCACTCCATTTGGTTAGCAGCAATCAGAATGTCTGGGGTGAGGGGAGGAGGGAGAACATGGTTTCATTGATCAAGAGCAGGAAAATGACCTGCAGTATTACATCTAATTATAAAACATCAATAGCAGAAGCTAAATGCACTTACTGTTTCAGAGACACTAAATTGCTAGTTTTTAGTTTGCAATCTCATGTATTATAGGCTTGAGCAATAAACTTGGGATGTAGGGAAAACTGCTTCAAAGGGAGAGACCAGAGGTCAGATCCTTTTAACCTTTATTGAACTCCTTCAGGTGACTAGGGCCTAAATGCTATTTATAGTTGAATTGCCTCACATTTTTCTATAGTCTTGTTTCAGGATGTTGACTTAATGAGTGCACAGCACTGCCCTTCCTCTGTCTGAAAAGATTTGGGAAGTTTGTGGTTATGTAGATCCATTCACCTCTAGGTTCAATCCAGCTGAGTTTGGCACTGATGGAACGTTCTCCCCATTTGATTGTTGTTGCAGTGTCCTATGTGAAATGGGTTGGTAGTCTCCATCCGGTTCCTGGCATGTAGGACTGTGCATCACAAAATCCACCATGACTGGCACTAATTGGCTCTGTTGCTGGCAGTCTCAGCAGAAAGGCCAAGGACTGAATGGGCTACTCAGTCTGAACTCCCCCCTCATCCTTCTGGTCAGGGTTGAGGCACATTGGAGAAGTTTGCATTGCTGCTGCCTGTTGTGTGGATAATTAGAGGTCGTCATTGTCCAGAGCTGTCAATCCTGCAACTTTTCCCAGTATTAAATTCACACAAAAAATGAACAAAAGGTTAGGGAAGTTTGATGATAACCTGAGTCAGTGTCCAGCAGCTCAAAAGGCTTATTCTGTACTCATGACTCTGCAGCACTTCTGAGCCAAAGCACAAATCATTTATCTATCAGAGAGAGTTATTGGACTCTTGAATAGTGATGTGGGCTTTGTTCCTGCAGTCTCTCCAACAGCACATACCTATGATTCTCCTACTCTAACACCTTCTCCAAAACCTACGCTGGGTCACCATCAATGCCTTTGATGGCACTTCAGGCTGCAAAACAACCCCCTTCACCACCCCATTGTACACTTGGCTAATTACATAATGTTGTCCGTTCCTTCCTGGCCTCTTTGGTGATCCATGTACATCCCGGAGTGTGAGATTTGATTCCCCTTATTTTAGATTGTAAAGCAACCAGTCATGTTGCTGGTCATAAAATTATGCATGCCTGTCTTCACCTGACTGCGATACATATGTATCAGATACTAATGGAGAAATCAAATTTGATGTGAGGCTGGTATGTTTGTGTGTGAGTGAGAGGCATCAGAGTTTTCTTCTATTTAGATTAGAATGTTTCATCTCATCCAGTTTTCGCTTGAGTTTGAAGTCACTCTGGCATTGCACATAAAAATAATAGCGAGCTCACCTGTTTATAAGGAAATTAAATTTGTAACTGTGTCCCATCAAGTAACTGGATCAGAAATGTGGTTTGGAGTAAAGACCTCTTCTCTTAAAAAGCATTAAGATCTTTTCCTTAAATACCCTAGGACCAGACTCTGAACCCATTATTCACATTGATGAGCAGTAACTCACACTAATAGTTCCATTGCAGTTAATGAGTCAGTGAGATTACTCATGTACATGGTCATTGGTGTTAATGGTCCTGCCCTTAATTTTTATATTAACAAGGTGTTTTCTTTGTGAACTTCAGGATTTTTGTGCCATCCAACGAGAACTGTTGTCTGTGCATTGTACAGTAACTTCTGGTTCCTAAACACTATGTACAAGGTGTGTGAGGGTATGTCTACACTACGAAATTAGGTCGAATTTATAGAAGCCAGTTTTATAGAAATCGGTTGTATACAGCCGATTGTGTGTGTCCCCACATAAAATGCTCTAAGTGCATTAAGTCGGCGGACCGCGTCCACAGTACCGAGGCTACCGTCGACTTCCGGAGCGTTGCACTATGGGTAGCTATCCCACAGTTCCCGCAGTCTCCGCCGCCCATTGGAATTCTGGGTTGAGATCTCAATGCCTGAATGATGCAAAACAGTGTCGCGGGGGGTTCTGGGTACATGTCGTCAGGCCCCTCCCCCCTCCGTCAGAGCAACGGCAGACAATAGATTCGCGCCTTTTTACCTGGGTTACCTGTGCTGACAGCATACCACGGCAAGCATGGAGCCCGCTCAGCTCAGCTCACCGTCACCATATGTCATCTGGGTGCCGGCAGACGTGGGACTGCATTGCTACACAGCAGCAGCAGCTAACTGCCTTTTGGCGGTAGACGGTGCAGCATGACTGGTAGCCTTCATCGGCAATCTGGGTGCTGGCAGCCGTAGGGCTGCGTTGCACCAGCCTTTTGCCTTTTGGCAGTAGATGGTGTATTACGACTGGTAACTGTAGTCTTTTCCTATTACAAGTTGGATCATCGCACGTTAGCAGAGTCTTCCCTGAGCAGCAGATCGTGCAATAGGCCTGAAGGCCATCGTCATCATACAGGAAAAATGTGGCTATCAGTCGTAGTACACTAACTGCCAAGCGCCCAGTATTTGCTGCCAAGCACCCAGAAGATGCCGAGGGCTATCAGTCATGCTGCACCGTCGTCTTAAGATGTAAAAAATAGATTTGTTCTGTATTCATTTGCTTCCCCCTCCCTCCGTCAAATCAACGGCCTGCTAAACCCAGGCTTTTGAGTTCAATCTTTGGGGGGGGCCATTCTGTGTGACAGTTGTTTGTGTTTCTCCCTGATGCACAGCCACCTTTGTTGATTTTAATTCCCTGTACCTGTACGCCATGTCATCACTCGCCCCTCCCTCCCTCCCTCCCCTGGTCCATCAGATACTAGTTTCGCGCCTTTTTTCAGACCAGACGCCATAGCTAGCACTGGGATCATGGAGCCCGCTCAGGTCACCGCGGCAATTATGAGCACTATGAACAGCACGCGCATTGTCCTGGAGTATATGCAGAGCCAGAACATGCCAAAGCAAAACCAGGACCAGCCGAGGAGGCGATTGCAGCGCGGCGACGAGAGTGATGAGGAAATTGACATAGACCTCTCACAAGGCACAGGCCCCAGCAATGTGGAAATCATGGTGTTCCTGGGGCAGGTTCATGCCGTGGAACGCCGATTCTGGGCCCAGGAAACAAGCACAGACTGGTGGGACCGCATCGTGCTGCAGGTGTGGGACGATTCCCAGTGGCTGCGAAACTTTCGCATGCGTAAGGGCACTTTCATGAACTTTGTGACTTGCTTTCCCCTGCCCCGAAGCGCCAGAATACCAGGATGAGAGCAGCCCTCACAGTTGAGAAGCGAGTGGCGATAGCCCTGTGGAAGCTTGCAACGCCAGACAGCTACCGGTCAGTCGGGAATCAATTTGGAGTGGGCAAATCTACTGTGGGGGGCTGCTGTGATCCAAGTTGCCAGGGCAATGAAAGACCTGGTGATATCAAGGGTAGTGACTCTGGGAAACGTGCAGGCCATAGTGGATGGCTTTGCTGCAATGGGGTTCCCAAACTGTGGTGGGGCGATAGACGGAACCCATATCCCTATCTTGTCACCGGAGCACCAAGCCACCGAGTACATAAACCGCAAGGGGTACTTTTCAATGCTGCTGCAAGCCCTGGTGGATCACAAGGGACGTTTCACCAACATCAACGTGGGATGGCCGGGAAAGGTACATGATGCTCGCGTCTTCAGGCACTCTGGTCTGTTTCGAAAGCTGGAGGAAGGGACTTTCTTCCCGGACCAGAAAATAACCGTTGGGGATGTTGAAATGCCTATCGTGATCCTTGGGGACCCAGCCTACCCCTTAATGCCATGGCTCATGAAGCCGTACACAGGCAGCCTGGACAGGAGTCAGGACCTGTTCAACTACAGGCTGAGCAAGTGCCGAATGGTGGTGGAATGTGCATTTGGACGTTTAAAAGCGCGCTGGCGCAGCTTACTGACTCGCTCAGACCTTAGCGAAAAGAATATCCCCATTGTTATTGCTGCTTGCTGTGCGCTCCACAATATCTGTGAGAGTAAGGGGGAGACATTTATGGCGGGGTGGGAGGTTGAGGCAAATCGCCTGGCCGCTGATTACGCGCAGCCAGACACCAGGGCGGTTAGAGGAGCACAGCATGGCGCGGTGCGCATCAGAGAAGCTTTGAAAACGAGTTTTGTGACTGGCCAGGCTACGGTGTGAAACTTCTGTTTGTTTCTCCTTGATGAACCCTCCGCCCGCCCCCCCCCGTTCACTCTACTTCCCTGTAAGCCAACCACCCCACCCTCCCCTTCCCCCTTCGAGCACCGCTTGCAGAGGCAATAAAGTCATTGTTACTTCACATTCATGCATTCTTTATTAATTCATCACACAACTAGGGGGATAATTGCAAAGGTAGCCCGGGATGGGTGGGGGAGGAGGGAAGGAAAAGGACACACTGCAGTTTAAAACTTTAACTCTTATTGAAGGCCAGCCTTCTGATGCTAGGGCAATCATCTGGGGTGGAGTGACTGGGTGGCCGGAGGCCCCCCCACCGTGTTCTTGGGTGTCTGGGTGAGGAGGCTATGGAACTTGGGGAGGAGGGCTGTTGGTTACACAGGGGTTGTAGCGGCGGTCGCTGCTCCTGCTGCCTTTCCTGCAGCTTAACCATACACTGGAGCATATCAGTTTGATGCTCCAGCAGCCGGAGCATCGACTCTTGCCTTCTGTCTGCAAGCTGACGCCACCTATCATCTTCAGCCCGCGATTCAGCACGCCACCTCTCCTCTCGTTCATATTGTGCTTTTCTGTAATCAGTCATTGACTGCCTCCATGCATTCTGCTGTGCTCTGTCAGCGTGGGAGGACATCTGTAGCTCTGTAAACATGTCATCACGCGTCCTACGTTTTCTCTTTCTAATCTTCACTAGCGTCTGTGAAGGAGAAACATTTGCAGCTGGTGGAGGAGAAGGGAGAGGTGGTTAAAAAAGACACATTTTAGAGAACAATGGGTACACTCTTTCACGTTAAATTTTGCTGTTCACATTACACAGCACATGTGCTTTCATTACAAGGTCGCATTTTTCCTCTTATATTGATGGCCTGCCGGTTTGGTGTGTGAGATCACTCACGCAGTGCCAGGCCACAGATTTCAGCTTGCAGGCAGCCATGGTAAGCCACAGTCTTTTGGCTTTTTTAACCTTCTTAACATGTGGGAATGGTTTCAAACAGTAGTGCTCTCATTTCCCATACCAAGCACCCGTTGGGTTGGCCATTTAAAATGGGTTTGCAATGTAAAAGGAGGGGCTGCGGTTTCAGGGTTAACATGCAGCACAAACCCAACTCAGTCCCCTCCCCCACACACCCAATTCTCTGAGATGATCACTTCACCCCTGCCCCCCACCGCGTGGCTAACAGCGGGGAATATTTCTGTTCAGCAGAGCAGGAACGGGCACCTCTGAATGTCCCCTTAATAAAATTGCCCCATTTCAACCAGGTGACTGTGAATGATATCACTCTCCTGAGGATAACAAAGAGCGATAAGGAATGGATGTTGTCTGCATGCCAGCAAACACCGGGACCATACGCTGCCATGCTTTGTTATGCAATGATTCCAGACTACGTGCTACTGGCCTGGTGTGGTAAAGTGTCCTACCATGGTGGACGGGATAAGGCAGCCCTCCCCAGAAACCTTTTGCAAAGGCTTTGGGAGTACATGAAGGAGAGCTTTCTGGAGATGTCCCTGGAGGATTTCCGCTCCATCCCCATACACGTTAACAGACTTTTCCAGTAGCTGTACTGGCCGCGATTGCCAGGGCAAATTAATCATTAATCATTAAACACGCTTGCTTTTAAACCATGTGTAATATTTACAAAGGTACACTCACCAGAGGTCCCCTGTGTGCCCTCAGAGTCTGGGAGCACGCCTTGGGTGAGTTTGGGGGTTACTGGTTCCAGGTCCAGGGTGATAAACATATCCTGGCTGTTGGGGAAACCAGTTTCTCCGCTTCCTTGCGGCTGTGAGCTATCTACATTTTCTCCATCCTCATCTTCCTCGTACCCCGAACCCGCTTCCCTGTGTGTTTCTCCAGTGAAGGAGTCATAGCACACGGTTGGGGTAGTGGTGGCTGCACCCCCTAGAATGGCATGCAGCTCCGCGTAGAAGCGGCATGTTTGCGGCTCTGCCCCGGACCTTCCGTTTGTTTCTCTGGCTTTGTGGTAGGCTTGCCTTAGCTCCTTAATTTTCACGCGGCACTGCTGTGCGTCCCTGTTATGGCCTCTGTCCTTCATGGCCTTGGAGACCTTTTCTAATATTTTGCCATTTCGTTTACTGCTTCGGAGTTCAGCCAGCAGTGATTCGTCTCCCCATATGGCGAGCAGATCCCGTACCTCACGTTCTGTCCATGCTGGAGCTCTTTTGCGATCCTGGGACTCCATCACGGTTACCTGTGCTGATGAGCTCTGCGTGGTCACCTGTGCTCTCCACGCTGAACAAACAGGAAATGAAATTCAAACGTTCGCGGGGCTTTTCCTGTCTACCTGGCCAGTGCATCTGAGTTGAGAGTGCTGTCCAGAGCGGTCACAATGAAGCACTGTGGGATAGCTCCCGGAGGCCAATAACGTCGAATTCCGTCCACACTACCCCAATTCCGACCCCCTAAGGCCGATTTTATCGCTAATCCCCTTGTCGGAGGTGGAGTAAAGAAACCGGTTTAAAGGGCCCTTTAAGTCGAAAGAAAGGGCTTCGTCGTGTGAACGTGTCCAGGCTTAATTCGATTTAACGCGGCTAAAGTCGACCTAAACTCGTAGTGTAGACCAGGCCTGAGAATATCCTCTACAAAGCTGGTGCTTGGATTGCTGCAAGAAATTGTGTGACATTCAGGCACACACCCTTATTCCTTCAAAGCAGAAGGTTCATAGTATAGCTCTTATTCATAATGCACAACTTTCACCAAATCAAAGATTAATTCAAAGACAAATGCTCTCTGCGAGTTCAGGACATGCCCAGCGACCCAAAGCTCTTGGGAGTCTAACCACATAACGTCCCTGGAGAAATTTCAGGGCTGCTGGCGAACCAGCTCACAAAGGGGCACGTTTTCAAAGAGATGTGCTAAGTTTTAGCTGTGTGACTCCGTTGATCCTTAGAGAACTGAAAATGAGTGGAGTCATCTTTAGTGCCCTTGAGTGAAGGACTGAAGATAAATCAATTTGTCTCCAGCCCCCTTCTTCATCTTCCCATTCTCTAGGAGCCGAGCTTTTCTCACCCTCGTCTTTCCTCTCCTCTCCTGCCATGCAATGAAACAAGGGCCTTCCTGACTCCCTAGCCCTTCCCTCTTCCTCTTCCCCCACCCCCTCCTGGTGTATTAGCACAACATTTCCCAGCATGGGCTGGGCCATGAAGTACTAACTGGCATGGGGGAAGGTGCAGAATATGTAAGATGGCTAGGCCATTAACAACACATGGTAAGATCAAAGGAGATGTGATTGGTTTCATTTTCCTGAAAGAGGACTTAGATTCCAAGGGTATGTCTACCCAGCACCTAGACCCCCTGCAGCTGGGCCATACCAGCTGGCTTGGGCTTGGGCTGCAGGGCTGTTTCATTGCGGTGTAGACTTCTGGGCTTGGGCTGGAGCCTGCGCTCTGGGGTCCTCCCACTTTGCAGGGCCTAGAGCCCAGGCTCCAGAATGAGCCCAGAAGTCTACACAATAATGGAACAGTCATGCAGCCTGAGCCTGAATCGGCCGGCACACCCAGCCGCGGGTGTCTAGATGCTGTGTAGACATACCAACAGAATATACTAGAATGCTCCTCTCTCATGGTGAGCTAAAGCCTAACATTACCCACACCTCCATGGTGCTGCCAGCCAGATCCCTTCTCTCCTCCACTGCTAAGTCCATGCCAGCATTTCATCATGCCCAGCTTGACCTGTGGATATTATTCACATCCCCATGCCCATTCCTGGTCACACTGGGTGCTCAGGCCCAGACAGGAAGAGGTTTTCCAGCAAAGGGAAGTAGATAGGAACAAATCTGGTTCTTCCCAAGAGTCACAACCCACCTCCCTCTTCTTGGGCACAGCACATCTTCAGGTGTATATTTGAACTCCTAGAAAATAGCAAATCCAGTAGGTGTTAAAACACTGAGGAAATAGTCAGTGCCTGCCCTGGGGTTGTCACGGGGAGTAACACTGCTAAAATCTGACATGAGCCTTTGAAAATCTGCTCCACATTTGTGAGCCAGGTAGCAATGCTGGAGAATATATCCCTTCCCTGGGTTTCATAGATTGTTGCCTTTTACCTAAGGTATGTTTAGAATTGGGTAAAGGACACATCACTAAGTTACCCTGGGCTGGACTGTTTGTTGTTTAAAAAAGTCTCTCTCTCTCTCTCTCTTTTTTTGTTTGAAGAAAAGAAACACACACACGCGCACACACAGGGTTTAAAAACAAGCTCAGATATTAATTTCCCCTCTAACGTTTTTAAAGTGAATTTAGTGCTGTTAAAAGATGCTGAACTAGCAGCCTGGAGAGTTGGCGTCTCTGGTTAGTCGTAGAGCAGTACAACATGGATAGGGACAATGCATGGCTCCTCAGCCTGCCTTCCTCAGATCCTCAGCCCAGAGCTGCACGGACAACGGAAAATGGGGAGTTCAGTCCTCATGGCCCTTTCCTTCCCTGGCTTCTCTGCTGATGCTGCCAAGTTAGATGCCAATTGTCATTCTGTATTTGTACTGTGGAGGTTGCCCACTGAAAATTGGTCTCAGGCCACTGACTTATTTCCCATGGGACAACAAACAGTCCATTGGATGGTAATGTTTTTTAGCCATTGCTGGCCTAGGCATGATTTGGCCTACACCAGTAGTTCTCAAACTTTTGTACTAGTGACCCCTTTCACGTAGCAAGCCTCTGAGTGTGACCGCCCCCTTATAAATTAAAAACACTTTTTTATATATTTAACCCCATTATAAATGCTGGATGCAAAGCGGGGTTTGGGGTGGAGGCTGACAGCTCGCGACCCCATGTAATCACCTCGCGACCCCCTCAGGGGTCCCGACCCGCAGTTTTAGAATCCCTGACCTACACCATGTTCTGTAATTAACCATGTTTTACTAATATGACAACAGATGCTTTATTTAACTTGCATGTATGTCCTATTACATGTAATGTAGCTCAGATCATAACAGTTAAGTGTTGGCATGTTTATCTAATAGTGAGTGGTTGATGTATTTCAGAATCTGCAGGTTTTTGATGGATTGTCCCATGGAGAACAAGGCTGAGAATTAAGTGGGAGTGAGAGAAGTGATATTGCAAGCCTTGCTTTTTCCACCAGAGAGGCCGTGTGCATTTTTATGAATGAGTTGACATTTTTGTGATCTCTGAATACACCTGCAGCACTGATGTAAAGTCAGAACACCTGCTCTTATGATGACTACATTAATCTTAATCCTTGTTGTGCTGGTTGGGATTGAGGAACTATCGTCTTGGGAGGGTGGATTTTATTAAAACCAAACCAAGAGATTCACACACCAGCTCTGAATAAAGGTCTAAGTCATTTTTTAATTATAAAGAGTGACACACAAGTTTCATTAATGAGGCATGTAAAAAAGGCTGAGGGATAACTCTCAAAAAGTGGTACTAAAATGTCATTGTCCTGTAGCTCATTTAGTGAAGGGTTTCTGCATGTGTTAGCAGGAGGTTGCAGCAGGTTTACAATTATTTGTAGAAAGACAGAAATGTTTTCATCTTGCTGTGAAAGGGCCATAAGAAAAGGAACAAAAAGGGCTGATATGTTTTATATTCATATTCCAAGTCTTGAGTTTTTATAGGGATGGGTACATGTCAATAGGATTGGGGTAGATAGGAACCCAGCTCTGAACACCCCTGGACTTTGCAGGGGGTTTGGAGTCCAACATTGTGCAAAGAGTCCCTATCTCTACAATGAGCCAAACCAGAGATCTTTGGACCCACAAACTTTAGGGGTGTTCAGAATCCAGATCCAAATATAGTGGTTTGACTCCATCTCTAGTTTAGGGGTTCAGTTTTGATAAATGCCCAGAATATCTACATTTGATCCAAGTTCTCCAAACTTCTTGGGTCTGCAAAACTGGACTTGAATTCTTTGGCCTTCTCAGGAGATCGCTGTTTCCAGTCAAGTTTCTTTTGCAGCATTACTGCCCCATCTCATGGTATTTTAGCACTCCAGTCCCAAGGGATGGCAGAGACAGTGGAAAGAATAAAAAGTAACGGGGGGAATGTCAATTGAACTTTTCTGAGCCTCAGGCCAGTTTGTTATGATTTTAGGTGAATGTTGAGGTAGGAGGAGGTTATCTTGTTTCATACGCTCCATTTTGCCCATCCCTAAACCATTATAGGGTCAAATCCTGGACACTTGCACAAAGCCAGGGGATACTGGCCTGTCACATGGTTTGAGTGACAAAATCCTTCTCTAGAGGGTGAATAGCACAGCTATGTGCAATCCATGGGCTATAGTGACATTGACTCCCTCCCTCCATCAGGAGTTATGGCTGGTTGATCTAGTTGTGGACTCACTGTTCGTGCTTCCAGCTTAGTTCTCCAGACACCCTTTCTTCTCCAGAGAGTAGTCCCCCTGCAGTCTTGCATTAATATGTCCCAACCATGGATCCACATGGAAGGACTATGTGCCCATATGGAACCTATTTCAGGAGTCAGGACAAAGATAAGACCAGATCGGTAGGAGGAGATGACACTAAAAGGGCTGGAGGAAGGAAGAGTTTTGAGAGTCTGGGCTTCATTCTCCATTCCCTTGCCCATACCTCTATGCAAGGGAGTGCAAAGTGGGTGTACATACTGTTACCAAATCAGAAAAGTGGTGTTCTATACCCACTTTGCATTCACTTAGCGCTGGTGTAAATAACTACAGAGGGAGCAGTGGAGAGAAAGAACATGTAATATAAGAGGCTAAAGAACATATGGGGAGGTTGCATGGAAGTTAGTCTCTAAGGTGCCACAAGTACTCCTTGTTCTTTTTGCTGATACAGACTAACACGGCTACCACTCTGAAACATGGAAGTTTTGGAAGATGATTACTTGTTTTTAATTATTTCCTTGAAGTAGTAAGTTTTGAGAGCAGACTTTTGGTCTGATCCAAAGCCCTTTGAAGTTCATAGGAGTCTTTCATTGACTTCAGTGGGATTTTGATCAGACCCTTAAGGAGGCAAGGGTGGAGGGGTCAGGAAGGGATTGACAAGTACTTTTTAGATTAGTACTGTATCTTGTGGCTAACAAGTCATTTGGTAATAGCAAAGCCAGCTCCCCCCGTCCAACTCGGGGGGGAAAGCTTCATTGATATTTATGCAATTTTTAATTTAATAGGAAAGATTGTTCTGAATGAAAAGTAACAGTGAATTAAAAAATGTTTAAAATTTTCCTGCTGGTTACCTGATTTGGAGGTTTTTTTGTTGGTTGAGGCAGTAGCTAAAAACAGGTTTGTTTTTTTTTACACTATTTATCTATTTAAGAAATATTAACAGGTTTACAAATCCTTGCCATATAAATATCAAAAACAAAGCAGTAATAATTACAACAATGAGCTTTTGTTTAAAGAATACAATCATCAGATCTCTCTATTTAACAAGATGTTACCATATGACAGAGTGAGCATCAGGACAACACCTGTGACATGTCGTTTCTAGTGATTTTAGTAAATTGAGTGAAATCTTGGATTGCACATATTGAACAGACCAGGCATGTCTATCAAATGTTGAATATTCAAAAAAAGTTGGGCAGGTGTGCTGGTTTTTTTTCTTTGTGTTTTTTTTGCAGATGAATGTACTTTGAATAAAAGGTAACCAAATAACGAAGTACCTGTTTGCCCCTTGTCTATTTTGCAAGGCATATAATTGATGTTACTTTTTTCCATATTTTATTGAACCATTCCCTCTACAGTTGGATAAAACTACTTTTTAAAATTAAACATTGGTAAGCTGCATGCAGTGCTGGAGCTTTCTTGTTGATGGAATTGACGTTATAATACCCATATGTGAAAATCAAATCCCAAGTATATAGGACAGTATGATTTTTGGCATCCCCTTTAAGAGAAGCGCAATCTGAAATCTTCCAGTGCTTTAGTTTGGAAACCAGACGATTAATGCTGGAAGAAGAGATTCAGTGCTTCCTGATAACCTGAATATATGGTGTATTCTCAGGATACTGATTACGGGCCCGATCGTGAGAAGTGCTGAGCATCCTTCACGCTTGTTAAAATCCATGAGAATTCTCAGCACCACTTTGGAGAGTGAACCCTGCAAAGTGTAATCATTTGCAGAGAGAGGGTTGAACTGGAATTAAGTCAAATGAACTTTGATTAAATAATGCAAACCATAACCCAGTGCTTCTCTAGGAAAAAAACCTCATTTCTTTTTTAGTTTTCTATTTTGATCCCATAGCCTGCACTGAGAGAACCTTGACAGATAATCTGGCAGCTGAGGAGCAGTCTCATAAACTGCCAGGCTGCCTCATAAACTACGTCGTATGTACCACTTTAGATCCCGCCGCCAGCCCTTGCTGAAGGCTGCAAGCCACCAATGGATGGAATCAAGTTTTGTTTCTCCAGGGCTGCCTCATCGCTCCTTGCCGTATCTGAAGTCTGGAAGTAATTTGCATTAATAGCACTGATTTCTATAGCACGCTAGAGTTCAAACCTGGGAACAGATAGTGTATGAAGCCCAAATCCCAATAGAAACTGAATCTATTAGACATAGGGTTGTGGTGTCTTCTTAGTTAGTAAAATGAAGTACAGCAGAAAGTGCAGAGAGAGAGGTGTGTTTCTGAACGTATGTGTGGGAGGAACTAGCCAACCAAATCTGAATCATAGGGATCTTTCTCCAGAGAAAAGTGTTTGTTTTGTTTTTAACAAAAGGCCAAATTCTGGTCCCAGTGAAATCAGTGGCAAAACTCCCAATGACATCGATAAGACCAGAATTTAACCCTAAATGATCTCCTGGCTAGAAACAGAGAGAACTGGATGGGGCAATGATTGCTCTGCATCCTATTCTGTTGATTGATGATGTAGGATGGCCTTACCTGATCCTAATGGATGATCCTGGCTCTGTGCTTCAGGGGAAGGAGAACTCATCACCCAAGGTCTGTGGACAATATCGTGATAAGGAGACAGTCCATTTAATGTGTGGTACACCTTCTATGGGAGGACACTGTTCGGCTCCAGCATGGACTTGATTATCTAATAGGTCTTTTTTCCATCTCTTATTATTAGGGGCCTACTTAATTCACGATTTTGCAGATTTCACAAAAATTGTGAATTATGGGATTGTTCACGAAATTAACCTTCAAAATAGAAATATGTATTATTGATAAAACATGCTGCAAAACTTCTGTGATTACCACAATGCAAAAACAGTTGACTATAATCATGTGATATCATTCCAATCATCAAAGTGGATAGTAAGAGTGTGTGTCAAGTTGCATGATGTAGACTAAAGTGAGCACGGCAGTCATTATAGTAGATTGTTGATTGAGTGTGTGTCAGCATTTATGATGATAAGTTGAGCAGGACAGTCATCAGGTTGAGTGAAAGGATCGTTGTTGCATATAAAGATGGCTGACAATAAATAAAGGCAAAAAAATTTCAGCTTTGGATCATGTGAAGCAGTACCCGGTAAGAACCTTACATGCAGATGGTAGTAAATTGTTTTGTACATCTTGCAATGTGACTCTGGATTTGTTCAGAAAAAAACACGATCAATCGCCATTTTGAGCCTGAATCACACATTAAACGAAAAGCATGTGCAGAGGCTACAGATCAGAACAAAAAACAGGTGACAGGGTCCACGATGTTTAAAACAACAACTGAAAGTAGTTTAGCAAAAAGAGACGCTACAATGGAGCTAGTGGAGGCCTTTGCTGCTGTCAACATACCTTTAGAAAAAATGGATAATCCAATACTAAGGGAGTACTTTAGAAAGCATGTACCAAATGCTGGCAGTTTCCCGTGTGCAAACAAACTTCACATTATCTAACAGAAGTAATTGCGAAGCACATTCAGTCTACAAAATCTGCACTGGCGAAATACGATTCCATTTCAGTTGTAGCTGACAAAGCAACAGATGCACAGGATAAGTACATACTCCACATTTTTATTTGTACCTGGCAGCTGGAAAGGTGATCGTATGCCTGTTTTTCCTAACAGAGCCTGTTCAGATCAAGTTGGTAAATTTTTTTCAACTGTATCGCAAGCTGTAGCAAAGGCTATTGTAAACTACAGGTTAGATTTCAACAAGGTCTCAGCATTTCCCTCTAATAGCGTGATATACGCGTGCAAAGCTTTCTCTGCTGTACTACAAGGAATGATGCCCAATGCAATTCACATTACCTGTAATGCACACATTCTTTCAGTGGCCAGTGATATCTGGCGCACACGTTTCCCTGATGTGGATGTGCTGGTTTCTTCTTTTAAAAAAATATTCAAGCATTGTCCAAGTTGTAAACTATGATTCAAGGAGTCCGTGGCCAGTCAAAGTGGTAGCCAAGCAGTGTCACTTCCACTTGAACCAGTGATTACAAGGTGGAATTTGTGGTTTAATGCAGCTTCTTACTATGCAAAGATTATTAAATACTACCAGCAATTTGTGTGTGAGGAGCTTGAAATCACACCAGGCAAACAGTCTTTACTTAAAGTTTCTGATCTGTTAAAATATAGCAACATTGAAGACCAGGTGAAGTTAGTTGGTGGCTGAGAAATACAATCCAGTTCATGCAGCTTCTAACATGGGTTGAAAGTCGGCAGGTTTTGATTCACAAAGCATACAACAAATTGATAGATCTGATCAGCTGGACCGAAGATATGGCATCTCAAGAACCTTCAGACTGCCAAACTGAAAATAGCCACAGACAAGAAGTGTTCCAGTCAATAGCAGAAAAGTTAAACCATACTACAGGTACGAACAGTCATTGCAACCTCCGTTTAAACAACCCGCTGCCTAGTTTTTGAGTGTTTGTTTGCATTTTTGACCCAATCAGGTGCCTTTTCTGTGTTTTGACCCTGAGCTAATTCAAGCAATTCCTGGATGGGAGAAAAATCATGATAACAAACGTGCTGCTTACCTGACCTTTGTCAAAGAATGCCAGATGCCAGTAAAAGTAACTGAGTTTGGGGGCTCTATTTCTAATTGGTTTCCAAAGCTCTACAAGTTGGCAAAACACTGCCTTACAATTCCTACCAATTCTGTGGATGCAGAATGTGCAATTTCAGTGTATGGACAGAAGATGTCAACTGCAACTGCTGGTGGATGCTGCATGCTATCTTTAACAAATAAAATTGACTGTTTTATTTAGGTAAGCATAAATGTGTATTTCTAAGCTTTATGTACAACTTTTGAGTAGTATTTTATTATTAATTTAGCAGGCTCCCTTATCCAGGGTGACTTACAAAGGTAACTGTGTACTGTACAATACTTGTTACACATATACTGTATGAACACATCTGCAAAATTTTCTATTTATGTTGTGACCAACCCATAAAAAATGTGTGATTTCTCTGTGATTTAAGTAGATCCCTAATCATTACCATAATCCTGTCTAATTGCATTTATATTCGGCGATAAGATCAGTGTCCAGGTGTAACTGTTCTGTAACATATTGATATGTAACTTGGATTCTGCCACCTATTTGGATGGAAGTCAAAGCGCAAAGTGGCATTTTCATATGGGTCATATGGCAGCAGCTCTTAGCCAGGGATGCTGTATAGGTTGGGTGAACTTCAGAATCTGCTGAACCAACAGTTTTTGGAGGTCATAACTGAGCTGCTCAAGCATTTTGCTAACTCAGCCTTTTTCCACTTTGGTGCATGCTACCCTCTTGAATCAGAGTAGCAGCCGTGTTAGTCTGTATCCGCAAAAATAACAGGAGTACTTGTGGCACCTTAGAGACTAACAAATTTATTGGAGCATAAGCTTTCGTTGTAGCCCACGAAAGCTTATGCTCCAATAAATTTGTTAGTCTCTAAGGTGCCACAAGTACTCCTGTTATTTTTACCCTCTTGAATGTTCCTGAGAGCACCAAAAGGGGTTGCTGCTATCAGGCCTTGTCTGCACTGAATTTCTCAAATTATCTCCCTTTCACCAGAGCAGCTCTACTGCTTCCAGCAATGGTGATCACACTAGTACTGACCAGCTGCCAGCAATTTTACTAGTGTTGTCTAGAACTTGGGAGCCAGTAAGTACTGTTTTGTAGCAGTGGTCTCCTCAACGTGATGTCCAGATGTGATGGCACCAGAGGGATGATGTACTGACAAATAACACAAGGGATTTGGGAGATATTGATGGGTAGCTGCACAGGATGGGCATTTGGGAGCCAAAGTGGTCTGGGTGTGTCTAGCAGCGTCAGTAAAAATACACATTGGCATTCAATACAATATAGCCGTCTCCTTTCTATCGTAGGAGAACAATACAGTGCTATGCAAACAGTGCTGCTGACCCTGCAGCCACAGGGGGCCACTGGCTCATACAGGCTCAACCCCACTAGTGATAGGTTGACATGTTAGTGTGGTATTTACTGCACACATTTACATGCCATGATCTGCCTGGGTGGGATATGTTTTGGCAGAGCTCTGTGGGGATCATGACATCTCCCTGTTTATCATGGCACTGGCTGGGGTACGTCACAGTTTCTCCTCTTCTCCTGTTTTAGCAGGAAACCTCCATCTGTTATTCCCTTAGCTTCTTACACAAACACACAGTAGCTTTGGACATGTTCCGTATTCCTCCCACCGTTTCCCTTCTTCCCTTTCGTAATGGGACTGAACCACACACACAGCTGGCACATTAAAGGAATTTAGGCAGGTGGGTGTAGAAGGTCATATGCTGATGATTGGGCATTGCAGCTGGGTTGAGGAGGTGGGAGGAGGCCAGCTGAGTAGCTCCAGATTTGCTTGAGCCAGCCCTGCATCTGACAGCATAAGATGATTTAATGCACTCCCATCAGAACAGTGATTGCTTTAAAGCTGCCTCTGATTCCTCCTGTCCTCCATCGCTCAGCTCCTGTCATAGCTTGTTTACAAACTACACCATTCTTTATAACAAATACATTCTTGATTCCCCCGCCCTCCAAGCCCTCAACAAGTTTGTGGAAGACAATACAACAGAGATCTCTGTGGATGGTCAGATCGCTCCTCCAGAGGTGGAAGCATCAGGATTGATGGATAAACACTGTGTCAGAAATCTTATGCAATGTAAATCTTCTCTGTGTGTTTTAAAAATACATGTGTGTGTTTCCTACAGAGACACTAAGCACTTTAACAATCAAAATCATATTGCAAGAACAAGGATGCAAGAACTGCGGGGACTGGTAGTTTGTGCAGTAAATCTCCTGCGCGACTCTACAGTAGTAATTACTATGTGAAAGTAATAACTGAGCTGTGTTGAGCAGTAGGCCAACTCCCCCAGCTTTCAGAGGATAGCATGTTTCTCACAGGGAGGCTCCTGTTTGTTAAATTAGATATTGTGTTGTATTTCAGAAAAGGTCACATTTAACCAATGCTGCTTCTGCTTTATTATCTTGGTACAACAGTGTAACCTCCACTGGCACATGATTTGGTTTCCTATCCAGTCCTGCTTCAGCTGCTTGATTTTGTGCATCCTGCCAGTACGATTATGTTGGCAGCAGGCTCTGCGCTCCTTTATTTATTGCAACATTAAAGATGCATACATTTATTTTTACTGTGTTCATAATTGCCATAAGAGCAGGAAATTGTATTCCAAAGTAGCACTTACAAAGAGGATGGAGGGGAAGGGTTGATGCTACAACTGAACATCCCAAATTTTGAGGAAATTTGGACCTGGGTGGGTTCTTTGTGACTCAAGCTGTTTTTCCCTTTTATTCCAGGCTAGTTTTATTATTAATATGTGTATTATGGTAGTGCCTAGAGGCTCTAACCAGGATCAGGGAGAATAGGAAAGGGTGAGGCCCATGTATCTCCTGTAGGGAGATGCAAATTGAGAGCAAAATGTGGCTCTTTCAGGGGTGCTGTCTGCCTGCTAGTGTCCGCCCATGTCTCCCTAAGCTGACTGTGTCACAGAGCTCTCTTGGTAATGTCTAGTGCTGTCTGTATCATTGATATGCTGCCATGTGTGTAGTGCGTACTGCAGCGAAGGAGCATTGAGCAATGTCAGAGCCTGGCCATATGGCACCATAGGAATATGGGGGGTGAGAGGAGGGGAGATAAAGGAAAAGTCCGTGCTACTGGGTCCCAGGTGCTCCTAAAAGGTGGTGGTGTTTTGTTCTGTTTAGTGGAGTTAGGAAGGATAAAGAGGGGGAAAGAGATGCATGGCTGGAGCAAAGAGACTCAAAACTGTTCAATGTACCCATCGCCCATGTCTGAATAATGACTCCAGGATGTGCTAATACTTGATTATTAACAGAATCATAGAGTTACAAAGCAGGAATAACTATCAGGCCCTGCTGCCCATCCCCTGTCCTGGCCAGTCCACACTGATCCCTATGGTATATTCTGTAGTGCTTTGCCCGCCTGTGTTTTGAACAACTCAAGCGATGCAGCTTCCATCACTTCCCTTGGGAGACTATTCCACAGCCTAATCGACTGTGACACTGAACCTTTCTTTCTTTCTAAACAAGTTCTGGTTATTCAATACCTGTTCCTATGAAAACAAGGGACAGTGGGATTTTTAATACATGTTTAAACTATGTTGTTTTACGTGCAGACTTTGTTGGGGGGAGGGGTTTGCTTGCAAACAGCATAATTACAAACATTGATTTTTGTCCCCCTCTCCTGTCCCATCCCAGTTTTAAGCATACCCCTCATTGTTTGCTTCTGTAATAGTAATAAAACTCAGATATGTCCTCATACTGGTGTTTAACAAAAAGATTTAAAATAGGGCTGTCAAGTGATTAAAAAAATTAATCGTGATTAATCATGCAATTAATCGCACTGTTCAACAACAATAGAATAACATTTAAATATTTTTGGATGTTTTCTACATTTTCAAATATATTGATTTCAATTACAATACAGAATACAAAGTGTACCATGCTCACTTTATATTTATTTTGAATTACAAGAACTTGCACTGTAAAAAAACAAAAGAAATAGTATTTTTCAGTTCACCTAATACAAGTACTGTCATGCAATCTTTTTATCATGAAAGTTGAACTTACAAATGTAGAATTATGTAAAAAAAAAAAACTGCATTCAAAAATAAAACAATGTAAAATTTTAGAGCCTGCAAGTCCACTCAGTCCTACTTCTTGTTCAGCCAATCACTCAGACAAACAAGTTTGTTTACATTTGCAGGAGATAATGCTGCCCTCTTCTTGTTTACAGTGTCACCTGAAAGTGAGAACAGGCATTCGCATGGCACTGTTGTAGCCGACATCGCAAGTTACTTACGTGCTAGATGCGCTAAAGATTCACATGTCCCTTCATGCTTCAACCACCATTCCAGAAAACATGCATCCATGCTGATGACAGGTTCTGCTCGATAACAATCCAAAGCAGAGCGGACCGACGCATGTTCATTTTCATTATCTGAGTCAGATGCCACCAGGAGAAGGTTGATTTTTTTTTTTTGGTGGTTCGGGTTCTGTAGTTTCTGCATTGGAGTGTTGCTCTTTTAAGACTTCTGAAAACAAGCTCCACACCTTGTGCCTCTCAGATTTTGGAAGGCACTTCAGATGCTTAAACCTTGGGTTGAGTGCTGTAGCTATCTTTCGAAATCTCACATTGTTACCTTTGCATTTTGTAAAATCTGCAGTGAAAGTGTTCTTAAAATGAACAACATGTGCTGGGTCGTCATTCGAGACTGCTATAACAGGAAATATATGGCAGAATGTGAGTAAAACAGAAAAGGGGGACATACAATTCTGCCCCAAGGAGTTCAGTCACAAATTTAATTCTTATTTTTTTTAATGAGCGTCATCAGCATGGAAGCATGTCCTCTGGAATGGTGGCCGAAGCATGAAGGGGCATACGAATGTTTACCAAATCTGGCATGTAAATACCTTGTAATGCTGGCCATAGGTGCTGACTTCGTGGGTGCTCCGGGGTTGGAGCACCCACGGGGAAAAATTGGTGGATGCTCTGCACCCACCGGCAGCTCCCCGCCCCCCGTCACAGCTCACCTCCGCTTCCGCCTCTTCCTCTGAGCGCGCCTTCCCCGCTTCTCCTCCCAGCGCTTGGGAAGGAGGGGGGAGGAGTGGGAACGTGGCACGCTCAGGGGAGGAGGCGGGGCAGGGGCGGGGATTTGGGGAAGGAGTCCAATGGGGCAGGGAGGGGGCAGATTTGGGGCGGGGACTTTGGGGAAGGGGTTGGAATGGGGGTGGGGCCAGGGGCGGGGGGCGTGAACACCCACTGGCGCCTGGAGAAATTGGCGCCTATGATGCTGGCTACAACAGTGCCATGCGAACGCCTGTTCTCACTTTCAGGTGAGATTGTAAACAAGAAGAGGGCAGCATTATCTCCTGCAAATGTAAACAAACTTGTTTGTCTGAGTGATTGGCTGAACAAGAAGTAGGACTGCGTGGACTTGTAGGCTCTAAAATTTTACATTGTTTTATTTTTGAATGCAGTTATGTAACAAAAAAAAATCTAAATTTGTAAGTTGCACTTTCACAACAAAGAGATTGCACTACAGTACAAGTACTGTATTAGGTGAATTGAAAAATATTATTCCTTTTGTTTATTTTTACAGTGCAAATGTTTGTAAGCAAAAATAATATACACTTTGATTTGAATTACAACACAGAATACAATATATATGAAAATGTAGAAAAACATCCAAAATATTTAATAAATTTCAATTGGTATTCTATTATTTAACAGTGCAATTATAACAGCGATTAATCGCGATTAATTTTCTTTAGTTAATCGCGTGAGTTAACTGCGATTAATTGACAGCCCTAATTAAAATAAAGCGCCCACTTTAAATTCTCCAGCAGGGGATTACCTTGCTGGTATTTACATATCTATGCAATAAATTTTTTAACATGTTAATTATACACTAATAAGAAAAATACCTTTTGAACTTTCTGCCAAATTGCCACACGCAGAACTGGATCCATCAGGGAATTAAAAGCAATTAGTTTTGTAACAGAGTGTGGTCACATTGTTTCTTCTCTGCAAATTGTTCTGTGGTCACCAGTCAGCCTTTTTCTGTCAAATGTTTATATAAAGACTGGCAGGGCTTGGAGACTTCAGCTGTCTAAAAAAAAAAAAAAAATGTAGAACATTTAAGGTATTCATTTTGCATCAGATCTATTTCTTGCTCTCTAAGGGACAAATTCAACCTTCACACACATGAATACAGCTCTCACTGAAGTCAATAGGAATTTTGCCAGGGTAAGGCCAGAGGGTTCTATCATGCAGCTGTACTACATGTGGAACTCCCACTCTGTTTACCTCACGCATTCCTAGAAATAGTTTTGATGCTGTATAAACTCCTAACAGCTCCCTCTCTGAGGTGGGTCAGTATCATTATCCCCATTTTACAGATGAGGCATGGAAATGGGAAGGTCAACATTTACAAAAATGTCCATTAATTTTGTGTGCTTCTATTTTGGGGGGCTCAGATTGATTCTCTGAAGGCAGTGGTGCTGAGCCACTTGCAGCTCCAATTGACTTCACTTGTAGTTGGGGTACTCAGCATCTCTGAAAATCAGACATCCTACGCTGGGCCACTCAGAAATTGAGGTATCCCAAATTAGAGGCCGCTTTCATAAAGTTGGGCCTAACTAGCTTGTTCCAGGCCACATAGCAAGTCAGTGTTAGAGCCAGAACTAGAACCCAGCTCTCCCAATTCCGTAGCCAGTTCCTAGCTCACTAGATTACACTGTCTCTCTAGTTTTGAATATACCCATCCCAGGAGCATCTGGGTGCCATTAAAGAAATTGGGAATGCCTCATGCAGGCTCATATTTTGAGTAAGGACTGGGTCCAAAGGGGATTGCCCATGTAGATCTGAAGGCAGACATTGTCCCAATTAAAATGTCCCATTCTACACTCCCAATATAGGTTATATGCCCAGTGGGCATTATGGGAATTTTACCTGAGTAAGGATAAGCAGGCCTGGGCCCAGAGTGTGTCTTTAGGTGCAGGATTTACCAGGTAATTGCCTTTGTCCTTAATACAATGAACCTTGCAAACCTGAGGTTCCAGTTAGGTGAATCACATTTATAACTATCTTTCTTTTCTTTTCCTCCTTTCAGACTGAAAACTACTCTTTTGATTCCAACTATGTGAACAGCAGAGCCCATTTAATAAAGAGGTATGTGGGTTTGCTTGAAAATGTTTCGGTTTGCATAGCCAAATCCAGATTGTTTAGCACTCTTTTCTGCCCTATTATATGCCTCTTGATGTTTTGTATGCAAAATGTTTCTGGAATAATCATTTGATTTTTTTAAAACAGTATTTACTTCCTATTAAATCCCATTGCTTGTGGTTTTTAATAAAGGGAAATCTTTTTTGTTATGTTTGCCTCCTCACTGGGAACTAGCAATGACTTAGGCAAAATGCTGTTACCCTGACAACTTTAAAATTCATAGACTTTATTCCATTTGAAAGCACAGGAATAAAATGATAGATCTGGATGGTGAGAGCTCCCTGACATGTAAGGAGGCAAAAGAAACTTATTTGGGGCCAGGTAATTGGGTTTTGATATTTGTTCACTGTTTTAGTTTGAATAAGCAAAATATAATTTTGATGGGATTTTTTCCCATTAGTACTAAATCATCAGCCCATTTTCATCCCAGCAGTTACCCCTTGGGTGAATTTGGCCCACTAGGTAAAATTCTGCTCTAAATTATATCCTAGGTCTTCATCAATAGGAGAAGAAATGAGCCCAGTAGTTAGCTAACATTTCCGTTACACCACCTTAATCGCATTGACTTCAACTGGGTTGTATCTTAACTAACCGAGAGATTAATTTAGTTTGGGGGGGGGGGAAGTCTTAAAAACTTTCAGTTCCCCCATTCCACTTCCCAGTCAGTAGAAGACCCTGACACAGCAAAATGGCTTCTAATCAGGAAGCCACAATTCAGTGCAGGAAATCTGTATCCCCTATAAGTCATGGAGCTCTGCTCTGGGAGGGTTTACTGCACTCCAGTTTGCAGAGTGGGACTAGACAGGCCAGGAGAGGTGGAGGAACAGAACTATTCATCCATCACCTCTCTCCCCCACTCAGGATTCCCTCCCATCCCCGACTCTGGGTCTGGGAGGCAACTCCTGGACCAAATTCTGCACAGTTTTATCTGTGAAGTTTTATTCATGAAGAAGTGGAGTAGCAAAGGTGTAACAGAGCACAGCTGGGCCCTGAACTGTTTAAATCTTCTTCCAATAGTAGAGAAAATCCAATTACTTTACTGGCTAAAATCCCATGTATTTACATCTTAAAAATATAACAAGGGGAATTACAAGTGCATTGTCTGAGCAACTTCAGTTCAGCCAGTGAAGGGCAGGTATATTTGTTTGCATTGTTCATGATGTTTAACAATGATAATGTGACTGCTGGAGAGAAATGGGCTGCCTGCAACATATCACTCCTCACAATATAGTCAGGATTCATTCTTCTGAAAAACAAATCTATTAATCTTTTCTTTTTTACACCTAACATAAAAGCAAGCAGCATTCCTGACTCCCACAGCAAGGTTTACTCCAAGCCTGTATTGTTCTGGGATTCCTGCAACTGCTGATACTCAGAAACCTGCCTTTCCTTTAGAAAAGTGGCAGTGGTGGAAACATGTTGTCTGTGACTGTGTTGCATTATGGCCTGTCTCACTGCAGGAAAGACAAATGCATTGTCATGCAGATTGCTTGCACATTCTGAATGGCAACTCTATGTGCAGTGTCCCCCCCCACCTTTACTTGTCTTGCACTTGAAGTCTAATGAATGTCATAAATGTGAGGCAGACATTTGAGAATTGAAATGTCATCCATTAAACACTGGAATAATTTTCATTCAGCAAAATCTTTGTTTTTGTGGAAATGTTGTAGTTGCTCTACCTTTGCTATGTGAATCTCCCAAAATCTGTCAGTTTAATTAATCTCTTTAAACCTTTTTTTATTTGTCTCTCTCTCACACACACGCGCACACACACACAAATTAATTCTGGATTTAAAGGACTTTCTTAATTTAAAATTCTCTGATGTTGCCTGGAATCAGTCAGTGGCTTCAACATGGACATCTTTATTTAAAAGGTAGTGTTTGAAGGTTTATCAATTTAAATGTATTTTCACAGTTCCCCCCCCTCTGTGGTTCTGCAGAGCACGAAATGGTAGGTGGTCCACTCGGTTTCCGTGGAGACACAAAGTGGCTTTGCAAAGTGATGAAAATGTCTATTTCTTCAATGCTTTGAGGCACAGGCCGCTCCCAAGACTAAATGATTTTAGTCAAAGCCGGCTAGCTGGAGAGATTGGGCCAGATCCTCAGTTGGTGGAAAGTGGTCCAGTGAAATCAATGCTTATTTACACTTGCTGAGGATATGACCTGTTTGTCCTTTTTTGGTAAAAGCAATGTTGAAAGACATTGTGAAAGAGAGCTCCTGGGTAGTTAGCCCTGACACTGAGATTTGAATTGCCTGCCTAGATAGATTGTAAGCTATTTGGGGCAGGGACTTTCACTTACTCTGTTTGTACAGTGCCTAAGCGCAATGGGTTCATCTTGGTTCACC